>NC_080402.1:53215000-53825000 GCF_030265065.1 Corythoichthys intestinalis
ATTATATTACGGGCTGTCAAAGTTATCGCGTTAACGGGCGGTAATTAATTTTTTTCATTAATCACGTTAAAATATTTGACGCAATTAACGCATATGCCCCGCTCAAACAGATTAAAATGACAGCAGTGTCATGTCCACTTGTTACTTGTGTTTTTTGTCTCCCTCTGCTGGCGCTTGGGTGCGACTGATTTTATGCACCATGAGCATTGTGTAATTCTTGACATCAACAATGGTGAGCTACTAGTTAATTTTTTTGATTGAAAATTTTACCAATTTTATTAAAACGAAAACATTAAGAGGGGTTTTAACATAACATTTCTATAATTTGTACTAAAATCTATCTTTTAAGAACTACAAGTCTTTCTATCCAGGGATTGCTTTGACAGAATATTAATGTTAATCCCATCTTGTTGATTTATTGTTATAATAAACAAATACAGTACTTATGTACAGTATGTTGAATGTATATATCCGTCTTTGTCTTATCTTTCCATTCCAACAATAATTTACAGAAAAATAAGGCATATTTTAGAGATGTTTGAATTGCGATTAATTACGATTAATTTTTAAGCTGTGATTAACTCGCTTAAAAATTTTAATCGTTTGACAGCCCTAATTATATTATATTATATTATACTATATTATATTATATCATTTTTATTTTATTTACTTTGGTTCCGTGAAGAATCCAGAAAGGGTTATTTGATTGTGGCTTTCTGAAAAACAATACATTTTTACATTTAGGCACTCCTGCAATCGTCACACTTTTTCTGTTACAAACTGACCCCGGCCCCTCATCAGAGAAGAGAAGGGTTATGTGGCCCTCACAGGAAAAAGTTTGGGGACCCCTGGCGTAAAGAAACAATTTGTATTTGACGTGCTCTTTCAGACAACTTTGGGCAAATAGTGCGTAAATAATGAGCTTTATTTAGACCTATTGTTAATGTATATAAATTATAAATTACAATGTATTTTTAAATTAAAAAAAAAAAAACAATTCATTTTCATGGCATAGCGGCACGGCACAATATTTTACGCCACAATAGGGGAAACCCTGCAGTACATTATTTTCAAATAATTAAAGACAAGTGAAAGTTTTAACAGGATGATTGTCATGCTAAAGCTAATGCTAACGCGAATGCTACGCTAACGTTATGAGTTACATATATTGAGTGTACGGATCACAAGGTAAACACCTTCAAAGGCAAAAGCAACATTGATTATTCTCTCATGGAAGAGTAACAAAAAAATCTTACAATAGTTACAAAACAGGCTGTCTGAAGTCTGAAGCTTCCTGTAGCAGCCTGCCTTCAAGCTGCTGCAGGTTCAAGAAGGGTCTGACTGCAGCCAGAGTCAAGTGACAGCTGTTACGAACCGCGCCTGATACAAACTGCGCCCCCTCCAAACCACTCCTGCTGTTGCTACGGTGGCGCGAAGAACTCTTTTACTGTACTATGTGAAGGATTTTTGGGACGATAGGCCTTAGCTGAATTCTTTACCCTAAACTTAACAAGACACAGGGGTATTGCGGATATTGCTCTTGTTATTGCATTATTTCCCTTCTGTCTACTTTTGACATGTGAAAGTGTTAAAGAAAGATTCTAGTCAGGATTTTGCCAATTTAGGAGTATTTTGTATAAAAAGTTACTCACCTTAGGTTCGCTACAACAGAACCTACCTGAGAAGTCTACTGCTTTAAGATGGCGGCTATTTACTAACGCCGCTGAGTCTGTCTTTTCGCATCAAGTTCTACAGTCATGTGAAAAAATTAACCAGCCAAAAGGGAGTGACTAGGGGGCTATTAGGTGGTAGGGTGTCCTAACTTTTTCCTCAGTTAGAATATTCATTTTTGTTGATATATTTGGTTTAATGAGTAAAACAATGTTAATTTTTGTTGTTTACCAGCAATTAAATCACTTTCTTTTCCAGAGATAAAGAAAACCGAGATCCGACATTGATATGTGAACATTTCTTAATAAAGAACTGAATATTTAATGGGGTGTCCTAATTTTTTCACATGACTGTATATGCATGTGATATCTATGAGACGTAGCTTCATGCGGGCGTAGTTTGTGGCAACGTAGCACATACCTGTCAATTTGTACGGTTTCGGCGTACAAGTGAGCACTGATTTTTAAATGTGTACTCCGTACGTTCAAAATCTGTACGGTTTTCGTGCATTACGTTTTTTTTTCTCCGTTCGGATTTTGTCACCATTTCGGCAACGAGACAATGTGCGTTACTATGCATTATTACGTTTGTTGAATGAGGCGAGAAAAGTCAGAGACACGGAGAGAGAAGAGTGTGGCTCCAATATTTCCTGACTGTAGCCGACAGTCTATAATCGACGCCTAGATATCACATGCATGTAGAACTACATGCGAAATGACAGACTCAGCGGCGTTAGTAAACAGCCGCCATTTTAAAGCAGTAGATTTCTCAGAAATGCTCTGTTGTAGTGAACCTTCCTAGCGAACCTAAGTAACTTTTTAAAAAACATGAAACGTAACACCAGTTACTTTGACAATTAACTAATTACTCTTACATTCAGGTAACCGAGTTACTAAATTTTTGGGAGAAGTAATTTGTAACTGTAATTAATTTTTCAAAAGTAAGATAAACAACTCTGGTCATAAATATGAAGATTTTATTCTGCCAATTTGTTGCCAAACACAATTTTCCTGCAAGTATGGCTGATCACTTCTCAGAATTAGCAAAAGAAATGTTCCCTGACTTAAAGATTGCATCAGTAAGTTAATTTTATCAATTGACCTTTTTAATTTATAATTGGACACACTAACGAACTACCTTCAAGTCAAACTGAATTGCAAGCTGAAGTGCAGCCATCAAAAGACATGATAGAAATTGTCAAAAGTGCTACATACAATTATAACAAACGTCACTGTTAAATTTTAGTAATCAGGATGTAGCTGAAGATATTGATTGCACCAGGTCATATGTGACAATATTACCAATAAATTCATATTATTTTAAAAATTGAGTTTTATTTTTGTTTCATATTGCACGCTATATACAACATTGTATGATTAGTCACCAATTTGTAAGGGCATACATCACTATTTGTAAGATTGCCAATGGCCTCGGGTCGACAGGTATGGTAGCATCATGTGGGTGTAGTTTGTAGGGACGTGATTTGTACAAGGCGTGATTTGTAGCGGCTGTTGCTTGGCTCTGGGCTGCAGTCAGGTATTATTAGCAGGGTCCTTCCGGGGTCCTACCGTCAGTCAGCGGCGGCCACAGCTGCCCACACAGATGCCAGATCAAAATCCTTTTTATCAACTTAATTTGTTGTTACTCGGCCAATGTTGGGAAAAAAAAAAGTCCATATATCAGCCGACCTCTAATATGTACGGAATGAAATGGCAATTGGGAATGGAATAATTTTAATATAATATACCAGGGTTTACTAAATCCGGACCTCGGTGCCACTTTTCCTGTCGTGTTTTCCACGTCTCTCTCCCATAACACACCTGAATCAAATGATTATGTCATCAGCAACCTCTCCAGAAGCCTGATAATGATCCTGATTATTTTGATTCAGGTGTGTTGGAGGAGGGAGACATGGAAAATAAGACAGGAAAAGTGGCACCGAGGTCAAAGTTTAGTGAACCCTGTAATATACTATACAATTGATATTTTGATGTATTGTGAATATACAGCTCTCCACTAAAAACTGGTCACGCATAAATAAATTTGGAGCATTTTGGGAAGTCGATGCGTGTTTCAGAAAGTTGTTTTCCTATGAGAATGGTAATTTTGCGAATCAGTGCAAGTTAACATGAAAAAGAAAGACTTTAACCTCCAGCAGTGCACATACTAATTTTTGTCTTCCTACTCTCCTGAAAGAGTGAGTGATGAGCGGTGTGTCATGATCATGTCGGTGAGGAAAGGCAAGCGGCTGATTTCCAGGCTCCTCCCCTACTTGCCTACCTCACAGGCTGCCGCCGTTGTTATGGCAATAGCACGCAACCTTCCGACCCTGGCCAAGAAGGACAAACAGGACCAGGTAATTAAGGATGTTAAAAAATTACGGGGTGGGCCTATCTGCCCTATATAGGAATTTCTTTCAAGTACAGTATATATTATTTGTGACGTGAATTTTTATTTAGTACATTGGACTAGTAATGTTTACCATGACCAGGTGCTGAGCTGGTTATTGGAGCCAGTCTCTACGGTGATCATGTCCATGTCGAGCGCCGCCCTCACAGACTTGCTCCAGGAGCTTCAGGGCAGCGAGGGTCAACTCGCCGCAGTAATGCAAAACAAGGTACACACACACTTGCTTATATAATACATTGGCCTTTGTTTGGTATTTTCGTTTTTGCGTTATATGGAAGAGCCAGATCAGTCCTTAAATTTTGCACTTGGCTGAATGCGTTCTTTTGTTTGTGTTCAGTTTGGTGTGACACTGCTCTATCTGATATTGAGTGAAGGAGAGAGGATGCAAAGCTCCGACCCTAACTGTCAGCTCATGGATGACAATCGATGGTGAGAATAGTTTAGCAACTGTATTCTGTTCTTGGCCATTTTCCCTGAATTTTTATCATTTTCTGTTGTATTTTTTTTTTCACCTTTTCCATTTATGAATCCTCATCCAGGACAGAACTGGTGTTCTCTGTGGCCAGGGAGTTGCTCAGCATTCCGTCTTCATCCTTGTCTTCTCCTCTCTTCACACCTACCAACCTGCTCACCCTCTTTTCACGCTTTATTGACCGCCAGCGTTTGGACTTGTTACAGGAAAAGTTAAAGTAAGTGTCATGAATACATGCAGAATGGTCCTCCGTGAGGTTGGCCCCCCATCAGACTCAAATTTAAAGAAATTTACGTCACTCATTTGTGCAGAAAAAAAATTGTGTGTGATGCTTTTGTTTTTTTAGATATTACTAATTCTTTTACAGGTCAATCTGAGGTCATTTTGATTGAAAATAGTGTCAGTTGTTTGTGCTACGTTTGTGCTGCTATCGTTTTTGAGATAGTGAGATTTTTTATTTGGAGTGATGATGTCACTCGCAGCTTTTCTGTACCCAACTCCCACGGCTGATGGAGCGTACCAACTCTCGCAATAACAGAGGGGTGTCCCAACCACTAGCAAAAACAAATGGCACCCCTTCAGGTCCATTTTGCAGTAAATGGGAGGATTGAGATATTAATTTTGAGTGATGACTTGACTCGCAGCCTCCCATTTACTGCAAAATGGACCCGACGGGGTGCCTTACGTTTGCCCTAGTTGTTGGGACACCCTTGCCCTAGTTGTTGGGACACCCCTCTGTTAGTGAGAGAGTTGGTACGCTTCATCAGCCGCGACGGAGGTGCTGTGATTTGCGTCATCACTCGAAATTAATCAGTAGTTATAAAACGATAGCAGCACAAACAAAAAATTTAACAGCAGAAACGTAGCATAAACGAATGGCACCATTTCGGGTCCATCTTGCAATACAGTGGGGCAAATAAGTATTTAGTTAACCACCAATTGTGCAAGTTCTCCGACTTGAAAAGATTAGAGAGGCCTGTAATTGTCAACATGGGTAAACCTCAATCATGAGAGACAGAATGTGGGAAAAAAAAAACAGAAAATCACATTGTTTGATTTTTAAAGAATTTATTTCCAAATTAGAGTGGAAAATAAGTATTTGGTATCTTGCTTGTTTGTAGGTAAAAGCAAGCAAGATTTCTGGCTGTCAAAGAGGTCTAACGAGGCTCCACTCGTTACCTGTATTAATGGCACCTGTTTTAACTCATTATCGGTATAAAAGACACCTGTGGACAACCTCAGTCAGTCACACACACCAAACTCCACTATGGCCAAGAACAAAGAGGGTTCGAAAGACACCAGAGACAAAATTGTAGACCTGCACCAGCCTGGGGAGACTGAATCTGCAATAGGTAAAACGCTTGGTGTAAAGAAATCAACTCTGGGAGCAATTATTCGAAAATGGAAGCTATACAAGACCACTGATAATCTCCCTCGAGCTGGGGCTCCATGCAAGATCTCACCCCGTGGCTTCAAAATGATAACAAGAACGGTGAGCAAAAATCCCAAAACCACATGGGGGGACCTAGTGAACCTAAACGTATAGGAAAGAATGAATGGGGCCAAAGGCCATGTATTGAGCGATTTTGAATGAAAATCTCCTTCCATCAGCAAGGGTTTTTGAAGACGAGACGTGGCTGGGTCTTTCAGCATGACAATGATCCCAAACACACAGCCAGGGCAACAAAGGAGTTGCTTCGTAAGAAGCATTTCAAGGTCCTGGAGTGGCCTAGCCAGTCTCCAGATCTCAACCCAATAGAAAATCTGTGGAGGGAGTTGAAACTCCATGTTGCCCAACGACAGCCCCAAAACATCACTGCTCTAGAGATCTGCATGGAGGAATGGGCCAAAATACCAGCAACAGTGTGTGCAAAGCTTGTGAAGAGTTACAGAAAATGTTTGGCCTCCGTTATTGCCAACATAGGGTGCATAACAAAGTATTTAGATGAACTTTTGGTATTGACCAAATACTTATTTTCCCCCATGATTTGCAAATAAATTCTTTAAAAATCAAACAATGTGATTTTTTTTCCCCCCCCCCACATCTGTCTCTCATGGTTGAGGTTTACCCATGTTGACAATTACAAGAACGTGCACAATTAGTGGTTGACTAAATACTTATTTGCCCCACTGTAAGTGGGGGGCTGCGTGACGTCATCACTTGAAATTAATATTTTAAAAACAATAGCAGCACATTGATTGACACCATTATTAGCCTTTTTCATCTAAATTGGGAGCTGGGGGACATCAGATTGACCTACACTGCTGGCCAAAAGTATTGGCACCCCTACTATTCTGTCAGATAATGTTCAATTTCTCCCAGAAAATGATTACAATTACAAATGCTTTGGTAGTAATATCTTCATTTATTTTGCTTGCAATGAGAAAAACACAAAAGAGTATGAAAAAAAATCATTATCATTTTACACAAAACTCCAAAAATGGGCCGGACAATAGTATTGGCACCCTCAGCCTAATACTTGGTAGCACAACCTTTAGACGAAATAACTGCGAACAACCATTTCCAGTATCCATCACTGAGTTTCTTACAATGCTCTGCTGGAATTTTAGACCATTCTTGTATGGCCAACTGCTCCAGGTCTCTGAGGTTCTAAGGGTGCCTTCTTCAACCTGCCATTTTCAAATCTCTCCGCAGGTGTTCTATGGGATTCAGGTCTGGACTCATTTCTGGCCACTTTAGAAGTCCCAGTGCTTTCTCTCAAACCATTTTCTAGTGCTTTTTGAAGTGTAGTTTGGGTCACTGTCCTACTGGAAGACACATGACCTCTGAGGGAGACTCAGCTTTTTCACATTGGGGCCTACATTATGCTGCAAAATTTGTTGGTAGTCTTCAGATTTCATAATGCCATGCACACGGTCAAGCAGTCTAGTGCCAGAGGTAGCAAAGCAACCCCAAAACATCAGGAAACCTCAGCCATGTTTGACTGTGGGGAGCGTGCTCTTGTCTTTGAAGGCCTCGTTTTTTTCCTGTAAACTCTGTCGATGCCTTTTCCCAAAAAGCTCAACTTTTGTTCTTGCTCTTCTGACCAGAGAACATTCTTTCAAAACGTTTTAAGCTTTCTTTGGTATGTTTTGGAAAACTCCAGCCTGGCTTTTTTATGTCTCTGGGTCAGGAGTGGGGTCTTCCTTGGTATCCTACCATAGAGTCCCTTTTCATTCAGATGCCGACGGATAGTACGGGTTGACACTGTTGTACCCTCGGACTGCAGGACAGCTTGAACTTGCTTGGATGTTTGTCGAGGTTCTTTATCCACCATCCGCACAATCTTTTGTTGAAATCTTTCGTCAATTTTTCTTTTCCGTCCACATCTAGGGAGGTTAGCCACAGTGCCATGGGCTTTAAACTTATTGACGACACTGCGCACGGTAGACACAGGAAGATTCAGGTCTTTGGAGATGGACCTGTAGCCTTGAGATTGCCCATGTTTCCTCACAATTTTGCTTCTCAAGTCTTCTGACAGTTCTTTGGTTTTCTTTCTTTTCTCCTTGCTCAATGTGCACACAAAGACACAGGACAGACGTTGAGTCAACTTTAATCCTTTTTAACTGGCTGCAAGTGTAATTAATTATTGCCACCACCTGTTATGTGCCACGGGTAAGTAACAGTTGCTGTTAATTACACAAATTAGAGAAGCATCATATGATTTTTCAAAGGGTTTGTCCGGCCCATTTTTGGAGCTTTGTGTAAAATGATAATGATTTATTTGTTTTTGTTTTTTTCCATTCCCTTTTGTGTTTTTTGATTGCAAGCAAAATAAATGAAGATGTTACTACCAAAACATTTGTAATTGCAATCATTTTCTGGGAGAAATTGAATTTTATCTGATGTGCCAATACTTTTGGCCAGCAGTGTAAAAAAGAATTGTTAATATCTCAAAAACGATAGCAGCACAAATGACATTTTTTCAGCACAAACGAATGGTAATTTTTTTTTTTTTTTAATACATTTGTGTCTGATTGGGGGTCAACTTTAACAGAGGTGCAGAAGGGTGAAGTTCTTAAAATTTCTCAGCCCCAGTAGCATCACTATTTTGAATCGTGTTTGTTTCAGGGCTGCATTCATTCAGTTTCTAAAACAATATATACTGTCCTTCGCAGGATCTCTGACTCGTCCAGGTAGAAGTTTCTGTGGCTTCAATCCAATCCAGCCCACACTTGATGAAGAGTGTGCGTGTGTGCGTGTATGTGTGTATGATATAATTGAGTCATTTTAATCCTTTGTGTGTCTGATAACATGAGTTGTGTTTAAATTGTATTGAAATATGCTTTTCTAATCTAAAATATTGTTTACAGTTATGCTTATGTTGAACGTTAAAATTAAAAATTATTTCTATTATATAAAAAGTACATAGTTGTCTTGTCCAGTTCTTTTGGTGCAATGAAACCAATAGTATGTAGTAAGCAATAATTAGGAGTGGATAGCAGAAGTGGGTAGTAATGCATTACATTTACTTAAGTAACTTTGTGAGAAAAATGTTCGTCTAAGAGTAGTTTATTAAACCATACTTTTTACTTGTGTAGTTTTGTGAAAAAGAAACGCTATTCTTACTCCGCGACGTTGGGCTACACTAGAGTCGTTACATTTTTATCTATTTCTGCTTTTTTGCCAGAGATGCTGACAGTGGCTCTACTAGTTTCACCAATGAGACGTTGCAACAATAATCTCATGATTCCATTATAACAATCAGACTCAAGCTTGCCGTTTTATGATCACGCCAATCTGTTCAATCACGTGCTCTCTTTAAAGCACTGTAAAGTATTTGACATCAGCATGACTTTAAAGCGCAGATTTTAATCTCTCTCCCAGTTTTTATTTGGCACCGATTGAGCACGGAAAACCGGAGATACGATTAGAGCTGGGAATCTTTGGACACCTAACGATTCGATTACGATTCAGAGGCTCCGATTCGATTATTAAACGATTATTGATACACCCCCCTCCTTTTTAAAATTTTTTTTTTTTTTTTTTTTTTTAATGTTTTGTAGATTAGTTCCAAAATTGTTCAAAAATACTCTCAGGCTAAACCAAACTACTATTTCAGTATCATGTTAACATATAACAGTAAACAAATATACAAAAATAACAGTAGGCTAAATAAAAAGCCCCAGTCACCATTCTGTATCAGCAGCTTTAAACTACATTGAATTAATTTAATGTTGTGAATCAACAGTTAAAGTTGTTAAAATTGCTCCCGTTATTCCATAATTTCCCTTTTGTCTACTTTCAACATGTGAAAGTTTTAAAACTATTTTAAAGATAGATTCAAGTCAATATTTTACCGATTTAGCTGTATTTTAGATAAAAAGTTAATTAGGTTCGCTTTGAAGGTCGTTACAACAGCCTTGCAGGGAAGTGTACTGCTTTAAGATGGCGGCCGTTTACTAACGACCGTATCTAGCTTTTTGTATTTGTGCTGCTAACGCTACCGAATCTATATTGCATCTAGTCCTATATAAATGATATCTACCATAACATTATGTGGATGTACTTTGTAGCAGCTTTTCGGCAGCAGTCAGGTATGTTGTGTTTTTTTATCTCGTGGCATGAGTTGAGCTAGAGCCGTGAGTTGAGCATTAATGACAAGCATGATATTTAGCTACTCTCGCTCCGTTCCAAAGACCGCGCGGCGCGCTGAGTGTGTTGTACTTCCGCTTTACTTGGCATATTTCAGTAATCGGAATTTGGATGTTTGTGAATCGTTCTCGAATCTTCCACGGCCAAATGACGAATAATCTAAGAAACGGAAATTTTGCACACCTCTAGATATGATCCTTTTAATTTCATAATAGTAACTATAAAGGATATAATCATTATTCAACTCCACTAGAGGGCCCTCATCCTCTTTGGAAGAATGATGCTTCATTTCTGTAATTTTTTTTTCACACGTCGTAATTCAGTTATTATTTTGATATTTCTTTGGCTTAACCCTCTGGTGCATCGTGGTTACAACATAAACAGCTACTGAAACGTCTCTTGAACGCATTGGTATCTAAGGTTTAACTGCATAACAACCTCAAGAGTGCCCTCTGCTGCCATACTCATTTGAGGTCAATTCAGTGGTCAGTTGGTGTAACAGCAAGTAAATATCCTCTGAATCCAATATAGCCGACAACCTGCCACCCGTGTTGACTACAACTGGCATATCCTGTCAATACCTCTATGCCTGAAGAGCTACAGTGGTTTAAAAAATATACAGTGCCCTCCATAATTATTGGATTTATGATAATTATGTTTTTTATAGGGCTGTCAAACGATTAAAATTTTTAATCGAGTTAATTACAGCTTAAAAATTAATCGTAATTAATCGCAATTCAAACCATCTTTCAAATATGCCATATTTTTCTGTAAATTATTGTTGGAATGAAAAGATAAGACACAAGACGGATATATACATTCAACATACGGTACTTAAGTACTGTATTTGTTTATAACAATAAATCGGGTCAGCAACCTTTTTGGTGTGGAGTGCCACTTTCAAATTTTCTTGTCAATCAGTGTGCCACCCCAAGATTTATGACGCGCAACCGAATTTTTATATTCAGCAGAGCTGGAATTTTACTCCAAACAAAAAAAACATGGACATACATCTAATTTGTATAACTACCATTCGTCTTCATCAATTAACTAAAAACTAATGCATATTGTCGAAAATATCAAAACTTGAAAATAAGTGCAACAGTAATAACAGCTGTACAGCTGCACCATTTTATGCAAACATATCACACACACACACCCCAGCACGCAAAGGGGAACAGGTGTGATTCTCAGTGCAGGTCTCTCACAGTACAGAGAGCCTTCAAAGTCAGAACAGCCGACTCTTACAATTTGTCTTGTTCACTAGCAACTTAAACAGTGAATTATATGCACAATTTTAGATTTTATATTACAAATATAAAAGATACCTACTTTAATGTGTTCCTTGGCCCTGCTTTCTATGAATTTTCATGTTTTGTCTCATAGTGGCGTTTGACACTTGTTGTGCGACACACAACTCTCTCGAGGCATAATGCACAAAAAGAGCTACCAGAAGTAACCAGGCAACCAGTTGTTACCGGTATCCCCAAGGGGCCGCTGTCCCCTACAATATGATCGGCTTGCTAGTTAAGCGTAGAAGAAGAATTGGGCGTCTGGGCGAGAAAAAGAGAGGGAGCGAAGGAAGGTGCTGAGAGAGAGCGGAGAGCGCCGTGAAAAGGAGAGAAGAGGCTGTGTCCCCCGCTGGTTTTTGTTAAAAGTCTCCAGTAAAACGCCATCCAACGCGTCACAGTGTTTTTATACACATTGCCACCTCTCCGAAGTAAGCACCGGACGAATCGACGGCAACGAGCCACGTTAATCGCCGGTCCACTCCATACTACAGTGCAAGCATCGCTTCACCCGCTGCCCTGACCTGACGGCTGGCAATCGGGGTCCAACCGGAGTGTTGCGATGCGCCGGGACAGGGGTGTACAGCCTCGTATCTTAAGCGACCGGCCTACGCGCCGGGGCGAGGGTGTGACATCGGGATCTCAATTCAAAGTTAAAGCGACGGGGCTCCCGGCGCAGACGCCGGCGATTCGCCGGCTGTCTACTCGCTTACTGGCCCGCCGGCCTCCACACTGGGGCTTGGAGTAACAGTACCAAAAAGTGCAGATTGGTAACACTGTGTACTTCCACCAGCTCTCTGACTGGTTGGCTTCGTGACTCGTTAGTAGCGGGTGCTGAATTGAGCGCGCAGAATTGAGCGCGCAGAGGAAAAAAAAAAAACGACGAGCACAGGAATCGAGAAATTGAAGAGCTGGAAGTGTGCTCAAAATCCATAATTGTTCGCAAATAACGGTATAGGCAGAGGGGTCGGGAGGGACGCTCCTGTAAAGCCCTAAATAACAGGGTGTGCAACTAAAAATGTCTTAATTTCAGGTTAAAAAAAAATATATATATATATTATTTTGCCATGCGCTCGCGTGTCACTGGTTAACCCTTCGCGTGCCAGTGCTGACACGCGTGTCATAGGTTGCCGACCCCTGCAATAAATCAACAAGATGGCATTAACATTATTAACATTTTCTTAAAGCGATCCATGGATAGAAAAACTTGTAAATCTTAAAAGATAAATGTTAGTACAAGTTATAGAAATTTTATATTAAAACCCCTCTTAATGTTTTCGTTTTATTAAAATTTGTAAAAATTTCAATCAAAAAAATAAACTAGTAACTCGCCATTGTTGATGTCATTACACCATGCTCACTCCCCAAACCCATAAAAACATTTGGACCCAAGTGCCAGCAGAGGGCGCCAAACAACAAAAAACAAGTAACAAGTGGACATTACACTGCTGTCATTTTAATCTGAGCAGGGCATGTGTGTTAATTGCGTCAAATATTTTAACGTGATTAATTTTAAAAATTAATTACCGCCCGTTAACGCGATAATTTTGACAGCCCTAGTTTTTTAGCTTCTAATATATATATTTTTTCTAAATAATATGGGACCTTAATGGAAAAAAAAAAATCCAACCTTCAATACAAGAGCATTTATTCAGTGGGGGAAAAATCCCACATAAAGAAATAATTATTTGACATCAAATAATGTGTGTCACAAATATTAGCACCCCTGGTGTTAATACTTTGTACAACCCCCTTTTGCCAACAAAACAGCACCTAATATTCTCCTATAATGTTTCACAAGATGGGAAAAGACAGAAAGAGGGATCTTCAGTCATTCCGCTTTGCAGAATCTCTCTAAATCATCCAGAGACCTGGGTCCTCTCCTCTGTACTCTCCTCTTCAGCTCACCCCACAGGTTTTCAATGGGGTGGAGGTCTGGGGATTGAGATGGCCATGGGAGGAGCTTGATTTTGTGTCTGGTGAACCATTTCTGTGTAGATTTGGCCGTATGTTTAGGGTCATTGTCTTGCTGAAAGACCCAGTGACGACCCATCTTCAGCTTTCGGGCAGAGGGCAACAGATTTTGATTTAAAATGTCCTGGTATTTCAAAGCATTCATGATGCCATGCACCCTAACAAGGTTCTCAGGGCCTTTGGAAGCGAAACATCCACACAGCATCACTGACCCACCCCCATACTTCACAGTGGGTATGAGGTGCTTTTCAGCATGCACATCTTTCGTGGCACGCCAGACCCACAGTGTTTGTTGCCAAAAAGCTCAATCTTGGTCTCATCTGACCAAAGCACACAGTCCCAGTTGAAGCCCCAATACCGCTTGGCGAACTCCAGACGTTTGCGTTTATGATTGTGAGTAAGGAAAGGTTTTCTCCGTGCATGCCTCCCAAACAGCTTGTTGGCGTGTAGACAGAACCTCATACCCACTGTGAAGTATGGGGGTGGGTCAGTGATGCTGTGGGGCTGTTTTCACTTCCAAAAGCCCTGGGAACCTTGTTAACGTAAGATTAGTCATCAATTTGTAAGGGCATACGTTTACTATTTGTAAGATTGTCAACGGTCTCGGGTTGACAGGTATGTTTATCCTAAAAACATAGCCAACATTATTGATTACATGGGTCATTGATGATTTTCATGTGTGGATGTTGTTTTTTATTGGCATGCTAAGTCAACCCAATTGACTAACAACTAACCCAACTAACAATTAACTAACAAAATACACAGAATTTGTTGAAACTCCAACAACAAATTAAACCCTCGCTAACGCGAAGATTAGGCCAGATGTCAAAAATTCTGAACTTCCTTTTTAACTCTATTTTACCTGTAAAGACATGACAAAAGTTAGATAATGCCACATCATATTTCAGGAGCTGCAAAAACGAGGCAATTTTGAATGGAATCATAATTCTACAAGGTTTGCTAGCAGTTACATCTTTTAATTATGAGCTCTGAGGTGCGCTGATAGGTTTACTGACAATAACGGCCAGACTAACCTGCACATGTTACTACAAGAACTGAGGAAGAAAACCATGGAGCAACAGTGCTACAGTCCAACAGGGCAGACTCCGCTCCATCGCAGTCTGAAAAGAGACGCCACACAGCTTGTTTGTTGAGAAGAGAGGTGGCATTGGTTGAGACTGCAGCGCCACATCCTAGCTGTCGACACACCACAGAAGCATGCTTCAAATCCCACAATGGCGACTCTGAGCTTAGCATCCGCAACTCCTTCTCGTGCCGCACAAAGAGCTTTCCAGAACAGGAGATGCTGTTATTGTCTGTGTTTACGCCATCATCCAATATCAAGTCCAACTCATCTACAAAGCAGAAAAAATTCAGGGTCAGTTTGTCATAAGGGCCGTATGCTTTCATTGAGTGACGAAAAATGTGGCCCTACAATCTTACCTTCGACGGTGACAGAGCAACTATCGCTCACGGAGGTGAAGTTCTGACTGAAAACAAAGTTGTGGTACACACAGGTGAAGTTTCCAGTATGCACCAATTGTGCTGTATGAAATACGAAGCGAGCAGAGTGGTTGACTGCTGGCTGACTTTGACTGAAAGTCTGGTAGAGGCCACTGAAGTTTAGACTAAAGTGACCATGAGGGTAGTGTGGCTCCACGGAGCACTTAATGAAGAAGCTGTAGCCCTTGAGGATATTCACCGTCTCCTGCTGCTTCTCTTCAGTGTAGCCAGAGAAGAAAGTTATATTTGGTCGAGGTAGGACACCTGCAAATAGATTGAGTTTTTAAAAACTAGAGATGATTAGTTTTTCTTGATTGTTAACACGCAAACATCTAAACGTTGGCACAATTTGCACAACCTTAACTTCACGTACCATTTGTTCAACCTGAATTGTCAGTACTTCACGCTCCCTTAGATTCTGACTTCCCTTCTTTACACTCTGTAGCCAATTGCACACCACGTTGTTGTCTAAACACTACACACAATGTACAATTTTTGCACACACCTCTCAAGCTCAAACTTTCAACCTACAACACACTGCAGTCAAATGCACAATAACCTGTTGTCAAAACACTACACACAATGTTCTGTTGTTACACACACGTCTCATGTAACATGTCAGTGGTATCAACCTACAACACTCAAGTGTTCAAAACTCAACACGTTCAAGTCTAGTGAGCAAATAGCAATCAGGACTGCAGCATATGCTAGTAAGTGCCTTGCACCTCCTCCTCTGTGTTTGGTGAACAATGGAGAGCCTTGAAGGGAGCAACCAGAGAAGTGTAAGAGTGAGAGGAGCAGGGGGAAGGACAGATTGGAACAGCAGGAGGAAGGCAGATTGGAGCAGGAGGAGGACCGAAAACAGCCAATATGGAAAAGAAATTGAAACAAAAAAACATAAGAATTGACATCAATTCCAGTAATAAATCTTTATAAGTCATATACTATGATTTTCTCATGAGGTAAAGGATTTAGTATGAAACAAATAAAAATTATGTGGTATAAAAGGAAAATATACGGCAAATTATATTTTCCATTGATGTTTCATATACGTTTTGAAGTTTTGACTATATTACAGTTTTAAAGACATACCCCTATTATGCTTTCTTTATATACTTCATATAGTTTCAATATATGCCATGTGCTTAAACGGAGTTTGTTAGGTGGCAGTGGTACGGGTCTGGCCCAAGGACCCAACGAGAGAATGCCTTTTCATATATACATACTGCTGGTCAAAGGTATCGGCACCCCTGCAATTCTGTCAGCTAATGCTCAATTTCTCCCAGAAAGGTTGCTATAGACCCCACTTACATTACGTCACAACCACGCCTCCGCGCCATATTGTCCGTCAGCTCGTCGTGTTTACGCATTACCGCTACGTAAATTCCTCCTATTATGGCGTCTTTTTCTGCTCGTTAAAATTAATAATCAAAATGGTGAAGGCGTGTGTGGCGGTTCGTTGCAGTAACTGAGAAGATGGACGGAGAGAAGGGTTTCAAAGGTTTTCAAAGTTTCGTGAGAATAGGCTGAGTTTCTGTGGACAAGATAGTTGTAGATATCAGGGTAGAAGATGTCAGGCAGAGACGGCGAAGACAGCGGGTCGAAAAATATCGATTTAGGCATCAAACATGGATCTGGCGAATGGATAGACTGAAGCTTTTCCACAAAATGCCTTTTATGCAACGCATCCAATGAGTTTACAGCGTCTGAAAGCACCGGGGCTTACATGAATTGCACTATGAATTGCACGACAAATTGAAACAATTGAGAATATGGATAAACAATGACGGACAATATGGCGGCCGGATACAGCGACACGTCATTGTGTGACGTTGGTGAGTGGGGTCTATTACAAATGCTTTGGTAGTAATATCTTCATTTATTTTGCTTGCAATGAAAAAACACAAAAGAGAATGTAAGAAAAAAAAAATCATTATCATTTTGCACAAAACTCCAAAAATGGGCCAGACCAAAGTACAGTGGTACCTCAACATACGAAGTTAATCCGTTCCAGGACCTTGTTTGTAAGTCGAAATGGTCGTATGTCGAGCAGGATTTTCCCATAGGAATACATTATAATTCCATTAATTCGTTCCACAGCCCAAAAACCTGCACTAAATCCTTAAAAAATACTGCTGGTGCTATTACAAATGGCAATTACACGTAGCAAAACAAATAAATTATAAATCAAAATTGGAATAATATAATAAAAAGAATAATAATAATTCCTGTAATAGTGTAACGAATCGGGTTCTAATAAGGCGGACGTTTTTTGTGTACCTGAACGCACCGCGGGGCTGACGTGCCAAAGACGGACCGGTGAGCTTGAGTTTCACTTTCACTTTGAATGTTCTCTTGAGAACACCGTCAATTGCGGCAGACAGCAGGCGTTTTGTGTTGAATAAGTTGTGAAAGAAATGATGAAAACGTGGCGAAGCTGGCGATTTCTTTGGAGATGTTACCACAATAAGAATTGTCAGCTTAACTTATAAAGACTGGCGAACGATGGTCGGAGGAGGACCGTGGAGATGTATTGTTGAGCCATTTCACGGATGCCCACCCCACGCTCATATTTTTCTGTCATTTGCCTCTTCATTTAGAAGGTAAGCATCAACTTTTTCCTTGTTTCACCACCTGTACCAACCTCTTCTGAAACCTGTGTTGATTTGTCACACAAGAAAATCCGCCATGCATTCGTCTGCGGTGCTGCCATTGTCGTCGTATTTCGAGCATTTCGTCGGATGTAGAAACAAATGGCGAGTCAAATTTTACGTCGGATGTCGAAAAGTTCGTGTGTCGAAGCGATCGTAAGTAGAGGTACCACTGTATTGGCAACCTTTGAAAAATCATGTAATGCTTGTCTAATTTGTGTAATAATGATTACCTGTTACTTACTTGTGGCACATAACAGGTGGTGGCAATAACTAAATAACACTTGCAGCCAGTTAAAATGGATTAAAGTTGGCTCAACCTCTGTCCTGTGTGTACCACATTGAGCATTAATAAAAGAAAGAAGACCAAAGAATTGTCAGAGGACTTAAGAAGCAAAATTGTGAGGAAGCCTGGGCAATCTTATGGCTAGGGGTCCATCTTCAAAGACCTGAATGTTCCTGTGTCTACCGTGCACAGTGTTATCAATAAGTGTAAAGCGCATGGCACTGTGGATAACCTCCCTGGATGTGGACAGAAAAGAAAAATTTATGAGAGATTACAATGAAAGATTGTGCGGATGATGGATAAAGAACCTCGACTAACATCCAAACAAGTTCAAGCTGTCTTGCAGTCCGAGGGTGCAACAGTGTCAACCCGTACTATCCGTCGGCATCTAAAAGAAAAGGGACCCAGAAGACTCCACTTCTGACCCAGAGACATAAAAACGCCAAGCTGGAGTTTGCCAAAACTTACCTGAGAAAGCCAAAAATGTTTCGGAAGAATGTTCTCTTGTCAGATGAGACAAAAGTAGAGCTTTTTTGGGAAAATGCATCAACATAGAGTTTACAGGAAAAAAAACAAGGCCTTCAAAGAAAAGAACACGGTCCCCACAGTCAAACATGGCGGAGGTTCCCTGATGTTTTGGGGTTGCTTTGCTGCCTCTGGCACTGGACTGCTTGACCGTGTGCATAGCATGTATAGGTAGTCTGAAGACTACCGACAAATTTTTCAGCTTAATGTAGGGCACAGTGTGACAAAGCTGGGTCTCCCTCAGAGGTCATGGGTCTTCCAGCAGGACAATGACCCAAAACACACTTCAAAAAGCACTGGAAAATGGTTTGAGAGAAAGCACTGGAGACTTCTAAAGTGACCAGCAATGAGTCCAGTTCTGAATCCCATAGAACACCGGTGGAGAGATCTGAAAATGGCAGTTTGTAGAAGGCACTCTTCAAATCTCAGAGACCTGGAGCAGTTGGCCGAAGAAGAAAGGTCTAAAATTCCAGCAGAGCATTGTAAGAAATCCACTGATGGATACCGGTAGTGGTTGTTCGCAGTTATTTTGTGTCAAGGTTGTGCTACCAAGTATTAGGCTGAGGGTGCCAATACTTTTGTCTGGCCCGTTTTTTGTGTTTTGTGTAAAATGATAATGATTTAATTCTTTTCTCAGACTATTTTGTGTTTTTTCATTGCAAGCAAAATAAATGAAGATATGCTTGGTAGTGTGCAGCAAAAGCTTGGCTGTGTATACTCAATGAATGGTATGTGTATCATTGGAAATACAACTGTGTGTTGCAAATGACAACACGAGTAAACTCAGTGTAGAGATATGATGGCAAGAGTCTTCTTGCAAAAGGAGTGTCCGGTTTAGCATTTTATGTGTGCAGTTTTCAGTTTTGTGTGTGCAATATTGAGAAAGTTGTTATTGTATTGAGAAAAGTGTGTTAACAATCGTGAAAAACTGTAAAACTTGAATCGGAGATTTGGATTTAGTGAAAAGCCATAATTTGCTATGATTATCCCCAACACCGTCCTGTTGAAACTAATGCTCTTACCTGCGCAAACTACTTCAATAATAGAGGATGAATAAGTCATCTTTACGGTCCCACAATCCATTAGTGCCGACTCGGACCCTTCACAATCAGAATAAAAACGCCACACAGGCACAGGCTCTGTCGATGTGTCCATTTTTCTGGTTGAAACGACGGAACTGCACCGGAGCTGTTGGCATACAACGGCAGCTTCCCTCAGACTCCAGTTGTTTTGGTAACTGACTGGTCTCCACTCTTGGTCGTGTTTCACTTCCAGCCTACCAGCGCACTGGCTGCCTCCATCCCTTAGCCTCAAATCATTCAGTTCTAAAAATGAAAATGAAAGGAAATCATTGGTTGAAAAGTAGGCAAGATTTGCCCGTGAGGGTGAAGCCAACTTCAGTGTCTTATTAAACTTGGGATCGGCCTATAAATTATTACACTGGATGTACGGGTGAGTAAATTTGGGGTGCAGATCACCAAACTGTTAGTACAAGATTAGTCTCCGTACATTCTAAAGTTACAGTATACAACTGACTTAAATTGTTTGGTAAAAATTGGTTTTAATTGCTCTTTAAGTCTCTAGGCATAGAATGCTATCCCTATTAAAATATGAAAACCTATGGTTGGGTGGTTTTAGTTAAAGAAGACACTGTTTTTACATCTGTGTGATTTTGACAAAGATCAGATCACATTTGAAGGTGATTTTATGCAGAAATGTGAGAAATTCCAAAAGGTTCAGATACTTTTTCATACACTGTAATGGTGACGATGTGCAAGTACCGTATTGGCCCGAATATAAGACAGCCCTGATTATAAGACGACCCCCTTCTTTTTCAAGACTCAAATTTGAAAAAAGACTTTTTGAACACCAAATTAATTTGTATATAGAAAATAATTACAGTACATCCGAAACAAATGATTATAACAATATACTTGAGAGAAAAAGCATGTTATTTTGCCTCATTCAAATCTTAATATCTGAACATTTAAATATGTAAACTAATGTGCAATCACATTCGTAAATGAATGGCTTCTGGTTTTTGAAATGTAAATAAACCAATCTATTGTGATAAAACAACAAAATTGCAATAACTGCATTAACCATCAAAGTGAAGTCTAACTGTAACTGTAGTCTTGAAACAAATCTGAATAAGGAAAAACATTGCACTAAAATAATGCAAACTGGTTAAACTAAAAAGAGTAGCCGAGATCTGTCATGACAGAAAATCGCTTCAATGATATCTGGCACCATCTAGTGTCGTGAATGGGGAGAGTAGCTGAGATTTGTCATGACAGAACATCGCTTCAATGGTATCTGGCGCCATCTAGTGTCATGAATGGGTATAATGTCTAGACCACGAATGTAAGACGACCCCCTCTTTTTCAGTGTTATTTCAATGCAAAAAACACTGTCTTAATTCGAGCCAATACAGTAATACAGTAATATCTTCATATTTTAGTCTAAGATTGAAGTAAAGCGCCACTAAATCCTGAATTATAATTTTTAACATGCCAAAATTGCTGGTGTCTGATGCGCACCTGCAGTTTGTGGTCTATAAGTGCGCACCACAGAGTTTCTGGTGCGCACCAGATGGTTTAAATGTATTTTATTTCTGTCGATGTCCCTTTAGGAGCTCTGCTCCTTGCACACAGTATGATTAAATGTGAATTGTTACAAACTTTACTGGTTCATCTCAAAAGTGTCAAGCAAAAAGGTTTTTACTGCCACATTCAGGATAATCTCCGTTTTGCCTTGTTGACCAAACCAAACGCTAAACAACGATGGCAGCGACGTTTGAAAAATCCTACAACCGACATTTGTTTTCAGCGTTCTGCGCTCATGAGTCACTTTAGGCTTCGCGCTTGATGGACTGTGAGCTCATGCGCTGATGGGACACTTGAATGGCTGCTATGGAAGATGACAGTCACACAAAAGATCAGATATGACAAAAAAAACAAAACAAATATGTACACTTCCAATAATCAAACACAATGCAATGCTCTTTACCTTTGACTGTGAGATGTAATGAATTTGTATCAGAGAATATTCTTGAACTGAGCTCAAAGTTGAAATCGCAGTTGTAGACACCCTTGTGGGAATCATTTAAGGCAGGGAACAAAAAGATAGCAGAATTATCAGTTGCTTTTTCTGTCCACACGCTGGGGTGATTCGTGTATATTCCTTTTCTTAGGCGGAAGGAGTGTATTGCATAAGGTCCAAGTTGTCTGCAGATGATGGCAAAGCGATGGCCCTTGAGAAGTTCATTCTTTTTCTCACCGTGGATGCTATGTACGGAGATGTGAGGTCCTAATGGACGATCTGTGAAGGAATAACGCAAAGGTATATTTCAAGTAATATCTAAAGCATTCAACGCTTTGTGTGACTCTTTACTGTACCGATGCAGGAAAAGATTGAGTTGCCACAATGTCCTTCTGTGGCATTGAATGTGAATGAGGGACATTTCGTGAGTACCTCCTCTGTGCCTTTGCATTTAAAGTCTGGACTCCGCTGTTGTGTATCTTGTGCACTAGGCTTCCTGCTTTGATAATCTCGGGGAAATCCACAACCCAGTTCCCGACATACGACTAAAGCATCTTCTGCACTCAAGGCTTTGTGACAGACAGACTCCCATGTATGAGCAGACTTCAGCATCAGATTGCCCGAACACGTGTCTTTTCTATCCACGAGTCGCACACTTTCTGACATGGAGAAAGGAAGTGTAAATCAATGAAGTAGTCCAAAAGCCAGCCAGCCAATCAATCAATCAATCAATCAATCAATCAATCAATCAATCAATCAATCAATCAATCAATCAATCAATCAATCAATCAATCAATCAATCAATCAATCAATCAATCAATCAATCAATCAATCACTTCCTACATGAATCACTCTAAGGTCGTTTCTGTAATTGTAACAATGACTTACCTGAACAAGCTACGGTAATCAACAGGTCTGATCTACTCGCCCGCCATTCAGTACACAATCCATTTCCACAGAAACCATCTGGCACCCAGACAGGTTGTCTTTTGGGAAGCAAATGTCTTGATGTCGAGATGAGACTACCACAGCCCAGCTGCTTGCACACCTCAGAAAAGTGGTCTTTTTCCCAGTAATACCCTCCCAGCGGTCGCCACTCTCCGTAATCCTTCCCTTCGACAGTACCATCACAGTTGCTTTGTCCTCCCATCACTCTGAATTCCTGAAGGTCTGGCCAAACAGAATAATTCTGAGACAGTGATCCAAGTTTTACTGTTTGCTGAGCCTGCTGGATTAGATGAATACAGTAAATACTAAGGCTGCAACAAGTAATTGTTTAAATCGATTAATAAATTAGTTGTCAATGAATATAATGCAGTGATCCCTCGCTACTTCGCGCTTCATCCTTGGCGCCCTCAGATCATCGCCGATTTTTTTTCAATTAAACAAAAAAAAAAAAAATACAGATGCACTGTCCCGAGCCGATCACTTAGTCTCACTCTCACTCCCTCCCTGCCTTCCCTGCTTTTTTTTCCTCAAGCAGGCAGTGCATGTGCACTGGAGTTGCTTATAAAAATTAACGATGTTGACAGATGTTTGTGTTTGATCTAACCAGAATCTAGGGCTTCAAAAACGCCGCATGCGTCAATCATCATCTAACTTGTTAAACAGTTGCTGTGGCAACTCATTGTGTGTAAGTGAGAAGGTTTGAGTAAACTCACTCAATGAAGTGCTGCTTTGGAACAGACAGGCTCTGTGTGTGCATTGCTCAGGCGGGGGGATAAGGAAGCCCACTGGAATGAACGTGTGTGTGTGGCGATATTCGAGGCAGGTGGGCATGTAGTGTTCGCGGCCATAAACGCCACTAGTTGAAAGTGATCCTAAGCAGTTTGTAATTTCCACCATTGTCACTCCAAGAGTCACAGCCAAGGGAGGTAACAGAAGCATTTAATACAGCCAAGAATTTTTCTACTACAGTACAGTACTTTATTCTTGTTTAAAAATAATTCGGGGGGACAGTACAATGTTTAGAACTTATCAGAATCATTACATTTGAAGTCCTTAAAAAACATTTATTAATATATATTAGGGCTGTCAAAATTATCGCGTTAATGGGCGTTAACTAATTATTTTAATTAATCCGTTAAAATATTTAACGTATTTAACGCACATGCCCCGCTCAAACAGATTAAAATGACAGCAAAGTGTCACTTCCACTTGTTTCTTGTTTTTTGGTGTTTTGCCGCCCTCTGCTGGCGCTTGGGTGCGACTGATTAATAATAACATAATTATTATTGACATCAACAATGGCGAGCTACTAGTTTATTTTTTGATTGAAAATTTTACAAATTTTATTCAAACGAAAACATTAAGAGGGGTTTTAATATAAATTTTCAATAACTTGTACTAACATTTGTCTTTTAAGAACTACAAGTCTTTCTATCCATGGATCGCTTTAACAGAATGTTAATAATAATGCCATCTTGTTGATTTATTGTTATAATAAACAAATACAGTACTTATGTACAGTATGTTGAATGTATATATCCGTCTTGTGTCTTATCTTTCCATTCCAACAATAATTTACAGAAAAATATGGCATATTCTATAGATGGTTTGAACTGCGATTAATTAATTTAGTTTTGTTTTAATTATTTAATTAATTTAATTTTGTTTTAATTAATTTAAAACAAACACACAGCCAAAAAAATGGTTTAAAAAAAACGCGTTTTTTCACTTATTGCGGCGGCTTCTGGTCCCCATTAACCAAGAAAAACGATGGATCACTGTAATTGATTTTTGCCGGCAGCTATGATTAGTCCTGTGTGGGTCCTTGTTTGTGTGTCATGAGAGGCTGCACATACCGCCATTGATCAAAGCAAGAGAGAGAAAGTTCACTGCTACATTCAGGTTGGGTTGCAGAATCAATAATATTATGAGTCGAAAGTTAGATTGTCTTTTGTGTTGTTAGATCCAGTTTGCCTCTGTCAGAAGTGAGTAAATGAAGCCAATTGTATTGTTTGTATTCTTTGTTGATGAGACATTTCTATGTACTTAGCACAAAGCGCAAAGCTAGTTAGCGATAATGCAAGTAATCAGTGTCTTAAGTGTCCGTTTGTATTGTGTTTTGGACAAGCATATTTGCACTTGAATTATTCTTAGATAGTAAAGTTGTCTCATTTCTTTTTATAAAGAAACCATTCACATAAAGCCATTCATACAACAGCTTTAAGTCTCCTTTCAAAACAAACTCCCATTCAAACTGTTAATTTGTTATACAAGAGAGTAGGCTTTGAAATTGGATTCGGAATGTATTTATGAACAACTGTTTCATAAAGAAAACTGACTCATGACAGTCTGCCTCCTTCTTATTCAATTTTGTGGTTCAGTTTGTATAAAGAAATGATTCATTGACACAATTTATATCGGCACTTTGCCCACAAGGAAAAAAATGTCAATCAGCAGCACTTTTTTTTTTTTTTTAATTTGAATGAACCGGACTTTAGTCTTATTTGTGTTTTGAGAAATTATTTTTATGTTTTATACACTCAGAACCTTTATTAAAAACATTTATGTACTTAAAACAATACAGTTGTAGACTACAGTTAAGCCAAGAAGCTGTAATGAAATATTTTTGATATTCATCCATTTTGTCTTCATATTTACTTACAACATGCCTAAAACCTCAAGTTAAATTGTAAAGGTAATTGAAAAAAGTGATATTAATAAGATTATTTAATCCTTTAATTAATCGTCCGATTAATCAATTATAGAGTAATCATTAGTTGCAGCCCTAGTACATACCGTCTGATACACAAATTTATCTGGAAGCTAGCTTTAAGAAAAAAAAAATTGTTGACATTTATCAAAGCAAATGAACATAAAATCAAATATTTTGTGCAAAGTACTTGCGCATTGAAGTACAGGAGCTGGTCGACAGTCTTTATAGGCTGTGCTAGCACAATCCTGCAGGCGACTCTCATTGCCTTTGCACTGAAACCTTTGTGATGAAGGCAAACTTGTTTGGCTTTCTCCACTAAATATTCTAAATAGTCTAACACTTGAGGGAGGCCCACAGCCGAGCTCCCTGCACGCCACCTTTTTAGCTTGCGAGTCAAAGCCCTCCTCACACACTCTAGCCCAGCCATTAAGCGTCTTCACCTCCAAATTGCCTGAGCAAAGGTCATGATCCACGACCCTTAATGAATCTGTAACAATGCACAGAAAGTGACTTTGTGTTATTATTTGAAGCAGTAATGTGAGAACTTGATTCTTAAAGACTTACTTACCTGAGCAGGTCACCTCCAGGATGTTCCACGTTGAATTTCTTCCCTGGACTCTTTTGCGTCCTCTCATGTTGTCACACTCCATCAAGGTAGACTCGGAGCCACGGCAAAAGAAATTGATCTCCCAAAAGGGCTGGGGATCATTTGTGGTTTTGTGTTGAAGGGAGACAAACGAGCCGCAATCTATCTGCCGGCAGGCCACCTGTGCAAATGCGACTGTGGTGCTGGTTTCCTGTCTCATATTTGCGATTCTCCATTTTCCTTGATGTTTTAATTCAAGTTGGCCTGTGCAGCGGCCCGATCCTCCCGTCAGATGAGCATCATTAGGGTCTAAAGACGGATCAGTATCAGAGATGAGTAGTAACACGTTATATTTACAACTTGTCATACTTTTTACTTATACTTTAGTAGATTTGTGAAGAGGAAACGTTACTCTTACCCTGCTAAGTCATACATTTCTCCTCTTTATTCTTTATACTGTATTAGATTTTATTTTTCCCACAGTGGCTCTACCAGTTTGACCAATGAAATGTCGCGACAATAAGCACATGACTCCATTATACTAATCAGACGTAACAATACAGTCACATAACCACACACAAACATGTAGTCTTAAGTCTTATGGGTTTTTTTTTTCTTTTCTCAGAAGTCCTATGATCACGCCGGCTTGTTCAATCATGTGGCATCTTAAAAGCGCCGTAAAAAATAAACTATTTGACAGTAGAGTCAACATTACTCGAAAGCGCGTATTTCATCCTCTCTCCCAACCGGAAAACCGGAGATATGATCATCTTAATTTCATGTTAGGAAATGTTTTCTCCACTAGAGAGCACTCATGCTCTTTGGAAAGGTGATGTTTCATTTCTACTCAGAATTTCATGACTTTGTGTACAGTGATCCTTCGCTACTCTCCCTTCGCCACCCTCAGTCCATCGCAGATTTTTTTTCAATTAAAAAAAAAATAACGATGAAGGATTTTATAGAGATGCCCCATCTGATCACGTACAGTCTCTCTCTCCTTCCTGAAGCTTTTCTTTCTCATCAGGCAGCTGCAGCTTGTTAAAGTTAACGATGAGTGACAAGGGAGCTGCTTTGAAGTTGCCAGACCTTTCAAAGGCTCTGACTCGTTTAACTTGTTAAAACATTGGCTGTAGTCACTATGGCAACTCATTGTGTTGTCTCATGTGCTGTTCTAATGACCATGAATCTTCTCAATACGCAATAAGTATAAAGAATAAAGAAATATGCTATTATTATAAAGAATTATACGTCGGTATACTTCGGGAAAAAAAAAGGAAAAATCATGTTTTACATGTATCCCTTTCCAATGCTAAATCTGAATAAATACTGTAATTTTCATACTATAAGGCACACCTAACTCTAAGCCACCACCCACCAAATTTGGTATGAAAACGGCATTTGTTCATAGATAAGCCGCTCTGGACTATAAGCCGCTGCCGTCCTCACTGTATTATGGGATATTTACACCAAAAGATATTAACCGGTGAGTTTTTATCTGACAGCGGCACCATACGACTGTCATTAGACCAAATGAACCACTGTGAAGCTTTGAACCAATTGGCTTCAAAGCTTCATTGCTTCAAGAAGCTTAATTTGGCTATCACTGCTCGCTTGGGGGAGACAGTCAACCTCTGCTGCTACCTGTTGTCAACACCGTTGTTGTCCAACATGCCTCCGAGCATGCATTGCAGCACTACAGATGTAAATAACAATCAAAATTCATGTTCTGTGCTAATTATTTCTTCAGTTACTGTTCCAGTTGTTTCATGAATTGCTGGTTATGGTAATTGGTAACGCTTTATTTGACAGCAGCGCCATAAGACTGTCATTAGACAATCATAATTATGACATGACACTGTCATGAGCATTAAGGAATGCTTATAACAGATGTCATTTCGTGTTACCCGGCAAATTATCTCATTTTTGAATGGATGTAAAAGATGACATCCGTCATAGGTATTCAGTAATGCCCATGATAGTGTCATGTTCTAATTATGATTGTCTTATGACGCCGCTGTCAAATCAAGTGTTATCTATTAACCAAAATAAATAAACAAATAAACGGCACTGGACTATAAGCTGCAGGATTCAAAATGAAGGAAAAAAGTAGCGGCTTATGGTCCAAAAATGACGGTACTTTGAGCACACCAAAAAAATAATAAAACATTTTTTGTAAATAAGGTACACCTCTACTTCGCGGATTTCAGTTATTGGGGGGAGGGGGGGTCCCATTAACTGCGGAAAACGAGAGTCACCATATTATTCTCGCCTAAAATGTAAAAGATTATAGCACAGTATAATCATAAAGGTAACGTGCTGAGAAAAAACATTTTTTTTAAAAGATAAATCATGCAATGTAAGCAGTTACTCATTACTTGAGTATTCTTTTCACCGAATACTTTTTTATACTTGAGTAAATTTTTGGGGATGACTAGTTTTACTTGAGTGATATTCTTTTCCAGTAAAGCTACTCTTACTTGAGTAAAATTTTTGGCGACTTTCCCTATCTGTGATCAGTAAACAGTTTAGCACCATGATATATACTGTAGTACTTTCTGTTGACTTATAGTAAAGATCATTTGGACTTTGACGTGCAAATACGCTTGCTTCCTCTTTAAACGGCTAAAGTAGTGCACTTTACAATCTAAAGAAGTTCAGAACATTAGTAAGGGTGTAAATGACCAATTTCAAGATGATATTATGAATGCCAATATGATATTTACAACGTCTGCCAAGATTTGGATTCAATTAAATTTAAGACCAGCCAATCAACTTAATACGTTATTTGTACACATTTAACACAATCAGTTACTTTTTACTTAAATCAAGGGTCGGCAACCCAAAATGTTGAAAGAGCCATATTGGACAAAAAAACAAAACAAATCTATCTGGAGCTGCAAAAAAATTAAAAGCCTTATATAAGCCTTACAATGAAGGCAACACATGAATTATATACAGTGGGGCAAATAAGTGTTTAGTCAACCACTAATTGTATGGTTCTAATAACAGTTAGCCCACTTGAAAATATTAGAGGGGCCTGTAATTGTCAACATGGGTAAACCTCAACCATGAGAGACAGAATGTGAAAAAACAGAAAATCACATTGTTTGATTTTTAAAGAATTCATTTGCATATCATGGTGGAAAATATCAATACCAAAAGTTCATCTCAAATCTTTGTTATGTACCCTTTGTTGGCAATAACGGAGGCTAAACATTTTCTGTAACTCTTCACAAGCTTTTCACACACTGTTGCTGGTATTTTGGCCCATTCCTCCATGCAGATCTCCTCTAGAGCAATGATGTTTTGGGGCTGTCTTTGGGCAACACGGACTTTCGAACTCCCTCCACAGATTTTCTATGGGGTTGAGATCTGGAGACTGGCTAGGCCACTCCAGCACCTTGAAATGCTTCTTACGAAGCCTCTCCTTTGTTGCCCTGGCTGTGTGTTTGGGATCATTGTCATGCTGAAAGACCCAGCCATGTCTCATCTTCAATACCCTTGCTGATGGAAGGAGATTTTCAATCAAAATCTCTTGATATATGGCCCCATTCATTCTTTCCTTTACACAGATCAGTCGTCCTGGTCCCTTTGCAGAAAAACAGGCCCAAAGCCTGATGTTTCCACACCCATGCTAACAGTGGGTATAGTGTTCTTCGGATGCAATTCAGTATTCTTTCTCCTCCAAACACAAGAACCTGTGTTTCTACCAAAAAGCTCTATGTTGGTTTCATCTGACCATAACACATTCTCCAGTCCTCATCTGGATCATCCAAATGCTCTCTAGCGAACCGCAGACAGGCCTGGACGTGTACTTTCTTCAGCAGGGGGACACGTCTGGCAGTGCAGGATTTGAGTCCCTGGCGGCGCATTGTGTTAATGAGAGTAGCCTTTGTTACTGTGGTCCCAGCTCTCTGTAGGTCATTCACTAGGTCCCGCCGTGTGGTTCTGGGATTTTTGCTCACCGTTCTTATCATCATTTTGACGCCACAGGGTGAGATCTTGCATGGAGCACCAGATTGAAGATTATCAGTGGTCTTGTATGTCTTCCATTTTCTAATAATTGCTCCCACAGTCGATTTCTTTACACCAAGCATTTTACCTATTGCAGATTCAGTCTTCCCAGCATGGTGCAGGTCAACAATTTTGTCTCTGGTGTCCTTTGACAGCTCTTTGGTCTTGGCCATAGTGAAGTTTGGAGTGTGACTGACTGAGTTGTGGACAGGGTTCTTTTATACCGATAATTAGTTAAAACAGGTGCCATTAATACAGGTAACGAGTGGAGCCTCGTGAAACCTCATTAGAAGAAGTTAGACCTGTTTGACAGCAGGAAATCTTGCTTGTTTGTAGGTGACCAAAAACTTTTTTCCCCCACTCTAATTTGGAAATAAATTCTTTAAAAATCAAACAATGTGATTTTCTGTCCCCCCTCCCCCCCCATTCTGTCTGTCTCTCATAGTTGCGGCTTACCCACGTTGACAATTACAGGCCTCTCTAATCTTTTCAAGTAGGAGATCTTGTACAATTGGTGGTTGACTAAATACTTATTTGCCCCACTGTATCTACAGGGGTTGGACACAATAATGGAAACACCTAACACTTCCGCATCATAATCATTGAACATAATTGTTAGGAATGGCATGAGGAACATTCTAATGAAGTCCTCAACCTAGATCTCAACATTATTGAGCATGTATGGTCAGTTTTAGAGATTCAATTAATATGTCGATTTCCACCGCCTCTAAAAGAGTTGAAGGGTATTTTAACTAAATAATGGCTTAAAATACCTTTGGGAACAATTCATAAGTTGTATGAATCAATACAATGGAGAATTGTGGCTGTAATTGCCACAAAAGGCAGACCTACACCATAGTAAATTAGTTTTGTTGATGTTTTAAGGTGTCTCCATTATTTTGTCCAATCCCTGTGTATTAGCTATCGTCTCTAAAAGAGTTAGAGGGTATTCTAAGAAGGAATGGCTTAAAATACCTTTGGGAACAATTCACAAGGTGTATGAATTAATACCTTGGAGAATTGAGGCTGTAATTGCCACAAAAGGCGGACCTAAACCATAGTTGATTTGTTTTGTCCACTTCCTGCATATTAGCTATATTAGCCTACAACTAAAATGACTAAGTTGGCTACAAATACATAATGAGCCTTCATGATTAAATGTTTATTTTCCCTGCAGTGCATCCTAAAAAGAATGACGCACCACCTGACTACTCTATTGTACGATGCTGCCACAAGATTAACTTCATTACAATGTTTATCAATTACAAGAATGATTGTGTCATGTTTGTCCTCCATGTAATCCATATTAAAACAAAAAAAATATTTTCCTCCTCTATCTTTTTCCATTTTATATTTAAAAAAAATAAAAAATAAAAACTCCAGGTGCAGCGCAAAAGCACTGCGGGTTGCTGACCTCTGACCTAAAGCAATAAGAAAACAATTTTTATGTTTTTGCTGATTTGGTTGCTGAAATGTTTCCACCAATTTAAAGACAACCATCCTTTGATGAAAAAATGTTATACAGTGGTACCTCTAGTTACAAAATTAATTGGTGCTGGAAGGAGTTTCGTAACTTTAAAATTCTGTAAATAGTTTCCCCTATAAATGCCCTAATCCGTTCCAAGCCCCCCAAAATTTAGACATTCATTTTCCGAGCCGCTTATCCTCACGAGGGTCACTGGGGTGCTGGTGCCAATCCAAGCTAACTATAGGCAGTAGGCGGCGTACACCCTGAATTGGTTGCCAGCCAATCGCAGGGCACAAGGACACGAACAACCATTCGCGCACACACTTATACCTAGGGACAATTTAGTGTTCGATCAGCGTACGATGCATGTTTTTAGGATGTGGGGGCTTAAAATGCATCAAAACATGTAACAAATACATGTTACAATTAGATTATTGCACAATAATCATCAAATCAGAGTAGTACATAATGTAAAAAAACAACAGAGTACAGAATATAAACACTCATGTAAAGCTGTCGGAACAGGAGGAGCGAATGAAGAGGATGCTGGCATACAATTCTGGTTGTAGAGTTTAAGGTATATACAGTAGAGGTCCCTCTCAGCCAATTGAATGCTAGGAAAGCTATGCAATAGCCAATGGCTGAGCAGCTATAAGTATGTTACGTTCGGTAAACTGAGCTGCGAGTTCCATCCTACTGTATTTTTGCCTTCGTAACAAGAGGCAATATTTCCCCGTTGAGGCCTGTCTTAACCTGAAAATTCTGTATGTAGAGACGTTCGTAAGTACGACAATGTTGATCAATGCTTTGCAATTTGATTGGATCATTGCTTAACCGATCGATATATTGATCCAGAACGATGTATCATTACACTCAAAGTTTTAACTAGGGGTGTAAAACACCAATTTCATGATGATACGATATTGAATCTTTGAACAACAATATGACATTTGCGATAGTGATCCCTTGTTTGTGTGGATAATGGGGACCAGAACCCGCCGCGTTTTTTGTTTATTTTTTGTGTTAAGTGTATTTATTCAGATTTTGCATTGGAAAGAGATACATAGAAGACGTTTTTCCCCACAAAGTATAATAATAATTAAAAAAATATTGGTATATGTAGATTTTAATAAATGTTTAAGCACTTCAAATGTAATAATTATGACAAGTTTTAAACATGTTACTGTCCCACCAAATTATTTTTAAACAAGAATAAAGCAGAAAAATTCTTGCCTTTATTAAATGCTCTATTAGTGAGTCCACTCAAATCTGCTCAAGCTGCTCACTTACACACAATGAGTTGCCACAGTAACTGTTTAACAAGTTAAATGATGATTGGCATGCAGCACATTGAATCTCGCTTCTCTGGCAAGATCAAACATTAAACTTCTGACAATCGTTAACTTTAATGCACTGCCACCAACAAAGGGGAGAGAAGGAGGGAGGGAGAGTGAGACAACGCGATCAGCTCGGGACAGCTCATCTGTATTTTTTAATTTTTAATTGGAAAAAAAAAATCCGCAATGGACTGAGGGCGCGAAGTTTGAAGTGCGAAGTAGCAAGGAATCAATGTATTATAAAAATTTGCTACTCGATTTATTACTCGAGCATTTGATTGTTTGTACCGTTACACCCGTTTAAAATGTGATAAATCTCACTTTTGAACATGATCATTTTCACATGACATTTTAACATTATTTCCATGTTTTTACATAAGTTTCATGTTTTAATGTGATAATGTGGCAACTGTAAAGATTGGTCTCAAGACTGAACGATCCCCGACACAAAACCTCTCCAGGACCCAGACTTCATAGGTGAGACAGACAAAGCCAAGACCATTCCAATCAATTCTAAAATACAATAAATTGATGACGAGAGTTACACCACTACTGTTCAAACACGACCCCTAGCCCTTTCGCAAATCAGTCTTAATACTATATTTGAACTGAAGCCCTTTCGGTGAATATGAGCAATCGGTCCAGTCAAGTTATACAGCTTTTGCTGATATACGTACAGTGAAATAATACTGCGCTTAGAAGTTCTACATGCATATCTCTATGAGAGAAGTTAACATCCACGTAATGTTTTATTTTCTTACCGTTGGATTGGCTTGTATCATCCTGCTGAGTTTTGAGACTGTCAACTTCTGTCACCAGTTGATGAAAACTCCAAAACAGAAGCAGTACAGAGCAAGCAGCAACAAAATACCGCTGACACATAGTATGATTAAAAGTACTGTACTGTGATTTTACATACAAAGTAAATCACACAGAACTGTATGGACACTTACAGATCCTTATTTATACTGTATATATATACACAGTCATTTCTGTTTCATCCATGTTGCCTCACAAACTAGACCAACGGTCATGTTGACATTTTCTCTGGAATGTGAACTGTTTCTCAACTGACCTTAAACTCTGCAACCAGAAATGCATTCGAAAACAACCACACGGAGTGTGCAGTCATACTGTACTATCGAGCTCAAACTGAGACAAAACAAATGAACAGAATTGCTATACTTCAATAGATGTATTAAAAAAACAAATTATCATTTAAATCATTCATTACATTCCAAAACTAAATCAGAAGGTGCGATACGAAATTGACAACAGGTTTGTATTCACAAAATAAAGTCCAACTAAATTAGTGCTCCATGCAAATTTAATCAGTTTAGCCAACATTCCTAATTTCCAACTTCTGGAATATATTTTAACGTGACACTGTCTTAAATGTATACACACACGCAGAGGTGGGTAGTAACGCGTTTCATGTACTCCGTTACATTTACAGTACTTGGGTAACTTTTTGAGAAAAATGTACTTTTTACGTTTTACTAAGCCATACTTTTCACTTGAGATTTGTGAAGAAAAAATGCTCTTACGCCGCTACCTTGGGCTACACAAGAGTCGTCACATTTTTCCTCTTTATTCTCCTTTTTTTTTTGCTAGCGATGCTAGTGCCAAGAGTAGCGCTACTAATTTCACCAATTAGACGTGGCAACAATAATCACGACTCCATTAAACCAATAAGACGCAAGCTTGTCGTTCTTTGATCACGCAAGCCTGTTTAATCACGCATCTTTAAAGCACCGTAACAAATTAAGTATTTGACAGAGCGCTGCCCTCAACATGAATCGAAATCGCGGATTTAAAACTCTCTCCGCCAGTTTTTATTTGGCATCGATTGACCATGGAAAACGGAGAAATGATCCTTTTAATTTCATAATAGTAACTATGAACTACAGTATTCACTACTCAAACTAGTAATCATTTTCTCCACTAGAGGGCAAGGCACTCGAATGCTCACTGATTTTTCCAGGCATGAAAATGGGTCAGGGGTTAAAAAGGTGAGAAGGGTGTGGAGGAAATATATTCCAGTACACTGTATTGTACACCCCAACAAAATATTGAGCTCTGTCGACCCACACTGTGTTTCAGCAGGGCCATGCAGAGACCGGTGGAGGGGTGGGTGCTCGTAGATCAAAAGGGGCACATGAACAAGTATTTAATACACCTTAAAACAACATAACTTCAATTTTAACCAGCTTTAGATAATAATTGGCTGCGACTGTGACATACTTTAATTGGGAGGGGGCAACAGTGAATAGAAATCAAAACTGTCATCAACACTTTCTGGCTGTGACTCAGTCAGTCTGCCTCTTTTCTTCCTTCAACCTCTGCATCAAAACTTCCTTCCTCAACTTGGTCATCTGAGAACAAACCACACCAGATGGTCACTGAGCCACCAACAGCAGTTTTCTTAAAACTATTATTTCATTATTATCCATACTTAACAACTCTAGCACCTAATGATTAATAAAGCAATGACATAAAAATCTTATAGAAAAATAACATTGTAATTGTGTTTATAATTGGATTTAATACCCGACTATCCTTGCAAACTTGTTCTTACCAGGTCTGCTATTCACCCAGCTGATGAGGTATCCACTGCCTTTAGCAGCCTCATCTCTTTTTTATCCCTCAATCTCCCTTCCCTACGACGCATGTCTATGTAATGAAATATAAATATTTTAAAAAACAGACTCCCCGGTGGCTTTTAGTTTTAAAGCTTTCTTAATTTCTTTCTCACTCAATAACGATGGAGTTAGATTTGTGTTTTTATTATTCAATCAAAAAACAAAGTTACTTCTATCAAAAACAAAGTTGCTTCAATCAAAATACAGTATATACTTTTAATCCCAAAAAGTAGCTTCAATAAAAATGTTTTTGATTGCAATAATAAATTTGAGACAAAAAAAGCATTTGAAAACTATTATTCTTGATTGAAACAAATTTTTCCATTTAAGTAATGTTTTGCGTTTGGGCCATATTTTGGCCCATTGGCACATTTGTGTCTTTATTATTCAATCAAATAAGTTGCTTCAAACAAAAAAATATATATAAAAAGAAAAACTTTGCACATGTGCCAATCACCGTTTACCAAAGCCTGAGAGGGTTTGAGTAGACTCACTATGAAGCTTTTAATAAAGCCAAGCATTTAACTACTTTATTCTTGTTTAAAAATAATTCGGTGGGGCAGTAACATGTTTAAAACTTATAATTCTTACATTTTGAAGTGCTTGAAAACCATTTATAAATGATACTTTGGTGAAAAAACATGTCTTATATATATGTATCTTTTTTCCAATGTAAAATCTGAATAAATGCATTGAACACGCAAAAAAAAAAAAAAAAGGGGGGGGGGGGTTGGGGCGTTACTTCGCGGTTTTCACTTATTGCGGCGGGTTCTGGTCCCCATTAACCGCGAAAAACGAGGGGTCCCTGTATTTCTGAAAAGCTTTAAGAAGAAAGACTCATTCCCACCACTCGTCGGGCCGCTGTTGTGCCGACACCGGCCGTCAGCTCAAATCCAAGCCGAAAATAACGCATCTCCGGCGGACGACGGGAGCGATGTGAGGCGCCCCCTCCATCCGAGAGAATGCCGCTTAATTTGACTCAACAGTGTGTTTCTTCGTCTATATTACCGCTAAATACACAAGCTTGATGCCAATTTAACGGGAGCTATTTTTTTTCATGGGAGATTTGGCTAGCTCTGGCAGTGTTCAACGCAAGCTGCAACGAATGGCAGTAACTTTTTTTATATCGCAAAACGTGAAAACGATTGAAACCATTACTCACCAAATTCAATCTGCTGGCAAATACAGGCAAGTGTGTATGCTGCGCTCTGGTCTGCCCCGATGTGGATAAGGCCTGCTTTTTGTTTTCGCAGCTTTGCAATGCAACCGAAGGCTCTCCGAGCACTCCATGTACACGCTAGTGTTGTATCGGTCGCGAACGATTCGTTCTTTTTGAACGAATTGTTTGGGTGAACGAGACCGAACTAATCACCATCTGCACTGATTCGTTCTATGAAGTTGGTGGCGCTTGTTCGCTGCGTGGGAGGGCGTTGAGCAAGCGGCAGCGTCTTCTGACATCGCACACGACCAATCAGACGCCAGCTTCATCGCGGGCAGGGGAGGGAGCAGAAACAGAATCAAGGCGTCTGTCACTCATTTCCACGTGTGGCCAATAAGCAGCCAGCGTGCAGGCAGGGGGGAAAGACTGAGTTTTGTCACTTCCCGTTCAGTGATTCGGTCCTCCGGTTCCTGACCTAGCTTGCTGCTAACTTGACTTTCCAGTAATGACTATGCGGTGTACGAGTCAAAATGAAAGGAAATGACTGTCACATATTTGTTAACGTGGAGCCTATCAAATGCTGCTCAAACAGACAAAACCACCACACAAATCTAGCGAGCATGGTTTAGTGTTCTACTTTTCTCAACAGACTTGGGACTGTACCTATGACGATATACTATCAAATTTACAGTAATTTAAAACACGCGTAGCTACGAGGCAAGCAAAAGCTGAGCTGCGGTCGCGTGACGGCAGTGAAGCGGGCAGAGAACTGTCACTATATGGAGGCTTCATGGCAGCGATATTTACCTCATATGTGCACAGAAAAAAAAAGATTTAGTATGATCACCATAATACTGATTTGCAATGAAACTATATACATGTCAATTTTTTCCGAGTGTTTTTTTTCTCGTGTCAGAGGGTGTCGGTTGGTTTGACAAATTATGTCAATCCGTCCATCATGTGCTACTCAAGCGCCCAAAAACAAAGCGCGCGGACACGGGAGATGTCGCAATATGTCTACATTTTTCTTAACAGACTGAGAGTAGAAAGGAGACATCATGAGCAAACATTTCTCGTCAGCATTTGACGATCTGAGATGCGGGGACGACAGGGGAGCTGACCGGATTATTTTATTAATACCAGTGCAAAAATTCAATACGATCATCTTAAAAAACAAAAATACAACAGAGCGAGAGGTAAATATGATGTGTTGGTCGTTCCATATTTAGAAATTAAACTTTCGATTTATTTTTATTTTCGTGACAGCAAGCATGCCGCGTTGGCTGGTAGCAGCAGCATTGTATATGTGAGCAAGATCATGCTAAAGAAAGTCCGTGCGCCCCCCACCCCAAACCCCCACTTCCCCCTCAAAAAGGAAAATGTTTAACCGTGTCCAAAATCGAAATGCAAGCACGAGCCATGACTTTGAGCCAATAGAACTAGGACAGACGACGCGGAAGTTCTCCCTCGCTTTTGCAGCAGCGGGAGGGAGACGAGGCTGTCTGTGAAAGCAGAATATCATCGCGTGTCACTCATTTCTGAAACTACGACGAGTGGTCAATGTGCAAGAGAGGGAGGGACCAAGCAATGTCACTTCCCGTTCAGTTATACTGCGAAGCGGTCTTTGGTGATTCGTTCGGCAACGTCACTTCCCGTTCACTAACCGAACGATTCATTTGGGCGGGGAGGGAGATGAGGGGGGCGAACGAACGAATCTTTTTACTGAACGAACCGGAATGGATTAGTTTACTCAAGTGAACGACAGATCCGTCAGTAGTACGCGCGTTTGGAATAATGGAACGCAGCTTGGGCCGATGATTGGTTCTCGTCAGCGAAGCATCTAGAAGGATTTGCTGACTGTGTTCTTAAGTGCTCAGTTTACGTACTAAGTTAATCACATGATGATTATAATAAAACCTCCCGATCCCCCCCCCCTCCCAAAAAGAATTCCTCCTCGGATCTACGCAATTCACGTAGGTCGCCCTTTGACTTCAAAACTGCGAATTTCGCCGAAAGGTGAGAGATTTTCATGCCCGTTTTTCCTCTACTTTTGATCATTTAAAAAAAAATCTTTGGCTTAATGTGGTTATGTAATGGGTTCCCGTACAGTCAGTGCTTAATTTGTAAATCAAAAGATGCCGGAACGCAAAGTACATATGAAAGCACAGGGATGAGACTGGCACAGGTTCTGGAGCGCACACAGAAACTGGTGCTGAAAACAACACGCAAATGTCCTGTTTCAGTGGGACCGACATTGCCAATTTGGCATAGAAGTGGGAAAGCGTAGGGGGGAGAGGAAACGAAAAGGAGAGTTCGATGGCATGTTTACTTTGACTGTCCCCCACTGGTTTTTAAGAAAAAAGTCCATACAAGGAGTGTTTTTATACACCACCACCTCCCCGAAGGAAGAACCGGACAGAGGCCACGACGAACGAGCCACAGAAATCGCCGGTCCACATATTTTCTTTGCACGGGAGGTGCCGGATAGCCAAATTTAAAATTTTAAGTTACTCAAAATGTTTCTCATTACTTAAGTTCTCACTGGATACTTTAGTTTTAGTCGAGTACATTTGTTTGGATGACTACTCTTAATATTTTGAACGCTACTCTTAAGTAAAATTTTTGGCTACTCTACCCACACGTCATAAAATTAGTACAAATATCCAAAAGTAAATTTGAAAGGGCTTTTATTATTTAGTTGATGTTAAACAAATTCAAACTCCAGACCTCATCATGTTGTTGGGTGGCACAGCCATTCCCATGTGAGTGCCCACAGTGAGACCAAACTTCTCACTAGACTGCTTCTGCTGGACCTCAGGCTTCAGTCGAAAGCCCGCCTCCCCATCGAAGTAGTCCATGGGCGTGAACGTCAGGGCGGCCTCGTCAAGTAGACCCTCAAGGCGGTTGCGCCAGGCCTGGAGAAGGGCGTTGCTCGCCTCACGGGGGAGGGTAGATGGAGCCCAGAAGATTTGAGGTGCCAGAACATTGAAACCGCAATAGTGCAGGATGCCATTCTATTGCGAATTCACACATTTAGTTGATTGTCATTCACAATTTGTCTCAGCATTACAGACCTGAATTGGCCATAGTGTGACATTCATGTCTCCATTGATGCCATTAGCACTAAACATTGACTCTGTAGATCCAGTAGTGAAGGACAGTATAGCCTTCTTTTCCTGCAAGAGAATATGTAAATACAGCTTCGTTCTAAAATGGAGCACGGTCATGTTGCCTTTAGAACACAGGTGTCAAACAGATGCCAGAAAGTGCCAAGTGGGTGCTGGATCTTGTTCCAACCGATACCGTGCAGAGAGTTTAACCAATGAACTTCCTACTGAAACAAGCAGCACCTGACAAAGTTTAACTGATTACACATGTAAAAGATCTGATTGTGAAAAGGTCCTCTTCATTGGTTGGAAAGCAAACCTGCACCCACTTGGCCCTTTCTGGAATCTGACACCTGTGCTTTAGAGTAACTCAGTGTGGTAATTAGTTTCATAAGCAATTAGCCAAAACACATTCCCTGTAATGCTCACCTTGAAGATACCCTGACCATAGCGCTTTTCATCAGAGTAAGCATAACCAAGCGTGAGCACTCTGTCAATCCAGCCCTTGAGGATGGCAGGCATGCTGAACCAATACATGGGGAACTGGAAACAATGCATTCATGTCAGTTACGCAGTATAGATTGACTAACCTTTGTGAAGAGACATTTACCTGGAAAATGATTAGGTTAGCCTCTGAAAGCTTGCATTGCTCCTCAGTTATGTCAACAGCCAATTTTCCGCTCTCCCATGCATCTTTGGTCTCGTCGGCATAACGGAAGTGCTCAGCATTCTTCACCTCACCTGTGGACAGTTAATGACCACATTTTAAGGTCGCGAAACGACCAAATAGGACGACAGCATCGATTTCTCCATTAAAAACATTACCCTGAATGTCCTCCGTTGTAGCAGTGGCTTTAAACTTGATGGCATAGAGGTCGGACACTTTCACCGTGCAGCCTTTGGCAGTCAGAACCTCGACAGCAGCATCTTTGGCAGCAGCATTGAAAGAACCAGAACTCTGGTGGGCATACACGATGAGGACTTTCTTTCCTGCCAAAGCTATGGGGAGGGAAAAAAAAAATAAAACATTGAGATCATTTTACACAACCACAATTCAACTTACACATTTCCGAAGCCTGTTGCCACAACAGAGAGTGAGGGATCACGAACTGGTGTGCTGTCTGACGCAAAATGAAGGGCTTTTATACTGGAAGAACAATTGTTTCTACCAGGTGGAGGAACGCACTAATTACAGCAAGGCCCAATCAGATAACATCCAGAAGGCCTGACAGAGGAACAGATAGATGGGCATAATATTCCACCTAAAAGACATGCTGAACACATTTCATTTTACAAAATTTTCCTTTACTTTATTTAGCATCAGACTATTTAAACACCATATGACATTTGAATTTTCATTTGTAACTGACGACCGTGACACTGATAAATAAATGCCTATAAAAACACTCTACTATATCAGAACAGGTTGTAATTTTGAAAGATTTTATTGTATATTTTTAATATCTGGGCATTAGTTTTGCTGTGAAATTACCACTTTAATTTGAACTTGATTTGCATACCAGAAAGAATACAGATGATATATTTGGGTACCCTCCTTTGTATCAAAAAAATAGAAAATTTGTTATGATTAATTAAATGATTAGTGTTACCATTAAAATCTCACTTAGCTCAACATTATCGGGTATGTATTTATCACTCTTAATACAGTTAAACAGCTCGTAGTAGTGCTGTCTCCATAATTCCGCAACGTTATTTGAGCCACATACTCTGTTGATATTCAGATGGGAGCTTAACAATTATTCAATACTTTCGCCTCCGCCCAGAAGTCACAGTAGTTGTGATTACTAAGTTTTCCAGCAAGGGAGTCTACCCTTACTAAGTTTTCCAGCAAGGGAGTGTGTGTGTGTGTGTGTGTGTGTGTGTGCGTGAGTCAGTCAGTGAGTGAGTCAGTGAGTGAGTCAGTCAGTCAGTGAGTGAGTCAGTCAGTCAGTCTTATTTATATAGCCCTTTACAAAACTCAAAAGGTCCTCAAAGTGCTTTACAACAAAGACAAACATGGCTCATGATAAATAAAAGGCAGCAAAGTACCACATTGGCCCGAATATAAGACGGCCCTGATTATAAGACGACCCCCTTTTCAAGACTCAAGTTTGAAAAAGACTTTTTGAACACCAAATTAATTTTTATACAGCAAATGATTACAGTACAACCGAAACGAATGATTATAACAATATATTTGAGAGAAAAAGCATGTTATTTTGCCTCATTCAAATCTTAATATCCGAACATTTATATATGGCAACTACAGTGCAATCACATTCTTTAATGAATGGCTTTTGGTTTTTGAAATGTAAATAAACCAATCTATTGAGATAAAACAACAAAATTGCAATAACTGCATAAACCATCAGTGAAGTCTAACTGTAATTGTAGTCTTGAAACAAATCTGAATAAGGAAAAAACATCGCAATAAAATAATTCAAACTGGTTAAACTAAAAAGAGTAGCTGAGATCTGTCATGACGGAACATCGCTTCAATGATATATGGCGCCATCTAGCGTCCTGAATGGGGAAAGTAGCTGAGATCTGTCATGACAGAACATCGCTTCAATGATATCTGGCGCCATCTAGCGTCCTGAATGGGTATAATGTCGAGTGTTATTTCAGTGTTATTTCAATGCAAAAAACACCGTCTTATATTGGGGCCAATACGGTATTATAGAATGACATTTTAAAAAAGGAATGAAACAAAAACAGCGCGCGATCAAAGTCAGACAGCAAATAAAATAGATGAAATCAGAAAACAATAAAAACCCTTAAGAAATAAAACCAGGCTGAGGCTACCCTAATCTGGGGAAATGCGAGTCGAAAGAGGTGAGTCTTTAACCGAGACTTAAAAAGGCCTAAAATCGTAGTGGTGTGAATTTCAGGGGAAGGCTATTCCACAACCTGGAGCAGCAACCGCAAAAAAGAAACAGTAAAAGTTTGAAATCAATTCTAAAATGTGGAGCGATGATAGCACGGGGGTAATATGTTCACGTCTAGATGTACCTGTTAAAAATAAAGCAGCAGCATTTTGAACAAGTTGCAGATGAGAAATTGAGGACTTGGAAAGACAAACATAAAGTGCATTGAAGTAGTCCAGCCTTGAGCTTATAAAAGCATGAATTGCTTTCTCAAGGTCGTGGCGACTAAGAAAAGGCTTCACTTTGGCCAAGAGACAGAGCTGGAAAAAACTTGCTCTTACAACAGAACTAATCTGTTTTTCAAGTTGAGCCTGCTATGGAATATCACTCTGAGATTTTTAACGTGTGTTTAAAAAGGGAGCCAGAGTTGGGCTCAAGGGCATTCATCATAGAAGGTGTGCCAAAAGTACTATATTCAGTTTTGCTCTCGTTAAGATGTAAGAAGTTTTGTGCTAGCCACTGCTTCAAATCGGATATGCACTCCATCAATTTAGTGAGAACAGTTTGTTCGTTGTGTCTCAGGAGCAGATACCGCTGCAGGTCTTCAGCATAAAAATGAAAAGAGATTGTTTTTTTTTAATAACTGATCCTAAAGGTAGGAGATAAAGTGCAAAGAGAACAGGCCCTAAAATAAAGCAGTGGTCCTCAATTACAAATCTCGAAGGTCTACAATTATTTTTTTCATACAAGCATGGGTCCATTAATTAATGTCGGTCAATTACAAGGCAGGTTGAAGGTGGTAAAAGGTGGTCTTCTTTTGACCAAACAAAAATACAATGTACATTCTCATTAAATAAAAATAAGTTAACAAAACATTTTTTAAACTTAAAAATACAAAAAAAAAACGTGCTAGTACAATGTTTACACATATAAGTTAAATAATTGACAAGATCTGTCCTCACGGTGCAAACAATAACAATTGACAGTACATTTGTAACTGTAAAACACTGCTGGACAAAAAAGAAAACATGTAAAAGTAGTACAGTACATGTTCACTTGGTCAGAACATAAATGACAAGCTCTGTCATTAAGTCTGTCAAACATAATAATTATTGAGAGTAACTTTAACTGTAAAACACTGCTCAATGAGAGAAATGGCATCTGGGGGTCACAAAGCTGTTTACTCACATCATCAGGCAGTACTTCAGTGCGTCTTGTGGTTGATAAATCTGAGTGAGATTTGTTTGATTTTTGTTGTCATTTCCTCCTTTTCTTTCCCTTTGAACATTGCTGTCATTACTTCAGATGATTTATCCATCAGAGAACTGCTTCTTATGTTTGGCCATAGACTTCATAAATTTACTTGGCAGGACATTTGTGGGTTGGCCCGCGCACCGCCGGGCCCGTAGGGGGCTATGTGAGTCAACTTAATTTCATTTCATTTCAAGTCGATGGGAATGACTCTCACACATACTTTTTAACACTCAGGTGAAATTACATTCAAAATGTACAAAATCTGGACCACATACTAACAACAAGGTTTGTCTCAGTAGTGATTTATTCGAGGATTCAAGGTAATTATGATATTTTTCGTACAATGCATGCATTTTGAAACGTCGTGAAAAAAATCAATGGCCGTCATTCTTCGACAAATTTATGTAAAATAACTGCCTGGTTTTAGCTTTTAACCAAGATGTTTAATGTCCTTATCAGTGACGTGCGGTGAGGTTCATGGTTGGTGAGGCACTGACTCCTTTAGTGTCAGATTTCCAAATATATAAACCAAAAAGGGTAGCTTATTCAATTGGCTACTGGTTATTTCATATATCATCAGCATTCTTCACAAAACAGGCACACACGGTACATATTATCGATACGTAAAAGTAAGAAAATAACATGCATTTGCTCTACACCCTCAATGTGTTGGCCGTCACCATTCTATAATTAATGCAACATAAATGAGAGTAAAGAGTGGTGTACAAAACCACAGAATTCAATTCTGACCTTTAGTGAAATATTCAGTTGTTTTTAAAACTTTTAATTCTGAAACTTTAATCAATTTATTACAGATTGCTAAACAAAAAGTGTGAAAAGAAAAACAAATAATATTTTATTTAAGGCCAAAATTTAGTTTTTAAATATTCTATTGTATTTTTCTTGGTCCAAGCTCTTTTTTTTTTTTTTTTAATAAGATTGAAATGAAAACTGTTTGTGGTCTTGCGCCTGTCCTTCACCACAAAAACCGGCGTTACTTTGGAAGGGCATAGGTTTTGTCTCAACATTCGTAGGGACGATATAACAGCATAACCTGCATGTAGGTACACTTTTTGCTGGGGACGGGACATTAATTAGACCAAACAGATTGGATGAAGGGGGCAAAGGGCCACATTTCTAATGTATATGAACCTAATTAATTAATAGGCAAAATGATCAATGCAAAATAAATCCTTATCTACTGATAATAACTTTTACGTGCATTGGTCTAGATGATACACTGTTCAATTCAAACCTTTGTTTTCAAAAAATACTAAAGAAACACTTTGAAAACTTCCTGAATAAATGTCTGGTTTTTATTAGCAAACATAAACATAGTGAAAATAATTCACTTAATAATGGTAGGGTCAATTCTATCCTTACAACATATGGAACTATTGAAAGATCTAAATTCTCTATATAACTGAACATTATATCATGCAAAAAGGTAAGGTTGCTTAAAAGTTGGTGGGGACAATTTTAGCATGCTGAAAAGTTGGTAGTGTTATGTCCCTACCGTCCCTATGCAAACCTACGCCCTTTTAGTAAAAGTCCTCCTTATTTTCCTTTACTTTAAAAAAAAAAAAAAAAAAAATCTCTCCGCCTCAATGGAGAGGATTGCTTCAATTAGATCGTCCTGTGTTCTTTTTGACATGCCAGAAAACACAGTGGATGTGTCCAAATGTCTAGCTAACCTTTCATCTTTCTCAGCAAAACCATGTAATCGTTCTACATATATGCCACTTTTAGAAGAGCTACACGCTCATCGTTACCACGAAATGTTAACTCCTGTTTAGCTAGGATGCAGGTTGCATTAATGAGGTCTTTCAAACTCTTTTCTTTACCTTAGCTTTTGAGGATGCTACCGTTGAGCTTCCGCTGTTCGTCAAAGCCAAATCGATGCTTGAGCTTCCAAAAGTTTTTAAAGCAAACAGGCTTTGAATGTGAGTGGTCGAGCTCTCATGTTTGCTGAGGCTTCGTGGTAGTTTTTTAATGTCACAATATCTCGTGTTAGTCCAGACATTGGCACAAGTTGAGAAGAAAAGGCAGGGAAAGCAGCAAAGGCGATTTTTCGAAGGACAGCCACATAGCCAGTCTTTTCGGGTGTACCAGTCCGTTTGAAAAGCACGAGTTATCCTCTGTCCCGTAGTTTGAAGCAAACCTTTTAGCTCCGGCGTTGTGTTAACCGCGTCCACTTTTAACGGAAAGTCCAGTTTCACGTACGCCCCCTTGCAGTGCGGCAGAGTACTATCTGCCGCAGCCTGTGTCTTTTCACTGCGGTTTTATTTCCCATCAGCAAAACTAATTATGTCGCCAACAAACATTAAACTTTAAGGGTTAAAGACATTAGCCAGACTGAGGAAAATCAGGTCAAATAAACGTATCTGGAAACATTATAATGGCGACATGCAGATGTACGGCAACCAGCACGCTCCAATTCCATGTATCAACCCAGTTTGTTAAGGATTGCGCAATCAGAGGTGAGGCTTTACCCGTTGCTGCCGCACCTCTCGTTTCATTTCTTTATTTGAACAGGAAATAGGCAAATTCAGCGATTTTGACGATAAAAAATGTTTGAAATGAGTCATAAATAAAGAGCAATGGACAAATATTAATATAAATTTGATGCTATAATTATTTTTTTGTCATGATGACAGGTGAGGCTCTGCCTCACCTGCCTCCCCTGACCGCACGTCACTGGTCCTTATCTACAAAGAATTTAGTGATTTAAGCATTTACTCAAAAAATATTTTGAATGGAAAACGCCGTTTTGGCAGCCCCATTATCATAACAAACCTAACGGACGAGTTTCATTCTTAGACAGATTTAAGATAAAGTGAACTTAAACTGCCCGTTTGTTTTGCTTTTAATCAAGAATCAAGACTGTTTTACGTCCATATCTATAAAGAATCCAGGGATTTAAGCATTTCTTCACAAGACGTTCAACATAAAAACCTCATAGTTTTGCTACGGCGGCCATGTTGGATTTTGTATCTAGATTTTAGAAATTTTTGCGTCCATATTTAAAAACAATCAGCTTTTACGTGTTTTATTTTATGTAATATTTCAATCTAATAACTTTCAGTAAAACACCATGGTCCTACACCAACCCAACCCCGACGGCGGATCTTCATCTACTTTGACGCTGTGCACCTTTGGAAGAACATCTACAGCAGCTTCTACAACAACGGCTGTATGGTGCTGCCCAGGTGTCCTGGGGCTGGGGTAAGTGGCCAGAATTATTCACTTTATAAAAAAGATGAATCGAAACACCTATCTTTCTAAAACAAACATGTTTTTTAGGAGCCTGAGAGGATGAGGACGGCCTGATTCTCGAGCCAGAAGGTGCTGGCCAGGTGGGAGAACTAAAAGTGTCAAGGCCGGCCAGAAGTTGACCCAGAAGGTGCTGGCGCGCTCTTCGACCGAGAAGCAGAGCGTCAGGCTCATCATGGTGGTCGTCAACCCCACCACGGTGGCAAGGGCAAGGAGAAACACAGGGACACGCAGGGCCGACATCCTGGAGATGTTCCAGAGGATAAGGGAGACCTGGAGATGGGCCGGGCGGTCCTCAAGCGGCCATCTCTTCCCATGGCCCACATGGCGTCCTTCGGAATGTTGCTATGGGGCTCCCTGATGTGCAGGAAACACAAGAGCACCTGCTGGAGTTCCTGGAGGTCCCTCTTCAACTGTTTTGGTGCAAACTTCTCCAAGGATTTGACTTCCGAAGCGAGGACGTACAAGGCCTTAGAGTGGCAGACCAGCAGTAAGGAGATGGCGAGGAACAGACTTGTACAAGTCGAGGAAGCTGCCCGGAAAAAAAGCAATAGTCCAATATACATTTGCATGCATATTCTATGTTCAATACTTTCTCATCTACAATATTCAAAGCATGAACTTTCAAACTGCTGCTCATCCACATCGATTATTTGCACTGCCTGAACATACGACCATTTCATACGCATTTTTATTTGTTTATTTAGATTTCATACTTGCAAGTTACTTTTGAGGTTTTCATTTTCAACTGACTGTGTAGGCGCGATGGATGTCAAGCTGCTGTAGGTCTTTCAGCGAGTCTTTCCATCCCAGTCAGTCGTTTCTCCTGTCAGCTGACGGACCAAGGCTCTCCCTTCTATTGTGACGGGGGCGACAAATCTCAGAGGATCAAAAAAGCTGTTGATGGTTGAAAGAACCCCACAACGTGTGAATGGCTTGTTGTCGGCAGGCGTCTGGAAGGTGAACGTGTCTCTACTGATTTCCCGGATTAACCCAAGGGGCTGTTTACATGGTGACTCTCCGAGAAGATGAAAAATTTCATGTTTGCATTTACATGGGCCCGTCTCCATTCGAACAATGTTGCAGTTCCGCATGAAAACGATGTAGTATTCATGCCAGGCCCGAGGGGGCAGTGCAGATTTACAAGGCGACAGCGAATGATGCACTTTGACCCCACCAGTTCCTCAGCCCGGAAAAAATTGTCCCGCCCACACGAAGCGATGGCATTTTTCTTTGGTTCAAAAAGGCACAAAAATGGAAACATTCAACATATCTAATTTAAAAATATTATTAAAACAGTAAATTAAAGCCGACATTCCGCCATATTTGCTGTTTTTAATGTTTATTAGCACCGCTGCGCAAGCCCAATGTGACGTGTACAAGTGCTGACGTTATCGGCGCGGTGTCGCGCCGCGGGAGCCTTTGATATGCATGCGGAGATAGCCCCCCTCAATCCCCCGCAATCGAATTCTTCCACTTTGGAGGCAGATTTCAGAATTTTTCGTCTTTGCCGACACCATATGCACGCGAGGCAACCCCGCAACACAGTCATTGTGTCTTCGTATCACAGAGTCGCCATGTAACCTCCCCCCAAGACTACGTTGCATGGGGGCATCTTCAACACCAAATGCAAAGTCTTGGATATTTTTCGCAATATTTTCTGGTGGAAACGCTCTTAAAACTTGTAGGCTATTGGACGACATCTTGTGAAGCCTTAGGTTCGAATCAGCGAGAGCTGCTACCATCTTTTCAATAGACTGATAGCTTCATCTCCTGTCTGCAGTGAGATTAGCGCGTCGTCCACATAGAACTCCCGTTCTATTGCTCGCCTGGTGTCTGAGCCATGCTGTTGTTCACCTTTGACAGCCGCTCTTCTTAAACGATAGGTGACAACTGCTGGTGAGGGACTATTCCAGAATACATGGACCGGCATTCTCTATTCAAGAACATCTTTTGTCGCAGAACCAAAAGAATTGCAGGTAGTCTCTTTGGTCTTCTCTTACGACAAAACAATGGAACATATGTTGTATGTCAGCGGACAGTGCGACACGTTGTTTCCTGAACTGTAGCAAGACTCCCAGGAGACTGTTGGCCAAGTCTGGTCCTGAAAGAAGGATGTTATTGAGAGAGATACCATCTTGCTGTGCGCTTGAGTCGAAAACCACTCTAATTTGGTCTGGTTTTCTTTGATGGTAGACTCCAAACGTTGGTAAGTACCAGTGCTCCTTTCCTTTCGGCAGTGGTGGAGCGAGTTCTGTGTGGTTTCTTTCAAACAAGTCCTGCATGAAGTGAACGAACTGTTCTTTCATTTTTGGTTTACGATCGTGTGCGCCTCAGTGAGTTGAAGCGGTTTAGCACTTGCTGTTTGTTGTCAGGCAATAATGTTCTGGGAGATTTAAAAGGTAGAGTTGCTACCCAGCTATTGGAATCATCTTGGAATACCTCGTTATCCATTGTGTGGAGGAAAATTTCGTCTCCTATTGAAAAAGCAAGGTTGTCATCGCTTCTTGTCCTCTGGAACACAGTCAATCCTAGACTGTCGTGATCTGTTTTTGACTGTAACTTTTCAGATAATTGTCTAATTGGAACGATAAGTCGGGTCTGACCATTTCTTTAAGTTGGATGTGGCTTGTGGATGGCGTGAACAGTGAAGGTCTGCCATTCTCGAGGACGTTTGTCTTGAAGCTGCAGACTGTGGGTGCATTTCCCAAGCACACGTCGCCTATCAAAACCCAGCCCAGATCCAACTTTTGAGCAAATGGTGCGTTGTCAGGACCGTTGATCTTTTGTCTGACTTTATGTACTTGAATAGCATGCCTGCTGAGGAGGAGAAGAATTTGAGCATGTTTGCCAAGAGGCGGGATCTCGTTGACGAGGTGTTTCAGGTGAGGATGATGGAGAGCGAGGTCAGGCGTCGGGATTTCGACGCGATTGTCGGGAGTCGTTACACTCTATCAGCTCTGGAAGACAGATGCTAACTCCCCCATTTGATGCTTCTATCTGTAGACCTGCAGCCTTTCTGCCTGAGCTCTCTTTTGTGCCGGCACATGACTTCATACATATTGAGAAGCTAATCCTTGAATGTTGAACAAATCGAAAAGCTCGGATCTGGCCAATGATCTGTTGCTTTGATTGTCAAGCATTGCGTACATTGTGACTGCGCGCGCCGATCTTTTTGTAGGATACACTTTGACCAGACATATTTTGGAACAAGATTTCCCAATAAGGTTGCCACTTGTGGTGCAACGGATTATGACTGGTCCGAGATCCGTTCGGATCGACGTCATCGGTTCGGAACACATGTGACCCGCGGATTGATTTCTGAGGAAAAAAATTGTGCTCCGGCCGCACACACTTGTGTAGAGCGGAGAAAGAGGGGAGCAGGGTGCATAGTGCAGACATGGCAAGAGGAGGAAAGGAGGAGCTTGAACGCCCCGCTACACTTAAATCCCATGTATGGGCGCATTTTGGTTTCCCTGTCAAGTATGATGACAAAGGAAAAAGGTCAGTGGACAAAACCGTGACAGTGTGTGCGCATTGTGGCATAAGAAAGCCATATGACAGCGGAAACACATCCAGTATGTTCACGCATTTGAAGCGACATCACCCGGGTGTTTTACTGACCGAAGATAAAAGCTGGCAAACAACCACTCATCACCGAGGCATTAAAGCAGCCTCTTCCTGCACAATCCGACCGGGCTAAAGACATCACTAATGCTATAGGTGTGTTTATAGCTGCAGACATGAGACCATATTTTGTGCAAAACGAGGGCTTTAAATACATGTTGAAAGTGCCTGAACCACGCTACGACATCCCATCGCGCGCACACTTTAGTAAAAAGATTGTGCCAAATCTCTACGAGGGAGAAAAGGAAAACATTGTGAATGAAATATCCCGGGCGTCAACTGTTGCGCTCACGACGGACGGGTGGACGTCCAGGGGAACGGAGAGTTACGTGACGATAACCGCTCACTTTATCACACCAGAGTGGGAGATGAAAAGTCCAGTACTGCAGAAACGCCCCCTCTAGGAGAGTCACACAGGCACTCATCTTGCGCAGGTACCGACACAAGCAGTGGAAGAATGGAAGATACAGAGGCCCAGTACTAATATCCCAGTAACAACTAATGCAAAAAAATCAAATAAATGCAGTGAAGGACTCTCCTTGTTTCAGGGAAGATGTCCTCTTATGTTCATTTTTGAGGTCTATTTTATTAATTGTCATTGGAACCAATATTAAAAGGAGAAGATGTGCATTTCTATGTTGCTGTTGCACTTTAAGTTGTTATACTTTTGTTAAAAAGAAGATATTATGCCTTGTGCACTACTTTTATATATTCTAATTTAATCATTTCAGTTTTCAATAAACAAAAATTATATCTACTTGTCTTGGGGTTTTTTTGTATTTGTTTTTTTGCTTTTCGCTGATCCGAAAAATGATCCTATCCGTAACTCTTGATCCGAGGAACGATCCGATCCGTGAGTTTTGTGATCCGTTGCACCCCTAGTTGCCACAACATACCTCTGTGCAGTTATTTTACTTCGGGTTCTGGAACATCCTCCATTTCATCCTCCCCGCCATGCTCTGATGAAGGCTTTGATGGAGCAGGTCTGCATGGCGGTGGTCCAGGATGCAGGGCTGCGATATGGCTACTGCTTTTCTACTGCTGTTGCACTCTTCACACTTGAGTTCCGCTTTGCAGTCACGGGCGATATGAGAAGATGATGAGCAGCACTTGAAGTTGATTCCTTGTTCTTTAAGATAGGCTTGGCGTTCTTCGATAGGTTTCAGTCTGAAGCCACGACACTTTTTTAATGGATGGGGCTTGTTGTGGATGGCACAGTGTTTGGCTGAATCGGCCTTACTGTCGGTTGCAGTTTGAGGAGATGTGGGGGTGTTGGTCTTGTGAACTGACATGGGCATTGCGAAATTGGTGTATGTATTAGCTGTTTTCCCATTCCAGTGGCAGGAAGAAGCTAAAACAGTGAAACTCGGATCGTTTCTATTTTGGCTTATTGGCAGACAAATTGTGTGAAAAACGAAAATGGTGGGTAGGTTACGTTGTAGTCTTTTTTGTACTTTGAACCTTGTATGAGCCATTTTTCTTGCATGTTATAAGGCAATTTTTCGACAATTGGGTTAATTCAACATGCCGTGTCCAAATAAGCTAGACCGGGGAGGTAGCCATCTTCTTTCTCTGTCAGCAGCTCCATTAAAAATTCTGCAAGCTCTCTTAACTCTAAATTGTCTTTATTTGAAATCCGAGGAAGCTGTCTAGCTTATTAAATAGGGAGTTTTCTATGATCTCGGGAGCACTGTAACATTTGTCGAGTCGTTCCCAGGCCATTTGTAGTGCTGTTTCTGAATTTCCAACATCCACAGCTCTGAAACGCCTCATATATTCTGATGATTCTTTCCAAGCCACTTCGATAGCAGGTGCAACTCTTCACTTGCAGTTAGATCCAGGTCTCTAATCGTGTTTAGAAAAGAGGACCTCCACGCGATGTAGTTTTAGGTTTGATCATTGAATTTGCACATACCGGTGCTCACCAGTTCTTTTCTGGCCAAATATTTAGCTATTTCCGTCATTCCTGGGGCTGCTAAAGGTTGTGCAGGTGACTCTCTGATGTCGTGTGGTGTATTAAACCTCGTCTGCGGGCGGCCTTCATGACAATTAATTTCATTGGAGGAACTTTCATTTTTAACATTATGATGATCTTGATGCTTTTGCATTGATGAATTTCTTTCTTGAGGCACATTTAATGTTGCCTGTGGTATCATGGCTGGGAAGTGAATGTCAATTTAGTCTTGAGTGTCGGTGCTTCTTTCTAAGCCATGCTGAGAAACGCAGGACGTGTACTTTGGTTTGTTATCAAGAATTGGAGGGAAAGGTGAACTCGACCTTAACCTGGACTGCTGGTTCAGGTTGGACGATTGTTCAATAATATAGTCATTGACGCGCTCTTGTGATATTGAGAAGTAGAGCTGGGAATCTTTGGGCACCTAACGATTCGATTACGATTCAGATGGTCCGATTCGATTCTAAAACGATTATTGATGCACCCCCCCTTTTTTTTTTTTTTTTTTTTTTTTAAATATTTTGTACATTTGTTCCAAAATTGTTCAAAAATACTCTCAGGCTAAACCAAACTACTATTTCAGTATCAAGTTAACATATAGCAGTAAACAAATATACAAAAATAACAGTAAATAAAAAAACTCCAGTCCCCATTCTGTATCAGCAGCTTTAAACTACATTCAATTAATTTAATGTTGTGAATCAACCGTTAAAGTTGTTAAAATTGCTCCCGTTAATCCATAATTTCCCTTTTGTCAACTTTCGACATGTGAAAGTTTTAAAACTATTTTAAAGATAGATTCAAGTCAATATTTTACCGATTTAGGAGTATTTTAGATAAAAAGTTAATTAGGTTTGCTTGGAAGGTTCGCTACAACAGCCTTGCAGAGAAGTGTACTGCTTTAAGATGGCGGCCGTTTACTACGTCTGCATCTAGCTTTTTGTAGATGTGCTGCAAACGCTACCGCTACCGTAGTGCATCTAGTCTTATATAAATGATATCTACCGTAACATTATGTGGATGACGTACTTTTGGAGCAGCTTCAGGTATGTTGTTGTGTTTTTTTATCTCGTGGCATGAGTTGAGCTAGAGCCGTGAGTTGAGCATTGGCATTACCCGAGGGGCCGGGTAATGAGAAGCATGATGTTTAGCTACTCTCGCTCCGTTGCTCATTGACCGCACGGCGCGCTGAGTGTGTTGTACTTCCGCTTTACTTGGCATATTTCAATAATCGGAATTTGGATGTTTGTGAATCGTTCTCGAATCTTCCACGGCCGAATCGCGAATAATCTAAGAATCGGAAATTTTGCACACCTCTATTGAGAAGGTTATTCTACTTTGAGCAGGCTGGCTCTCCTGTTCTGCTGCTGCTGCTTCCAATATTTCAGCTTGTGCAATAGCTGCTGCAGCTTCCTTTTCAAGATTCAATGCTCGTAATTTAGCCTTAACTTTAACTTGATCAATTTTAATGGCAAGCTCCTTCTCGGCGAAAGAGGCATGTGCACGAGCAGCTTCTGCAAATGCGCTCGCTTGTGCTGCAGCTAAGGTAACAGAACGTCTTGAAGATCGTGATGAACATGTATACTGTGAGCCCAAATCTGACATTGCATCGCTTTGTGATGATGGTCGAACATATTTGTTCCCCATAGCGCTAGTACTAACTATTAGGCGTTGCTGTAGAGTTGCTCAGGCCAGCTACGAACTCGTCTTTTCACTATACTGCACCCCTTGTGTGTGTGTGATTGGCTAACTGCAAACTTGTGTCCAAACTCCATTCAAAATGAATGCGGGAGTCAGGAAGTAGCATCCAAGCTCCAGGTGCTTTTATTTAGATGCACTGTCACATCCAAACGAATGATTGGGAGGAACGCCCCCCCCCCTCCCCCGATCAGAACCCGAGTGGTGTTCTGTTATTGGACTTCTGTGCTCATCACGGTTTGTCCATAACGAACACCATGTTCAAGCATAGGGGTGTCCATACGTGCACTTAGCACCAGGACACCCTAGGCCGCAGTTTGATGATCGACTTTGTAATCGTGTCATCGAACTTGCTGCCGCATGTTTTGGACACTTGGGTGAAGAGAGGGCCGGAGCTGTCAACTGATCACCACCTGGTGGTGTGTTGGCTCTGGTGGAAGGGGAAAATGCTGGCCAGACCTGGCAGGCCCAAACGTATTGTGAGGGTCTGCTGGGAACGTCTGGCAGAATCCCCTGTCAGAAAGAGCTTCAACACCCACCTCTGGCAGAACTTCTCCCTTGTCCTGGGGGAGGTGGGGGAAATTGAGTCCGAGTGGACCAAGTTCCGCACCTCCATTGTTGATGCCGATCCGAGCTTTGGCCGTACAGTAGTTGGTGCCTGTCGTGGCGGCAATCCCCGAACCCGCAGGTGGACACCAGCGGTAAGGGATGCCATCAAGCTGAAGAAGGAGGCCTACCGGGCCTTTTTGGCCTGTAAGACTCTGGCGGCAGCTGGCAGGTACCGGCTGGCCAAGCATACTGCAGCTTCGGCAGTCGCTGAGGCAGAAACCCGGACGTGGGAGGAGTTTGGGGAGGCCTTGGAAAACGACTTCAGGAGGCTTTCGAGGAAATTCTGGTCCACCATCCAGCGTCTGAGGAGAGGAAAGCAGCGCACCATTAACACTGTGTATAGTGAAGATGGGGCGCTGCTGACCTCGACTCGGGACGTTGTGAGTTGGTGGGGAGAATCCTTCGAAGACCTCCTCAATTCCACCGACACACCTTCCTTTGAGGGAGCAAAGTCTGGGGACTCTGAGGTGGGCTCTCCGATCTCTGAGGTTGAAGTCACTGAGGTGGTTGGAAAGCTCCTCAGTGGCAAGGCCCCGCGGGACGATGAGATCCGCCCGGATTTCCTAAAGGCTCTTGATGTTGTAGGGTTGTCGTGGCTGACACGCCTCTGCAACATCGCGTGGACATCGGGGACAGTGCCTCTGGATTGGCAGACGGGGATGGTGGTCCCCATTTTTAAGAAGGGGGACCGGAGGGTGTGTTCCATTTATAGAGGGATCACACTCCTCAGCCTCCCCGTTAAAGTCTATTCAGGGGTACTGGAGAGGAGGGTCCGTCTGGAAGTCAAATTTCGGATTCAGGAGGAGTAGTGTGGTTTTCGTCCTAGCCGTGGAACAGCTCTACACCCTCGGCAGGATTCTCGAGGGTGCATAAGAGTTCGCCCAACCAGTATACATGTGTTTTGTGGATCTGGAAAAGCTGTTCGACCGTGTGCCTCAGGGAGTCCTGTGGGGGGGAGCTCCAGGAGTACGGGGTACCGAGCCCCTTGGGTTGTTCGGTCCCTGTACGACCGGTGTCAGAGTCTGGTCCGCATTGCCGACAGTAAGTCGAATTCGTTCCCAGTGAGGATTGGACTCCGCCAAGGCTGCCCTTTGTCACCGATTCTGTTCATAATTTTTATGGACAGAATTTCTAGGCGCAGCCGAAGCGTTGAAGGTGTCCGGTTTGGTGGCCTCAGCATTGCATCTCTGCTTTTTGCGGATGATGTGGTGCTGTTGGCTTCATCAAGCCGTGACCTCCAACTCTCACTGGGGCGGTTCGCAGCCGAGTGTGAAGTGTTTGGGATGAAGGTCAGCACCTCCAAATCCGAGACCATGGTCCTCAGCCGGAAAAGGGTGGCATGCCCCCTCCGGGTCAGGGATGAGATCCTGCCCCAAATGGAGGAGTTCAAGTATCTTGGGGTCTTGTTCACGAGTGAGGGTAGGAGGGAGCGGGAGATTGACAGGCGGATCGGTGCAGCGTCTGCAGTGATGCGGACTCTGCAGCGGTCCGTTGTGGTGAAGAAGGAGCTGAGCCAAAAGGCGAAGCTCTCGATTTACCGGCCGATCTACGTTCCTACCCTCACCTATGGTCACGAGCTGTGGGTCGTGACTGAAAGAACAAGATCCCGGATACAAGCGGCCGAAATGAGTTTCTCTGCAGGGTGTCCGGGCTCTCCCTTAGAGATAGGGTGAGAAGCTCGGTTATCCAGGAGGGACTCGGCGTCAAGCCGCTACTCCTCCTCGTTGAGAGGAGCCAGCTGAGGTGGCTCGGGCATCTGGTTAGGATGCTTCCTGGACGCCTCCCTGGAGAGGTATTCCGGGCATGTCGCACCGGCAGGAGGCCCCGGGGAAGACCCAGGACACGCTGGAGAGACTATGTCTCTCGGCTGGTCTGGGAACGCCTTGGGATCCCGCCGGAGGAGCTGGTTGAAGTGGCTGGGGAGAGGGAAGTCTGGGCTTCTCTGCTAAAACTGCTGCCCCCGCAACCCAACCTCAGGGCAAGCGGAAGATGATGGTATGGTATGGTCACATCCAAAAATGAACCCAGGTGAAACTAAAAGAAATAAAATGTACAGAACGAAAATGATGGATAGGTTTGACAATCAATATGCTATAAACAGTGGGGAGAACAAGTATTTGATACACTGCCGATTTTGCTGGTTTTCCCACTTGCAAAGCATGTAAAGGTCAGTAATTTGTATCATAAGTTCTCTTGAACTGTGAGGGTGTCACACTTGGACGGAATGGAGCGGACTCAAATGCAGAATTCAGTCTTTTAATGAACACAAATAATCAGAAGCATTAACAAACTGAGGGTGCTCCAGGAGGAGGAAATAACAAGCTATGAAACAAAATGGTACAAACGGGAAACAAGAGAGCCAGGCAAAAAACGCACTGGAGTAGAATACTATAACAAAGGACTTTGCATTAAGCATAAAAAACAAACTGTTGAATACTATGAATAAACTCACAACGTAGAATGTCTTGGACTATGAATATGGGCTGTAGTGAAGACGAAGGACGAAGACACTTTGGCACAAGACTAGGGAGTGACAAACAATTTAAGCACATGAGGAATGGGGCACAGGTGGGAACAATAGGTAATCATAATCAGTGACAGGTGAGACGGCAGGAAGGGTGAGTGATTCTTCAAAATAAGGCAGGAAGAGAAAATACCAACACATGACAACCCTCACCCAGGCGTGACAGAACCCCCCCCTCTAGGACCGGATCCCAGACGGGCCAGGCAGCTCAGGATGGGCTCTGTGGAAGTCTTTGATGAGGCTAGGGCAAAGAATAAAGCGGGAAGGAACCCACTGTCTCTCTTCGGGGCCGTATCCTTCCCAATCGACGAGATACTGTCGTCCCCTGCCCCTGGACCGGACCGCCAATAGCCGCTTGACCTTGTAGGCGGGGCCACCGTCAATCTCCATCGGGGGTGGCGGGGGCGGAGTCGGCAGGACAGCACTCTCCACCACAGGTTTCACCTGACTCACGTGGAATGTGGGGTGGATCCGAAGGCTGCGAGGAAGGCGCAGTCGGACGGCTGCTGGTCCCACCACTCTGGAGATGGGGAATGGTCCAACAAAGCGGGGTGCCAGCTTCTTGGACGAGGCTCGAAGGGGGAGGTCCCGAGCGCTGAGCCAGACCCGCTGCCCCGGCTGGTAGGATGGCGCCGGGCGTCGTCGACGGTCAGCCATCCTCTTCATTCGGTCCCCCTGATGAGCAAGGACCAGACGCGCAGCCTCCCAGATGCGCCGGCATCTCCGGACCAAGGCGTGGGCGGAGGGGACTGAGACCTCCGGCTCCTGGACGGTGAAAACTGGAGGGTCATAGCCAAACACACACTTGAATGGTGACATACCCGTAGCTGAGGTGGGCAGCGTGTTATGGGCGAACTCGACCCAGAACAGGTGGTTGCTCCATGTCGATTGGTTCTGGGACACCAGGCACCGGAGGCCGGTTTCCAACTGCTGGTTCAGGCGCTCGGTCTGGCCGTTGGATTCGGGATGATACCCAGAAGTGAGGCTTGGCACCGATCAATTTGCAGAAGGCCCCCCAGAACCGCGACACGAACTATGGCCCCCGGTCAGAGACAATATCTTTGGGGAACCCATGAACTCGAAACACCTGTCGCATCATGATCTCAGCTGTATCTTTTGCGGAGGGTAGGGCTGGTAGAGCGATAAAGCGACCCATCTTCGAGAATCTGTCGACCACTGTGAGGATTGTGTTGTTGCCTTGTGAGACCGGGAGTCCTGTGACAAAGTCCATGGAGATTTCTGCCCAAGGCCTGGAGGGGATGGGCAGCGGCTGTAGCAGTCCCATGCGTGGGCGGTTCGAGTTCTTGTTCTGGGCGCAGAACGAGCATGCCTTAATGTACTCCCGGACCTCCGGTTCCATGCCCGGCCACCAGAACCTCCAGGAGATGGCGTGCATTGTCCACCGAACTCCTGGATGACAGGAAAGCGGCGAGGGGTGAGCCCATTTTAACACCCGGGGGCGTAAGTCGATCGGGACAAACAAACGGTTCTCTGGACACCCCCGTGGTGAAGGGCCCCCCCCATTAGCCAGCTTAACCTCCTTTTCTATTTGCCAAGTCACCGCCCCCACCACACAGTTCAGTGGTAGGAAGCGTTCAGGCTCCTTGGCCACAGGCTCGGGGTCGTAGAGGCGAGAGAGCGCATCAGCCTTCTTGTTTTGGGACCCCGGCCTGTAAGAGATGGAAAACAAAAAGCGGTTAAAGAAGAGCGCCCACCTGGCCTGACGAGCATTTAGTCTCTTGGCAGTCTTGAGATATTCTAAGTTCCTGTGGTCTGTCCAGACCAGAAAAGGTTGCTCCGCCCCCTCCAACCAGTGACGCCACTCCTCCAAAGCCGTCTTCACAGCCAATAACTCTCGGTCTCCCACGTCATAGTTCCGCTCAGCTTTGGAGAGTTTCCGTGAAAGAAAGGCGCAGGGATGAAACTTTCCATCCTGTTCAGAGCGCTGTGAGAGGATGGCCCAAACGCCGTCATTGGAAGCGTCAACCTCCACCACAAACTGGCGTAGGCGATCAGGCAAGTTCAGTATTGGTGCTGTGGTGAAACTGGTCTTTAGGGTCTGGAAGGCGGCCTCTGTCTCAGGGGTCCACGAGAACCGCACCTGTGGAGAAGTGAGAGCATGGAGGGGAGCTGCTATTGCGCTGAAGCCTCGGATAAACCGCCTGTAGAAGTTAGCAAATCCCAGGAATTGCTGGACCTTCTTGCGGCTATCGAGGGTTGGCCAGTTAACCACAGCGCTGATTTTAGCCGGATCCATCTGAACCCTTCCAGGGGCTATGATAAAGCCCAGGAAGGAGATGGTGTCGGCGTGGAATTGGCTTTTCTCTGCCTTAACGTACAGTCGGTTGGCTAAAAGTCTTTCAAGTACTGTGGCTACATGCTGCTGGTGGGTGGCTAGGTCAGGTGAATAGATCAGAATATCATCTAAATAAACAAATACAAAGCGGTCTAAAAATTAACGTAGGACATCATTAATCAATGCCTGAAAGAAAGCAGGGGCGTTGGTAAGACCAAACGGCATCATAAGGTATTCATAATGACCGTCTGGAGTGTTAAAAGCCGTCTTCCACTCGTCCCCCTCCCGTATCCTAACTAGGTGATAAGCATTCCTTAAATCAAGCTTTGTGAACACCTTGGCTTGTTGCAACTGATCGAAAACTGATGACATTAACGGGAGTGGATAACGGTTCTTAATCGTGATATCATTGAGCTGGCGATAATCAATACACTGACGCAAGCCTCCATCCTTCTTCCACACAAAGAAAAAACCTGCCCCAGCAGCAGAGGAAGAAGGGCGGATTAAACCCGCCTTTAACGAGGACTGGATGTAATCCTTCATGGCTTGTCTCTCGGGACCAGAGATCGAGTAGAGCCGTCCCCTGGGGATAGTGGACCCAGGGACGAGGTTGATGGCACAATCATAAGGTCTGTGAGGAGGTAATGACATGGCACTGGTCTTACAGAAGACCTGGCTTAGGTGGTGGTAACAAGCGGGGACTGTGCTCAAGTCGATCGCTGGTCCTGAGGAGGTAGAAATAGACATGTTATTAATATCAACCTTCCTAGCCACCTTACTAAACACCCTCCCACAGTTCCTTGCACAGTCACTACCCCAGCCCACAATTGTCCCAGTTCTCCATTCAATTTGCGGGCAATGTTTACACAACCAAGAGAACCCCAGCACCACAGTCTGAGTCGATGTTGAGAACAGGTGGAAGCTCATAGTTTCGGTGTGTCCTTGTACCCCAACCTCAACTGGTTCGGTAGTATGGGTAATCGTAAACAACTTTGTGCCATCAAGGGACCTGGCCACTAGAGGTCGCTCAAGTGGAAGCGCCTGCAGTCCCAAAAGTTTACACACACCCCAAGGCATTAGGCTTTCATCTGCTCCAGAGTCTATGAGGGACCGGAATGTGTGGGTCCTGGCCCCGTGCGTTACCTGGATATCGGTGGTCGAGCGGGGTGTACTCTCCGGGGTACGTCGTGGTTCACCTGGTTGGTCGGGGCGAGAGGGACAGGCAGCTACAAGGTGTCCTGAGGCCCCGCAGTAGAAGCACCTTCTCTCTAGTTGGCGGCGCTTGCGCTCCTCTTTGGAAAGACCAGTTGGCCCTAGCTGCATGGGCTCGACGTCTACTGGTTGCAGTGCGGCATGATGCAGAGAAGGGTGACGCATCTCGGGACGCTCAGATGTCCGGGGAGGGGGCCTCTCGGAGTGGTTTGGTCGGACCCTCTGGAGCTCCTGCACGCGATGGTCTGTTCGAATGGCTAATGAAATGAGGGAGTCGAGGTCATCTGGTAGATCCAGGGGAATGAGCTGCTCCCGGATAGGAACGGAAAGCCCCTTCAGAAAGGCGTCGTAGAGAGCCATGTGCCCCCAACCGCTTCCTGCGGCCAGGGTGCGGAACTGGATGGCATAGTCATTGACTGAGCGGCTGCCTTGCATTAAGTTTCCCAGTTCCCGCGCTCGAGCCCGTTCGGTGCAGACAGGGTCGAACGTCCTGATTAGGGCTTCTCTGAAAACAGTGAGTGAGTAACAAATTGGAGAGTCGCGCTCCCACTCAGCCATCGCCCATGCCCGGGCTCGGTCAATCATGTGAGTGACCATGTACGCGATTTTAGCTCGGTCCGAGCTGAACTCGCCCGGAGAACAGTCAAAACGTAGCGTACAATCAGTAATGAATGTTTTACTGGTACCAGCCTCTCCAGAGAAATGCTGAGGTGGCGGCAACCGAGGACCTCCCCCAGAGTGAGTGGAAAAAGCTGGCGAGGGGACAGCAGCTGCAGCAGGAGGTGAAGTGAAGGGCTGAAGCCTACTCGCCAGGTCGGTCAGTTGAGCTGTGAGCTGGATCAACTGGGTGGCCATGGCCGTCTGGAACTGCTCCTGACGGTTGAGTCTGTTGTCGTGGCCCTGGAGCGAAGCGCAAAGCTTGGCGAATTCCGCCGAGTCCATTATGGCCAAAGTGTAATGTCACACTTGGACGGAATGGAGTGGACTCAAATGCAGAATTCAGTCTTTTAATGAACACAAATAATCAGAAGCAGTAACAAACTGAGGGCGCTCCAGAAGGAGGAAATAACAAGCTATGAAATAAAATGGTACAAACGGGAAACAAGAGAGCCAGGCAAAAAACGCACTGGAGTAGAATACCATAACAAAGGACTTTGCATTAAGCATAAAAGACAAACTGTTGAATACTATGAATAAACTCACAACGTAGAATGTCTTGGACTATGAATATGGGCTGTAGTGAAGTCGAAGGACGAAGACACTTTGGCACAAGACTAGGGAGTGACAAACAATTTAAGCACATGAGGAATGGGGCACAGGTGGGAACAATAGGTAATCATAATCAGTGACAGGTGAGACGGCAGGAAGGGTGAGTGATTCTTCAAAATAAGGCAGGAAGAGAAAATACCAACACATGACAACCCTCACCCAGGCGTGACAGAGGGACGGAATCTAATGCAAAAAAAACAGAAAATCACGTTGTATGATTTTTAAATAATAAATTTGCATTTAATTGCAAGAAATAAGTATTTGATACATCACAAAAATCGAACTTAATATTTGGTACAGCTTGGTTTCTTTCGGGTTCAGATCTAGTGACTGGCTAGGCCACTCCAGGACCTTAAGATGCTTCTCACGGAGCCACTCTTTAGTTGCCTTGGCTGTGTGCTTTGGGTCGTTGTCATGCTGGAAGACCCAGCCACGACCCATCTTCAGGGCTCTCACTGAAGGAAGGAGGTTGTCAGCCAAGATCTGGCGATACATAGCCCCATCCATCCTCCCCACAATACGGTGCAGTCGTCCTGTACCCTTGGCAGAGAAGCAGCCCCAAAAAATGATGTTTCCTCCTCCATGATTCACGGTTGGGATGGTGTTCTTGGGGTTGTAGTCATCCTTCTTTTTCTTCCAAACACGACGAGCCGAATTTAGACCAAAAAGTTCAATTTTGGTCTCATCCAACCACATGACCTTCTCCCATTGCTCCTCTGGATCATCCAGATGGTCAGTGGCAAACTTCAAACGTGTCTGGACATGCACTGGCTTCAGCAGCGGGAACTTGCGTGCGCTGTAGGATTTTAATCCATGACGGCGTAATGTGTTTCCGATGGTTTTCATCAAGACTGTGGTTCAAGCTCTCTTAAGGTCATTGACCAAGTCCTGCCGTGTAGTTCTGGGCTGATCCCTCACCTTCCTCATGATCAGTGATGCCCCACGAGGTGAGATCTTGCATGGAGCCCCAGAACGAGGCAGATTGACCGTCAACTTGAACTTCTTCCATTTTCTAATAATCGCTCCAACAGTTGTTACCTTCTCACCAAGCTGCTTGCTTATTTTCCTGTAGCCCATCCCAGCCTTGTGCAGGTCTATTATTTTATCCCTGATGTCCTTACACAGCTCTTTGGTCTTGGCCATTGTGGAGAGGTTGGAGTTTGTTTGTTTGAGCATGTGAACAGGTGTCTTTTATACAGGTAAAAAGTTCAAACAGGTGCAGTTACTTCCGGTAATGAGTGGAGAACAGGAGGGGTTCTTAAAAAAGAACTAAGAGCCGAAATATTTACTAGTTGGTAATGTATGAAATACTTATTTCATAGAGTTAAATACAAATTTATTATTTAAACATTGTACTATGCAAAAGACGCATGCAACAGCTGTTTACAAAGTGGTCAAAACGCTTCAAATATGACAAAAACATCGCCAAATAACTATATATGAAAAATGTTATACTTACAGACAATGCCTTCGAAGGCGCAAACAACTCGACAAGGTTAGAATAACGTGAGGACAATAAACAATGCTGCCCAGCTCCGGACTGACGAAAAGACTACAACAATGGCCGCCTCAGTACTTCCTTCCTGTCACACGGCTGTCAAAAATAAAAGCATGAAAGAAAAATGCACATCGTGAAATGTAGGGCAGAACAACCGTTGTTTAAAAAAAAAATCCACCATCTTAAACAGTTACAATGTTCTTTCCACCAAATACTTTTTTACTTGTACTTGAGTACATATTTCGGATGACTACTTTTACTTTTGTGAAATTATTTTGAAGTAACACTCCTCTTACTTGAGTCAACTTTTTTGGCTTCTCACACACCTCTGTTTAAAAGTCACTTGTTCCCGCATTTCATGACACTTTGAAGATTCAATTAAACAAACAAACAAAAAACGTGATTGCAAGTCACCTTTGTTCAGCCTGTTGCTGGTTCGATTCCAACTGGTGTCACACCCACATCGTCTTCTCATTGAGTTCTTGTCGTTTGTGAAAGTCTACATTATTTGGAGAATGGGATTCATAAAAACGCCTTGACTTGAACTATTTCGACTCCAAATCTGTGCCGGAATGCAGCTCGGCTATCGGTCGTTGCTGGGAAGGCTTCAACTCGAAACGCGATTGGCTTTGACATACAGTACTAGTATGAAGACGAGGGTCATGTAGTATCAACATGCATCCAAAACTGTCATTACCACCACCAGAGGCTGTGTCTAGGTGTGGTGATGCCATTCAAAAAGAAAAGCTGCTGCTACGTGCAACAGGTGGCTCCGTGGCGCAATGGATAGCGCATTGGACTTCTAGCGGTTGTGAAGAGATTCAAAGGTTGTGGGTTCGAGTCCCACCGGAGTCGCATTTTTTGTTTTTTTTTGATCAACGACACAACATTTTGTCTTCTGCTAGAAAAGTTTCCTAATACCAATGACGTTCATGCCTAATACTTTATGTGTATTTGCATAATGGACCCACGGAACTACATTGAGTGATATGGCTCTGGCAGGTTTTGTTGGTGGGTAAAGCCGGATGTTTTTTGTTATAGTGACCGAGTGTTGCACATGATACCTTTATGGTTTTAACAACTTTACTAATGTCCTGCCAAGTGACTCTCAACATCAACGTTCTCTTTTTTAGTCAAGGAGTAATGCACAAACAATAACACATCTAAATGACATGCACACCATCTACTGGCGAAGTCCCGTATTACAAGTAACTCAATCATACCCACTATATCACATTTTTCCAGTGCGGTTGTCCCGGGACGACGCTTGCAGACCCCTAAAAGCAAATAATGTTGGCAAAAGCAAATAATTTCCCAGGAAAAAAACTAAGAATACCAGTCAAAGATGTCTTTTGAATTACTCCCATAATACCATATACTTAATACTAAAATCTATGCACATTCTGTTCATTAGGTACAACAAGCGGAAAAAGAACCATGAGGCACTTGTGCTGCAAAAAAACACAACTGGGATGGAAAAAGTGAAAAAGCACCTCCACTTTGCTGGCACAGTAGTGTCAACTATGATGTAATATTATGTAAATATGTTTCCAAATCTGTTTGAAATGTTTCCAACTAACTTTCTCCATTTTGTATTGCGGCCTTGGATTTGTTTTAAATGTTTTAATATACCAATGGCGTAGGTTTTGGCTGTGCTTTTGGACAAAAGTAGTGTTTTAATATACCAAGGGCGTAGGTTTTGGCTGTGCTTTTGGACAAAAGTAGTGTTTTAACTGAAGGAAGACTCCATTTCTATTTATTCTTTGTTATCCCCAGAGTAAGAATTTTTTCCCCAGTTATATTTATTTATTTCGACAAATGTTGAGTGGTTAAGACAAATGTTTATATTGTATATATATGTATATGTTTATATACTGGATAGTAAATAGCTTACAAACATGTTTGTTTTTATTGTGTATGTTAATATGATTGAAGTTATGCTCAAATATTGCAATTTAAATTAGCTAATAAAATTTGGACATGTATTCTGGAAGTTTTCAAAATGTTTCTTTAGCTTGACTAGTTTTTGAATACAAAGGTTTGAATGGAATGGTGTATCACATAAACCAATACACATGAAAGTTATTATAAGTCAATATTTTTTTTTTTTTGCATTGATCATTTAGCCTATCAATTAATTAGGTTCATATTCGTTAGAAATTTAGCCCTCAACCCCCTTCACCTAACCTTTTTGGTCTTATTAATGTCCGGTCTCCAGCAAAAAGTGTTCATGCAGGTTATGCTGTCCCTACCAATGTTGAGATCAAACTTTGTAAACCTTGTAATATACACATTGTTGGTTACAATGTTTTCTTCATTGTCATTTAGTTGTTGGTTTGCATATTTTACAACAACATATATGGGCCAAAGGGCTTTGAAAAAGAAAACAAAAACAGCAGGAAAGGAAAATACTCATAAATCATTTAAAACAGAAATAACAAAATACATAAATGATACAATGAAATACAAACACTACCATGCTGTCCTCACTTCGAAGCGTCTACTTTTTCCCAAGCTAGACAGCTAGTTAACGACGCTTTAATAATCAGACTTCTTTCTTTTTGTTCTGATTTATTCATAGAATGGCCTCAAACCATTATCCTCATTAGACCGTCGTAAAACTACAAAAAAATAATACACTACGTAGCATTACCAACAACGTTAGCTTAGCACGCTACACAAGTTCCCTAAACATACACAAAAAACGTCTTCTATAAAAACTATAACATTCCTCGCAATTACAGATTATGTACATTATTTTACACATCCATACTTACGGACAAATCTTGTCCAGGAATCATATAAGCACAAAATGAAAAGGAAGGCGTCAGCCTGAGACGTCGTGCAGCCATGTTGAATTGGCAAGGATACAGCACAAAAACCCTGCTGTAAAATGTACCAAAAGGCAGAATAACTAGTAATAATTAATGCATGAAAACAGTCAAAGTTAGTTTAAAGTGCTTACTACAGGATTTAGAAAAAAAAAAAGTCTTAAATAGCCTTATTATGTGAATTAGAATTATATTTCGAAACGATTCGACTATTTACAACAAGTTGGCACTTTACTAACGTCTTGCCAAGTGAATCTCAACAACAACGGTCTCTCTTTTTGTCAAGGAGTAATGCACAATTACATATCTAAACGACATGCCTACCATCTACTGGCGAACTCCCGTATTACAAGTAACTCAATAATATCCACGATTTCACATTTTTCCAGTGCGGTTGTCACGGCTCGATGCTTGCAGACCCCCAAAAGCAAATAATGTTTGCAAAAGCAAATAATTTCTCAAGTAAAAACTAAGAATTCCAGTCAAAGATGTCATTTTGACTATAATTCTGACTGCAAAAAGTTTTATCAAATACAATATGATGACACAACATCCCTTTCTAAAATATAATGGTCGTATAAAGTGTTCATACATAAAGTGATACAATACTGAGAATTATTTTAGATCTTACTGAGAATTATTTTAAGATCTTATGGCGCCTGCGAACGAGAAATAGTCGAGGTTCATTCTTTGGAATGGCAGCCAATAGACCCCAATCACGTGACGTCACAACTCCACCCCCCCGACTGGTTCCGCCATATTGTCCGTCAGCTCGTCGTGTTTACATATTACCGCTACGTACATTCCTCCTATTACTGTGTGTTTTTCTGCTTGTCTAAGGAATCACCGCCTAGTAAACGAACCCAAAAACCTTCCTGACAATCGTTAACATTGATTGATCTGACTGATTAATCAAAATGGTGAAGGCATGTCTGGCGGTTGGTTGCAGTAACAGAGAAGATAAACGGTCATTTTAGAAGTTGCTGTGTGCCCATTGTTAAAAGGGCAAATCTCTAAAGCAGCACGGTTTGTTTATCGCGGTCCATGATGCGTTTGTGTCGACAGCCGTCAGACAGCGGCGAAAACATCAATATGATGCCAACACGAGACATCATCAGACGGAGACTGCGAAGCTCGTCGCCACGGTCGCGCAGCAAGAAGGTGAGCGCAACAACAGGTGTTGTGCCGGAAAATAGCCGCCCTGCGTGAAATGTCCCCCCTGACGGGAGTGCCCACACGGAAATAACTTTCTTGTACCGTGTATTATTTTACTCTGCTTGAACTAATAAATGTCATACCTGTGTGATTGTCATTGGAATATGGTCGTGACAACCTGTAGACTAATACATTTCTGTTCAAAGATGGTTATGTGGCTCAGTCCACGATTTGTTACTAAAATACAGTACTAATATTTTGTGTAATTTAATCATTTAAAACTGATCTTACAGTCGTAAATGCATTACTGTAATGCGTCCATGAAAACATTTGATGTTTTCACGTCAATCAAGAGTTATAAATAAGCGCTCCCGTCAGGGGGGAGATTTCACGCGGGGCAGCTATTTTTCGGCACACACAGGCCCGTTGTCGATCAAGTTTCATTTTACAATCGTGACAACGGTGACGCTCAGCTGACCAAATGTCGGTTTATATTTGGGCCGATGCCGATTTTGGGTACCAGACTCTTCATCGTGACATAAACTGGAGTATGATTGGAAATTTTGTGATCTCAGGACGAGCTCTGACGCACGGGACGGGACCGGACGGGAGGAAACATCGGTTTGGGCATCAAATATGGATGTGGCGACTGGATCGACCGAAGCTTTTCCAAATAACGGCTTTTATGCAACTCTTCCAATGAGTTTACAGCGTCTGAAAGCACCGGGGCTTCCATAATTTGCAAGTGAATACACCTTTAGAAACTACTACCATTGACAATACAGACACACAATGACGGACAATATGGCGGCACAATACAGCGATCACGTGATTGTGTGACGTTGGTGATTGGGGTCTATAGCGTTCTCACCATTTCATTTCTTGCAGAGCCGTATAAAGAGAGTTGCGACACTCTCTGATGTCGCCGCAGGTGGTCACGTTGTTCCTGTCACAGGTGTCAAACCGATTCCAGAAAGGGCCTAGTGGGTGCTGGATTTTGTTCCAACCGATAACGCGCAGAGAGTTTAACCAATTAACTTCTTGCTGAAACAAGCAGCACCTGACAAAGTTTAACTGATTACACATCTAAAAGATCTAATTGGTGAAAAGGTGGCCTCTTCATTGGTTGGAAAGCAAACCTGCACCCACTAGGCCCTTTCTGGAATCGGTTTGGCACCTGTGCTTTAGGGTGTTATGGAGGACCAAAGCTGCCAAAATTAAAAATAAAAGTAATTAAAAATAAATCAATAAAAGGCCAAATATAAACGACTATAAATACAAAATAAGAATTAAGATACAAAAACTAAAAATAAATCCAAAAATAAATATGGAAATAAATAGCTAATTATATAAAAGTAAAAATAAAAATGAATATATATACAAAAATAAGAAATTACATTAAAATGTAAGAATAAATACAAAAATAAATTTGGAAATAAATGCAAAAATAAATATATTGATTGAAATAAATGTCAATCAATAAATAAAAGCGCTTTGCCTTATATTTACTTATTTCATTGTCAGCGCCAACTTGCAAGTGGAAATGTAATTCAAATGAGGGGGCGTTCCTAAGGGTGCCATGGGTTGAACTATTCGCTTATTGGTTGATCGACATTCGATTTCTGAAATCTACTAGCCATGCCTGCCACAGATGACAGAACGTGGGTCTGAAAGTCAGGGAAACAGCCGACCTAGTTTAGTAGTCCTACTTGGTGAGAAGTGAGAGAATATGCATTATCCACCGCCGAATGTCAAAGCATGGTATAAGGTGAGTTTGTATGACAGTGGCATATTTTAAAATGAAAACTTGGTTATTCGTATGGCATGCTGCACTCTCTATATATATCTGACTGCTACTGGTATCAAAGCTACTTGTAACTGCTCCAGTGTAGCTTAGCAGAAGTTACAACTAAGTTCTCATGAAAGCAAACGATATTCCTGCTCACCATAAGATTGTTTTTAGAGTCTCTGACTTGAATAATTCCACTGACATCGCAACGTTGGATGCTGGGTGATTACAGGGATCCCAGGATCTCATCCAAATTCTGGGTTCAGAATGATGCAAGGACGTCTCAGGTTCCGACGTACAAAGGTTCAGAGTAAGTGAATGTCATTAATAATTTGACTTGGACTATAGTTTCATTCATTCAAATGAAGTGTCAAGAGGAAATATTTGTGTTAAAAAAATAACAAGCCGAATCATGACTTTGCCATCAGGGTTAAACCATTTTGTTATTTCAAGTCCTGTTTAAACACTAGAAATTACTTCTTCAGCTTTTATGCAATGCAACTTTTTAAATTGCAACTTGTTTTCCTTTTTTTTCATGGAGGACTTCGTGTGCAAGAATCCATGACACGTCTGGATCCACTGGGAATTGTCCGCACACTACAACTACAAACTGTTCGCCGTAGATCAGGGGTCCCCAAACTACGGCCCGCGGGCCGGATACGGCCCGCAGCCACATTTGGTCCGGCCCCCTGAACAAAAAAAAAAAAAAAATGTAAAAAAAAAAAAAATTTTTTTTTTTTTTTTTCCCAATAGAGTTATTTATGTCCTGGCTTTTTTCTGTGAAGAACTGAGCAATGGTTATTTGGTTATTATCTGTTTAATTAATACAGTATTATTATATTATATTATATTATATTATATTATATTATATTCAGAGGTGCACATAAGTGGTCCGCACATGCGTACTGGACGTAGACAAACGCGCTGGCCCTCAACGGCTTCCATACGCTTTTGCGTACCGATGGCTGACCACTCTATTTGCGGCGGACACGAGAAAATAACTTCTCAAAATGTCGATGAGGCAGGCCACACTGAGTAATTACTTCCGTGTTCCCCCACCCCCGTCAAAAGACAGACAGACGACAGAGACGTCACCGGAGCTACCGAAAAAAAGGACTTTTGCTGAAAAGTGGCTACAGGAGGTACCATGGCTAGAAGCGAATGATGCTCGCACGGAAATGTGCCGTGAGAATCCCAATGTCGCCGATTAGAGCAACGCATTTTATGTAGGGTCAAAGAATTTCAGCCATCCAAATTTTGAAAAGCACGAAAAAAACAGAGAGCATGTGGCAATTAAGCAAACTATCGATGTCAAACAGGACCCCACTCGCCCTATGGACATGTGGCGGAATAGGGCGGAATAAAGGTAATGAACAGCGATATGCACTGACAAACGTGTTTTTGCTCGCATTTTACAAAGCTAAACATGCACGTTCAATGAGGTCTTATGAGGAGGACATCCCACTTTTAAAAAGGCTTGGAGTTAATGTGGGAGCCGCATAATGCCCTTTATTTTGAATTGGTGCTTTTATGTTTATTTCTTTACATTTCACTTCAAAGTGATGGCAATTTTGTTGTGCCAGTTGATGTTAATCAAGCATTAACTGTTAATATAATTAATCAAAGTTAATTGGCTCTAAGTAAAGCTTGTCATAAATTTATCGCATCAGGTGGGTCGGCTCTCAAGCTCAATGAGGACCAAGTCACATCTCCAGGTCCTCCTCTGAGAACCTGGGCAAAAAAAATATGTGCACCCCTGATTATATTATAATATATTATATTATATTATATTATATTAAGGGCTGTCAAAGTTATCGCGTTAACGGGCAGTAATTAATTTTTTTCATTAATCACGTTAAAATATTTGACGCAATTAACGCATATGCCCCGTTCAAACAGATTAAAATGACAGCAGTGTCATGTCCACTTGTTACTTGTGTTTTTTGTCTCCCTCTGCTGGCGCTTGGGTGCGACTGATTTTATGCACCATGAGCATTGTGTAATTCTTGACATCAACAATGGTGAGCTACTAGTTAATTTTTTTGATTGAAAATTTTACCAATTTTATTAAAACGAAAACATTAAGAGGGGTTTTAACATAAAATTTCTATAATTTGTACTAAAATCTATCTTTTAAGAACTACAAGTCTTTCTACCCAGGGATTGCTTTGACAGAATATTAATGTTAATGCCATCTTGTTGATTTATTGTTATAATAAACAAATACAGTACTTATGTACAGTATGTTGAATGTATATATCCGTCTTGTGTCTTATCTTTCCATTCCAACAATAATTTACAGAAAAATAAGGCATATTTTAGAGATGTTTGAATTTGCGATTAATTACGATTAATTTTTAAGCTGTGATTAACTCGCTTAAAATTTTTAATCGTTTGACAGCCCTAATTATATTATATTCTACTATATTATATCATTTTTATTTTATTTACTTTGGTTCCGTGAAGAATCCAGAAAGGGTTATTTGATTGTGGCTTTCTGAAAAACAATACATTTTTACATTTAGGCACTCCTGCAATCGTCACACTTTTTCTGTTACAAACTGACCCCGGCCCCTCATCAGAGAAGAGAAGGGTTATGTGGCCCTCACAGGAAAAAGTTTGGGGACCCCTGCCGTAGATGATATTCTGTGCCAGCCCCCAACAGTCAAAGGCATATTAAAGCTCTATATTGGGGGACTCGGAAGGAAGTACAAAAATAAATTAAGACCATATTTTTTTCACCCATTTTGGAAAGATAAACCCATATACAGTATAATATAGACCATTTTAAATTAAGTTTAAATATTTCATGCTTTTATTATTTATAATGTGCTAGGAATCTAATTAATTTAGATTTGGAGTGCTTTCGCTGCCAGCCTCTCCCAGTCAAAAATTGATTGGATGTCAAGCGCTGTCAATGGCAGCCAATGAGTTAAATGTTGATGTTTATGGCTTGCAAAAATAAGAAACCCTAAAATTTTATGTCTCAGAATTAAGAAAAAAAAAATTCTGGGCCCTGCAACACATTGTCTGTTATTGCAGAAATGTTGATATAGTTTTAGTTGCCACTTCTGGGAGATGATTGAAATTTTACCCATCAAAATCAAATTATGAGGTGTGGCACGCCCTCTTTGCTTGTTGGCTCTTTGAAAATGGCTTAACAAGTTCAACTTCAAAAGGGATCATGTAAAGTGCACATTTCTAATCAAAAACATAACATTAAAAAAAAAAAAAACAATAAAAGCATGAAATATCCCTGACCAAAAAAGTTAAATAAAATTATATAAATGCTAACACTTTCACAGTCTAGGGCTAGGCACATACAGATGAGGCTAATCAATAACTAAATTTGCCATATACGATGTGTGCATGTTTAGTTATGTTTTAGGACTAGTTGGTTCAACTTTAAATTACATATTTGCAGTTTTATGTGATGATCCACATGGTCATCACCCCCATGTCGATGTCAGTCCCAGAAGTGCAGCTGCGACAGGCCTCGACTCCTGAAGAAATTCAGCAGATGTCAGAATTTTCTAATGTATTGAATGTCTACAACGAGACTATCCATCCTGCGTCAAATATTTGGACTTGTTTTAAATGACAGCATAGAATGTTGGTTGTCGTTGATGTGACAGTACCTCAATAATGTGAAGAAATAATAAAGGCAATGATTGTTTTTCTGCAAAGTAATATTTTATTGATGACCAGTGTAATACAATACAAATGATAAACAGGCAATTGATGTACAAAAAAGGACTTCCAGCACAACTAACTCGTTCATCAAAAAAAATTGTCCACTGGACACCAACATGAGCCACTTAAGGTCAGTAACTTTTTCCCCTAATACTGGCCAACTGCTCACCATCAGCATTCCCTGAAATGTAAATTTATTGCGTCTTCGGGGAGCTTTAGGGTTAAAAAAAAAAAAAAAAAAAAAGCACGTAGATAAGTGAGGACGAGAGATGTCTTATTGTTGAGGTACGACACCCCAACCTTCCTCAGAAGTATCTAGAAGAAAATAGATGACAACGGCAAAATGGTATAATAGATTAGCTATGAAAGCATTAAACGAGACACCAGCCGGTGCAAACAGTCTCCCGGAGCACCACACGAACTTGAATGTGTGAATTTTGCTTCACTAAATTGCGCTAACGCTAAACTATTCCTTGTGAGTTTAATGTTGTTAGCAGCTTTATCCATGTCCCACCTTGCCTCCCCTTCCTGAGACCCAATGCAAGGTATTAGCTTATGGAAGATTATATATAGATTCAACATACCTCAACTGGACTTAAGTAAAAAGTTTTTTAAAAAAACACACACCAAATTACCAATTCAATACGTACCTTGTCCTCATCCAACCGATTGCCAGCATCCCGTAGCCGCTTGGATTCCGACCTTCTCGTCTCGTCCCATTATTTTACGAAGCAAGCAAGCAGCAGGAAGGCAGACATTACTTCGTCGATCGAGAGGATCACTGAACTGGCATGTCGATCGAGCAATGGGTGAATAGTTCAACACATGTAGTACTGCCCCCTCATTTGAATAACATTTCCACTTGAACGTTGGCACTGACAATGAAATAAGTAAATATATGGCAAAGCGTTTTTATTTATTGATTGTAAGGCTGGGACTTTAACGCATTAATTTCGATTAATTAATTATAAAGCTTTTAACGCGTTAAAAATTTTAACGCAATTAATTGTTTCAGTTCCATTTGTCCACATGCGGAACCTTCCTACTCATGTGTTTCTGGTACGCCGGTATATCTGACGCACACAAACAAACGCTAACAGCAGCAGTGATGGGAGGCGACATTTTATTTGGACAGTTAGGGGCTAGTTTTCCCCTATAAAACGCATCCTGATGGGACAATGGACAAGAGCATTGTTTTGTGCAAGCTGCCGACGCGGCCGCGCGCCTTCCTCGTCCCCCTCTTCCCGCCCGCCCTTTAACCAGGGCGCGGCGGCGGCGAGGGTTCTGGCGCGGTCGGCTTGGTAGTGACGAGATTTGTCGTTCACTTGAGTAAACGAATCCATTCCGGTTCGTTCAGTAAAAAGATTCGTTCAAACAAATCGTTCAACGAATCGTTCGCCCCCCTCATCTCCCTCCCCGCCCAAACGAATCGTTCGGTTACTGAACGGGAAGTGACGTTGCCGAACGAATCACCAAAGACCGCTTCGCAGTATAACTGAACGGGAAGTGACATTGCTTGGTCCCTCCCTCTCTTGCACACAGGCACCACTTGTCGTAGTTTCAGAAATGAGTGACAGGCGGTATCATTCTGCTTTCACAGACAGCCTCGTCTCCCTCCTGCTGCTGCAAAAGCGAGGGAGAACTTCCGCGTCGTCTGTCCTAGTTCTATGGGCTCAAAGTCATGGCTCGTGCTTGCATTTCGATTTAGGACACGGTTAAACATTTTCCTTTTGTGAGGGGAGTAGGGGGCGGGGGCGCATGGACTTTCTTTAGCAGGTTCTTGATCACACATACAATCACATATACAGCATGTTTGCTGTCACGAAAATAAAAATACATCGAAAGTTTAATTTCTGAATATGGAACGACCAACACATCATATTTACATCTCGCTCTGTTGTATTTTTGTTTTTTAGTATTAAGATGATCGTGTTGAATTTTTGCACTGGTATTAATAAATAAAATAATCGGTCAGCTCCCCTGTCGTCCCCGCATCTCAGATCGTCAAATGCTGACGAGAAATAATTGTTTGCTCTTTACGATGTCGCCTTTCTACTCTCATTAGTCTGTTAAGAAAAATGTAGACATATTGCGACATCTCCCGTGTCCGCGTGCTTTGTTTTTGGGCGCTTGAGTAGCACATGATGGACGGATTGACATAATTTGTCAAACCAACCAACACCTGACACGAAAAAAAAAAAAAAAAACACTCGGAAAAAAATTACATGTATATACAGTTTCATTGCTAATCAGTATTATGGTGATCATATTGTTTTTTTGCACTGGTATTAATAAATAAAATAATCCGGTCAGCTCCCCTGTCGTCCCCGCATCTCAGATCGTCAAATGCTGACGAGAAATAATTGTTAGCTCTTTACGATGTCGCCTTTCTACTCTCATTAGTCTGTTAAGAAAAATGTAGACATATTGCGACATCTACCGTGAACGCGTGCGTTGTTTTGGGCGCTTGAGTAGCACATGATGGACGGATTGACATAATTTGTCAAACCAACCAACACCCAACACACTCTGACACGAAAAAAAAAAAAAAAACACGGAAAAAATTGACATGTATATACAGTTTCATTACAAATCAGTATTATGGTGATCATATTAAATATTATTTTTTTCTGTGCACATATGAGGTAAATATCGCTGCCATGAAGCCTCTATATAGTGACAGTTCTCTGCCCCCTTTGCTTGCCTCGTAGCTACCCGTGTTTTAAATTACTGTAAATTTGATAGTATGTCGTCATCATAGGTAGTCCCGAGTCTGTTGAGAAAAGTAGTACACCAAACTATGCTCGCTAGATTTGTGTGGTGTTTTTGTCTGTTTGAGCAGCATTTGATAGGCTCCACGTTAACAAATATGTGACAAAGTCATTTCCTTTCATTTTCTGATTCGTTCACCGCATAGTCATTACTGGAAAATCAAGTTAGCAGCAAGCTAGGTCAGGAACCGGAGGACCGAGTCACTGAACGGGAAGTGACAAAACTCAGTCTTGCCCCCCTGCCTGCACGCTGGCTGCTTATTGGCCACACGTGGACGTGAGTGACAAACGCCCTGATTCTGTTTCCGCTCCCTCCCCTGCCCGCGATGAGGCTGGCGTCTGATTGGTCGTGTGCGATGTCAGAAGACGCTGCCGCTTGCTCAACGCCCTCCCACGCAGCGAACAAGCACCACCTTCATAGAACGAATCAGTGCAGATGATGATTAGTTCGGTCTCGTTCACCAAAACAATTCGTTCAAAAAGAACGAATCGTTCGCGACCGATACAACACTACGGCTTGGCGGTCACGGTTGCACCCGGCGGGCTGCCTCGGCCGGTGCTTGTGCAAGCTGCTATTCGATGACGAAAAGCAGGCCAAAGAAGACCGATTGAAGTCTGTCGAGTATGTTGGTTTGACACGGGACCACTGGACTTTCTTGAGCAATTCTAACTATCTCGGAGTGACCGCACATACAATACAAGTCGTCAACAATGAATGGCATTTGGCGTCTTTCGTTCTGTGCAAAAAGCCAACGACAGACGCTAAACAGTAAACTGTGCAGACCAGTTTTTTTTCGGTAGCTGAGTCCTGGGAGATTGAACGAAAAGTCACAACAATTGGTACGGATTGTTGAATAACTTAATGTTGAAGTGTTGCACTTTATTTTCTTGCAGTTTAATTATCAGTGTTTACGTTTCACTATTTGAAAGAAAATATTTGGCAATATTTTATGCCTCATAGTTTTATCTTGTAACTACTGAAAAGTAGTTATGTATACAGTTAAAAAAACAGTAACTATCTAAAGAAAAATGTCTTCAAAGAACATAAATAATCCGGGTGCCTGAAACACTTTAAACCTGAATAGCTGTATGAGCACTTTGACCAATTGTATGCTGATGACATTACATATTAACAGTAATAAATTTGTTGTTAAGCTCAAAAAGGCTTTTTTTATTGAGAACACGAGAACCCTGTAATTAACTCGATTAAAAATTTTAATCGAGTCCCACCACTAATTGACTGACATTTATTTCAATCAATATATTTATTTTTGTATTTATTTCCACATTTATTTTTGTATTTATTCTTACATTTTTTATGTAATTTCTTATTTTTGTATATATATTCATTTTTATTTCTACTTTTATTTAATTAGCTACTTATTTCCAAATTTATTTTTGTATTTATATTTATTTTTTGTATCATATTTCTTATTTTTGTATTTATTTTCGTTTTTATTTTGCTTTTTATTGATTGATTTACTTTTATTTTTATTTTGAATTTTGGCAGCTTTGGTCCTCCATAGGGTGTGGGTAGTTCCAAGCACAAGCAGCGCTGCAGTGGTTTTCAATGGAACTGACAGCGGTAATTGCGACATTTATGGGAAAATGGATAAAATCGCGTATCTACTAGTTTGATTATGTCAATACATTATAACATATATTTAAATGCTAGCTTCACATTTGGAGGGGTAAGGAGACAACTGAAAACTATGTAAACTGTTACGCAGAAGGGAACTTTCCCATGTGGAGTGAACGTTTCATGTTTGTGTTAGGATTTGCACGAGAAATCGACTTTTACATTGAAATGCAAGATGATTTAGTTTTTCTTTTTTCAAAACAAGAATACTGTTTTCCCAGAGAATGTCTAGATTTCCTTGATTCACCTACCTGTGGTAATATATTAAAGATAACACCATGTATAACATAATTTGTTCCCAAGTTCTAAATGGCACATCCTAGTTTGTTTCGTCACGTTGACATATAAAAACTTTTGTTTCCCAAAAAGTTGGAGGTCACGACTTTTAAATTCTATTTTCCACTTTTCTTTACTGTTTTACTTTCTAATGTTTATAAACAGTGTATGTGTGTACATTTTCCTTTTTATTTTATAGACTTAGTTTGAACTGAAACACAAAGAAATTACATTTAACAAATAATCCCGCTTAACTCAAATTTTGAATATAGCCTCTAATTTTAGCAAAACCAAACCTGTACCTTTTTAGAGGCATTTTTCATTTAGTTTGGACCACAACACAAATTAAATGATTAAAAGACAGGAACAAAATTGTATTAATTTCTGTAACATGGTGTAAGGCATAACAATAGCAACTTATTACCCTTTGATAAAGAAAAACATTTTTTATTGAACAGTTGGTGAAATTGGTGTCATGGTTCGTTGTTTACACCTAACATTTTATAGATCAGTGGCCTGTGATGGTTGGTTGTGAAGCATTTTTTCCCAAAGAACAAGAGCAGCAGAAAAAATGGATGGCAATGGTCAGCCGTCAAAACATGAAATAAAAGGAAAAAATGAAAAATGAAATAAAAATGTTTTTGCTATTTGAAAAATGGGCTTCGTGTCCACAGGCAGCAGGCACCAGCAGTAGCAGATCTTGAAAATGTGACCTAAAAAAAACATTGGTTTTCAATTATAAATTTGTGTTTATTGTTTGTTGACATCACTTTTCAATCTATACAGATCTCTAAAATATAATAATGTAAAACATTTTGGTGTAAAGAATACAGGTTGTCATACCTTGACTTGGTACTCTTCCATGAGGGTGATAGCTTAGTTCAAAGCTTACAAAATCGATGTAATTAGCACGTGAAAGCCAGTCGTCTACAATACTCACAAATATAGATGAGTGTGAACGTCACAAAAGGGCCTCTGAAAGAGTTGACAATTTAAAAGAGGTAGCGACTAAATGAATTTATCCCTGGCGATACATTCCCAGTTAGCAGAGTCATCTTAAAAAGTAGGAGAAAATCGCTCGTCACCAAGATAAAATATATGTATAATAGGGAATGGGACGTACTACGTCACTGTTTGGACGCGCCTCCATGCTGGCAATATGATTTACTTCCGGTTCGGCAGAGTCAATGCGGATTGTAACGTGTGGTAGTGCTAAGCTAACTCCTTCGGTGTTTTAGAAAGAAAATATGGGCGTTTATTGTTGCGTTACCGGGTGCAGCAGCGTCTCCCACAGAAAAAAAGGGGTTAGGAAAAATGGACTCACTTTTCACCGTTTTCCTGCATGGAGGACCAAATATCAGATCACGAAGGTACTACGGATGGCTGGATTGCAGCGGTTCGTCGGAAAAGCATTTCTTATGATCATAGTTCTGCTGGAATGAGAGTATTCCCCTCATCTCTACTCTTGTAAGTTGAATGATTTATCCGTTTTGGTTTCAATACGGTTTTTGTTTTTGTTTTTTTACTGTTGTGTAAATCTGCCTCGGTAGCAATGCTAACCTACTCCTCCTCCTCACCTACCTGTTGTGTTACTAGGAAAACCTGCATATGAAATGCTGACAACACATCCCGATTGGTCACCATATCTCCTCTTGGGTTATTCTGAGGTCAAGCGCACCACATCGGAGCGTTATGAGAGGTTGGAAAGGCGAAGAGTGCACGCTGAAACTTCAGTTTGCTCTGCTCTTACAAACACGATCCCAAGTGTTGTTGTGAAAAGTCAATAAAATATGAATACCAAAACATGACTTGAACAACTTCTTGACAAACTGTAACTGCTTGTTGTTTACTTCAGGTCTTCATAATAAACAGGTGTAATAATTACAAAGTCAGGTGACTTAATTTTGTTATTCTATTTGGAATATGCATTGACAATTTTTGGACAGTGTTGTAGACAAGAACTGGGACTGATAAGTTGCAATAGATTTATTTCAAGTAATGCAATTTCTCCAATACGATATTTGAATTGACAGTTTAAAATCTTTAAATTAGCGCAAACAAGGCCCACCCTCTGACGGTGGCAGCAAATATTATATTATAATTATAAGTAATACACAAATACAAGATCACAATAAACGTGTCTTTGTCAAAGCAGTTTAAAACACTATTTACTGGCCTTGGGTAAATTGCCAGACAGGATAAATGTGTGCTTTAAAGTTCTTGCATTTCCATTTTAAGTATTGCAAGTACTAGTCTCCAACACAGTATTTGAACTGACAGTTTAAAATCCTTTTAGTACAAAATGGCCCACACTCTGGCAGGGGGCAGCAAATATTATAATACATTATACATTATAATAAGCTATATACTATATAAATACAAGATCACAACAAAACCTGTATTTTTCAAAGCAGTTAAAAAACATCCAGTGGCCTTAGGTAAATAAACGTGTATAAATAAATATGTACTTTACAGTTCTTGCATTTCTATTTTAGGTATTGCAACTTTTCCAACACTATTTGAATTGACAGTCTAAAGTCTACATTAGTGCAAATAAGAATATTATAAATTAAAAATAATAATAGAATATATAAATTCAACATTACAATGAAACTTGTCTTTGTCAAAGTGATTAAAAAAAACAACGTCACTGGCCATAGTTAAATAGCCAGGCAGAATAAATATGTGCATTACAGTTCTTGCATCTTCACAAGTTAAAAGCCCGCAGTTCATCGACGAGAAGGGCAGACCCAGATGGCGTCTGCAGCAGGGGCTTGTTTGAGTTCGACACAGGACAAATGGAACCACTCCATTGAACAAATTTTCTTTGTTAAATGATCCAAGAAGAGAGATGGTGACCAATCGGGGTGTGTTGTCAGCAGGTTTACCTAGGAACACAACAGGTAGGTGAGTCGTAGTAGGCGAGCATTGCTACCGAGGCAGATTTACACAACGGTGTAAAAAAAGAAAAACGTATTGAAACCAAAAGTGGATAAATCGCTCAACTTACAAGAGTAGAGATGACAGGAACACACTCTCATTCCAGCAGAAATATGATCATAAGAAATGCATTTCCGACGAACCGCTGCAATCCAGCCATCCGTCGTACCTTCGTGATCTGATATTTGGTCCTCCATGCAGGAAAACGGTGAAAAGTGAGTCCATTTTTCCTAACCCCTTTTTTTGTCGTAGGAGACGCTGTTGCACCCGGTAACGCAACAATAAGCACCCATATTTTCTTTCTAAAACACCGAAAGAGTTAGCTTAGCACTACCACGCGTTACAATCCGCATTGACTCTGCCGAACCGGAAGTAAATCATATTGCCAGCATGGAGGCGCGTCCAAACAGTGACGTAGTACGTCCCATTCCCTATTACGCCACGCACATGCAAATACAGCTCAACATATTCATTATAAAGCGCCTCTTATAGAATATTGACTGTTGAAAATTCAAAAGGGACCGTTTTTAATCATCAACTTACCTCCGAATATACTTGACAGCCAGCCATTCGTATGAATGCGGTCCGCCCTCGTTGAAGCCATGTTTGGAACTACCCGAGGCTCCACTTCCCGGAAAACGCGGAAGTAAAATCATATAATGGATCACTATGGGAGTGTCGCGACTCTCTTTATACGGCTCTGGTAGGGTCTATAGCGTTCCATGTTGTTGAAATGGCACCCAATAGCGTTGCGGGTTGCGCCAGCCAATGGCGATACGAGTTGCGTCATAAATTCATGCTACCGTTTCGGACAGCTTCGGACGGCCTCGGAAGAGAACAGAACTAACTAGACAAAGATGTATTACAATTTACAACGAAATAATTGAAAACAGTGAGTTTATTTCAAAGTTAAGGCTATTACCCTGTTATTTAAAAAAATAATCAGCGTTTCTGTACTTTTTAAGAAGGTAAACGGAAAAAAAAAAAAAGAAGGTAAATGTAGAACAACAATATTCAATATCCAATATTCAAAAAGAGACCCAAGGGGTGCATAATTTTGAGTGACTCCCATAATACCATATACAGTGGTACCTCTACATACGAAGTTAATTCGTTCCAAGACCTAGTTTGTAAGTCGAAATGGTCATACAGTGCTGCTCGAAAGTTTGTGAACCCCACAGCGATGGTCAGATTTTTTGTAAAAAAAACTAAAATAACCTTATTAAATGTTAAGTTATACCCAAATCCACAATACTGACATTCCAAATAATGGACTGAAACAAAAGAAATAGTTATATTGTCATTCTTTATTTAACAAAAGTGGTTGATTTAAGAAAAACTCCGATATCATGTGTGCAAAAGTATGTGAACCCCTTCAGTTAATAGGATATTGCGCCTCCTTTTGCAGAGATTACCTCAACCAAACGGTTTCTGTAGTGACTAATCAGCCTCTCACATCTACTTTGGGGGATTTTTGCCCATTCTTCCTTGCAGAACGCAGTCAGTTGAGAGAGGTTTGATGGGCGTCTGGCATGAACTGCTCGCTTCAGGTCCCGCCACAGCATTTCAATGGGATTTAGGTCAGGACTTTGACTGGGCCAGTCCAGAACACGAATCTTCTTCTTTTTCAGCCATTCCTTGGTTGTATTGCTGGAATGCTTTGGATCATTATCATGTTGCATGATCCACCTTCTGCCAAGCTTTAACTTCAAAACAGATGGCGTCAGGTTATGTTCTAGGATTTGACAATATTCCTCAGAATTCATGATTCCCTGGACTATGTGGAGTTGTCCAGGTCCTGAGGATGAAAAGCAAGCCCAGATCTTGACATTCCCACCTCCATGCTTCACTGTTGGGAGAAGGTTCTTTTGGTGGTATGCAGTGTTGACTTTTCGCCAGACATGGCGGTTTTGGTTGTGACCAAACAGTTCAATTTGGCACCTACATCAGTTGATGAAAACTCTTTTTAATTTAGTCTCGACAACACAACTGTTAAAAAAACAAAAACAAAAAAAACTACTGAATTGATTGATTAGGAAATCAGGTTGAAATAATAGAAAATTCCAAAATGTTGAGGGGGTTCACAAACTTTTGAGCAGCACTGTATGTCGAGCAGGATTTTCCCATAGGAATACATTATAATTCCATTAATTCGTTCCACATCCCAAAAAAACTACACTAAATCCTTAACAAATACTGCTGGTACAATTACAAATGGCAATTAAACATAGCAAAACAAATAAGTTATAAATGAAAATCAGAATAATATAATAGTAATTAGAGGTGTGCGAAATTTCCGATTCTTAGATTATTCGCGATTCGGCCGTGGAAGATTCGAGAACGATTCACAAACATCCAAATTCCGATTATTGAAATATGTCAAGTAAAGCGGAAGTAAAACACAATCAGCGCGCCGTGCGGTCTTCGGGACGCAATGAGGAACGGAGCGAGAGTAGATAAACATCATGCTTGTCATTACCCGGCCCCCGGGTAATGCCAATGCTCAACTCACGGCTCTAGCTCAACTCATGCCGCGAGATAAAAAAAAACAACAACATACCTGACTCCTGCCGAAAGCTGCTACAAAGTACGTCCACAATACATAATGTTAAGGTAGATATCATATTTATATAGGACTAGATGTAGAATAGACTCGGTGGCGATAGCAGCACATGTAGAGAAAGCTAGATACGGGCGTTAGTAAACGGCCGCCATCTTAAAGCAGTAGACTTCCCTGCAAGGCTGTTGTAGCGAACCTTCCAAGCGGACCTAATTAACTTTTTATCTAAAATAGTCCTAAATCGGTAAAATATTGACTTGAATCTGTCTTTAAAATAGTTTTAAAACTTTCACATGTCGAAAGTAGACAAAAGGGAAATTTTGGAATAACGAGAGCAATTTTAACAACTTTAACGGTTGGTTGACAACATTAAATTAATTGAATGTAGTTTAAAGCTGCTGATACAGAATGGGGATTTGAGTATATTATTTGTTTTTAACTGTTAACTTGATACTGAAATAGTCGTTTATTTAAGCCTGCGAGGCTTTTTTTAATTTTATTTTTTTTACAGTTTTTGTAACTAATGTACATAACATTAGCAGCTAATAGCGGGGGGGGGGGGGGGGGGGGGCGGTGTCATCAATAATCGATTTATAATCGAATCGTAGCCTCTGAATCGTAATCGTAATCGAATCGTTAGGTGCCCAAAGATTCCCACCGCTAATAGTAATAATGATGAATAATTATTCCTGTAAATAATGTAACGAATTGGATTCTAATGTGGCGGACACTTTTTGCTGTGCCTGAACGCAACGCGGGGCTGATGTCACAGTGAGATAGGTCAGTGCGGTAGAGATAATACTTTCGTTTTCTTGAGAGCAGTCAACTGCGGCGGACAATGGGGTTTTGTTTTGGATAAGTTCTTAAATAAATGATAAAAACGTGACGAAGCTGCCGATTTCCTTGGCGATGTTACCACAATAATAATTGTCACCTTAACATATAAAGACTGGCGAACGGTGGTCGGAAGAGGACCGTGGAACTGTGTTGTTGAGCCAGTTCACGGATGCGCACCCCACGCTCATATGTTTCACCAATTTACATCTTCATTTCAAAATTAAGCATCACTTTTTTGTACTGTACTGTACCCACTTTATTGAAACCTGTGTTGATTTCTCACACAAGAAAATCCGCCGTGCGTTCGTTTGCGGTACTGTCATGTCGTCGTATTTCGAGCATGTCGTCGACTGTAGAAACAAATGGCGAGTCAAATTTTACGTAGGATGTCGAAAAGATCGTGTGTCAAAGCGATTGTATGTCGAGGTACCACTGTACTTAATACTAAAATCTATGCACATTCTATTCATTAGGTACAACAAGCGGAAAAAGAATCAGGAGGCACTTGTGCTACAACAAGGTATCACCCACCCTGATGCACCACAGACTGGTCCTGTACACCTTCTAGTCTTTCCACGCCTCAAAAGGAAGTTTTTGCTAAATGTTTCTTGAGTAGTTTTTTAATACAAAGGTTTGAATGGAATGGTGTACCATATGCACCAATACACATGAAAGTTAGTATAAGTCAATACAGATTTATTTTGCATTGACAATTTAGCCTATCAATTAATTAGGTTCATATTCGTGAGAAATTTAACCCTGAGCCTCCCTTCACCTAAACTTTTTGGTCTTATTGATGTCCCGTTTCCAGCAAAAAGTGTTCATGCAGGTTATGTTGTACCTACCAATGTTGACATCAAATTTTGTAAACTTTGTGATATATACATTGTTGATTTTTTTTTTTCTTGTGTTTACTCCATTGTCATCTATTTATTGTTGGTTTGCATATTTTACAACAGCATATATAGGGCATAGGGCTTTGAAAAAGAAAAGAAAAACGGCAGGGAAGCAAAAATACTCATAAATCATTTAAAACAGAAATAATAAAATATATAAATGACACAATAAAATACAAACACTACTATGCTGTCCTCACTTCAAAGCGTCTACTTTTTCCCAAGCTAGACAGCTAGTTAACTACGCTTTAATACTCCGACTTCTTCCTTTTTGTTCTGATTTATTCATAGAATAGCCTCAAACCATTGTCCTCTTTAGACCGTCATAAAACTACAAAAAATGCTACATACACAACGTAGCATTAGCAACAGCGTTAGCTTAGCACGCTTCACAAGTTCGCTAAACACACACAAAAAACGTCTTATATAAAAACTATACGGGCTTAGTCATAAGAGATTCACACGATTACTGGGTTCTAGATCACAGAACTGATTTGTGTACACTCTGCCCCTTTCAATCACTTAGCTTATAGGCTTATAGACCCCCCCACCCCCATTCTCCTCTTTCACTGGCCAATAGGCCCCACATGGTGTAAACCGGAAATACATCTCGCTGACGATAGCACCAGCATATTATTAACTAGTTTAGATGTTCAATGTATTTCTAGTTGTTGTTTGTGTATGTGTTTCTTTTCCTTCTTCTCTTGTATTTCTTTTCTTCTGTCCCCCCATAATCCCTTCCTGTTCGCTGCTTTGTCATAATAAAAAGGTATTTTGAATGATCACAATGGGAGTATGTCAGACTCTCAATGTGAAACATTAAAACTGTTCAGAATCCGGGCACTTAGACTTCCATTCTCTGTGTCAAACAGCTGAACAGGACAGGTTTAAAAAAAAAATTTTTTTAAATAAAAACTATAACATTTCTCGAAATGACAGATTATGTACATTCTTTTACACATCCATACTTACGGACAAATCTTGTCCAGAAATCATAGAAGCATAACATTACAACGAAGGCGTCAGTCTGAGACGTTGTGCAGCCATATTGAATTGGCAAGAATACAATAGACCATGTCGCAAAGCGAACACAAGAGGACGCTGTAGGTCAGCACAAAAAAACCATGCTGAAAATTGTAAAAAATCACCAAAAGACAGAATAACTACTAATAATTAATGCATGGAAACAGTCAATTTGAGTTTAAAGTGCTTACTGCAAAAAAGAAAAAAGAAAAAGTCTTAAATAGCATTATTATGTGAATTAGAATCATATTTTGAGACGATTCGACTATATACAACAATTTGGCAAAGCGCAGATGACGAGAAATTAGTATTTTAATTTGCCGTTTAGCCGCGCCTACAATTATATGGCTCTAGCATCCCGAAATGGTGGATGACGTCGGTGGGGTCACGGTTTCATCTGATTTAGAATTCAGCCCATTGACGGGGAAAGATTAAGAATAAGGAAAATGCCGCAAAATGTCATTGTTACAGGCTCTTTACTCCAATATTTTTATAGGATATTCTTTTTATCCAAGTATTTTTTCCCAAATGCTAAATAAATGGTATGGTCATGCCAAACAGTCTTGTGCTAAATGGAATATGAAATATTAAAAATGCATTTATTCAGTAGGACATGGAAAATTACCCCATAATGATCAAAACTGTCCACTTCTTTCACCTCCAAAACTATATTTTATGCCACCGAAGTTAGTCCGGCTTTTGTCATTTCTTTGCCCCGGCTTTGGAGAGCGTAAACAAACCAGGAGGCATGACAGCTAGCTGACATGCTAACCCGAAAGGAGTGAAAAATGAAAAAGGTTCACTCTGATTCGAGTCACCTCTAGTGCCAAAGGAAAATTACAAAATCCTTTGAAATTCAAGAACAGTGTCAGATTAGACACGTTTACTTATTTACTGTAACGGTCAACTCAACCTCTATTCTCGGGGTTCGAAGCGAAAAATCTAAAAAACTACCCGGGATCATATCACACGGCGACGGGGTTGTCAGTTGTCTTCGCCGATCGGCAACCTGCCCGGCGGGGAGCAAGTTACAGCTCATTGGACTCGTTCCCCTGCTGAGGGCAGGAGAGCTCGTTTGCCAGGGAAGCAGCTGGAAAATGACCGCCTGACGAACAGGCCGACATCGGAGAAGCGCGTAGCTGCCACATGGTCAACACGAATATGGCGTAAAATAATGCTTGAAAACACGGCAAAGACATAAACAGTGAGAAAGCGGTGTGCAGTTGTTGTGTGCAGCTAACAAGGCAGCATGTGTCCGAGGAGAACTTTTCTACATATCCTTTCATGATCAAACGTAAGTAAATATTCCTTTTTTTTTTTAAAAGAAAGTCTGTAGTGTTTACTTCGTAATCGCAGTATTTGCGGCCATTTTTAACACAAAGTTGCAGTTTCTAATGGGGTGGAAATTTTGACAGAACACCGGAGAAGGCAATAAGCCGAGTATAGTGCTCTCCCACCAGTGGGGTGTGCGACAAGCTGCCGGTCGTCGGCCGAGTGGCAATCTCGGTGGACTAGGAGCATGTCGGCCACAAAATGCAAGCCACCTCTGTAAAACGTGTGCCATGATCCTAGTATTTGACATAACACAAGACACGATGTTTACTCACTTCCTCGTGAGTCCAGTGTTCCCACAGTTGTCGCACACTTATTTATGCCGATCTCGGGGTGAATGGGAACTTTCTGAAACCCAAAAAGTCTCACACGCCTCTCCCTGGTGCAGCTACAAAAGCCTGCAGCCGTTTGGCTGGCGTGATGCGAAAAATAAATGAATTAATCCATAAAATCAGCTGAATCCACAGTCCATCTGCATGCTATAAAGCAAATTCTACAATGTGAGACGCTGACCTGAGTGAAGTCACATTCGCATTCGTCCTAAACCCTAGACTGGAGCCAGAAGTCACTCATTTTCATGGCGCGGGATTCGAAAATTGAATATATAAAACGATCGCTTCCACACACATCGAAGCGGTCCATTTCCTTCAGGAGCATAAAACACTGCGTGAAATATGGAATAAACATGCTTGTTGGTGTCATACGCATTAAATCTAGCTTGTTAGGTGATAAAACACAAACTTTTGTCTTTATTTATATTCCATTATATAATTTTCAAGTACTTACAGTTACTCAATTAAACAAAGCGACCCGACAGGGAATGGAACCCCCATTTTGTGTGCTATTTTCGAAATAATCACGGGGTGCAAGCACAACAAATACGCGATAGCCTTTTCACAAAATGCAATGCTATTGGGTGCCATTTCACAAAATGGGAACGGTATTTACGACGCAACTCGTATCGCCATTGGCTGCTACTTGGCGTAACTCGCAACGCAATTGGCTGTCATTTCACAAATTGGAACGTTCTAGCTACAACTTCACAAAATGGGAACGCTACTTACCAAGGGCGTAGGTTTGATCTCAATATTGGTAGGGACGATATAACAGCATAACCTCCATGTACACTTTTTGGTTGAGACTGGACATTAATAAGACCAAGCACATTGGGTGACCGGCTGTCAGGGCTACACTTCTCACCAATGTAAACCAAATTAATTGATAGGCTAAATTATTCATGCAAAATAAATCAATACAAATGTATTTAACTTCCGCTCTGCGAATTTATAACATCTTAATCTGATAATTTTTCTTAACTCCAGTTGAATAATTTTCTCCATCTTGTTCTGTGTGTTAAAGGCTGGTTAACAGATTAATGCGTCAGATTCTTCCACTTACTTTAAGTAAATATTACAACAGTATTTGTTCTTATTAAGGACATACAACTACAAGTTGGTCATTATTCGCCTAAATCAAGAAAAAATGCTTTCAAATAATGTTTTGAACAATATCTATTCTTGAATTAAGAACATTTCTGACAAGTTTTTTTTTATATATATATATATTAAATATACAAACAAATAAAACTGTGAGGCTTATTTCCAGCTTGGTATTTTTCTTATTTTATGAAATCTCAGTGAGTAAAATTTACTTGAAGCATTAGCAGATAATTTCACTTATTTCTAGTAGATTTACACTGGAAAACAAGGGAATTTAAGTTTTTTTTTCTCAGTTTAAAGACGGTGGGGTTTTGCAATGCATATGTATTGTTTTAGGTGGTACACCGTTCAATTCAAACCTTTGTTTTCAAAAACTACCAAAAAAACATTTTAACAACTTCCAGAATAAGTGTCTGGATTCTATAAGCAAATTTAAATCGCAATTTTTAAATGCTAAGGTGTGTAGAGTAGCCAAAATTTTTACTCAAGTAAGAGTAGTGTTACTTCAAAATAATATGACTCAAGTAAGAGTAAAAGTAGTCTTCCATAAAATGTACTCAAGTAAAAGTAAAAAAAGTATTCAGTGAAAAGAATACTCAAGCAAGAGTAACATTTTGGGTAACTGCTTATTTTTTTTTTTTTTTTTAAACAATGGTATTTGAACCATTGTTATAATGACACTGGACAATAACACTTTACATAACCACATTAAACCAAAGAAATACAAAAAAAAAAAAAAAAAAAAAACCATTAAATTCCAATGACAAAAAAACAAAACATAAACGAGGCATTATTCGTCCAAAGAGCATGAGTGCCCTCTGGTGGAAAAAATAGTTCCTAGTTTGAATAGTGTCGTGTTCCTTCATAATTACTATTTAGAAATTAAAAGGAGCATATCTCCGGTTTTCCTTGGTCAATCAGTGCCAAATAAAAACTGGGAGAGAGGTTGAAACCCGCACTTTCGTGTCATTTTGAGAGCGGTGCTCAATATCAAATGCTTCATTTTTTTACGGTGCTAAAGACACCACATGATTGAGCAGGCTGGCGTGAAGAGAGAACGGCAAGACTGCATCTGATTGGTATAATGGAGTCATGTGATTATTTTTGCGACGTCTCATTGGTGAAATCGGTAGAGCTACTTGCTACTACTACAGCAAAATAATCTAATTAATAATCTCTTCTTTATTTAGCGCCTTTGGATAACTTTGAGAGTCCAAGTGAACGTAGAAGAGTGCTTATTCACCACCACAAAAGCTTTAGGGGCAAAATAGTATCAGTGTCAAAAATTTGACAGAACACCGGCTGTGAACGCGTGTGAATGTATGTGTGTGTGTGTGTGTGGGGGGGGGGGTCAAGTCATCAGTAAATCAAACTTGCGCTTGAGGGGGAAAAATGGGCTAGCACATTCAGTAAGTGAAAAGAGGTCAATGTAAGTCTGAACATATTGAAAGTACTGTAATTTACATAATAATGGTAGGGTTCATTATATCCTTACAACATGGGAAGATGATTTAAATTACCTATATAATTCAAGTCATTATATAATGCAAATAAGGTTGCGTAAAAGTTGGTGGGGACAATTTAAGTATCCTGAAAAGTTGGTAGTGTTATGTCCCTACCGTCCCTATGCAAACCTACGCCCTTGCTATTCACGACCCAACTCGTATTTTTAAATATGTGCCATGCAAAGGACAGCAGTAGGAAGCGTCACGGTAATTTATGCACGTAACTTTGGCTGTGATCGGTTGAAACTCCGCGAAGCACCTTCGGGAGATATGCTGCGTTAAACTATATCGGGAGATCTGAGTTATAGTTTCCAAGTTGAAAAATCGTTCTGATGTGGTGTCAAGTTGCAATGCGAGATAAAACCATGGTTGCTACAAAGAGGAATAGCCTGTTTTAATGCTCCAAAGATACAGGGACTTTTTATCGACATGTAAAAGAGGTTCATTTTTTCGATAACTTCAACAACACATGAATAGTATGCAGCAAATGACATCTTCCCACCTGCTTTACAGGTTAGTGCCAGATAGAGCCCATCCTTGTTGTTCGTTTTTACCTCTGTGTTGGTGTTTGTTTGCTCGCCTATATCAATGAACTGTGAATTTCTATGGTTCAACTTCACTCTTTACGTATCAGGCAGTTAATTGCGGCAAACTACTCTGGTCGCAAATTGAAGTGGCAGATTAGCTGCCGTCTGTTTGCTAGCTGACTATGAATACAAGGACAAAGCAACACAAGGTAACTTCTTAACCTTTATAAAATATTCACATAACATTTGTGATGATATGTCGACTCAAAACTAGTTGAATTACACCTTTTATATCTTGAGGGGGTCTGTATCGTATTCACCAGCACTAATTAACTTTGAGGAGGGTGGCAGGAACAATGCCACACAAAAAATTGCAAAATGTGCTGAATGCTTTACGGCATATGTCACTTCCCACTAACCCCATTCATTATAAAGACAAAAGCTTTCACGCAAATTCTGCAAAGATGGCAGAGCAACAATAGAGAAAAAAATGTCCAGGGAGTACCAGGATACTTAAACATTGGCCCGGCTTTCACTTGCTGGCGTGACGCCCGCGACCCCCCCCCCCCCCCATCAAACTCATCAACACTGTCGAGTTCGGGTGGGGTGGGGGGTTTAGCCACACTAAGCCACAGGGTTGCTAACAGTCACATGCTATTCTTTAGCTATAACGGGATTCATTACCATATTATTATTCATCCTTCACAGAGCCGCTGAAAACAGAAATCTCATTTAATCCATCTGCAGGCAACCGGGAGATTGATTTTTGATTGATTGATGATTTTACAACACTGTGCTAGTGTGCGCTGGTCCTCATGGGAAACAGAGTCTTCCTTAAAGGGATCCTCAGTCTTAAAGACATGTAGTCTCTAATAAACCACAATTGCTCTCTAGTACTAAAATATGTTGTTAGAAAACTTATAAAATGTTTAATCAATGGCGATATTTTATCATGTTTAGTACATATTTTGACTGATAGTTGGCGCCATTTTTTGCGGTCCAGGAGTGATGACGTAAATGAGACTTTTACAATTGTGTACAACACTTGCGTTTTGCTGCCTAAACTCGTTAAGTAAAATGACACGATTTGCTGCTTTTGGATGCAAATTCCAGTCAAATGGAAACAAGGGGGGTGACGTGAGTCTCCACAGATTTCATGTTGACAAGAAGAGGACAAAAGGTTTGGGAAAATGCCTGTAGACTGACAAAACTTCTCAAAGAACCAAGGCTTTGTTCTCGCCATTTTTCTCCTATCGCTTTCGAGGCTTTTAGTCAATGACAACTTATGAAAGAGCTCACCGGAAGGCTGGATACAAGAGGAGACTAAAGTCAAATGCTGTTCCAACTATTTTCCCTCACAAGACGCCTCAAAGCGCTCAAATAGCGAGTGAAATGCGTGCAATAAAGCGCCAAAGACAAGAAACTCTGGCCGCTCTCTTAAGCAGGCAAGCCGCTTTTGTCGCTACAGCGTTAGGTGAACCTTCGGGCGTACCACTAGTTACAGAGGAAGCTAATAATTCACCTCCACTGTCAGTTTATCAGGCAGTAAGTGTGTCTGTTCAGTATTCACCTAATATGAGTGATGCTGCCACTCAAACTGATCAAGACACGTCCGATACAGCGGTACAGTGGCCAGCTGATGCGCGCCGAGCACTTAATATGGACCACCCTTACGTAGCTAAACGTGAGTTGGATGTACAAGACATGGAGGGCACTTGATCCAGATGACGAATTTAATTAGGATAGCCACGACACGACTCCGATCCTGACTATCACACGTGTGCATTCATAGTTTTGATACCTTCAGTGAGAGTTTATAATGTCATTAGTCATGAAAATAAAAATGCACAAATGACAAGGCGTGTTCAAACTTTTGGCCTTTACTGTATGTAAGATAATTATAAGATTTCAGTTTGATCACGCAATAGCTCACCTTGAAGATGCTGCTAACAAAAACCGGAGTTCTCAACAGCATACATGCTCTCGCTCCGTTGTCAATGAGACGCACTTGCCACAAGTACACCACCAGTTTTGCCCAACTCTTGTATCATCAGGTATTTCCTGCTCTGCATTTTGCCTTAGCTGCTCGTCTTATGAACGGCCAACAGTGCTGTCCTGCTTTTCTCTTTTCAGCTGTGGTTCAAATTGGAAGGGCAGAACCGACGACATGTTGTTTTTTTACGAGTGAAACGCTGGATGTTCGGCAGCGGGCCATGTGACGTCACCGCACTGCGACGTCAACAGGAATGCCGACCTATCTGTTAAAATAATTTTACAAATTTTATTAAAACGAAAACATTAAGAGGGGTTTTAATATCAAATTATTATAACTCATACTAACATTTATCTTTTAGGAATTATATGTCTCTAAGATTGAGGATCCCTTTAAAGGGCAACTGAAGAGCTTTTCGGATTTCGCGCTTGAGTGTTTTACTCAGTTGAATTGTATTAAATGCATCATTCGCTGTCTCAAAAAGTCACATAAAAAAAAAAAAAAAAAATTGACCGCGTAGTTTTTGAGTTATGGCCATAGCAACACCATAGCAACGAGGGACGCCCCGTCTTGCCGACCGCTACCTCATGACGTAACTTCCAGGAAGCGTCGCTACCACTCTGAACACGGAAATATAGCACCACGCACCACATGCATTTTCTGGGTTTTACTCGCGAGATTCATCATGCCATCTCGATGTGTAGCGATGAATTGCTCACAGGAAGACTCGAGACTCTATGAGTGGTCCAAAAAAACTTCTCCTGCAAAGGTTGGGACTGTTTTTGTGAGCATGCATACAGGTCCCCAATCGGCTCATTTTCATCATTTCAGCGACGACAGCTTTGAAAACCTACAACAATGCAACCTTGGTTTTACAAATACGTAAGTAGACCCTCTGATTCCAAAATTTGATGCACTTCTGTTGCTAAACGAGGGGGACTCCTTCTGCCTGTTTGTTGAAGCGCGACATTTTTTTGTTGTTGCTGTTGCCCTGTCATAAGTAGATAGGTTTGCTGACAGGTCTACTCATGTGATTTTATTACTATATCAATAGGTATTATGTAAATTCAAATGTCCCTAGCACCAAATAGGTCCTGGGCTCGTTGTTTTTTGGCCTGTCACAGGGTAAATATAAAGCCTATCTATAAACAATCCGCCAGGCCCTTATGTATCAAATACATCTCAATAAAACAATAACTATTGTACTACAACATCAACATCAAGGTCTGCCTATTTGAAGAGGGAACAACAGCATCAAATAGATGCTGCTTTGACTGGGGAATTATTATTTGATCACCATGAAATCATTATTAAATTAAAATTAGGATTCATCCAATATTTTCACGCTGCTGTGATTTTTTTTTTCTCTCCACCAGGAAGCCAAACATAAAAAATTAAGCGGCGGAAACCCTCAACACGATGAAAAAAGCGTTGCAAGTCAGTCGTCACCCAGTTTCCCAAACTCAAGAGAGTGTGGGTCGAGTCATATGATGACCCAAGTGATGCGGTGTCCAGCGATGACGACTGAAGAGATCCTATGAGGCTTGCCAGATGCTGAATTTCTTCCGTCTGCGACATCAGATGACAATGACTTAGGAGAAATAAATGTAGCAAATTTTGATGACATGAAATCATAAACTAGTCATATATACAGTACACATTTTTTAAAAGAAAAATCTAGTTACCTTAATATTTTAACAATGATTTATCTTTGTATAGAGGACACTTAATGCTACAAAAAGAGTAAATACATATTTCCCACTGCCATTATCATTTTTCAATGTTGCGCTAATCCGTTGCTATCCTAACTTTGTGTTGCTTACTAAATTTATGTTCTTTGTTTTTTTGTTTTTTTTTTTTTTTGTTTTGTTTTTTTTTTAAACCTGTCCTGTTCAGCTGTTTGACACAGAGAATGGAAGTCTAAGTGCCCGGGTTGTCTGAACAGTTTTAATGTTTCACATTGAGAATCTGATATACTCCCATTGTGATCATTCAAAATACCTTTTTATTATGACAAAGCAGCGAACAGGAAGGGATTATGGGGGGACAGAAGAAAAGCAACACAAGAGAAGAAAGAAAAGAAACACATACACAAACAACAACAAGAAATACATAGAACATCTAGACTAATTATTAATATGCTGGTGCCATCGTCAGCGAGATGTATTTCCGGTTTACACCATGTGGGGGCCTATTGGCCAGTGAAAGAGGGGGACAGGGGTGTCTATAAGCTAAGTGATTGAAAGAGGTAGAGTGTACACAAATCAGTTCTGTGATCTAGAACCCAGTAATCATGTGAATCTCTTATGAATGTAAGCCCGTTGGCGACCAACCCTACGCCGCCCCATCGCCAATCCCGGCACCAAGACCCCCAACCCGAGCATGCACTACCGCATCCCGCGGCACGCGAGCCCCACCGGACGCGCGACAGTCACGCAGACGGGCAGAGAAGCCGCGCGGGAGCCAACCCAGGGCCACGGCCCCCACCCAGCCAGGCCGGGGAGGGAGGGCCGGCAGGGGGTCGGGGGGTCCAGCGCAGCCCATCCCTCCTCCCGCAGCCCAGCAAGGGAGCCATCGCGCCCCCCCCCCCCCCCCCCCCAGGATCCAGGGTGGTCCCCCGGGCCACCCGCGCACCCATCAACCGGCCTTCAGGGATGGCAGGAGGGGACGCACCACCAACCCCACATCTATCCCCACCCCCGCCCGCCCACCCGGGCCACGAGCCACAGCCGCAGCCCCCCAACCGGCACGGCACGCCACGGGAACCCCAGCAGCCCACTAAGCCCAAGGCAGGGCAGGGCCCCCCGCCAGTGCAGGCAACACCCTGCTGATACACCGGCGCCCAGCCAGCGACCCGCGACAGAGCGCAGGGCGGATGCCCAGTCAGAGAAGAGGGGAAGGCGGAGGCAAGAGAACGCCGAGGAACTGCCACGGTGCGATGCAAGATCGGAGCCCCGACCCCCCCACCCCACTCCCGCAGCCGACAGCCCAGGCAGAGGGGAGGCCACACCCCAGGAGCCACGCCATGAGGAAAAAGTGTGGGACGCACCTACCACCCTATTACTGTGGCTGCCAGGTTCCCGGCTGGCAGCCATCACCCAGCACCGTGATGGGATTGTGAGGGGAGGGTAGTGCAATGTATGCATTAAAATAGGAGAGCTTGGCTTGGGGCAGTGGGACCGCAGCATGGATTTCTGCCCAGCCGCCCGTCCCACCGCCCTTTGCCGGAGCTCTCCTGTGGAGTATGATGTGTGTGGTGCATTTAAAAAAGGTGCAGGGATGGCGGGGCCTGTCGTGAGGGGGCAACCGTGAGGTACCCCCCCCCCCCCCCAACAGGTCCCAACCATCCCACAACCTTGGTGTGTGGTGCATTAAAAACAGGGGGGAGCCGGGCCGGGACTGTAAAGCCCCGTCCCAACTCTCCCCGGAGAAATGTATGAGCATGTAAGTGCCAGAGTGAAAGATATTTACAGTGCCGGAGTGAAAAGTGCGTGAGTTAAGAGGCAGGCTCCCGCGGGCGTGGCCCCGTCCACCAGAACCACCGGCCGCAGGCCACCCACGGCGCCTCCGCGACCGCCCCCCCCCACCCACCGAGCACCCACCCCGCACCCCGAGCAGGCGCCACGCCGAGCGCCGGCGACCAGGGGACGTCCACCCCACCGGCAAGGGACAACAAGCCCCACCCAAGGCCCTGTGGGCCCCAAGAGGCCCCGTCGATGGCCCCGCCGGCAGGGGGGCAGCGGCAGCCGCGGCGGCCCAGAGAGGCGGACGGGGCCGGGGACAGACCAAGGGGACGGAAGTGAACCCCTCACGACCCACCCCCGGGCCAGGAGGGCCGCGCGGTATGACACCAGAGGGCACCTCCCCGGCACCCGGTACAGGGAGACGCGACTCCAGCCGGGCGGACCCGGGAGGGAACCATGGCCACCCCAACTCCACCCCACCCCGGCCGGCCGGGGAAGGGCCGCGGCCCCAGACCGGCACCCGCGCGGCACCCCCACCCGCCCACGACACCAGCGCGCGCCCGGCGGGACCCCTGCACAGCCAGACGAGCAAGAGCCTACAGAGGCTTCAGTATGTCCAAAACAGCGCTGCCAGGGTCCTGATGAGGGTGCGTAAACATGAGCACATCACCCCCATCCTCCGCACCCTACACTGGCTCCCTGTTCACCTCCGTATTGAATTCAAAATCCTCCTTCACACCCATCACTGTCTACACGGTGTAGCCCCCACCTACCTCACCGAACTCCTCACATCACATACTTCAGACAGAACCCGGTCAGGCCAACAGCACCGTCTACTCCCGCCCAGGACTCGGCTCAAGACTATGGGCGACAGGGCCTTTACAGCCGCTGCTCCCCGTCTGTGGAACGCCCTCCCAGACCATCTCAGAGCCCCACAGACGGTGGATGCATTTAAAAAAGGACTAAAAACTCACCTTTTTAAAAAAGCTTATTCTAGGTAATTTTATTTGACTGTATTACTTTTATCTGATTGGTATCTGATTTTATCTGTGCTTGTGTCTGTTTTGCTTTTACTGTTTTATTCTTAGTCTTATTATTTTCTTTTTTTGCCAATGTGCACTTTGAGATTTGTTTTTCAAATGTAAAGTGCGTTACAAATAAAATGCATTATTATTATTATTAGACGCAACCAGACAAGCCCCGGCCGAAATCCCCGGGGGCCAAGACCAGCGACGGGACGGCCCAGGGCAGGACGCCAACAAACTCCACCTGTAAAGCTGACAGAAGAAGAGGTTTATCAAACACCATTAGATATGTGCCAAGGACCAGTGAAGTGTATTATTTAAGCATAGTTCCTTAATTGTTCCAAGTCTGATAAGTAATATATAGGGTGTTCCAAAAGAGTTGCATACGTTCCCAGCAGCTGGAAACCAAATTGTCTGTGGGTTTCTTTGTACATTAAACCCATTGACTGACTAAACTGTGAAGGAAGAAAAAATATTTATTATATGCTGCTGGGAGTGTATAAAACAGTTCGGATTTAAACATATCCAGTTTCCAGCTGCAAAAGGATGCATACAACTTCCCTGGACACCCCGCATACATCAATTTATGTATACATTTTATTATTTTTGTGACATTCCTTCGCAGGCGAGAGAGAATCCTTATTCTATGTTCATCATTCTTGCGACCGTTCTCCACTGTTGTTCGTATTTGTCCATTTTATTTGTCTGTTTGGCAGATATTTTCTCTAATGTTATATATTCAATGATTAGATTTAGCCATTGGTTAATGCTAATGTTTTGTTTGTTTTTCCAATTCAACAATATGTTTTTTTTGGCTATCGTTAAACTTGCTAGTAGTGGACGGGTTTGATGGTTAGAGATATTCACTGTATTCAGATCGCCAAGCAGACAAAGAGTTGGAGACAATGGAATCCTGCAGTTCAATAGGAAAGAGAGTTTCTTCGTTACCTGTGACCAAAACTCTCGCACTGATTTACATTGCCAAAGAGCATGAAAGTATGTGTCTGAAGAATCTTCGTTGCAGCTTGTGCATTTATCTGATTGGGAGCACCCCATTTTGTACATTTTAGATTGAGTAATATGCCATCTGTGCAGTATTTTGAATTGTATAAGCTGAAGGTTCTTATTCTTTGTCATTATAAATGTATTTTTACAGATGTTGGACCAATAGTTATTATCTAATGTTACCGAAAGTTCGTTATTCCATTTTTCGATTGGTAGGCAAGTTGAGTTGTTACATGAGAGGGCTTTATAGACTTTTGAAAGTATTTTTTTTTGTTCAGGGTGGATATTTATTATTTTATTTACGAAAGGTGGTGGGTCTAACGTACCCGTTAGTGATGGGAATTTGCTTCTGATGGCTGCCCTGATTTTATTGTATTGAAGGAAATTGACCCCTTTGATCTGGAAATTTTGTAGTATTTTTTCATATGACATGAATGTATTATCTTTAAACATGTGCTGTAGCTGGTTTATTCCCGTATCATCCCATGTGCTGAAATAAATAGGAATTTTATCAACTCCAAAGTCTGGGTTGTGCCAGATTGGTGAAAATTTACATGGGGCTTGTTGTGATTGCGTAATTTCCATACCTCTCCACCAGGCTTTCAAGGTACATGCTATCATTGGGTTTTTGAAGCAGCTATGGTGCTTAATACTAGAACTAATAAAGGGCAGGTTTGCCAATTGTATTTGGTTGCAGTCTATTTGCTCTAATTCTAGCCATGACTGTTGTTCAGTGTTAAGATATAACCACCGAATAAGATACTGTATTTGATTTGCTATATAATAGTGTTGGAAATTAGGGGCCTCTAGACCCCCCTCCGGTTTATTTCTTTGCAATTTATTAAGGCTAATTCTGTTTTTGTTGTTCTTAAAGTAGAATTTTGTGACGGCTGAGTCTAGGTCTTGAAACCATTTTTGAGTGGGTTTAAAGGGGATCATTGAGAACAAATAGTTTATTTGTGGTAATACTTTCATTTTGACTGTTGCTATCCGGCCCAAAAGTGAGATGGGTAGATTATTCCAGTGTGTCAAATCTTCACATATTTTTGCTAAGAGGGGTGTATGATTTAGTTTAGTTAATTCTGTAAGTTTTGGTGAAATGTTGATTCCAAGATACTTTATATTCCCTATTGGAATATTGTGATTTAGATTTTGATCTGCAGGATTCCATGAGTTTGTTGATAAGGGCATTATAATTGATTTTGACTAATTTATAGCATAATCTGATATTTGCGAAAATGTTTTTATTAGTTCAAAAGTCTCATTTAGGGAGGATTCTGGTTTTTCTAGATATAATAGTATATCGTCTGCGTATAAGTTAATTTTGTGTTCTGATGTTTGCGAGCAGATCCCTTTGATATTAGCATTTTGTCGTATTGCAATTGCTAATGGTTCGATAAATAGAGCGAATAATAGGGGTGAGAGTGGACAGCCTTGTCGAGTTCCCCTTTGAAGACAGAAACTTTGTGAAATGACCCCGTTTGTGTTGACAGTGGCTTTTGGGCCGTTGTAGAATATTTTTATCCAACGGATAAATGGCTCACCAAAGCCAAATTTTTCCAAAATTTTGAAGAGAAAAATCCAGTTGACTTTGTCAAATGCTTTTTCTGCATCCAAAGAGAGGATAATTGTTTTCCGTTTATAATTCTGTGCAATATTAATAAGATTTAACAAACGTCTTATATTGTTTGTAGAATTATGTCCTTTAATAAAGCCGGTCTGGTCTTTATGAATTATAGTGGGAAGAGTTTGTTCTAATCTAGTAGCTAAAGCCTTTGCAATAATTTTAATATCTGTATTCATTAAGGATATTGGTCTATAGTTTGCTGGTTGGGTTAGATCTTTCCCCGCTTTTGGCGGTAGTTTGATTACTGCAGTGTTCATATTGTCTCTAATTTGACCCTTGGCACTGATTTCTTGAACCATTCTATAGAAAAGTGGTGCCAGCATATTCCAAAAGTGTTTAAGATATGATGTCGAGAACCCGTCGGGCCCCGGTGCGCGACCTGTTGGCATGTCCTTTACAGCATTCCATAATTCAGCGAGGGTAAGTGGGGTATCTAGCAATTGTTGGCTTTCTAAGGTTATTTGGGGGATGTCAAGATTACTGACGAATAAGTCAGTGTCTTCTTCGTTATGATCGTTTGTCACCGAGTATAAGTTTTTGTAGTAGCTATAGAAAGTTTCGTTAATTTTTTCTGGTGATTGTGTTATTATGCCTGCTGAATCTTGTATTGTTGTAATTAATGTTTTTTCTTTGTTACGTTCGAGTTGGTTTGCCAAATATTTCCCGGATTTGTTATTATGCTCATAGTTGGTATATCGTAGTTGTTGTAACAGAAACTGAGTTTTTTTAGACAGAATACTATTGAGCTGTTCTTTGGCGCTGAAAAGTTCTTTTGTGGTATTGGTAAAATTATGTGGTAAATTTATGTTCTTTGATGTGTGCCATTGTGTGCTTGGTATAACTTAGCTTATATGTTGTGTTACAATCTGACATCGAAAGCTGATGCTGATTCAACATAAATCTGGTATCATTTATTATTGTGGCCTATTGAATATTGTTTCAGAATGTAATTTAATTACAATATGTTATATACCAATAGAATACATTAAACAGTCAACAACATGTGTCAATGTTGTTTACAATTTATGGTTTTATTTTTTTACTGTAATTCATGCCCCTGTCAGTGCTTCAGCCTCCTCAAGTTTGGCTCTCACGTCTGGTATCTCCTGACAACACCGGCATACGCTTGGAAGGGTAATTACTTGACAGTTTACAGAAACACCCGGAAAATAAAATCGTTTTGTCATTTATTTTGAAAAATCAATACCATACCATTCATTTAGCCACATTTGGGCTAGCTTTACCATATTTAGATCGGTAGGAGCTGTCCCATTACCTAATATCCAGTTTTAGCTGTGTGGAGAGCATGGAAAAATATACAACCATGTAATCGCATTCTCTCTAATAAAAAAATCACGATGCTGGATTTAGGCTTACCACTCGCTCTCCCGTTCGTGAAGGGTCGAGCTGTCAATTGGCGTCATGACGCCATCTGTTGTGTCAAGTAAATCGCCGTCATCTGACACCTCAGGTTCAAACATGTAGGGATTATTTGTAGTTCATCTTTCCTGGGAGCCTTTGCCATCGGTAGTGTCATGAAAGAGCGATCCTGAATGATTACCTTTGGTGGAAATATCACTGACATCGTTGTTGCTGCTCTGCTAGCTGTGGATAGTCCTCTCTGTTGCGTCGGGGAATCTACGTCACAATTCCGGGTTTGCGAAGGGACCATTAACGGAGTGCAAAAAAACTAAAAAAAACGCTAATTATCCTTGCAATTACGTTTTGATAATGTCATGGTTGTTATGACGAACTCGTCCAAAGTTTATATTCGTAATATTACACCAAAATCTGGAAAGATCTTCAGTTGCCCTTTAAGGCAAAACACTACCACTTTTGTCCACCGGCGTCGCTAAAATCGACCAAAACTAAAAAGTTAAATTGTCTTGCTTTAAATGCGATTTTAGTGAGAGGCTCTCAAGAGCTTTGTCTAATATTATGTTAAAATGATATGTGGTATTTGGACTGTATCAATACTGATGCTATTTATTGCTATTTGTTTATTTGACCAAAATGAATAGAATCCATAGAATCAATCCGTATGAACTAATCTTTGGGATATAACTGCTTACAATTTTGTATGTTGTCTCATCTGAATTTTCAGCTGTATTACAAGTATTTTATTTGTCACTGCAGTCCCCGTAATCTGTAACAAGATGTATTATTTTTATTTTGAATTTGACTCAAACAGCAGTACTCTTGCAAATGGATATTAGAAAGTGATTTGCTCGCAGCAAGGAGGAATGAGAGAGGTAAGCTAGATAACTCCCCTAGGCAACATAAACAACTTTTAGGTCACAACCTACCAGTTGGAAAACACTGATTAATTGCATAACCGTTACAGTGATATATCCCCATTTCTGAAAATTTAAAAACTGTTTTTAAGATGGATTCAAGTCAAGATTGTGCCGATTTAGAAGTATTTTGGATACAAAGTTCATTAGGTTGGCTTGGAAGGTTCACTACAACAGCTTTCTAGGGAAGTCTACTGATTTAAGATGGCGGCCGTTTACCAAAGCCGGCAAGTCTGTCATTTTGCATCTAGTTTTCTATACATGTGCTGCTAACGCCGCTGAGTATGTCATTTCGCATCTAGTTCTAAATACATATGATATCTATTATTTAACGTAGCATTATTTGGACGTAGTTTGTAGCTTGCCTGGCACAACCAGACTGTTCTCCCTGTAATTTTCAAACACTGTGAGAATAGTCTGGAAACCAGCTCCGTAATGGCCTCTCGAGGCCAACGAAATCAACCGTCCAATCAGATTCGATTATTTGTGTGACATGTTGTTAACGAGCAATGTCATTCTTGCGCGTCGGAAGTCGTCTCCGCAACAACACAGATGGTGAACGGGAGAGCCGAGAATATGTTCCAATCTGCGGTAAAATCAGTTTTAAATGACCAAAAACACATTGACACAAGTCATTGACAACAGTCCATCTCGCGCTAGCAATGTTGAATAAACTTCTCCATTCTCCGCTCGCGCTAGTTTCTTGTCGCTTTATCAACGTCATGATCGCCGGTCGCTGATTGGTCCACTCCGCTGTCTGTTTGCTGTGGCTTGCGCCGCCCTGGGAATTTGATCCGCTGGATAGTCGCCAGACTCAATCGCTGGAACAGTGAATAATCTAAGAATTGGACATTTCCCACACCTCTACAATGACTGAAAAACAAAAAAAAAGTGACTTTTTTTTTTTTTTAAAGATAAGTGCTTAAGAAAGTTTTGCTCGCCTGCCAGTGCCCCAGTATTGTATTAGGTCTAGTGACGCCCCTGGATGGCGGGCTTTCAAGGTTGGACGGAGCAGCATCAACTTTTTTAGCAGAACACGAGAGACAGAAACATTTGAACATTTTGGAGACTGCAAGACAGGAAAGGACTGAAATAATGGCAATGCTCATTAAATCTGTATATTTTCTTTTCCACGTGGCTTTCTCAGTGGCGGTAAGGAATCCAATCTCATTCTTGAAAATGAATGTTGTTATTTTTGCAATTTTTAAGAGGATCCAGCATTTGGTGGTTTTTGAACCAGTTAAACCAAAACACGCCAAATCCAGCAGAACTTTGATGGATTTGTTGTGTTTTGGGACTTTTGTTTTGCTGGTCAAAAGATATGCTGGATTTCTAAACAGGGATGTCATATTTCATTTTTCAAAAACTACCAGTGAGAGGCAATACAATTATATCTAATTTTTTTTTTCCAGTTGTTGCGTACCCTATTATTACAGTAGCAATCAGTATTTGTAATGAATACACCTTTAAAAGTTTGCTTTATGGTCTTCTTTTCAATTCATGATGAGTGATGGAGTTCTTATGTAAGTCCCACATTAATATGAAAGCAAACATTTGATTTTTTTGCCCAGGTACCTGTTCCATGTGAGCAGCAAGTGGTCCGCCTTGAAGCAGAGATTGCGGGTCTGACCAATTTGATCAATGAACAGCACCGGTACATCCAGGTGCTCCACAGCCATCAGGCTGAGCAGCTCGAGCACATCCCCAACTCTCATCTGGGCAGCCAAAACCTCTACAGAGGTATACTGTGTTTCCAATCGATTATTTCGGTAATCGATTAATGTAGCAATTAGTTAGTTCGAATAATCAAGTAATCGGATGTCGAACAATTAATACGTTGCAAAATATATTTTAGGATATGTAAAACAAGTGTTTATGCTTGCAATAACACTTATTTTGGCTTGGTAAAATTACACTTTCAAAAGAGCATTAAATGCAAATTCAATATAAAATTCCTGAGTGTTTCCTCAAACTATGCAGAATTGCACTTTCGTTTCACAAGACCACTAAATGCATTTCAAAATAAATTAAAATACCTGAGCTTAGCCTCAAACGATATAAAAAAATTAATAAATGAGGATCGAAATACAACAAACGAACAATTGGCCAACTTGAATAGCAAAAGTCCACTAGCTTAAATTATATAAACTGCTAACATTTTTTTTTTACAGTGCTCTTAACAAATCATCTAAACACATATTCCCACAAAAAACTGCTAAATAAACTAAAAAACGAAGGCATTAACAAACATATTAGCTCAAACAAAACCATACTTTATGTTGGTCTTAGCAGGGAGCAGCTGGATTCAGCCATGTTAGACGAGTTATGGCATATTCACTGTTGCCACTAGAAGGCAGCGTATCCACCCAAATCAATAAAACTAAATGCAACACTTTAAAAACAAACCATTAAAACGTCACTCGAATTAAACCAATCCTCGAAGCAGCAACATTTGATTCAAAGATTTTTTTCTAATCGAATTACTCAAGCAGCACTAGTTTCCATTTTAACATTTGTAACAAAAATTATAAGATGGCTCCAAATGTTTTTTTTCCACACCGCTTACAGCTCTTTGTAATCAATGGTACGATTCATGACTGCATCAGAAAATACTATGTGCTTTGCTTTGTGTGTAGACTGCTCTGAAATTTTTGCCAATGGAAACGTGGCCAGTGGCTTGTACGTGATTCGGCCCGACGGCTTCCCCACAGCCCTCAGTGTCTACTGTGACATGAATAACGGAGGAGGGTGGACAGTTTTTCAGAGGAGGAGGGATGGCAAAGAGGACTTTGACAGGTGCGTGAATGTAAGATTAAACATTTAAGTAGTAATTTGAGAAAATGGTCTTTGCATATGTTGCAGAGCGTGGGTGGAGTACAAGCATGGCTTTGGGGACCTGCATTCTCCAGATGGAGAATTTTGGATGGGCAACGATGCTCTACATCATCTCTCCTCACAAGGTTTGTGTTGCTCTAGGGCCATTTGTCAAACATTTTGAAGATAGTTCAACAAAATTCTTCTAGGAAACTATGACCTTCGCATCAATATGGAAGACTTTGAGGGGAAAGAAAGCTTTGCAGAGTACAAGAACTTTAAAGTGGACAGTGAAAGGGTAAGTTCACATCCCGTTTCCAAGTGCCTTATCTTTAACCTCGACCTTCCTGCTTTTCTCACAACAGCACAGCTCTTATTTAGACTAAGGTTTGCCGGTTCGAAGCACAAGCAAAGGTGTTCGGATTTGGACTTTCCGTGAATTGTTCAATGATGACGTTCTTTTCATGATCCACAAGGTGGGTCAGATAACTTTGTGTCACAAATGGATACATTTCCACTACAGACTACTCGTTAGGGGTGTGACAATATATCGAAATGGTGATCTATCGCGGTATTTTGCATCTTAAAAGGTTATCGATATGCTCCCGTCAAGAATTGATGATCATTTTGCCACTGTGGAAAAAAAGGTACCAACATGTTTCTACCAAAATCTTCAATTAGAATAGTGTGTTATTGTTAGCTCATTGGCTGCCATTGACGGCTCTAGACATTTAGTTCATTTTGACAAAACGGATTGGACGTCTAGCGCCGTCAATGGTACTCAAACATGACATCTTCCTGAATTTGGGGGCATTTATAGGTCAATTCGTGTTCATTTTTACTGCATTTACAGGTCATTTCCTGTTCATTTTGAGTCACTTCCTATTCATTTGGGGACATTCCGGGTCACTTTCTGTTCAGTAACCCAGAATCAACAGGAAGCAATCTGGAAATGCTAGAGCATAGACTTCATAATGTATTGACAGGACACGGGGTGCGGGTCCAATAAATAGGGGGCCTGCATTGTTGGCGAGGCCATCAAAGGTGACAGAGTGGAATCACAGACAAAGAGCTTTTTTCGTTGAAAATTCTTTCTAATAAATGCTTAAATCCCTGAATTCTTTATAGATATGGACGTAAAACTGTCTCGAATCTTGGTTAAAAGAAAAAAAAAAAAACGTTCCGTTAGCATTTATTTTACATAAATATGTCGAAGTACAAAGCTAGTCTGTTAGTAAATGTAGCTAGCGGCCGCCTAATGTAAACAGAGCTTTTCCGGTGAAAACTGTTGTGAATAAATGCTTAAATCCCTGAATTCTTTATAGATATGGACGTGAAACAGTCTTGGTTAAAAGCAAAAAAAACGTGCAGGTAGCATTTATTTTACGTAAATATTGCAAACTATGAGGCTAGTCTGTTAGGAAATTAGCAGCCGCCATATGTAAACAAAGCGCTTTTTGTGTTTAAAATTCTTGTGAATAAATGCTTAAATCCCTGAATTCTTTACAGATATGGACGTCTCGATTCTTGGTTAAAAGCAAAAAAAACAGGCAGTTTGCATTTACTTTACGTAAATATGTGGAAGAATGATGCTAGTCCATAGCGGTTAATTTCTCCCATTGATTTTTTTTCACGATGTTTCAAAATGCATGCATGGTACGAAAAATATAATACTTACCTTGAATCCTCGAACAAATCACTTTTGAGACAAACCTGTTTGTATGCAGTAGTTTTCATACTTTTTCAATCCTAAATCAGGTGTTGGATCACTGACTTTGCGACCGACTGCGAATAATGAAGTGGACTGTAGGGCGGCCCCCAACTTAAAGGCGTTGTGCAGTGAAGGTGGAATCTGACCCGTCACTCATTATAAAGTCTATGGCTAGAGATCGACCAATATGAGTTTTTCAGGACCGATACCGAATATTAGTAGTCAGAGGGGCCGATAAACAATTTTTGGAGCCAATATTCATTTGCAGTAAAAGTGTAAAAGATTGGTGTAAAAAAAAAACAAAAAAAAACAATGCAAACAGTGTACTTCATTGAAATGCTGAAAGCATGTCATAGACTTCACCATCAGTTGACTAGACAGCTCCTACAGACATTGCGCCATGCCTTCCTGTATGGGGCCAGGCCAGGCAGAGCGGCGTGTGGCTTTCACTGCTATGAACTCAAAACACATGCTGCGTTCAAATGCCAGATTTAGGTGTAAAAGGACGAAAGTTTTACTGCATACAAGCAGGCAGGAGTGTTTCAAGAGTGATTTGTTTGAAGATTCAAGGTAATCATTATTTAAAATAGCACCACACATGCAATTGAAACGTGAAAAAAATGAATGGGAAAAAATTAGCGTAACTTTATCTTGAAATATTTACGTAAAATGAATGATACCTGCCCGGTTTTTTGCTTATAACCAAGAATCTAGACTGTTTTGCGTTCATATCTATAGAAATTCTGGGATTTACGCATTTATTTACAAGAACTTTCAATTTAAAAAGCACTTTGTTTTGTGACGGCCGCCACGTTGGATTACACAATAGCGTAACTAGCTTGAAATATTTACGAAAAATGAATGATAACTGCCCCTTTTTTGCTTTTAACCAAGAATATAGACTGTTTTATGTCCATATCTATAGAAACTCCGGGATGTATGCATTTTTTTACAATATTAATAATAAATTATTTACAAGAATTTACAAGCTCTGTTTTGTGATGGCCGCCGTGTTGTATCCATACACAATAGTACATCTGTACAACTTTACATTCAAACGATCAGGTAATTTTCAGCCAACTGCCCATTTTTTGGCAAAAAAATATTAATTTAGACATTTCTGCATCCATACAAAAAAAAATCGCATCGCGTTTTATTTTTAATGTAAAATTTCAATGTAAAAATGACGAGGGCCCGAAAGCCTTGAAAGATGTGCTGAGGCAATTAACATCGGAATTAAACCCAAATAAGTTGTGATTGGAAATAGAAAATGAAAATTTTGCCTTTGTTGTGTAAAATTAAGATGATTCTGCATGCTTTCCTCAAGTATTAGTTTCTGACATGAAAATTGAGTTATTTATTAGCTGTTGAAAACTTGCACTAAATTAAAAAAAAAAAAAAAAAAAAAGTTGCTATTCCGAGCAAAAGCTTATGTCATATGTTAAATATTGCTATTGGTCATGAAAATATAGGTGATATTCTTTGCATTTAGTGATTTTTGTGCATCTGGCGGAAAATTTGAGAATTTTATAGCCATTTCAAGTTTTGTTATACTTATATAACAAAATTAGTTGGGATTTTATTAGGGAGCAACTATGAATTTTTAATGTCGATGCTCATGGAGACTCATATATGCCTAAGGGAGGTTCCTGTTCCGGTTTTAGGTCGATAGTGGCTTTAGTTTTTTGAAAATAGGCCCCCTAAGGATCGACCTCGAGCACCGTGTCCCGTCGACTGATAGTGAAGTCTATGAGCATGTTTATTAGGAGTGTGACAAAATATCGAAATGGGGATATATCATAATACTTTGTATCCCAAAAGGTTATCAATATGCTCCTGTCAAGAATCGAGATATCGTTTTAAAAAGGTGTCAATAAAGAAAAAAAAAAAGGCTGCCATTGACGGTGCTTGACGCCCAATCCATTTAGACTGGGAACGTTCATTCATTCAAAACCAGAGCATTCACAGACATTCGATCCGTTTTTCGGGGCATTTACAGGTCACTTGCTGTTCATTTTAGGGCATTTACAGGTCATTTCCTGTTGAGTTTGAGTCACTGCCTATTCATTTGGGTGATTCACAGGTCACTTCCTGTTCTGTAATGCAAAATAAACAGGAAGTGACCCATAAAATACCCCAAAATCAACAGGAAGTTACTGAAAATCAACAGGTAAATGACCTTAAATGGCCTAAAATTACCTCATTGCCTGGCATTGGCTGCTACTGACGGCCATAGACATTCAATCCGTTTGAAGTGGGAGGGGAACATTCGCCATCCCTCCCACTTCAAACTCATTCCAATTCACAGCAAAAGCTTGTTTTTCTGGTTATTAGTTTTTTGTAGAATATCCTAGAATGATTTCCTGACCAGTATATCGATAATCGTTGTATCGCCATATCGTCAGATCATTGTTATCGTGAGTTTTGTATCGCAAATCGTATCGTATCGTAAGGTACGAAGAGGTTCCCACTCCTAATGTTTATTGAATCACACAAATAAAAAAATCTCCAGAAGTGCCTAAATTTCATAGACTCTGAAACAACTCTTATAAAGTTGAATAAAAGGTGAAATAAATAGCTCTCCGGAAAAAAAAGTGTTGTTCCAAAAAAAAAAAAAAAAAAAAAAAGTTTTAAGCATGTTACTGTGCCACCGTGCCGCCTTCATAATACGAATATTTTTAAAACAAGAACAATGTAGAAAAATGCTTGTTTTCATTAAATGTTTTATTGAGTGAATCCAGTCAAACTAAGAACAGCTGCGCGCACACACATACAATGAGTTCAGAGCTGAAACGAATACTCGAGTAACTCGAGTTTGAAAACTGATCCGAGTAATTTTATTCACCCACGAGTAATTGTTTATTTTGATAGCTCTAAGCATCACGTTTTGCCCGGAGTACTTTTAATGCGGGACAACGCGGTGATGTCTCGTGCGTAGAGGAAGAAGGAAAAAAAAAAAAAAAAAAAAAAAAAACTTACTGCAGCTGACAGCCGCTACAAACGACGCCAACGTTGCTAAAAACTAGCCCGCATGATGCTACGTTGGTAGCAGGTAGCGTCTGATGCGTCTCATACAGATCACATGTATGTTGAACTAGATGCGAAATGACAAGAGTCAGCGGCGTTAGTAAACAGCCGCCATCTTAAAGCAGTAGAGCGCTAAGCGCTAATAAAGAGCGCTAAGCGCTAATACATTAGATTAACGTTACTGTCACTGGCTCACGTAACGTTAGCCCTGCGGAGGGCTAGGTTTCTATTAATTATGACCACTGTCGATGCGTGGCTAACGTGTGTTACATACAGGCTTTAACTTAACATAGCATCGTGGAGTGATGAGGGTGTAAAATAAAAACTTAATAATGCTAACTATCAATTTTAGCTCAGTAGTCATCAACTCAAAATCCTATCAGGACTTACATTTTAGACTAACTTCAAACATAACTAGAACTTAAAAATAGCTTGACACAAATACAAATTCAATTGAAACACGTGGGAAAAAATCCTAGCTTATAAGTGATGTGTGTTATCAAGCGTAATGGCATTTTTAGGTAAGAAATATATATATATATATATATATATATTTTTTTTAATAAGATCTAAAAGTTTTTTGAGTGAAAGCAGTGAATGTCTTTTTTTATTCTAGTTCCATCTGACATGCAATTGTTGGCTGTTTTTCAACAATGTACATAGAAAATAAAGACATTGACTGACTGAAAATGGTTCAATATTAGATGAAATGTCTTGTTTTCTCATGTATATTTCTAATTGCTCTTCACCTAAGAATATATGTTTTATCCGATTACTCGATTAATCGATAGAATTTTCAGTCGATTACTCGATTACTAAAATATTCGATAGCTGCAGCCCTAAATGAGTTGCTAGTGTTTAACAAGCTAAACGATGATTGACACATTCGGTGTCTTTGAAAGTAGTCCTGCCAAGCTTTTCTGGCAAGATCAAAGCTTCAACGGCTGTCAATCATCATTAACTTTAACAAACAAAACTCGCAGTGCACTGCTGACCAAGAAAAGCAGCAGGAGGGAGAGTAAGGCTGTACGAGCATGAAGCAGAAAAATATATATTTTATTTAAAATTAAAAATCCGATATTTTTCACCCGATTCCGATCCTATGAAAAATGGTGCGATCCCTAGTCCCGATCCCTAGTAATTTAATGGACTTTTTCATATCGGCCGGTCAGATTTTTTTTTTTTTTTTTAAAAAGGCTGATACCAATATAAACGTCATATTTCCAAATATTGGCCGGCCAATATATCGGTCTATCTCTTGTAAATGCCCCAACATCAACATTAAGTGACCCAGTAATGTCTCAAAATCAATAGGAAATAACATGAAAAGTCCCAAACTTAACTTAGTGGTTGACATAGACGGTCATTGACATCCGTCCCGTTTGAAATTGGAGGGATGCCACCCTCCCATCGTGAATTGTTGTCGTGAGCCTTGTATCGCATATCGTATCGTGAGCTACCCAGAGGTTCCCGCCCTTACTACACGCTGCCCATAGGAAGGATCTCTTAGGAGATGCACTGGTCAATCGTATTGCCCATATTCGAGGGAAAATCCTACTTTCTCATTTATATGAGCATTTTCACAATTGTTGGACCATTTTACATTGTCACGACTAATCTGTTCAAAGGACATGTACCAGTTGCATTTGGGGGAGTACAAGGGGACCGCAGGGGATGCCCTGGCTGATCTGCACGCCACCGAAAAACCAGCTCCAAAATTCAGCACCTATGACAACCAGCCTGGCGACGAGGTCAAGTGTATCAGACACAGCAAGTCGGGCTGGTGGTTCAGCAGGTCAGTGACGTTTTCTCATTTTCATGAATCCAGGGTTCCCACTGGCCCTTAAAAAGTCTTTAAAATCCGGATAATCAAGGTCCTAAATCGTCTCAAATGTTTGTGGAAAATTGCAGTAGGTATTACATTTCCAGAAGATGCATTTAATGCCAGGGCTGCTACCAAAATCTTCCATTAGAACAGTGTTAGCTCACTGGCTGCCATTGACAGCACTAGACATCCAATTCATTTTGACTGGATTGGACGTCTAGCGCTGTCAATGGCACTGAAACTAGGGCAATCACAGCCAGTCTTTTGTGTCCATTTTACGGGTTACTTCCTGTTCATTTTATGGCATTTACAGGTGACTTGCTGTTGATTTTTGAGTCACTTCCTATGCGACTGGGGACATTCTCGAGTCACTTCCTGTTCAGTAACCCAAAATCATCAGGAAGTGACCGTAACTCAAGAGGAAATGACGTGAAATGCCCCAAAATGAATTCATTGCTTGGCATTGGCTGCCACTGACGGACATATATGTCCAATTTGTTTGAAGTGCGAGGGATGGCAGCCACCCTCCCATATCAAATGAGTTGTACGTCTACCTAGTGATACTCATTTCAATTCAAAGCAGAAGAATGAAAAGGGTTTTTTTCTGTTAAGAATGATTTCCTGACCCATGTATCGATAATTGCACATTTGAGGAGGAAAAACACCAGTTACAGGAAATAAAATCTTAAATTGTATTTTGAAGGTCTTAAAAATGTCTTAAAAAGCATTAAATTTGACTTAAAGCTGCAACAACTAATCGATTAAAGCGATTAATAAATTACTTGCAACGAAATTGATCATCAAATTTTGCAGGCAGGTATGAGCAGTCCTGTTTGGGTCCTTGTTTGTGTGTTATGTGAAGCTGCGTACACGTGCCATTGATTTGAGTGAGAGTTCACTGCTACACTCAGGTTGCTGAATCAGTAATATTACGAAGTGTCGAGAGTTGGATTGTCTTTTGTGTTGTTAGATCCAGTGTGCCTCCATCAGAGTTGAGTAAATGAAGCCAATTGTATTGTTTGTATTCTTTGTTGATGAGACGTTTCTACTTAGCATGAAGCGCTAAGCTAGTTAGCGATTATGCTAATCTGTCTCTTAAGTGTCCGTTTGTAATGTTTTGGAGAAGCATATTAGCACTTGAGTTATTGTTATATAGTAATTTTCTCATTTCTTTTTAGAAATAAACCACACAAATAAACCCATTCATATAATACCTTAGTCTCCTTTCAAACTGTAAATTTTCATACAAGCGTGTGTGCTTTGAAACTGGATTCGGATTGTATTTATGAACAACTGTATGATAAAGAAAACGGATTCATTACAATCTGCTTCCTCCTTATTCGATTTTGTTTCGTTTGTCTAAAGGAAATAAATGAGTCATTGACGCAATTTATATTCGCGCTTTACCCACAAGAACAAAAAAGTCAATCAGCAGCACTTTAAAAATATATATATATTTTTTTGAATGAACAGGACTTTTTGTCTGATTTGTGTACCGAGAAATTATTTTTGTTTTATACTCAAAATCTTTATTAAAAACCTTAGTTTTATGTACTCAAAACAGTAGTTTTAGTCGACTACAGCTAAATCAGGAAGATGTCATAAAATATTATTTTTGAAGGAAATATTCATTTTGTCTTCATTTTTAGTTACAACATGCCTAAAACAACTTCAAGTTAATTTGTGAAGGTAATTGAAAAAATTGAGATTTATCTGATTAATCGTTTAATTAATCGTCCGATTAATCAATTGTAAAAATAATAGTTAGTTGCAGCACTACTTTTAAAACGGTGCAAGAACCCTGGAATCCACCGTGTCATGATTTTTTTAAAATACAGTAATCCCTCGCTACTGCGTGCTTCAAACTTCACGCCCTTAGTCTATTGCAGATTTTTCTTCCAATTATAAAAAAAAACAAAAAAACATTAATACAGATGAGCTGTCCTGATCCGATCTCATAGTCTCAAACTTCCTCCTGCTGCTTTTTTTTGTCGGGCAGTGCACTGGAGTTGCTCATTCAAGTTAATGATGATTGGCAGACATTAAGGTTTGATCTTGCCAGAAATACGTGGAAACCGAAACTTCAAAGCACTGCATGTGTCAGTCATTGTTTAGCTTGTTAAACACATGCATTGGCAACTCATTGTGTTTAAGTGAACAGTGTGAGCGGATTTTAGTGGACTCACTCAATGAAGCATTTAATAAAGACAAGCATTTTTCTACATTAGTCTTGCTTAAAAGTATTTCGGTGGGACATTTTTAAAACTTATCATAGTTATTAAAGTGGTTAAAAAACAACTTTTTGGACTATAAGCCACTTTTCCCCCTCATTTTGAATGGTGTGGCTTATAGTCCTGTGTGGCTTATTTGTTGGTTTGTTTGGTTCATAGGTAACGCTTTATTTGACAGTGATGTCATAAGACTGTCATACTAATGACATGACACTCTCATGGGCATTACTGAATGCTTATGACAGATGTCATTCGGCAAATTATGTCACTAACTTCATTTATGTCCAGCTCTGATCTTTTACATCCATTCAAAAGTCAAATCATTTGCCACATGACACTAAGTGACATATGTTATAAGCATTCATTAATGCTCATTATGGGATATTTACACCAAAAGATATTAACCGGTAACACTTTTATTTGACAGCGGCATCATACCACTGTCATAAGACCAAATGAACCACCATGACTAATTGAACCAATTGGCTGCAAAGCTTCATTGCTTCAAGAAGCTGACATTGTCATGTCAAAATTATGATTGTCTTATGACAGTCTTATGGCGCCACTGTCAAATAAAGATAAAGCGTTACCAAATACCACAACTAGCAATTAATGAAACAACATAACAGTAACTGAAAAATAATTAGCACAGAACATGAATTTTGATTATTATTTACACCTGTAGCGCTGCAATGCATGCTAGGAGGGAGGAGTGTGACAAAATATCGAAATGGTGATATATCGTGATACTTTGTATCCAAAAAGGTTATCGATAGTCAAGAATCGAGATATCGTTTTATAAAGGTGTCAATGTTTAAAAAAAAAACAAAAAAACATAAGGCTGCCAGTGACGGTGCTTGATACCCAATCCATTTAGACTGGGAACGTTCGTTCATTCAAAACCGGAGCACTCACAGTCATTCGGTCCGATTTTTTGGGCATTTACAGGTCACTTGCTGTTCATTTCAAGGCATTTACAGGTCATTTCCTGTTGAGTTTGAGTCACTGCCTATTCATTTGGGTGATTCCCAGGTCACTTCCTGTTCTGTAACTAAAAAAAAAAACAGGAGTGACCCATAAAATATCCCAAAATGAACAGGAAGTTACTGAAAATCAACAGGTAAATGACCTTAAATGGCCCAAAATTACCTCATTGCCTGGCATTGGCTGCCACTGACGGCCATAGACATTCAATCCGTTTTAAGTGGGAGGGATGGTAGCGAATAAACGCTGCCATCCCTCCCACTTCAAATGGATTGGACGTCTACTAGTGATAAACTCATTCCAATTCACAGCAGAAGCTTGTTTTTCTGTTTATTAGTTGTTTTTAGAAAATCCTAGAATGATTTCCTGACCAATGTATCGATAATGGTTGTATTGCCGTATCGTCAGATCGTTATCGTGAGCTTTGTATCGCAAATCGTATCATATCGTGAGGTACCAAGAGGTTCCCACTCCTACTAGGAGGCATGTTGGATGACAGCAGGTGGCAGCAGAGGTTTTGTCTCCCCCAAGGGAGCAGTTATGGCCAAATGAAGCTTCTTGAAGCTTTTCAGCCAATTGGTTCAAAGCTTCATGGTGGTTTATTTGGTCTTATGATGCCACTGTCAAATAAAAGTGTTACCGGTTAATATCCTTTGGTGTAAATATCTCATAATACAGTGAGGACAGCTGCGGCTTATAGTCCAGCGCGGTTTATCAATGAACAAACACATTTTCGTTCAAATTTGGTGGGTGCCGGCTTATAGCTAAGTGCGCCTTATGGTCTATAGATTATAAAAGTTTATTTTTTTAAATTATACTTTGGGGGGAAAAAAGCGGAAAAAACCCATCTCATATGTATCACTTTCCAATGCTAAATCTGAATCAATACATTGACCACACAAGAAAAAAAGAAACAGATGGGGGCGCTACTTTGCGATTTTTCACTTTTTTGCGGCGGGTTCTGGTCCACATTAACCGCATAAAATGAGGGATCATTGATTGTATCTATTTTTTCTTTGTCAGGTGCGATTCTGGTAACCTTAACGGCCACTACTACAAGGGACCGTACCAAGCCATGACCGATGACGGGGTGGTGTGGTACACATGGCATGGGTGGTGGTATTCCATCAAATCTGTGGTCATGATGGTACGAGCGGCCGACCTCGAGCGTCCGCAAGCCATGGTGTCGGGTCAATTGGACCCGATGAAAGCGGCAGGTGATATGCACTAATTCGGTTACAATGGCATACAGTATTATGTAGTCCCTATTATACAGTAGTATTGCTGTTATTGTTTTTGAATACCCCAAATTAAAACATTACAAGAATTGAATGTCATACTGCATTTATCCTGTTTTCAAAATAAAAGAGAACATGCTCTACTGAGGCATTGTGGGTACATTTGAGGTTTATAAGGATTCACAGAAAAAGTCCAATGTTGTCACTGTGGGAAAGGTTAGGCAATTGTGACAATATAATTAGCGATCAGCTACAAAATCAATGTGATTTTACAAGGTTTCGATGAATTCTACTTTTCTTTAGGATACAGCAGGAATATAATTACACGTGTTAACCTCCTCGAAATGGGAGGCAGGGTCTAATCTGGCCTGCACAGACATAACATCCAAGGAGAATTACATTCCACATAGTAGAGTAAGGTTGGAAGGAGCAAACATAGAACAAGAACATCCATCTGACGTCAACTTGAGTAGACGCTCTCGTTTGCCTATATAAGCATTTGTGAAGTCACATCTTCCGGAAGTCTGAAGCAGACCAGTGATTGAGCTTCGCTCTTTGGGGAGAAAACGGTCCTCGTTAAACGAACAAGAAAGGCCATCAATTCTTGTCAAACGTTGAAATGACAGGGGATGATTTGCAGACCAAACGCAACCCAAGTACATATCCCGGGAAGCTCCTTAATGTGAACATAACCAAATTAAAAGTAAAGGTAGACATAACATGGGTGACACTATATACAGACCCTGAGATTTTCCGTTAATTTTCTTTAGGAAAAAAGTTGTTGGCATTTGGTAGTCTGAAGCTGAACGAGCCCATCGCTCGCATCGTTGCGCATCTGTGACGATGTGGCAAATAGTTCATCGCAAAATGTGCAGCTGACTAGGTCCGATTTTGGGATCCTTCTCGAAATGAGTTCAAAGGCAAGGAGTACGCTGTTATCTTGGAGATAAGGGAGCGGCGGCGGGGAAAGACGCAGAGTTCCGAGGTGAGCCGAAGGGAGAGGTGGGGGACAGTCGGCGCGGGCTCCCCATCAGGTCACCGTTATGAAGTTTCCACAGCAGCTCCTCGTTCTCCATCGACAGACGTTTGTTGACCTTGGACTCTTTCTGCAGTGTCTGCTGGAGAATAGCTTGCTCACTGGACAGCTGCCTGCAGACGCAAGTAAAAAAATACTTAGAAATATTCAGATTTTTAAAAATGTATCATATTTGGTTGAGCTTGATAAACGTAGAGGGCGCTATGTGCCTCCCATCACTCACTGAAAAACACCCCTAATCACTGTTGTTGAGTTTAGGCACACCTTTATGCTGAGGAATTGTTCAATTCATCAAACAAAAGTAGTCCTTGGCCACCATCTTGTGGTATCTACAGTAGTGTTGCAATGATTAATCGATTAACTCGAGTAATTCGATGAGAAAAAACCTTTGATCAAATTCTGCTTCAAGGATTCGTTTGAGTGACATTGTAATGGTTTGAAATTGTTGAAAAATTTAGTTTTATTGATTGGGTGGATGCATTGCCCTCTCGTGGAATCCAGCTTCTCCCTGGTAAGACCAACATAGGGTATGTTTTTATTTGATCTAATACGGTTGTTAATGCATTCGCTATTTAGTTCAGAAGTATAATTTAGTAGTTTTTTTGTGGGAATATGTGTTTGAACAATTTGTTAAGAGCATTTTAAAATAAAAAAAAGTTGCTTTTGCTATGCAAGTTGACCCTCCGGTCTGCCGGGGCCGCAGCAGAACGACGAGCCGCAACTTGCTCGCCAACGGGCTGGCCGATTGGTGAAGACAATCAACCTCGCCGCAGTGTGTGACATGAGTCGGGGTAGTTTTGTGTGATTTTTCGTTTTCGAAAGGCGAGGAAAAGACTTGGAAAGCCGCTCGGTTCGGGTTAGCATGTCGCCTAGCTCTCACGCCTTCTGCTTTGATTACGCTCTTTCCTCCGTCTCAGAAGCCGGGGCAGGGAAATGACAAAAGCCGGACTAATTCTCGTGGCATAAATTCAATTCAGGAGGTTTAGGAAGTTTTGACCATTATGCAGTACTTTTGCCCTGTTGTACTGACTAAATGCATTTTTAATATTTCATATTCCATTTAGCACAAGACTGATATTTGTCATGACCATACCATTTATTTCGCAATTGGGGAAAAATATTTAGATAAAATTGTAAACATTCCTGTAAAAATATTGCAGTACAGTTATTAAAACAATGATGACATTTCGCATTTTCCTGGTTCTGAATCTTCCCCCTCAATGGGCTGAATTCTAAATCAGCTGAAATCGTTACTCTGCCGACGTTGTCACCCAGATGGAGGCGCTCGAGTGCTATAATGACAGGTGGGGCTAATCGGCAGATTAAAAGATTCATTTCTCGTCATTTGTGCTTTGCCAAATTGGTGTATACAGTCGAATCGTCTCGGTAATTCACATAATAATGCCATTTAAATTTTTTTTAATGGTGTCACAGGCACTTTAATGCACTTTTGAAAGTATAATCTTAGCAAGCCAAAATAAATACAAGTCCTTCTCAAAAGATTAGCATATTGTGATAAAGTTCATTATTTTCTGTAATGTACTGATAAACATTAGACTCTCATAAATTTTAGATTCATTACACACCACTGAAGTACTGAAGTAGTTCGAGCCTTTTATTGTTTCAATATTGATTCCTAGCCTATTTGTTAGGAAATTCCTTTCTGTGTCTAAGGGCCCAAGTACACCGCATGCGTGATCGTTGCGGTTCTGGTCCGGTTCAGTGTTGACTGCGTGCCACGCAGTCCGTCAAAAACAGGCAAATCATACCGGCTGCTGCACGGCTGCGGTCCGCCAACTCCGTCCCCTCGTGAGCTCTCGCGTGATCGCGCGCGATAATGTGCCATTTAAAACAACGACAAACACACGGAGTCTGTAGTATGTACTCATCAGAGAAGCAGAGAGAGAGCACATTTTTTCCCTTGCATATTGATATTGTACCGTTTGCTAAGCGGAAGTTTGGCCGCGAAAACAACACACGAGCTTCAACGCCTTTTTCCTCTTTTTCTTTATTAACTTACCGCCACCTCATCAATGCAAAAACAACAACTACAGTGGGGAGAACAAGTATTTGATACACTGCCAATGTTCCCATTGTCAGTGTATCAAATACTTGTTCTCCCCACTGTATTTACACTGACGCTATCTAGTCCACCAATCGGAGCGTCGGGCTGGTGCACCAGCACACCAATGACAGCCCCGCGTTGGTGCATAAATTAACCCACCGATGACAGCCCCGGTCGGCACGACACCGGCGACACTACAATATTTTAGTTGTGTCTGTCTCTTAATTCCAGATTGACTGCATCATGTTGAGATCAGGGCTCCGTGCAGGGGGGCTATTATGCCCTTGGTTGTCTCAGTGCGTTTATATCTTTGTGCACATTTAAATTTATGGTACGTAACATCTCATAGAGCTGTTATAAACAACTGATAAATAATCATATTTATAAAATGGATAGCGAATTATTTACGACACGAACTAAAAAAACAGGGTACTTGGAATTGGTGTCTCAACCCTGCAGATTCATGTGCCCAGCGCAAACTGTTGTTTTTTCTATTAAGAGTCAAGTGAAATGTAGGAAAGAAAGAGAAACGTCTTGAATAGACCACCAGGTCGAAACTTGTGGGTGTCTCTTTTTTCTCTTTCGTACTTTTCCCCCTCGACTCTGTATACAAACCGAGATTGTTTGTGCGCGGGGCACGAGAATGTCTGCAGTGGAACCACTTCCAGATACGCTGCCTTTTTTTTTTTTTTTTTTTGCTTAGCACGTCGTGTGTTTGATATCATTGCCAGAAAAACACACATAATAGGACACTTTGCAGTTTCGCTTTTAATTGTGTCCTTATAGTAACGATCTGCTGCATGTATATCACTTTGTGACTTTCCACCTCCATGTTGAAGCGCTCATCATCCATTTTCGCTCGTGTTTAAACCGTGATTAGGCACCTGGGCTTTTGACGTCAGGCCCAGCTCCGCCCATTTTGTCGGATGCATGTCCGGCAGAAATAGAAAATAGCCTATACCATCCGGCGGGCATGCGGCACGCCAGAGGTGGTTCGCAGTCAATCCGGAGCACTGACGCGGCCGGTATGCGTTGAACAATAGGATATAATGGGAACGGATTGGCTCCGGCGCTATTTTTTACCGGAGTCGGACCGGAACCGCAACGATCACGCATGCAGTGTACTTGGGCCTTCAGCCTCTAGCTTGAGGGTGTCAATGGCGGCCTTCTGGACAGCAGTCAGGTCAGCAGTCTTGCCCATGATTGCGGTTTTGAGTCATGAACCAGGCTGAAAGTTTTTAAAAGCCTCAGGAATGTTTCGCAGGGGTTTTGAGTTAATTCGTTGATTCAGATGATTAGGTTAGTAGCTTCTTTAGAGAACCTTTTCATGATATGCTGATTTTTTGAGATAAGATGGTTTTTGACTTTTTTTTTGCCAAAATCATCAATATTAAAACAATGAAAGGCTTGAACTACTTCAATTGTGTGTAATGAATCTAAAATATATAAAAGTCTAATGTTTATCAGTATATTACAGAAAATTAGGGCTGACAAAATTATCGCATTAACGGGCGGTATTTTTTTTTTATTAATCACATTAAAATATTTGACGCAATTAACGCACATGCCCCGCTCAAACAGATTAAAATGACAGCAGAGTTACTTGTTACTTGTTATTTGGTGTTTGGCGCCCTCTGCTGGCGCTTGGGCCCAAATGATTTGATGGATTTCAGCAGTATGAGTGAGCATGGTGTAATTATTGACATCAACAATGGCGAGCTACTAGTTAATTTTTTGATTGAAAATTTTACAAATTTTAATCAAACGAAAACATTAAGAGGGATTTGAATATAAAATTTCTATAACTTGTACTAACATTTGGTAAATGGTGTTAAATAGCGCTTTTCCACCTTTCAAGGCGCTCAAAGCGCTTTACACTATCTCGCCATCCACCTACTGGTGACGCAGCACCAGGAGCAACGTGGGGTTCAGTGTCTTGCTCAAGGACACTTAGGCGAGTTCATCAGGGCGGAGAATTGAACCCACAACCCCTGGGTTGGGGGACAACTACTCTACCACTGAGCCAAGCCACCCCCACCCCCAATGCCCTCATCACCACCCCGCACACCACATTTATATTTAAAGAACTACAAGTCTTTCTATCCATGGATCGCTTTAAGAGAATGTTAATAATGTTAATGCCATCTTGTTGATTTATTGTTATAATAAACAAATACAGTACTTACAGTGGGGAGAACAAGTATGTACCGTATGTTGAATGTATATATCAGTCTTGTGTCTTATCTTTCCATTCCAACAATAATTTACGGAAAAATATGGCATATTTTATAGATGGTATGAATTGCGATTAATTACGATTAATAAATTTTTAAACTAGATTAAAAATTTTAATCGTTTGATAGCCCTACAGAAAATAATTAACTTTATCACAATATGCTAATTTTTTGAGAAGCACCAGTATTCTTTCAAGCTTAAACACTTGTTTATTGGTTTTAAAGCTCCTCAAATTTATTCTGCAACACATTAAATGTTCGAAATCAGATTACTCAATTATTCGGATTAATTCACTAGCAATTACAGTAAACTGGAGGACCTTTTGGGAGGGAGGGGGTCACGTAAACAAACGTACATACCTGGAGAGAGCAGCATGTTTGTCCATCCTGGCTTTGTAGTCCTCATTCTCCTGTTGAACCTTCTTTAGACATTCCTCCAGTTTAACATTTGTCTCCACCTGTGACATGCATATTTTATGTGAACTCATTGGCTACCATTGGCGGCAATAGACGTCCAACGTCTACTATTAACAGCAGAAGCATGAAAACAGTCACATGATTGGACCTCTATCATCATCAATGGCACTGAAAGTGTTAAATGTAAGACTTTAGAACAGCGGTCTCAAACCGACTCCACAAAGGGCCGCAGTGGGTCCTGGTTTTTGTTCCAACAGATCCAGCACAAACAGTTCAACCAATGAGGTTTCTACTAACATAAGCAGCACCTGATTGCAATCAACTGATTACACTTGTAAGAAACCAGATTGGTGAAAAGGTATTTGTCTCGTTTGGTTGGAATGAAATCCAGTACCCCCTGCGGCCCTTTGAGGACCGGTTTGAGACCACTGCTTTAGAACGACAGGAAATACTAAGTCAATTCATTGTCTAGTATCAAATCCTATTTCTTTTATTGCTAAACTCTTTCGGCGCGGTGCATACACAGCCCACAGACTTTTTATTAAATTATATTAAATTAACACATGACACAGTTTACCTTTCAATATTTACCACCAAACAACAAATGTATTTTTATTACCAAAAAAAAGCCAATTTTTATTTCCAATTGCGAAAACATTTAGAATTTCAAATTATATCTAAACTAGTGCTGCAACGATTAATCAATTAACTTGTGTAATTCGATTAGAAAAAAATATTCGAAACAAATTTTGCTGCTTCAAGGAATAAATAAATTGGAGTGGCTCTAATGGTTTGTTTTGAAAGTGTTTGCATTTAGTTTTATTGAGTTGGGTGGACACACTGCCCTCTAGTGGCAACAGTGAAGTTACCAAGTGTTGCTTTAAGACCAACATAAGGTTGTAAGTTTTTGTTTCAGCTAATATGATTGTTTATACATCCATAATTTAGTTTAGAGGTATATTTAGCAAGTTTTTGTGGGAATATGTGTTTGAAGAATTTGTTAATAACATTAAAAAAAAAAAAAAAAAAAAGTTGCATTTTATAACATTTAAGCTAGCGGACTTTTGCTATGCAAGTTAGCCAAATGTTGTTTTGCTGTACTTCGAGCTTTATTTATTTATTTATTTCTACCGTTTGAGGCCAAGCTCAGCTTTATATTGAAATGCATTGATTGATCTTGTGAAATGAGAGTGCAATTCTGCATAGTTTGAAAAAAAAAAAAAACACTCAGGAATTTTATTTTGTATTCGCGTTTAATGCTCTTTTGAAAGTGCAATATTAACAAGCCTTTGTTTTACATCTCCTAAAATTTATTCTGCAACACATTAAATGTTTGTAATTAGGGTTGTTCCGATCGTGTTTTTTTTTTTGTGCTCCCGATCCGATCCCGATCGTTTTAGTTTGAGTATCTGCTGATCCCGATATTTCCCAATCTGATTGCTTTTTTTTTGCTCCCGATTCAATTCCAATCATTCCTGTTAATTTTTCCCGATCATACACATTTTGGCAATGCATTAAGAAAAAAATGAATAAAACTCGGACGAATATATACATTCAACATACAGTACATAAGTACTGTATTTGTTTATTATGACAATAAATCCTCAAGATGGCTTTTACATTATTAACATTCTTTCTGTGAGAGGGATCCACGGATAGAAAGACTTGAAATTCTTAAAGGATAAATGTGACTTTGTATATTGTGACTAAATATTGCCATCTAGTGTATTTGTTGAGCTTTCAGTAAATGATACTGTAGCCATTTAACTGTTCTGCCCAAATGCATGATGGAAGTGCAACCATGACTGTGCATAGTGACACCAATTACCAACCGACATATCTTCTCTGCGTTGAGAAATAACATAGGGTGTTAAGAAAAAGATCAACTAATACCTTTCTTCCCCACATTGCTTCCCACGATATTACTAATTGTTGAGAGAGGGATTGTAAGGCTTTAGTCATTTAAAAAAAGGCTCCAAAGACTGCCAAAATTCACTCTACTCATTTTACGCTGCCTTTTAGCGCTATATATAGGTAAAATGGCGCCATTATAGATGGAACGTGACAATGCGTGAGTGGGTCGTGCAGCGCATGCGTTAATTGCGTTAAATATTTTAACGTGATTAATTTAAAAAATATTAATTACCGCCGTACACGCGATAAATTTGATAGCCCTACTTTAAGCCAAAACTAAAGACTCTGGATGAGTGTAAGACATTTTGTCTGTAACGTTAAATACAATTAGAAAACGATTTAATAAAAAAAAATATATATATATATATGTATTTATATATATATTAAAAAAGGCATGTCCGTTATTTTTTTGCCGATTCCGATACTTTGAAAATGACGTGATCGGGACATCTTTATTTGTAATCCGATGACTCGATTATTCTAACTAGGTAGATTAATCAATTACTAAAACAATTGATAACTGCAGCCGAAATATAATAATCCTTTTTTCTTTTAATCCAATTCAAATAAATAACTAATAAAAACGTTCATCTGCTCAAGTTGCACAAACGTTGTATGCAGATTTTGAGTTCTCGAAGATATATCACGTACTGGACAATTTGGGAGTATTTTTACTCCAATGTTAACTTTATTTGACTCACAAAAACTCCCCAAGGAAGGCCTCCAAAATCAACAAGAGGTTTACCAACCAGCATGAAAGCATTCATTCGCAGTTTTATAGTTAAAGGATCATATGATTAGAATAACGCTGAAAAATGAAAGTAACTAACCATTTTGTCCAATTCCATGAGTTTCTTTTCCTTTTGGTGCAGCTGGTTATTCTTCATCTCCAGCACCACCTTCAAACTTTCAAGCTCCTGTTCCAGGTACAAAGTGTGGGAGTCCTTCTGCATACACATACCCACACAAACACTGCATGACTAAACATTGCACATACTTTTTGCTCGAATGGATTCGTAAAATCATCGAGTATTATAAACTCCTCTATCAGGCATAGACACACATAGCCACTAGGTGGTACTAAAGCACACATTTTTTTGTCTAGATTCTTCCTTTCACCTCCTTTGTTGAAAGTTGGATTATTTATTGTATTGGTTGTGTTAAATGATTCACACAGATTCCATTTTTTTTTTATGATGAATGCCCCTTACCCAAGTCTGCAAAAATGTGTGAAGTGCTTCTGTTTCCATTTAATGTGTTGTATTTGTCAGCCCTTTTAATTTTCGTCTTGGTGTTTTGGATAAAATACTTTTTAGCTAGTCATATTTTAGTAATTTCAAAATGTGTTTCTTTTCGTCTAGTTTCAATTGATGAACACTCAAAATGTTTTAGTACCTCCGTGAGGTTTGGCCCCCATCAGACGCAAATTCACCATAAATAAAAATGATGTCAATTGTTTGTGTTACGTTTGTGCTTGTTTGTGCTGTAAAAAGTTTCATTTGTAGTGCTATGGTTTTTGAGATACTGAAATATTAATTTTGAGTGATGACGTCACGCAAGCTCCCATTTATTGCAAAATGGACCCGAAGTGGTGGCATTCATTTATGCCATGTTTGTGCTGTACAAAATTTTTGTTTGTGCTGCTATCGTTTTATAGATATTGAGATATTAATTTCGAGTGATGACATCCCTCGCAACTTTTCCATATCTAATTCCCGCGGCTGATGGAGCCCACCAACTCTCTCAATAACAGATGTCCCAACAACTCGCGCAAACGTAGCACAAAGAAATGGCACCCCTTCGGGCCTTTTTGCAGTAAATGGGGGGCCTTGAGATATTAATTTAATGCAAAATGAACACGAAGGGTGCCATTCGTTTGTGCTACGTTTGCGCTAGTTGTTTGGACACCCCTGTTATTAAGAAAGTTGGTATGCTCTGTCAGCCGCGACGGAGGGGCGTCATCACTTGAAATTATTATCTCAATATCTATACAACGATAGCAGCACAAACGAAAAAATATACAGCACAAAGACCACGAATGAGTGTCACCATTCCGTTCCGTTCCGCCATAGATCGGGGGGGCTGCGTGACTTCATCTCTCGAAACTAATATCTCAATATTTAAAAAAAGATAGCACCACAAACAAACTTTTTTACAGAACAAACCAGCAAAAACAAAGCATAAACGATTGACACAATTTTTAGCCATTTTTCATCAAAATGGGGGGCTGGTTGACCTCAGACTGACCTATAAAAGACTTGTAAATATCTTAAAAATGATAGCAGCACAAACAAAACTTTTTACAGCACAAACCAGCACAAAACTACTGACATTAGTTTTATATATTTTATATATATTTTAATATGCGTCTGATGGGGGGCCAACTTCACCCGGGTTTTAGTGTATAAAAATTCAAAGGTTTTAGTCCAAATATAAATTTCAAAATTAGGTTTCCAACAATATCGAATGAACACAAACACAAGAGCACATATTGTAGCGCCTACAAGGAAACGCCAACTTGTTGAGGGTTTTCCAATGGTTTTATTTGCAACCATAGGCACGGAGCTCTACTACTGTAAGCCAGAACTGATTCCAACAAAACGAAAATAACACAACAACAGTTTCAGAGGACCCTTGATTTGCCAAAGCTAAAGCTAACGCGGTTGCTATGACCATGGTACGATTGAGTTATTATTAGTGTGTGATAATCACTAAACACGGACCTTTAATGGCTAAAGCAGCATTGCTTCTTCTCTATTGCCAAGATAGGAAAACACATGCCAACATTTGTTTCAATACAAGCAGGCTTGGAGCGCAGCCTGGCTTGTAAAAAATTATTTATACATCTTATACATGTAATTCAATGTGTTAACCACCAGTGAAGGTCAGGGGGGCAGCGCAAGACATGTCACATGAGTGACAGGACTCAAGATTCAGGCTGACTAACTACACGTACAATGAGAAAATGTCATATATTGTGAACACATGACGGAAACTATGGCGCATTTTTGTCTCGTGAGATGAACTTGGCATTCCTGTAGTTATGTCGAAGTCTCCCAAGAATCGTTTTAGCTCGTTGTCGTCATAAAATACATTCGTTATTGTCATTGTTGACAAAGACAACAATTCATTTGATTTTGCATGCCTGATTAATTCTGTGACCAGGATTCATATTTTGGGTGGAAGTCAGTTGAGCCTTGCGTTTTGATATTTAAGATTGCAAAGTGGCTGGAAAGTTGAGCGTTTGTGAAGTTGTAGCAATAATTTTGCAAATCAGCAGAGAGTGGCTGTTTTCATATCTGCCTTTCTTGTTCTTCACTACACCTTGAAAATGATTAGCTGAGTCATATGATGCCTTCTATTCATGCTGAACCATCATTACCAGATTCTTGTCTGAGAGTTGCCGCCTCTCTTCCTCTGCTTTCAGCTTTTCGTTCAAGGCTGCATTCTCCCCCGTAAGCTCAGATATTTTTTCCTGGTGGGAGAGAGAAATCAGAATGAAAGACATTCAAAGACAGACAACAACAACAACAAAAAAGACATTCAGAAAGGAGTTTTAAAGCAACAACAGTTAAGTTTTCCGTTTTGGTCGATTTTAGCGACGCTGGTGGACAAAAGCGGTAGTGTTTTGCCTTAAGGAAGACTGCGTTTCCCATGAGGACCAGCGCACACCCGCACAGTGTTGTAAAATCATTAGTCAATCAAAAATCAATCTCCCAGTCGCCTGCAGATGGATTAAACAACATTTTTGTTTCCAGCGGCTGTGTGAAGGATGAATAGTAATAAGGTAATGAATCCAGTTGTGGCTAAACAATAGCATATGACAGCAACCGAGTTGCTTAGTGTGGCCAACCCCACCCACCAAACCCGTTATGTATGCCGTAAAACAGTCAGCATATTTGTCTTTTTTTTCTGTGTGGCAGTGTTCTTGCCACCCTCCTCAAAGTTAATTCGTGCCGGTGAAAGCATTACAGACCACCTCAAGATATAAAAAGTGTCATTCAACTAGTTGTCAGTCGACATATCATCACGAATGTTATGAAAATATTCTATAAAGGTTGAAAAGTTATCTAATGTTGCTTTTAATTGATTCTCAGTCAAATCAGACTAAAAAACTTAAAATTGCTGTTCCTGCCCGGTACAATAGTGCTGGTTTATTGAAGATGAATCAAGTGATGTCCTGATTGAAAGGTGAAATAGTCTTACTGAAAGAGTGGTTTCTGTTTCCTTTAGTGTTTTGTCCAGGTTCTGCAGATCAATTTCCTGAATTCTTTTAAGCTCTGAAAAGGACAGTTACAGAAACCCGTAAGTTGTATGAAGTTTTGTTTTTGTTTGTCCTATGGGTTGAAGGACTCACCTTGTAGCGAGGTCTCATGCTGCTCTTTGAGAGACTCCACAAGTTGGTTGTGACTCGCTTCCTGGTTCTTCCTCTCAGCTTCCTCTCTGGTCCTCATCTCCTCCACCTGTGATCAGTTTTGGGGGGTTTTGTTTGTGTGTTCTAACCAGGTGAGAAATTTAATGGTGCTATGAAATGGTGAGGATGTCAAAAAATGAAAATGACTGCACTAATGTAATTGTACATGGAGACAACAAAATTGGCACTCAAATGTGGCTGGGTCGTTTATTTTTTACAGGGTGCCATTTGTATCCCCAGTATAAATTTAGCACTATATTCACTAAAATTGGACAAAATACTAATTCAACTTTTTGTTGGGGTGTATTATCAATTGCCATCTATTACAATTTCAATTCAATTTTTTTAAATGTAACGTACTTCTGGCGAAATGTTATGGAATTTTGCCATGTCCCAAGTGTGTTTCATTTAAATTCAGTCTACAAAATAACAAAAATTGCTAAATAATTGTGATGATTTTATTGTCCTGAACAAACTATCTTTAACCACGTGTTGTTTATAAATTAAAATAAAAATAAAAAAAATTGATTAGATAATGTAAGTTATTTTCGTCCCCAGAGTCACTGTTCACTCTGTTTTGTTAGCGTAGCGTCCCTTTAAGAAAATTCCCCATTCTTTAATGACATCACTCTTGTGCAATACCATCACACCAGTGGCGGGAAATTCAACTGTGGGAAGATATATTATTGTTTTACCTCCACTAAAAATCACATTTTGCAGTTTTATGAAGTGAAATTAATTGAATTGAATCATTTCAAAAGGTTTATTTGTAAAATGATAGATTTCTCATTAAGTATCCAAAGTCACGCTAGCTGTTATGCTAGCAAAGTTAGGCTGGGGGCGAACTTTGGCACAAATTGTCCCGTCTGTTAGCATCCACTCTGCTACTATTTAAAAAAAAAAACCTTTCTGGGTTTTTTTGTTTCGTTTTTGTTTAAACCATTTCATAGTTATTCCACCCAAAACAATGCATCAGCGAATACCCAATTATTTCAGCAATTCTGGTGGTTGATCATTTCTAGCGCTACACTGGGTCGTACATGTTGACAGGGAGAGAAGAACGGTCACACGGCAGCAAGAGAATAGCGCATCTATGGCTAACTTTAGACTGCGAAAATCTGCTCTTCTTTTTGGAGATTTTTTTATTGGGTGGGGCCAAGGCAGCTGAGAAAGAAAGACTAATGAGGATTGAACTTTATATTTAAGCCTTTTCCGTCAATTTTTTTGATGAATTTGTATCCAAAATATTCTCAGCTAGAATTTTGAAGTCACTTGCTGTAGTATTTCATAGCACCTTTAAGAATGCTTGTTTATGTTCCCTGACCTGCTGTTCCATTAACATGCGACATTTGTCAGCCTCCTCCTGGTAAGCTTGGTGGACTTTGTCCCACTCTGTTTGGTAAAAATTCCTCAACCTGACAAAAAAAAAAAACAAAAACAACATTAGACACAGATTTGAGCAGTTTTCTGCATATTTTCATTATAAGTGCCTTTGACAATGACAGACGTCAAATCATGTAGCATGTTTCATCCTTATGCTGCAAATTTAATTCGTCACCAGTAAACACCCGATGGATTACACGTCTATCACTGTCAATGGCAGTCAATGAATTAAGTGTTTTACCTTTCCTCCAGTTGCACCAGCTCCTCCTTATGCTGTTTATCGAGCCCTTTCAAGGTCTCTTCTGAACTGATGTGTGCCTCCTCCTTCTCCTTGTGCAAACGGTCACAACACTGAGATGATGCCACTGCACAGAGACAAGTAGGATTCATAAATTCCAACTTGTACATTTATGATTCCAGACCAGCAAGTCTCAAAGAATCTGAGGGATTCAAAAATAAGCAAAATGGTAACAACTATTTCATTCAATTTTTTTTGTAATGCTTTGACAAGAAATATGTGTTTGGGAGAGATCAGATACTACAATACCATTAAGCCTGTCATGATTGTAATTCGTTCTTAACCTGGGGACTACCCGTATAGTTGAAAATATAGTACCGCAACAACAGTCGTCTTTAGTTGTGACCAGAGCCGTATAAAGAGAGTCGCGACACTCTCATAGGGATCCATTATACAATTTTACTTCCGGGTTTTCCGGGAAGTGGAGCCTCGGGTAGTTCCAAACATGGCTTCGACGAGAACAGACCACATTAATACGAATGGCAGGCTGTCAAGTATATTCGGAGGTAAGTTGATGATTAAAACGATCCCTTTCGAATTTTAAACAGTCTATATTCTATAAGAGGCGCTTTATAATGAATACGTTGAGCTTTATTTGTATGTACATGGCGTAATTATACATATATTTTATTATGGTGACGAGCGATTTTCTCCTACTTTTTAAGCTGACTCTGCTAACTGGGAATGTATCGCCAGGGATAAATTCATTAAGTCGCTACCTCTTTTAAATTGTCAACTCTTTCAGAGGCCCTTTGTGACGTTCACACTCATCTATATTTGTGAGTATTGGTTGACGACTGGCTTTCACATGCTTATTAGCTTGATTTTGAAAGCTTTGAACCAAGGTATCACCCTAATGGAAGAGTACCAAGTCAATGCATGACAACCTGTATTCTTTCTACCATTAGAGATCTGTATAGATTGAAAAGTGATGTCAACAAACAATGAACCCAAATTTATAATAAAAAAACTAATTAAATGTTCTTTTTTGGGTCACATTTTCAAGATCCGCTTCTGCTGCGGAATGCTGCTGGTGCCTGCTGGCTGTGGGCACGAACCCCATTTTTCAAATAGCAAAAAACATTAAAAAAGCCTTTTATTTCATGTTTTGATGGCTGACCATTGCCATCCATTTTTTCTGCTGCTCTTGTTCTTTGCTGCACAACTAACCATCACAGGCCACTGATCTATAAAATGTTAGGCGTAAACAATGAACCATGACACCAATTTCACCAATTGTTCAATAAAAAATGTTTTTCTTTATCAAAGGGTAATAAAACATGTTTTTCTTTATCAAAGGGTAATAAGTTGTTATTCTTATGCATTACACCATGTTACAGAAAATAATACAATTTTGTTCCTGTCTTGTCATTATTTCATCTTATCTTATCATCATCTTATTTGTGTTGGATGGGTTCAAACTAAATGAAAATTGTCTCTAAAAAGGTATAGGTTTGGTTTTGCTAAAATTAGAGGCTATATTCAAAATTTGAGTTAAGCGGGAAATATTTGTTAAACGTAATTTCTTTGTGTTTCAGGTCAAACTAAGTCTATAAAACAAAAAGGAAACTGTACACACATGTATATAAGCATTAGAAAGTAAAACAGTAAAGATAAGTGGAAAATACAATTTAAAAGTCGTGACCTCCAACTTTTTGGGAAACAAAAGTGCTATCATATGTCAATGCGACGAAACAAACTAGGATGTGCCATTTAGAACTTGGGAACAAACTATGTTCTACATGGTGTTACCTTTAATATATTACCACAGGTAGGTGAATCAAGGAAATCTGGACATTCTCTGGAAAACCAATATTCTTGTGAAAAAAGAAAAACCTAAATCATCTTGCATTTCAATGTAAAAGTCGATTCCTCGTGCAAATGCTAACACAAACATGAAACTTTCACTCCACATGGGAAAGTTCCCTTCTTCCTAACATTTTACATAGCTTTCAGTTATCGCCTTACCCCTCCAAATGTAAAACTAGCATTTAGATATATGTTATAATGCAATGACATAATCAAACTAGTACTTAGATACGAGATTTTATCCATTTTCCCATAAATGTCGCAATTACCGCTCTCATTTCCATTGAAAACCACTACAGCGCTGCTTGTGCTTGGAACTACCCATACCCTAAAGGAACCACGTGACCACCTGCAGCGACCTCAAATAGTGTCACGACTCTCTTTATACGGCTGCGACCGACCGACCGACCGACCGACCGACCGGCACCGACACTGCCAATAGGAAAACCCATCGGCAGTGTATCAAATACTTATTCTCCCCACTGTATATATATATATATATATATATATATATATATATATATATATATATACATATATATATATATACATATATATATACACACACATAATGTATTTATTTATTTATTTTCCCCAAAGAGCTACATAATTGGATGTGAAATCATTGCTATCAAGGTTTTGTCAGGCTGTTGCTTACCTTTGCAAAATAGGAAAAAGTACACTAAACCCTAGTAGACAATCGTTGAATAAACCTTTGGCTCTCAAAAGCCAAAATAGTGCTAAATTTGTGAAATTAATGAAACATGTATAATACTAGCCCAACAGTAAGAAAGTAAAAATGAATTCATAATAATAAACTCTGAATGAACTGAATAAACTTTTTTAAACATCTCAAAGTCCAAACAGTGCAACTTTCATGAAATTATTGTCACATTCTGCTGCTGGTTAGATTGTGTTTTGTTGCTGGGCTGGTAGTGGGGGCGTTCCTGACGTCGCACCTGAATCCAATGCAGGCTCATCAACGCAGCATTTAAGCACGGGTGATCTCAGAGAAGGCTGCCGAGATATTTGCCTTGCTGATCACCATTTGACATCTCGCACTATAGTCTCGCTACATTTGCTTGTTACGCCCCTGCATTGGGTTTTTTCTGTTAGTGTGCTACTCTCGTTTGTAACCTCTACCCTGTGCAGGTATTTGAGTGTTTTTATTTTGACTTTTTGGCTCGCTGCCTATCGTCTTAGTTAACCTTCGAGTTTGTAGCATTGAGCTCCGTCGACCTGCTGTCACGGACTCCTTTTCTTATCTCTACTATCCCGCGATCGTGAGTTATTTTTTGTTTGCAATCATTAAACCCTTGTATGTATCCCCCGCTTGTTGTCTGCTTCGAGGTTCAACTTTGTTTCCGCATTTGCGGACGCTAACAATTATAAGTAATAATAATTGACCACAGCATCCTGTCTCTCTATTAGCCTCCTTTTCTTCGGGAGGGGGGAGTCCCTTATTTTAATTTCTGAAAGGTGGCAACCCTACTTTGGAAACAGTTCCCAAATTACAGTGGCATTTCTTTCAGTAAAACACAATAAAAGTAAAGACGTAGTGAACTGACCAGAGATTGTTGCTCTGGTCCAGCTCCCTTCCTCTGGAGAGCAGTCCTACTCTTCCAGGCTCAAACTCATCGTGTTCGTTCATGTTTCATCTTCAAATGTTTTATCAGGTTCGAGGTATTGAAACTAGGGCTGGGCGATATGGCCTTTAGTACGTATCACGATAAATTGAGCAGATTTACCTCGATAACGATAAATGACGATAAATTCGCCCAAGCAAACTGTTATATAATTTGAAAATTTGAATCAATGCATGGAATACAAATTAACAGTTTCTCATTAAATTTATTTACCAGCTTTCAATTTAACAATTGCACATGCAGTCTAAACATTAGGTATTAAAAAAAATCTTGTAAACAATAAGAATTCTTGTGTGAACATTTATAACAGCTTGTATGACTTGAAAAATATCATCACTTGAATTTCATTAAATTCATTCCGCATTGTTATACACTAGATAGTGGCATACGTTTAGATATTTAGAATAGATAAAAAATACGACACATCCACCCGCCCCCCAGACATTATACTTAATTAAAAAAATAAAATGTTTCACAAACCTTTCCTTTCTTTTATTCGGCTCAATTATTTACATCTTATGATTTTGGAAATCCTTACAGTATGCAATAAATAATATTCCTGTTCCCAAGCACTGTGCTTACTCTACTGTAATTTTTACAAAAAATAAACAATACATAGTTACTCCCCGTCATCTAGGACGAGCCACTTACAAGACTAGCACTGTCGTGTATTACAAATACTGCTTTGAACACATCTTCACAGACAAAAGCAATGACACAGGCTTAAAGAGGTCAACTTTAATTGTGTAAATCACACTTAATAACGACACGATCTCCTGGTTGAAATAGACGACATCCACTTAATTCTATTGAAGATATGTAATGCTGAGGCAATTTGTCAACTTTACTTTTAAAAAGAAACGTGCACTGTTTATCCAGTAGATGGGGCTCTTGCAGTGTGTCAAACAGTGATTCAATTTAGGGCAATTGTCTTAAAAGTGGTTCATTGTTTCAGAAAGCCTCGGTTTTTCCATCCCTATCTGGAACCCGTCAAGAGTTTACTTAATGTCGGGTGAAAGTTTGGCGAAGCTAACTTAAGCCCGACTTCATCCCGTTTACTTGTAGCGTTAGCCGCTAGCGTTAGCTGCTAGCGTTAGCCTACTGGGCTTCTGTTTGATTGGCTTCCTGAAAACCATGTGACTCCAAACGTAAGCGCACTGTCTGCTTTCTTAAAGGGGAATGAACATAGCCGAACAACACAGAGTCAAAGCGGGATGAAAAGACTATATTTTCTTCTTTTATTAAATTACCGAATTTACCGACATGGTCAAAATTACGTCGGTCATCGTGAAGACTTTTGGTAACGGTAAATTTTCGGTTTACCGCCCTGCTCTAATTGAAACTGACCGATTTAACTCCACATCTCGAAATTTTCAGGCCGCAATGCAGCCATTGATTTTAATCGACGGGATTTCTATTTTGAAATATTTCCTAACCGCCCCCATTTCTCCTGGTTTATTTTTCCTCCATATGAAAAAGCGCCCTTGTCATTGGTCAGAGTGGCTATTGGCCCGCTCTCATTGGTCAGGAGCAGGCCAATAGCGATAGCTGCTTGGTGTTCACGTGTCATCACACAACACAGAGACAATGTAGTGAGCGCCAGGAGGTAAAAAAAGGCTGCGGTCAAATGTTATAATAATGGACCGGTAAATGGTATCGGCGCCGTCTTTGCTGGTACTCGCCGATACCGATACCACCATTTCGGGCCGGATCGGCGCCCCCTGCCGATACTAGTATCGGTATCGGTGCATCTTTATAATTAATCATATTTATTATTCAAAACGTCTGTCGTTTTTAGCTTAGAATCATTAATTGATATATATGTGTGTCATATTTCGTTAAAAAAAAAAAAAAAAAAAATCGACGTTAAAATTTTTTTCACTCAAATATTTTAAACTTTTAGACAAATTATGTCACAATGAAAAAAATGGCGTCTGTAAAAAAGTCACGGATATATCTACCTCATAACTATCGATTAATTTTTTTTTTTAATTGTCGCATTTTCTCTGATATGTTAGATGATAAATAATCGATCCAAACAAAAAAAAAACAAACAAAAAAAAAAACAAACAAAAAAAAAACTTTTAAAGGCTAAATATATGAAAAAGAAAATCTCGACCACTCTTTGATGTCTGCGATTTCTGCATCGCGACCCTTGTCATATTTCCATGTTTCACCAATAAAATCTCCCCAAAATCCGGCTGTGGCCATTCACAGCTGTGTCTTGACACTCGGTGATGCATGCTACATGGACTTTGGGATCGAAACAGGGTAAGTACGCGATAATATCTCGTTAAAGTCATGGCGTCTGTAATTCTTGCTCGCGTGCTCTCACCTCCAGATGGGGTTTGCTATTTAAAAAACTTTTTTTTTTTTTTTTTAATAAAAATCCCCTCCTCTTCAAAAATTTTCTTCCCCCAGAAAATAGAGATTTTAAGCTTTCCAGTGATGTATCACACATGCATATCGGACAATTTTGAAAGTTGGCTAAATTGGGGGTCTCGGAGCGGAACTTCAAGTGTTTTCCGCCATATCCATGTGGTTGTTTTATCTAAGTTGTAGCAACCGGTTGGATTTGGAAGTGAGTACCAAAGTGGGCTCCCTTTGTCACATGCCTTTCTTATTTTTAACTCATTCACTCCCAGCCATTTTCACCGGAGCAACCCCCTTTGCTCCCTGCTGTTTTAGTGGATTTTGACTGATTTTGCAAGGCCCACAGAAAATTCTGTTCTATTGCTATATAAACATGGAACCCACCAAAAGAACGATTAGACTCTCTTCTTTAAGCAGAAAAAAAATAGTTAATATCTTTTTCCATTCTTTAGAAATCAGCATTAGAAAATAGCTTGGTTTGAGCAATTTTCCAATTTCTGATGAAAAAACAAGAGAAATTGAGCTTTTTGTAAAAGCATACATTTCAAACATAACTTTGACTTCAACACAGCTGTTTTGTGACATCCCATACATGTGAATGATGTTTTCCTTCTACAAAATAACAGAAACAACAAGACAAATAGAAAATAAAGCTTTTGATAGCAAAGTAACAATTTATTTACACATAACTAAACTATTGAACTGAGAGATGACGCTGTTGTGGCCGCGGCTGACGGGGTAAATTTTTCCCTCATCACCGCCTGAGAGATCATCAAGATAGATTTTTTTTAATCTTTTTTTTTTTTTTTTTTTGTAGTGACCACTACCTCATAACAGAATTCACCTAGGGAACTTGTGTTTGGGGCATGTGCCTTGTGTTTTTACATTGTTCTCCACATTTTTCTCACGCTTCTTACTTCTTCCAGCTTCTGTTTCCTGACTATTTCTTTTCATTCACTTCCTTTCATGGTCCGATATGAGTTCTTACCAAATGCACTACTGCCCTCCAGTGGCCACTTTTATTGCTTTAAAATGGATTGTGAGCATTGTGCTTTGGAGCAAAGTTGGATCAGAACCTAGAGATGTCTCTTGTGGAAAAAAAACCCCGTAAAAGACGTATAAATATGTTTTTAAGACACTGAAACAATTAAAAATAGAACGCATTTATACGTTTTAGGGAGCAAATGAGTTAATGAACTAAATTCCAGCTTTGAAAAAATATAATAATAATGATCAAACAGATCAAATATTTTGATGCATCACATCCCCTCAAATACATGTAGGAAAACACTACACATTTCCAAATTGAAATAGCAAAGAGATTAACACTAAAGTATGTTTAAAGCAGAAAGGAAAACCGCTGTGTTTACAGTTGGTTTGTGCAGTAGAGTAGAATGTAGAATTTATTGTGTAAAACTAATGGCTGTTATGAAAACATTTTGAGCAAGCACACTCATGCTTCTTCATGTTGTAGATTTCAATGTTGACAGGATTATTGGCCTGGCGTTTTTGTTTTTACTCGCAGATTTTGTTTTTTTTAAAATCTATCTACTTTGAAATTGTGTCCCATCACACTTGCAATAGTAGATATACGTAAGCTCCTTCAGAAGAAGCAGGTGTGGGGCCAGAAGCGGCTCCTGTGTAGCTACATGTTTAGTCTTTACACATGAGCGACACCAAAATTCAGCACCTCGCAGCTGGTAACAAACTGGCTGGTAACAAACTGGCTTTCTGTGCACGTCAACTACATTCCAGTTTAATTACGCTCATGAATGACAAGTCAGACGGAAACATCTGCTAGTGAGCTAAGAATTAGGAAGCAGAAGCAGAACTTGCACCTTGCATGACTAATTCAACTTTCACAAGCTGATGCATGCCTACCTGCACATACGTACATACTGAATTATATGCATTCCAATCAGAAGCTCAAGTGCTTTAAAAACACCATTAAATAAACGGAATCTGCTAGTTTTGATGGTTTTTGTGCTGGTCTTACTAGTGACATCAGTGTCCTGTCATACAGCTGTGACTCAGGACTCAGGAGTAAAGTTAACTTAGGTATTTCAGTAGATTTAAAGAGTTTTTAAGTACCGTATTTTTCTGACTACAAGTCGCACCTGAGTATAAGTCGCACCAGCCATAAAATACCCAACGAAGAGAAAAAAACATATATAAGTCGCATTTTGGGGGGAAATTTACTTGATAAAATACAACATATAGAACAGATATGCCATCTTGAAAGGCAATTTAATATAAAAATAAAATAGAGAACAACATGCTGAATAAGTGCACAGTGCATGAACAACGAAATGCTAATAAGTTTACCAAACCATCAGTGTCACTCCAAAACACCACAATAACATGTGAAATGATATCATAATGTGTTAATAATTTCACACATATGTCGCTCCTGAGTATAAGTCGCAACCCCAGCCAAACTATGAAAAAAAAAACTGCGACTTATAGTCTGAAAAATACGGTACTTTTAAGGCTTATATCACTTTATCCAGTAAGATTTAAATTACTCTTAGGCAGTGTTGTTTTCGTCAACGATAATGATAGTGGAAATATTTTGTCGACGAACACTTTTTCCATGACGATGATGGGCTAAAAATGTGTCTTGGGGGACTAAAACATAATGATACAAATGCCAGTTTTCATCTGACGAGACGAGAATGAGATAAAAATGCTCCATGGTTTATGTCATAAATTCGCAATGTGGGACATTTTCCTATCGTATGTGTAGTTAGCATGCATCGTAGCATTGTTTGGTCGTGCCACTCATGTGCCGTGCTGCGCTGACCCCCCTGCCCAACATGCACGCTTACTAACCGGCCACTCACGGCTCCCTTTCTGAATTGTGCTGCTTGGTAAGTTTTGTTTTCTTATCCTGGCTAGATAGGCCATGTTGCTTTAGCCTTTTTGAAGGTCGGTGCTGAGTGATCACCACACATAAATTTAACTTTTAGCATTAACATAGAGTTCACTTTAGCATTAGCATGTGGTGTCATCTTAAATTCTTTTAACATACAGTTCGTGGCGTCTAAGTGAGTTGAATTCATTGAAAATAATGAACTGTTTTACTGCTGAGTGTGTACACAAAGATGGTGATGTCTTTGTGCACTTCACAAGTATGTGTACATTAGTCAATGTTCATTCGATATTGTTGGGAACCTTTTATTTATTTATGTATTTATTTATGGAATAACACTTTTGAAGTTTACAAACGTAAACAGTTTGAGTAATTGTCAACACTTATTGGTATAGGATAGCCAAGGATTTCTGGCACCATGGCATTAACTGAAGGGCTTGAGGTAGGAATGGTAAATGGTGTTACATAGTGCTTTTCCACCTTTCAAGGCGCTCAAAGCGCTTTACACTATCTCGCCATCCACCTACTGGTGATGCAGCACCAGGAGCAACATGGGGTTCAGTATCTTGCTCAAGGACACTTAGGCGAGTTCATCAGGGCGGAGAATTGAACCCACAACTTCTGTGTTGGGGGACAACTACTCTACCATTGAGCCAAGCCACCCCCACCCCCAATGCCCTCATCAGATCACGTGATCACATTAAGAAGATGGCACGGTGGGACAATAACATGTTTAAAACGTTTGGTAAAAAAAAATCAGGACGTTGTACTGACAGATCATTTTTGCCAGTCATTTTCACGGCAAAGACAGCTAAAAAAAAATAGGTGTTTGTTCTTGCCCTCCTGGTAGCGGCTTATTGCATTTTGCACACATTATACAAGAAGGGCTTCCCCTTAAACGTGACAAAGAGTACAAGGTAACCGTTGGTATTGACAAAGCATGCTCAACAACCCCACAGTAACTGTGATCAAAAACGTCTTGTTATGTAACTATGGAGTAACAACTGGCTGGGGCAGTTGCTGTATCCCTTTGAATGGAACTTGTGCTGTGTGTGTGTGCAGCTGCTGCAGTAGTGATGGAAACAAAAAGCTAATAACAGCTGAGGAAAGCTGAAACTACAGCTCGTGCTTTCAGGCACACACTGAGCAATATAGTGTAAACGAACGTCACGTCCTCTTCAGAAACAAAAATATTGTAATCAAGGAACATGTATTCAAGAAACGAATTGCCTTTAAAACAAGGAAGTTGCAACAGGTAGAGCACGTGACTGTAGTTTGTCACAGGAAAACTATTAAACTGTTAAAGGGACATAACAGGTCGTTCCTGTTAAGACTGACTGGAGGAGTAGAAAGGTGTTACTGACAACTATGTCTCTTTGTGTTTGTGTCTGCACATGTCTGACATGTTCTACACACTGCAAACATTCTTCTGCTCTGTGTAAATGGTTTAAGCCAAAGGTCAAACACGCAGTGAAAGAACGTGGTGTGACAAAAGATGGAATCAAACTGGGAAGAAATGGGAAGTGTTCGAGGAAAAATGCCAGATAAAAAGAAAAGCTTTTCAGTGCTTTGATAGAATATTTGTGTGTTTTAGTGAAAGCTTAATACTCTACTGAAAAGCAGCAACAAAAAATATTTATCCATTTTGTATCATTACCATTCCTTACAACTGACGGTCGACTGATATATCGGCCAACTGAGATATACGTCCGATATATGGACTTTTTTCCAACATCGCCCATCAGTCGATTAACAAAAAAGTAAGCCAATAAAATAGGATTTTGATCAGGCACCTGTGCGGGCAACTGTGGCCACCGCTGACTGATGGTAGGACCCCGTGACTAGCATCAGCTTGAAGGCAGGCTGCTACAGATAAGTTCAGGCTTTTTTAAATCTTGCAATACTGAACATGCAATGATGCATCAGCCTTTTAAGATGTTTAGTGAGTGATCCTTATACTCTAAATGTAACTCGTAGCATTAGCATAGTATTCGCGTTAGCATTAGCTTTAGCATAGTGAGCGTCCTCTTCAACTCTCACTTGTTTACACCTCATCGTGACGTCCCGTTAGGTTTAATTGTTTGAAAATAATGTACTGTTCTTGCTGAGTGTGTATAATCATACAAATAAGTGCTGTGTTTAGAAGTGTGTTAACAGTGCACTAGACTGTATTAATCCTCTAAGTCTCAAGTCATGATTGTAAGTTTGAAGCTGTTCTCTACTGATGTTACCCGGTGAAATGAAGCTTACATACATACACATACATCTCGTTACATAGTAGGAATTAGACAGACCTGTTCCTCTTTTGATTATAATAGTTTACATGCATTTTTTAAAATGCACGCTGTGTTATATTACTAATGGCCAAAAGAAAATTGACTACAGTGGTATGAAAAATTATCTGAACCTTTTGGAATTTCTCACATTTCTGCATAAAATCACCATCAAATGTGATCTGATCTTTGTCAAAATCACACAGATGAAAAAAACGTGTTTAACTAAAACCACCCAAACATTTATTATTTTTCATATTTTAATGAGGATAGTATGCAAACAATGACAGAAGGTGGGGAAGTATGTAAGTGAACATTCACATTTAATATTTTGTGGGCCCACTTTTGGCAGCAATAACTTCAAACAGATGCCTTCTGTAGCTGCAGATCAGTCTGGCACATCGATCAGGACTAATCTTGGCCCATTCGTTCCTACAAAACTGCTGTAGTTCAGTCAGATTCCTGGGATGTCTGGCATGAATTGCTGTATTTAGGTCATGCCACAGCATCTCAAGGCGGTTCAAGTCTGGACTTTGACTTGGCCACTACAGAACGTGTATTTTTTTCTTCTGCAACCATTCTGAAGTTGATTTACTTCTGTTTTGGATCATTGTCTTGTTGCAGCATCCATCCTCTTTTTAGCTTCAACTGTCTGACTGACGGTCTCAGGTTTTCATGCAAAAAAAAAATCCTGATAAACCTTTGAATTAATTTTTCCATTGATGATTGCAAGTTGTCCAGGCCCTGAGGAAGCAAAACAGCCCCAAATCATGATGCTCCTTCCACCATGCTTCACGGTGGGGATGAGGTGTTAATGTTAGTGAGCTGTTCCATTTTTCCTCCACACATGACGTTGTGTGTTACTCCAAAACCATTCAACTTTGGTTTTATCAGTCCACAAAATATTTTGCTAAAACTTCTGTGGAGTGTCCAAGTGCCTTTTTGCGAACATTACACAAGCAACAATGTTTTTTTGTTTTTTTTAGATAGCAGTGGCTTCCTCCGTGGAGTCCTCCCGTGAGCACTATTCTTGGCCATAGTTTTACATATAGTTGTTGTGTGCACAGAGATATTGGACAGTGATTTCTGTAAGTCTTTATCAGACCCTCTAGGGTTCTTTTTTACCCCTCTGAGTATTCTGCGTTGAACTCTTGGCATCATCTTTGGTGGATGGCCACTCCTTGGGAGAGAGGCAACAGTGCCAAACTCTCTCCATTTGTAGACAACTTCCCTGACTGTCGATTGATGAACATTCATACTTTTAGAGATGGTTTTGTATCCTTTCCCAGCGTTATACAAATCAATAATCCTTGATCGTAGGACTTCAGACAGCTCTTTTGACCGAATCATGATGCACATCAGACAATGTTTGACATCAAGACAATTCTTACCAGGTGTGTGTTTTATGGTGGGTAGGGCAGCAATAAACCCCTAATCAGTGATTGGGCACACACCTGACTTAAATTGTTTGGTAAAATTGGTTTAAATTGCTGTTTATGTCTCCTTAGGCCAGTGCTTCTCAAATAGTGGGGCGCGCCCACCTGGGGGGGCGCAGAGCGATGCCAGGGGGGGCGCGTGTGACCTCGGGGAACATGCTTTTTTTTTTTTTTTCTGCCGTACTGGAATAAAGTGTACTTGCGCATCCACTCAGTGGGTGGCAGTGGCGCTCTCATTTTCAGAGTGCGTGCAGTATTTTTGAACTAAGGAAGAGCACTCATCACACAGAAAACAAATATGAAGAGCAGTGCGCCGCCGCCATTTTCGAAAGCCGTTTTCCGACCGGACTCACTCACGCAGCGACCCACTGTCTTGTCCGGTGTTCGGCCATTCCTTACTACGCGGCGAAACGTCCCACACCATGCTCAGGGCGCTTGCGCATGCATTCACACGCATGCGCACATCGGTTAGAGGCGGCGATTACTCACTATTTCTGTTTTTATTTAGTTATTTAGAACCTTTTCACAGCCTCAAAGATACTTGTGGCATGTATTACCCGCTCATACTTTTAATCATTGTGTTTTTTTGTGTTAGCTTTGAAGCAGTTGACCACATTAGTCACGTAGCGTGTTTAAACCGTCCTTATTTGATATAACTACATTTAAGTATTTTCTGCAGGCATTTTTTTAGTACCTTATTCCTGTATGCATCTAAACAAAACAAGTTTAGAGCGCACGGTAGTACTTTAGGTGTCAAATTCGACTAATGTAGCACGTTTCGCCGATGTAGGATATTTTGGCAGAACACCGGTTCTCACGCCGCCGCCCGATAAGTGCCATTTTCGGCTTGGGATCGTCACGACGACCGCCCTCACCTACGGTTCTACCTCGGCCGCCGAGAATGCGCTTTGTTCGTGCCGTTTGCCTTTTAGCTTTGACTTTTAATACTGTGGGTGATGAGGAAAGACTGTTTACTGTGTCTAAAAATAATTATAGCGGACCGCCAGAAGCCAAATCAATTAAGACGCCACTTAAAGACATTCGACCCCAATCTCATTGATAAGCCGCTTGATTGTTTTTCAGCGAAAACGTGCCGAATATTGCCAACAATTGTCCTGCTTTGTCAGTGTTATATCAGTAAACCAGTGAGCATTGTTAGCATGTTCATTGCAAAATGACTCCACACCATTGCAAAGGAGGTAATACTGAGTGTGAGCAGCAAAAATAAAAACTGTCCTTCTGTCCAAGGACACTCTTTTTTTCCTTTATTCATTTTTGTTTTTTCGGTCAAATTTTTTGGCATATTGTCCTCATGAGTGAATGTTTCTAATCAATTTGAATTTGTTATTATTTACTGATTTTATTACATTTTATTTTTCTGTATCAAATGGTCAAAAATGTACCTTGAGTGTATTTTTACAGTTTGAAAGTGACTTTTTTTTTTTTTTTTAATTCAGGCAAATTGATGCACGTCAAGTCTTCTCTGTTACAAACAAAACAATGTTAATAAAGTTATACTTTATTATAAGTTGATCTATGTTACTTTTTTTCTTTATTAGAAAAAAAGGACACAATATTAGGCAGATGCGTATTTATAATAGTAATTTTATAGACAAATAATACTATTTACAGTGGCGGCAGAGAGTTTGGGGGGGGCGCGAAACATTTACGTCTTGCTTGGGGGGGCGTAGCAGAAAATAATTGAGAAGCACTGCCTTAGGCAGAGGCTTCACTTACTTGTTTTTCCCCTTCTGTCATCTTTTGCATGCTATCCTCATTGAAATATGACAACCTGTAAATGTGTGGGTGGTTTTAGTCGAAGGAGATACTTTTTACATCTGTGTGATTTTGACAAAGATCAGATCACATTTGATGGTGAATTTATGCAGAAATGTGAGAAATTCCAAAAGGTTCAGATAGTTTTTCATACCACTGTATATAATAGCTATAATTTATTAACAATTAAATAGCATCAGTGTTGTAAAACAAATCAGTCATCTTAGTTATTGGATGCCATTGCCGGTGCTAGACGTCCAATACATTTGAGCTGGAAGGGCTGGTGGCAAATAAATCGTAAAGATAGCCAATAGCTCAGTCGGAGGAAAATAACCGTTTGGGGCAGCCCTAGTAGTTGCATATCCACTCCAAAAGGTGGCACTCTCGTCACTATGGTGTAGGCCTTTCTTACACCAAATACTAGTAATTGTTTTTAAAATTGCCTTTCACAATCTACGTGCTTTAGAGGGATCCATGGATAAAAGACTTGTAGTTCTTAAAAGATAAATGTTATTATGAGTTAAAATATTTAGATATTGACACCTCTCTTGATGTTTTCGTTTTTGAACAACTTGTAAAATTTGTTTAACTAATAGGTCGCCATTGTTGATGACGTCGCAGGGCGGTGACGTTACATGGTTACCCTGAAGGGCTTCCAGAGTTTGACTCTAGCGACATAAACATGTCATCTGTTCAACCCTTTCAATTTGAACCCGAGGGGAACACTAGCGAGTATGACAGCACTGTCGATATTTCACAAAACGAGCAGCAAAAGCAAAATGAACACGAAAGATGGGATGAGACTTGACGAGAGTAGGGGGGAAAAAAGTGCTACACAGGCGCAACGTTTACAAGAGGCAAATTTGACACCCAAAGTACCACTGTACACTTTCAACTTGTTTTTAGATGCATAAAGAAAGAACATACTAAAGATGCCTTAAGAAAATACTTAAACGTAGTAATATCAAATAAGGCCGGTTTAAATATGCTACGTGACTAATGTGGTCAACACATCAACAACCTGTTTTAAAGCTCAATGCTTAAAAGCATGACAGGCAAACACATGCAAACTGTATTTTGAGGCAATGAAAAGGTAATAAAAGACTCAATAAAAACACAAATAATAAGTACTCGCCGCTTTTAACCGATGAGCGCATGTGTTTCATGCTCACTGCGTAGAAGGAATTGTAGTAACCTGGTAGTATTCGTCGAGTGACAGTGACAATATACATCATCATCCCCGAACGTCCATAAAACATGCCTCCTTAGGTCAAAACGTACTAAATATTATAGACTTTTAAATCAATGGCAGTATTTGATGTGTTTCTAATAACATATTTTAGTAAAAGAAAAGAATAGTGGCTTATTAGAGCTTACAAGTCTCTTAGTCTGAGGTTCCCTATTAAAAAAAAAAAAAAAGTTTACCGCTAATTGGCAGAAAATATTCTTAGTTATCGGGTATTGGCATCGACCTTTAAAAATCCCACACATGTATCTTGTTGACCTCTACTTACAACTTTCTTTTATGTTGCCTAGGGTGACAACTAAGTAAAACAATCATAAACAGCGTATGTATGTGTGTACATCACAGACGGGTTAGAACCTGTGAAGTCGCCCTACAGCTCTATTTTCCTTTTTCTCAGAAAGGTGAGGAATTGCACCTCACCATTAAAAAAGTGAAATAAAGAGAGCACTGTTTGCATGGGATGCATTTTTTTCCTGTAAATACTGTGCTTGCACTTACCAAGCTCATCTTTGAGTTTTGCCAGTTCCAGTGACAAGTCATTCTTCTGCTTTAAAGCCTTTTCACGCTGTAGACAGAGAAGAATAAGACCATCACATGAATAATTCTTAATACCATCAATACATTTGATTTAAGTGACATACACAGTCAATGAGATCCAATTTAAGAAATGTACTGTACAGTATATAAAAGCTCAAATGCTGAACTATGACTGACATACTGTTCATGCCTTGTTGTATTGTGGTAGTGGTTTGAAATTTTGTTGCTAGAAATGGCAGCCAAATATTAGAAAACTCATGACCATAGGCTTAATTCATGGCGGGAATAGGTGGGTTGCAACCCTGTCAATCTAAACATGCCATCACAACCCATCCAATTTCATATCATAATTATTTAAAATAATAATTAGGTATTATAAAAACGACAATGAGATAGACTTTTGCAATAGCAGTCAAAATTAGCGACACTGTCCTCAAACCCCACCCCTGCTGAGATTTATTTTTGCCCGCCACGGACCCGTGTTCCTGTTACACATTTACAATATAGAAGAGATCAGCGCAACCAACAATATTAAATTGTTTGGGAAAAGAATGCAAAGGCCTCCCCAACAGAGGTAAGCTACCCCTCCATGAAGTTGGCCCCCCATCAGACGCAAATTTATATAAAAATGATGTTAATCGTTTGTGCTGCTATTGTTTTTAAGATATTTGCATTTCTTTTAAGGTCAACCTGAGAGTTCAACCAGCCCACATTGTAATTAAAAATGGCTAAAAATTGTGTCACTCGTGTAAGCTTCGTTTGTGCTGTAAAAAGTTCTGGTTCTGGTATCGATTTTGAGATATTAATTTTGAGTGATGACGTCACACAGCCCCCCATTTATTGCAAAATGTACCTGAAATGGTGGTTTCGGCCACATGTTCGCAATGTGTGACATTTCATGTGTAGTTAGTCTGCATCGTAGCCAGTATTGTTAATCTTACTTCAAAAAATAATTAATTACAGTTCTAAATTACTTCTCTCAAAAAGTAATTGAGTTAGTAACTGTTACCTGAATGTAAGAGTATTTAGTTACTTGGCAAAGTAACTGGTGTTTTGCCCAATTCTTTACCCTAAACTTAACTAGACACAGGGGTATTGTGGATATTGCGATAACTAAATAGTAACCTTTGCTATGTTTGGAAGTCATTTAATGTTGTGAATCAACCGTTAAAAGTTGTTAAAATTGCTCCCGTTATTGCATTAGTTCCCTTCTGTCTACTTACAACATGTCAAAGTTTAAAACTGTTTCGTCCTTTAAAGATAGTTTCAGGTCAAGATTTTGCCGATCGAGGAGTATTTTAGATAAAAAGTTACTTAGGTTCGCTAGGAAGGTTCTCGACAACAGAGCCTCCTGAGAAGTCTACTGCTTTAAGATGGCGGCTGTTTACTAACGCCGGCGAGTCTATCATTTCGCATCTAGTTCTCTTTACATGTGATATCTATCGTAGAATCATGTGGGCTTAGTTTGTAGGCTATCGGCTACAGTCAAGTATGGAGCCACCTAGCATCGCGTTTACAACTGAATCAGAACTCCCTTTCCTCCTCCTGCTCTGCTTTCTCCGTGAGTCCCTATCTCTCACTTTTCTCGCGTCATTCAACCAACGTAGTAACACATAATAACACACGCCTTTACATCCTCAGTAACGGTAACGGCGTTGCCAAGATGAGAAAACTAATTAATTAGATTTCTCATTACTGAAAAAAGTAACGCATTTAGTAACGCCGTTGTACTCTAACGCAGTTATTAACAACACTGATCGTAGCAGTGTCTGGTTATGTCACTCATGACGCGCTGTGACCCCCCCCCCCCAGTATGTCTGCTATAGTCTCCATGCACGCTTGAATATGCAATGCTGCTTTAGCCTTTAAAGGTCTGTGCTGAGTGATCATCACGTACTAAATGTAACTCGTAGCATTAGCATAGCAGGTGGAAATAATACATTGAAAAATAATGTAGTGTTTTCCTGCTGAGTGTGTATATAATCACCAAGTTGCCATTGTCCACGTAGACGCTACAATATGTGCTATTCTGTCAGTGTTCATTTGAAATAGTTGGAAACCTTTATTTATTTATTTTGGGAGTAAAACTGTTTAATTTTACAGACGAAAACATGTTTAGTAAACATAGACTAAACTATACGAAATTAGTCTTGAGTTTGTCAACAAAAACTAGACGAAGACAAACACATTTTGAGATGACTAGAATATGACTAAGGCTAGGTTCATACCACAGTTCTTATTGCACGAATCCAATTTTTTCTGTTTTTTCCAACTCGAGTGAGGCATTAACTTGATGGTCTGAACGGGAAAAGTAGCATAAAATTGGACCATTTCAAATCCGACCTAGGTCACTTTCATATGTTTCGTACATTTTTTCAGAATGTGGCTGCAGTCTGACTTGTCAAGTCCCCCAAATCGGAATTCATGCAGAAATAATGTCAGCAAAGAGGAAAAGAGACATGGCGCTACGGTAGCAGTGGAGCTGTGCATTAGAGTTAGCGCCTAGCTTGAACGCGGCTTTTGGGGAAGGGGCGGGCTTGACAACAGCCTTAAAAAATAAAATGGGTTGAGGATAAACCTGAAAATGCTCGGTTTTCTTTCTGCTCCAAATGAGCAATATTTCAAGATTGCTTACACAGCCGAGAGTCGGGGCAAACTGTCCGTATGTGTGTGTGTCATCCACAGACAGTCCGTGCATCATATCAATCCATATAAACTTTGAATATAAGACTAAACAGGAATTATTTATGTCTGTTATTTGTGTCCTCTTTTTGGAAATCTAAATATGATCACCCTTGAATAATGTTAAAACAGAATGTGTGGTCATTGGTTTTGATGCTCCTGCACATGCTGGTCAGTTTGCGCAGTGAATCTCGGACTGCGAAGGCAGTCTGAAGAAGCACGCCAAAAAACAGATATGACAGAAAAAAATTGGAATTGTGCATTAGGACCTGCGGTATGAACCTAGTCTAAGACTAATAAGTATTATAGACTAAGATGAAAATTAAATGGCTGCCACAAACAACACTGGTTATAGTACAGAAGAACAGAACAGAAAAGCCCTTTATTGTCATTATACAGTTGTACAATGAAATTGTGGAGCATCTCCCTTTACAGTGCACGATAAGCTAAAATCTCAAATGTGACTTGCAAATGTAAAAGTATAAAATCTAAATATAAAATGTGTAAGAGATAGTCCTATTTTCAGGTAGCGCAATTAATCGAGGTTAAGTAGCAGCAGTTTGACAGTGAAAGCATTGAATATTGCACGTTAATATTGCACGTAAGTAAGCATTGCACATAGAATTGAAGTAACAGTTCATATAGATTATCTTGTGCTGAGAAAAAAAAATACCATTGTTTAAAAAAAATATCACACTAAGAAGTACTCACAAAGTTACTCATTACTTGAGTATTATTTTCACTGGATTTTTTACTAGCACTTCAGTAAATTTTTTGGATGACTACTTTTAATTTTACTTGAGTGATATTCTTTTGAAGTGATTTTTTGGCTACTCTGATCACTTCTGCACCCTTGCTCTTGACACATGACAGTGCCACATACAGCAAACTACATGCGCAATAAACATGGCTAAGTGAATAACAAACTTAGTATTATATCGGCAAAAGTGGAATTTAGTTCATAAGAAGGTATATGAGAACATTTGCCGACAAAAAAATGAGTGGAAGTCCCTCCTGCATATTCATTCATACATGTGTCTGCCTACACCGAACCATTCATGCATGCACAGATTACAGACGCGACAAGCAAAATGAGCAACAATCCCAATAATTTTTGTTTTCAGTCCTACATCCTTTACAAACATGCAAACACATAATCGCAACAGTACAATTTACAATCATTAAGAAACTGGATTCATGTGTCTGCCTGTCTACACATACGTATGAAAACGCGCACGCACACAGCCATAAAGTCCATCTGTTGCCTAGGGGTCAGTTAAGTGAAAAAGCAGATTGCGGAGAATGAAAACAGTGAAAAGGAAAACAAAGTACAAAAAAGTCCGGCTGCCCCCCTTCAGGCAAAGTGACACGCTGGTAGTAAAAGCAGATGTCATAAAACAACATGATAAGAAAAGTTCAAGCTTCACTGTAGCATTGGTTCCAATTGCTTGTTTAACCAACACGGAAAGTAAACGTTGTTTTAGTATTTTGTATAGATAATCAGCAATTGTAAGGGAAAATAAAGTGGATACGCTGAAATATAGTCCTGTAATTTGACACATTCCTTCTTTATCCTAGATCTTTTTTTAGACCTCCAAAAAGGGTTCCCACAGAAAGAGTGTCTGCAGTGCAGAACACTTAAAAGACACACAGACCTTACGTTTCTTCTTGCGAGTGAGAGATTGAGTCTTGTAATGGCCTTTGCTGGCTGTGGAGCCCATGATGCTTTAAATCAAGACAGGCATACCCGCAAACACACATCAAACACAAACACACACATCCACACACTCAGTTCATTTCTCTTTCCTCATCCTTTCAGCAGCAAATGAGAAAAGACACCAACTCCAGCATAGCCTGTTGTGGAGGCACATTCAGTCATCTGAACTCCTCCCACACGCTACCTGTTCATCATAGAACTCCTTGTCCTCCCTCCTCCTGCTGTCCGTCCCGCCCCCTCCAAGTCTGGAATACTGTTCAATGTAGGAATTCAAGTTATTTTGACACCCACTTCACTCTCTCCCACATGAAGTACTTAGGTATTCTTAACTCCATGCCTGTTTTTTTTTTTTTTAATAATTATTATTATTCTTTTGATTTTTTTTTTTGTCATTTACATTAAAAACTTGAAAATCTAAAATAAATTGAAGTGTCTAACCATTTTCTCTGGTTGTTTACCAACATATGGTAGAAGCTCAAATATAATTGAAACCGCAGAGTTTAGCTTCTATACATTTCTAAGGTTTGTAGTTAGGCATGTGCCGGTGTGAGATTCTGACGGTATGATAAACTTAAGCAAAAATATCACGGTTTCACTGTATTGCAATTACAGCTCTAAAATGTGTTACTTTAGCTATCTGAGTTAAAATAAATAAATAAGTAAACAATTTTCATTGAACAAAATTTTTATTTTCAAAACATATTAGCAAACTGGAACATAAGTATAATGTTAAGTTAAAAAAATAAATTAAAATACCCGAAATGTTCAAAATAAAATTAAAATAAATGCAATTCTTTAGGTAAGCATAAACCCACAGCCACAGCTAAACATTATTACCATCACAGCAAAAATAAATGAATTATTTTCCATAAAAAGCACATGTGCATGACTCATATCATGTTTACCTTATACAGTATATACACACACACGCTCTCTTTGTCAACACAGACAGTTGCCAGTGAGGAAAAAAAAAATGTTTTACCACAGCTAGACATATTAAACACTAGAGGTGGGAATCTTTCTCTCTAACGATTCGATTACGATTCAGAGGCTACGATTTGATTATAAATCGATTACTGATGACCCCCCCCCCCCCCCCCCCCCCCCAAGATATTAGCTGCTTTTAATGTTTCGTACATTAGTTACAAAATTTGTACAAAAAGCCTCTCAGGCTCAAATAAACAACTATTTCAGTAGCAAGTTCTCAGTTCAAAACAGTACATAAAATACTCAAGTCCCCATTCTGTATCAGCAGCTTTAAACTACATTCAATTAATTTAATGTTGTCAATCAACCATTAAAGTTGTTAAAATTGCTCCTGTTATTCCATAATTTTTCTCCTGTCTACTTTCAACATGTGAAAGATTTAAAACTGTTTTAAAGATAGATTCAAGTCAAGATTTTGCCAATTTAGGATTATTTTAGATAAAAAGTTAATTAGGTTCGCTTGGAATGTTCGCTACAATAGCCTTCTAGGGAAGTCTAATACTGTAAGATGGGAGCTGTTTACTAACGCCAGCAAGTCTGTCATTTCATATCTAGTTTTCTATACATGTGCTGCTAACGCCACAGAGTCTGTCATTTCACATCAAGTTCTATATACATATGATATCTATTATCTATCATAGCATTATGTGGACGTAGTTTGTAGCGGCTGTCAGCAGCAGTCAGGTATTATTTTTTTTTTATCTAGCGGCATGAGTTGAGCCAGAGCCGTGAGTTGAGCATTGTCATTACTAGAGGTGGAAATCTTGGGTACCCAACGATTCGATTACGATTCAGAAGCTACTATTCGATTATAAATCGATTATTGATCACACCTACCCCCAGCTTATTAGCTGCTTTTTATGTTTTGTACATTAGTTACAAAAATTGTACAAAAACCCTCTCAGGCTTAAATAAACGACTGTTTCGGTATCATGTTAACAGTTCAAAACAGAAAATAAAATACTCAAGTCCGCATTCTGTATCAGCAGCTTTAAACTACATTCAATTAATTTACAGTTGTCAATCAACCGTTAAAGCTGTTAAAATTGCTCCTCTTATTCCATAATTTTCCTTCTGTCTACTTTTAACATGTGAAAGATTTAAAACGGTTTTAAAGATAGATTCAAATGAAATTTTGCCAATTTAGGAGTATTTTAGATAAAAAGTTAATAGGTTCGCTTGAAAGGTTCGCTACAACAGCTTTCCAGGTAAGTCTACTGCTTTAAGATGGCGGCTGTTTACTAACGTCGGCAAGTCTGTCATTTCGCGTGTAGTTTTCTATACATGTGCTGCTATCGCCGCAGAGTCTGTCATTTCGCATCATGTTCTTTTTACATGCGATATCTACCATAGCATTATGTGGACGTAGTTTGTAGTGGCTGTCGGCAGCAGTCAGGTATTATTATTTATTTATTTTTTTTATTTAGCGGCATGACTTGAGCCAGAGCCGTGAGTTGAGCTCATTACTCATTACCCGAGTAATGACAAGCATGATGTTTACTATCGGTCCGTTCCTCATTGCGTCCCGAAGATGGTGCTGACTGTGTTTTAGTTCCGCTTTACTTGACATATTTCAGTAACGGAATTTGGATGTTTGTGAATTGTTCTCGAATCTTCCACGGCTGAATCGCGAATAATTTAAGGATCGGAAAATTCGCACACCTCTACTCAACACGCTGGAGTTCACTCTCGTAGCTGGTGGGAAACATTCATGATAGTGTTTACTAACCTTTAATTTTGTATAAATGCGAAATCATGTCAGCGGTATTGCCTCCTCGGCCATATTTTACATGTCGGTTAGCCCTCCTCCTCTTACCCGCGGCCGTCTGTAACTTTTCTGTAGCCGAAGTATTCCCATAGCAGCGATTTCGTTTTCTTCGATGGGGGAAAAAGTTCACGAGTTTCACCTCCTCCAGCCATCCAGCCACCTCATTGACACTGAGCAACAACTGGTGGGGGAGGGTTAAGCCTTTCAACTGCAAACTCCCAGCATTTTTGGGACATAATAAAATTTGAATTTTTGCGATTTTCAAACCGTGACATTCCATACCACGGTATACCTTGAAACCGGTAATCGGCACATGTCTACCTGCAGTATAAAAATTTGAATTTACAGGAATGGTCTGTCATATAATTCTTTAGCAACAACTGAAAATGTTAAAAAAAAAAAAAAAAATCATATACCACTATAATTTGGGTTGAAATTTAGAATTCCACTGAAATGCTGCTATTCATGGCTGTAAATACCCGAAAAAGAAGACAAGTCGTTCTACAAAAAAAAAAAAAAAAAAAAAAAAGGCTTGAAATACCAATGTGGATATTAGGAGACGTTACCCTGACAAGCACTCTAAAAAAAGCTCCAGGCCTCTTCCCAACAGCAAAAAGCCAAACCCCACCCGAAAACCCTCAGGGGAAGGTGTTAGCCTTCAGTCGATATTCACCAATCACCTTTCAAGTGCAGGAGACAGATTAGATAATCATGGAATTCATGGACTCTTTATCTCACACGAATACACTAAAGAGGGATGGGAAGGCGGCAGCTGCATTCCTTCACTAAACTAATAATAACACCCTTCATCCTTACAACTACTTTTCACCATCCATCCTAATCGGGAGCAAACATACAAAACACTTAAACAGGCATTTTATTGCTAGTTTAGGATTTTTCTACAGATAAGGAGACACTTTTTCTCATGGCAACCGTGAACAGTATCCTGTCTACAAGAGCTACAGTGTTCTGTTCAAATATTACTTGGTGTGATTATGTACATTTGTAATGTAGATACACATACAGTAGAAATGTGAGAGTGGTGCCCGCTGCTTCCACAAACATGTTTCTCTCACCAAATATTTGTTTAAACTCAGCACACAATTTGGGACTTTCTTGTCAGTCAGTATCAAAGTAAATCATATCAGTCAGCTCAAATAAATACATACAGGTGGTTTCCTACGGACAAAAGAGAAGTACGATTTGGACAAGACACATGCAAACTATGGCCCGAGGGCATTTTAAATTTTCTGGCCTGATTAGCTGAGATTTTTTATTTTTTATTTTTTTATAATGACAAAGTACTACCATGGGATTCAACACCCCCTCACCCACTATTTAATAATAATATAGGTCAAAATGAGTGTGTGACCGAGTAGTTGAAGATATCATCTATGCCGTTTCATAGACTTCATAATGTTTTTGACGGGTCAGATCGGTCATGCACTGCGCATCGCCTGAAAGTAGGGGGCCGCCCACATCAAGAGGAGCTATTCACAAGCACACACACACACACACACACACACAGCTATCTAACGCCGGATTTTTGTTGAAAAAGTACGACACATGATTGACACGACCAAACACTGGATTGATGCGTGCTAACTACACATATGATAAGAAACTCACATATTGGGAACTTATGACTGACACTATGGCGAATTTCCATCTCGTTTTTTATTATGTTTTAGTCTCCCAAGACACGTTTTTAGCTCGTCACAGTCATGTCATCATCGTGAAAAATCTTTGTTGATGAAATATTTTCAATATCGTCATCGGCGACGAAAACACTGCTGTCCCGTTCACACAAGACCCTGAAACAGCACCACAAGAGGTGCATTTGGAAAATATCAAGTTTCAGTCCAACTAAGTCTTAGATGAGAAGTTCAGGTCTCTGAAACGTTTATGCTTCGTAATAAAGCCTCATTTCTAAACCTTCGCAAGACAGCACAGAAAATTGCTCGACCTACTGTACGGACGTGAGCAGATATTCAGCGTCCTGGACATCTACAAAGCTCTATACAGATCTAAAATAATTGACCAACACCTAAGATCTCCCATGAGAATAGACACAACTAGTTATACAACAAGTTATACTTGACTATGATGCCCTGCCAAAAAAGGCAGATCTCGCGTCCCACTTAAAATAAAAGAGTCGCTGCTACAACTGGCAGGAAAAAAAGGCGCAATCCAGGAGCTTACATTGAATAATGAGCAACTGATACATATCCTGAACTCTGAATCAACCACATCCTGGTCCCACCCAGAAATGGTGTTTATCCCTTAGTGATGAACGAAACCAGCTAGGCTAACCAGCAAAGTTCTCAAAGTGCTGTCCCTGGCTGTATCCTGTGCTAGTCCTCACATGGAACAGAGTTGCTTACATGGCCACACAACACAACCAATTCTGCTTGCAAACCTTGTTTTAGGGCATCTGTACACATGATTGAAATACTTCATCAATGGCAAAACAGAAAACAGAAGTACTAAGTGATGTACATTCAAATGCTTGACTGTCCATATTGTGTGTGGGAGGTGTGGCTCGGATGGGTATGTTGTGGTTCAAGTGTAACTGGGCGTGGACTCAAAACAACCTCTCCCAGTTCCTAAGTGTCCCTACTGACATGATCCACTCATACTTACTCATAAAAACAATATGATGTCTAACAGTTGTTGACTCATGCTTTAATGCAAGGATGCAGTTGCACTAGTCAAATAAGACAGGCTCCCGTATATCCTTTGAGACTGAGTACGAGAAACCACGTGCAAAAATGAATAACACATCATTCAACATCTCTCCTTTCTTCGTTACTCTACAGCATTCACTAGTCAACATAGATGAGATTTGAGCAATAAATGAAAAAAAAGCAACTAGTGAATTCAGCATCCATTATATAGAACATTATATCATATTAGTTAAGCTAGAAACCGCTCATGATTGTATTGTGGTGGTTAAAATACTAACTAACAATAGTTGGGTAGGAAAATTATTCTTATTTTTAATACATATATATAATACATATAAAAAATATATTGATGGATTTAAACATATACAAAATATAATAATGATGGATTATTCATTTCTTTTAGATGAATGCATTTTAGAAAATATTAGAGGTCAACCAGTATCGGATTTTCACCCGATTGCCGATATCCAAAGTCGATTTGGTAAGCCGATATACTTTTTTTTTTCTTTTTAAGCATATAGAATATTAAGGCAATTTTTAAAAAATTGCTTCAACCGCTTAAAAATTGCAATGATGACCTGAGACTTAAAGGATTAATTCGGTCTAGTGCTACCAAGCCAAGAACTCAGCACTTTTTAAAAATGATTTTACACACTCAGCAAGACAGTACATTATTTTCAAATAATTCAACCCACCAGGAAGTGACGACGAATGTGAACAAGTGAGAGTGAGTTTAAGAGGATGTTCGTCATGCTGAAGCTAATGTTAATGTGAATGCTATGCTAACGCTGCAAGTTACATTTAGAGTGTAAGGATCACTCCATAAAACACCTTAAATGGCTAAAACAACATTGCATATTGTCATGCAAGATAACATAAAATCTATCAATATTCACAAAACAGGCAAGCCTGAAGCGTCCTGTAGCAGGCTGCCTTCAAGCTGCTGTAGGGTCCTACCGTCAACCAGCGGCGGCCCCAGTTGCCCACACAGATGCCTGATCAAAATCCCCCTTTTTTTTTTTTTTTTTTTGTATCTGCTTATTTACACTACCGTTCAAAAGTTTGGGGTCATCCAGACAATTTTGTGTTTTCCTTCAAAAGTCACACTTTTATTTTTCAAATGAGTTACAAAATGAATAGAAAATATAGCCAAGACATTAACAAGGTAAGAAATAAGGGTTTTTATTTGAAATAATCATTTTCTCCTTCAAACTTTGCTTTTATCAAAGAATGTTCCCTTTGCAATAATTATAGCTTTGCAGACCAATGGCATACTAGCTGTTAATTTGTTAAGGTAATCTGGAGAAACTTCACTCCACGCTTCCAGAAGCACCTCCCACAAGTTGGATTGGCTTGATGGGCACTTCTTGCGTACCATACGGTCAAGCTGCTCCCACACCACTCAATGGGTTTGAGATCTGTTGACTGTGTTGGCCACTCCATTACAGATAGAATACCAGCTGCCTGCTTCTTTCCTAAATAGTTCTTGCATAATCTGGAGGTATGCTTTGGTCATTGTCATGTTGTAGGATGAAATTGACTCCAATCGAGCGTTGTCCACAGGTTATGGCATGACTGCAAAATGGAGTGATAGCCTTCCTTATTCAAAGTCCTGTTGACCTTGTACAAATCTCCCACTTTACCAGCACCAAAGCAACCCCAGACCATCACATTGACTTCACCATGGTTGACAGATAACATTGGGCACTCTTCCAGCATCTTTTCAGGTGTTTTGCATCTCACAAATGTTCTTCTCCTTAATCCAAAGTCAAAACACCTCAAACTATGATTCGTCTGTCCATTACACTTTTTTCCAATCTTCCTCTGTCCAATGTCTGTGTTTTTTTGCCCATATTAATAGTTTCCTTTTATTAGCCCGTCTCAGATATGCCTTTTTTTTTTTTTTGCCACGCTGCCCTGGAAGCCGGCATTCCAGAGTTGTCTCTTTACTGTTGACTTTGACACTGGCGTTTTACGGGTACTATTTAATGAAGCTGCTAGATGAGGACCTGCAAGGCTTCTATTTCTCAAACTAGAGACTCTTATGTACTTGTCTTCTTGCTCGGCCGTGCAGCGGGGCCTCCCACTTCTCTTTCTACTCTGGTTGGATCTTGTTTGTGCTGCTGAGTGGTACACAGTGTTATAGGAAATCTTCAATTTCTTGACAATTTCTGTTGTGGAATAGCCTTCATTTCTAAGAACAGATAGTCAGTGTCATGTAAAAAGTTGTCTTTTTCTGGCCATTTTGAGAGTTTAATCAAACCCACAAAGATGATGCTCCAGCAGAGGTTGCGCTAGACTTTTTTGCTGTCTGTAATTTTGACTGACAGTGTCATAAAAATCCGGTCATAATCTATTTTTACCCGTCACTTACAATTTTAAAATGACAATAATGACATATTCAATAGTATTTAGTTTCCATTCATTTTTAATTAATATTCTGTCCCAACAAGCTTAACAAGAGGCAAACAGACAGCGGAGTGCACCAATCAGCGACGGGCAGACGTGCCGTTAGCAAAGCGACGAGGGCAGGACGAGGGACTTGCGCGCGGAAGTAAACATACGAGGAGAACGGAGTTTATTCAACATGGCTAGCGCGAGACAGACTGTTGTCAATGTCTCGTGTCGATGTGTTTTAGCTCATTTAAAACTGAATTTACCGCGGATTGGAACATATTCTTGGCTCTCCCGCCATCCGTGTTGTTGTAGAGACGACTTTCGGCGCGCAAGAGTGAAGTTGCTCGTGAAGAACACGTCACGCAAATAAACAAATTTGATTTGTCGATTGATTTTGTACCTACTCGAAAGGCTGTGTCCCAGACTTTTCTCTCAGTGTTTGAAAAATACAGGGAGAACAGTCTGGCCGTGCCAGGCAAACACTCAGTTGCCTTGACATTTTTCCGAGTAAGGACAACGACGTCATGCATCAAGAGAGACAATAGCTAATTAATATGCTCACTCGCCACCCTGTGGTCTGGGGTGTGAATTGCAACCTGTCAAAATGACGGATGGACTTCAGTTTTTTCCGTCACCGTTTTAAAAAAACGGTCAATGACGGAAAATATTCAGTTAACGCGACCCCTGTGCTCCAGATACCCAACTACCTTAAAGGAAGATCACTTTTATAGCTTCTCTAACCACCTAAACTGTTTTGAGCTGTGCCAACATAATTGCACAAGGTTTTCTAATCATCTATTATCCTTCTAGGGCAACTAGCAAGCACACTGTACCATTAGAACACTGGAGTGAAGTTTGCTATAAGTGGGCCTCTTTACAAAACTACCCGGTACGTAGATATTTGCCTGGCACCGCCAGACTATTCTCCCTGTATTTTTCAAACACTGTGAGAAATAGTCTGGGACCCAGCCCATTAACGGCCTCTCGAGCAATGTACAAAATCAATCTTCCAATCAGATTCGTTTATTTGCGTGACACTCTTGCGCGCCGAAAGTCGTGTCTACAACAACACAGATGGCGAGCGGGAGAGCCGAGAATATGTTCCAATCCGCGGTAAAACCAGTTTTAAATGACCAAAAACACATTGAAACAAGTCATTGACAACAATCAACATGGCTCGCGCTAGCCATGTTGAATAAACTTCTCCATTCTCCGCTCACGGTAATTACTTGTTGCTTTAACAACGTCACGTCTGCCCATCACTTATTGGTCCACTCCGCTGTCTGTTTGCTGTGGCTTGCTTTGCTCTCGGAATTTGATCCGCCGGACGGTCGCCAGACTCAATCGCTGGAACAGCGGTGAGTCTGGTGTACCAGGCAACGTAGATATTGCATTAAAACCGGACGTTACCAGCTAGAATAGTCATTTACCACATTAAAAATGTGTAGTGTTTTTCTGGTTAGTTTTAATGTTATTTCCACTGAAAAAACAGTTTTTCTTACAAAAAGGAACCAATTTCTAAGTGACCCCAAACTTTTTAACAGTAGCGTATTTGGGTTATTCGGCTAATGGCCGATGTTGGAAAAAAGTCAATTTATCGGTCCGATATATCGACCTCTTAGTATTATTCACCACTGATTAATAATTTTGTATGAATACGATAAAATTACATGTATTATTTTCTTGTTAAACAATTTTACATTAACGGTTTATTCAATTATTGCATGTGTTAATTCATTCAAAGAAGACAAATAAAACTTCTAAAATACATTGTTAGAACTATACAGGACATTACATTATCCCCTTTATCAATTAATTGATTTTTTTTCAATTAATTTAAATGAAAAAAATGGAATATTTACAATTGAAATAAATTAGTTACACCTATTGCTCAAGCACACTAGAAATTCTTTAGCTGTTGTTGTTTTTAGCCTCATCAACAAATGACCTGTCCCAATTTAAGAATCATACGAGCACAAAAGCTTTCATACACATTCTATACGAGATGGTCCATTTCTCTCTTAACATAGAAAACATGAATAAATCATGACTGAGAAAATATACCTCATTGAAGAGATGTTGAATCACCGTAGCGAGAACCTCCACTTTTTTATTTGCTTGGCTGAGCAGTTTCCAAAGCTGGCTGGCCTGGTTCTTCTTTTCAGCTGGTTCTTTGCCCTGGTTGTGTTTTGCAGCGACCACACCAGGCTTGGGCGCACTTTGCAAGCGCGTCCCATGTTTAGGGCTTGACCGAGTGCTAGTTTTTCCTTTCAACGTGGGCGCAGGTGGTCCTATGGTTCCACTGTTGGTGGAAACACTGACAGGCACTGCTGGAACCGTTGTCACAGGCGCACTGGCATATACCCCGTTTGGTGCCTTGTAAAGAACAAACAAAAATCACACGCATCATCTTCAGATTCGTGGATTTGCAAAAATCTCAATCACATTACTTTGACAGAAAATTTGAGGGGATAGCATACCTGTGCTCGTGATGGATTCTGCTGCTTGTTTCCTGCTGCGAGTGCTGGAGCTGGAGAGCTGCTGCGATTATTTGCAGATCTTGCGTGGACGTCCCTGGGCTTGTTTTTGTCAACTGCAAAAGAATGACATCCTCTTATTTTGTGGTTGACGGGCACAACATTCAACATGGTGTGAACCCCCTTGACACACAGAGAGTACACAGTTAGACCATTAACAAAATATTGCAGCCAACATGGCAGGATAGCAAAGTTAAACTGGCTGAGCACAAAACAAAATCAGAGGGATACATTTGTACAGACGAAAGAGGAAATTAAATCCGAGAAAACGACACAAACATTTCCCATCCATCCGCCGTCGTCAGAGAATACGCCCTTCTGACTATCTAGGCTTGGACAGATGCATTATGGGATATTATGTTATTGATTGCGAGATTGTATGGGTGTTTGTGAGTGCTTGTGTGTGAGATGGACTTCTGGGTGTGCATTAAGGAGTGCATTATAAGAGAGAAAAGCCATTAGAGAGGAACTTAAAACATCACTGAATGTGCTTACTAGCAAAACTCCCAATAGTCCATCCCAGAACTCTGCATTCCCTTCCTATTAGTATCTCTCTAGTTGGCAAATATTTATTGATACAGCTGACAGGAGTAGCTTCCTGACTGAAAATACAGCTTCAGATACACAAATTAACCTGAGAAGCACCACCAGTGTAACTAGATGCAACAAAACAGATAGCTATGTATGTCCTACTACTGAAAAGACGAACAAAAAAACGTCTGTACGTAGGTTCATGTAATTGTAAATCCTAGAAATGATTGTCAGCAAGCTTTATGTACAGGAGGGTAATCTGAGTGATGTGAAGCTGGAATGGTGGTGCCATTTGAGTCTACAGTTGATTTAAAATTTTGAAAAACTAACTTTCTATATTTACTGTACTGGTTTTCCTAATTGAAATAGGATTTTGCATTTGGAGTGGCTGCCACCTGCTGGCAGAAACGACAAGATGATGCAGTACTTGTTGAATATAATTTTTGAGACACAGTGGGAACGAAAAGTGGTATTTGACATATGGCAAAATGGCTTTGGCATATGGATTTTATTTGGCTTATGAGAAAATGGTTTTTGGTATATGGCATTTTTTGCATATGGCAGTTTTTTGGTAAATGTCAAAACCGCTTTTGGTATATGGCATTTGTTTTGGCATATGGCAAAATGGCTTTTAGCATATGGCATTATTTTGCCTTGAAAATGGCATGGACGTCCATGCCACTGACGGCCATGCACATCCAAATTCCCTAATTATTTTGAATGGCAGAAAAATGTGGTTTTGTTTTTGGACCATACACGTACCATTACAATGTTCTTTTGCCATTGAAAATGAATGGGAAATTTGGACGTGCAAGGCTGACAATAGCATCGCCTTACTTTGCTGGCAGTTGAATGTCAATGCACTGTAAAAGCCATTTTGCCATATGCCAAGTATTTCACGTTAAAAGAAGAAACCGCTTACTGAAAAGTAACTTGAACCCAGAGTGTCTTTTACCAAAAGCTTATATTAAAGTGCGTATGACACCAACAAGCAATTTTATTTCATATTTCACGCGGTGTTTTATGCTCCTGAATGAAATGGACCGCTTGGAAGTGTTTGGAAGCGATCGTTTTATATATTCAATTTTTGAATCCCACGCCATGAAAATTTGTGACTTCCGGCTCCAGTCTCGGGCTTAGGACGAATGCGAATGTCACGTCACCCGGGTTTGAAACATTACTCGGTTCGGGTTAGCATGTCGGCTAGCTGTCACGCCTCTTGGTTTGTTTACATTCTCCGAAGGCGGGGCAGGGAAATGACAAAAGCCCGACAAACTACGGTGGCATAAAATATCGTTCGGGAGGTGCGAGAGTAAAGGTGGACAGTTTTGACCATTATGGAGTAATTTTGCCATGTCGTACTGAAAAATGCATTGTTATTATTTCATATTCCATTTAGCAGAAGACTGTTATTTGTAATGACCATACCATTTATTTAGCTTTTGCGGGAAAATACTTGGATAAAAAGAATATCCTGTAAAAATATTGGAGTAGAGAGACTGAAACAATGACATTTTGCGGCACTCGTCATCACATTTTCCTCGTTCTGACCGGCATATTAAAAGACTAATTTCTCGTCATCTGCGCTTTGCCAAATTTTTGTATATAGTCGAATCGTCTCAAAATATGATTCTAATTCACATAATAATGCTATTTAAGACATTTTTTTCTCATGTCGTACGCACTTTAAAGCATTTCATATCAAAGGTGAATGGGTTTAACATTAGCACTTACACTGTTAGCACTGTTATAGGTCTATATGTAAAAATGATGCTTTTTCTCCCCCACAGTAGTTCTTAATCATGAATTTCGTTCATGTAAGGCCAGAGGAAGCAATAACTCTGCTCAAAAGCCTTCGGTTGTCATTTAGGGAACGGTTATAGGGCCCTTCGCAACCATAAATGAATTCTGCTAGCCACAAACACGTATGCTATGTTTACAATGCTTGAAGTTCAATCAATCACTCAATATTCTCCCGCAATGGAAGTCTTTTCTTGTTACAATTCAATAGTAAAATTTGTCATTTATTATAATTCATCATACATAAAGCTTTATTTGTGGGCTGTATCCACATCAAATGGCTCATTGACGAAACCACTTCATTGTTAAGTATCTGAATAATCTAATGCTTTTTTGTAATTTGATCATCAGTTCATGTTCATTTAGAACAACCATTTTGCTTAAAGGCTGGTACATCAATATACATGGGCGCACATAACTGGTACGCACCTACGCATGGGCAACAGAAATCACATACACGTATAATGCCATGTGCATCATGAGTCATGCCACGCTTTTGCGTACCTGTAAGTTAAATGCCCCAAAAAAGCCCCAAAGCCTTTATGCGGCTTCTTTGGTGGTTCACTATTGAAAGAAAAACACCTAATTGAGCTGGAACTGAGCCGAACAAGTGTTTTTTTTCTGAAAAGTGGTTCCAAGACGTGCCGTGGCTAGAAGCTAAAGATGACATCACCGAAGTGTAGTGATGAAAATTTCCCGCTCACACCCACAGCTAGCAGTTAAAACAGGTGTGTTTTATAGAGTCAAAAGAATTTCAGCCATCTATTATTTGACAAACACGAAAAGAACACAGAGCACATAAAAATAGCGCAAGCTGTCACTAATAAACATGCTAGCCAAGAAGAATTAGCTAATATTGAGGAAGACTGGTTAAGACCACTCAGTGATTAACAAAAGCAATCTCCTGGTATTCATGTGAGTAATCCATGAAAAAAAATTATGTGCACCACTGCACTCCTATTTATACATATTTTTATATTGTTCATCTACGATAGCCACCATCACGACATCTTGGTAAAGTAGGAAATGTTGATTATTTTTTTTTCCCGTCATTATTTGTCTGTGTGTGATGTTGCTGTACCTGGAGTTTGCCAGTCATTGATGGAGAGCTGCTGTGCCAAGACTGAGAGAAATTATAGTTAGCATGAATACTACAAGTTTTTCATGTCATGATAATGTGCATACAGTACAATACGATGGCTCTCAAAACAAAGTAAAAATAGTAGTTGTAAATAGAAAAAGCTTAACTGTTAATTAGGTGACTGTAATTATATAAAGTGTGTGGCAACATTTTATACTTTCAAAGTGACATGAAAAATAAGGATGATAAGAAACTCGTCTTGTCAGCCATCTCATGTACGTAGATGCCCCGTTCACTACAAGGGAGTTTAGGGAAAGCTTGAGTAGGAAAGGTTATTTAAGATCAAAATGAAAATGAGTAGTGGAGTGCAAGATTTGAGATCTAGGAAAGTCACAGAAGGTTACATTTTTACAGCCCAATACTGAAACGATACATATACCAGAACAGAAAATAAACCGCAGTTGTTATCTCTATGTACTGAATGATTCGATTGTATCCCTCTGTCTCTGATATTGTTTCAAAACTGGTCAATGATATAACTGGCAAACAGGCAATAAATACATGGAGTAAAAGTTAATACACTCATGTAAACCTGTCATACACGAGGGGCGAATGAAGAGGACGCTGGGATACACACATACAATAGAGGTCCCTCATAGCCAGTTGGTTTCCAGGAATGTTAGGCAACAGCCAATGGCAGAGCAGCTATGTAGCTGCCATTCGTATCCCAAAATTTTTTTCCTAACAAGAGCCAATATTTTCCCTTTGAGGCGTGTCTTAACCTGAAAATTCTGTATGTAGAGATGTTCATAAGTAGAGTAACCACTGTATCACAATTTCAATACACGCACTTTTGTCTCCTAAAGTTATTTGTTTTTGACTAAAATGTACAGTGACTCTGACGTGTCATCTTTACATTGGCCAGCTCACTGATTACAAGTTTTAAGACACTTTTGATAGTAATGGAAGACATGTCATACAGTAGTTTGTAGTGATGCACGACAATACATTTTTCAACCAATATCGATAACCGATTATTTTCTGCCCCTTCCACCCGATAACCGATAATGTCACGCCGATAATTCTATTCAAATATGTATGTAAAATTTTAAAGTATACAAATATCAAATGTTACTGTGCAAAAATGTAATTTAGTGCTATTTTTTTCCACATCAAACGTGAATAAGTAGTAAATTCCAACAACTAAACAATTGCAATGACGTTGTGTAATGGTAAGCTTTTGGCAACAATTACTTAGAGAGTAAACACCCAAGTTGCACAAAAATGCCTTTAAAAGTAAGCCATTCCCAACATATATTACTACACTGCAAAAACACCTCCTTAAAACTAGCAGATTGGACAAAACTGTTGATTGCGCACATTTGGAGGCTAAATCAAGTATATAATTATCGGATTGCATTATCGGTTGAATTTCGTTTTATCTGGATTATCTGTGTGACATCATAATTGCCATTATCGGCCGATAATTATCGGTGACCGATATTATGGTGCATCTCTGGTAGTTTGCATGTCCTTTGGTCCAAGTGTTTTCTTGGGCTGTCACTTTTGGCCATGCCAGTTTATAAGGTTTTAATTTTTCCCCCACAGTAACTGACATGGTTTTAATTTTTCACCCACAGTAATTGACATGTGAATTTTATGTTTCATCCACTTTATTTCATTTTAACCAGACTAGCTAGTGTTGTGCTAACTGCCATTTGTTACATAAACTGATCAAGCCTACTCTTTAAGAGGCTAAGCATCTTCCAAGTAACCAGAAAACGACCTGATATGACCAGGACACGCCCACCAAATGTTTCCAAATGACCTGATATGACCAGGACACCCCCCCTAAAAGTCCCCAAATGACCTGATATGACCAGGACACGCCCCCCAAGTGACCTGATATGACCAGGACCCCCCCCCCCAAAATGACCTGGTATGACCAGGTCACGCCTCCCATATGTCCCCAAACGACCTGATATGACCAGGTCACGCCCCCCAAATGTCCCAAAATGACCTGACATGACCAGGATACGTCCCCCAATTATCCCCAAATGACCTGATATGACCAGGACATGTCCCCCAAATGACCTAATATGTCCAGGACATGTGCCTGAAATGTCCCCAAACGACGTAGTATGACAAGGACATATCCCGAAATGTCCTCAATTGACATATGACCAGGACATGTCCCCTAAAAGGTCCCCAAATGACCTGATATAACCAGGACATGTCCCCCAAATGACCTAATATGACCACGACATGTCCTTGAAATGGCCTGATATGGCCAGGACATGTCCCCCAACTGTCCCCAAATGACCTGTTATGACCAGGACATGTCCCGAAATGTCCTCAATTGACATATGACCAGGACATGTCCTGGTCACCTCAATTGACATATGACCAGGACATGTCCCCCAAAGGTCCCCAAATGACCTGATATGACCAGGACATGTCCACGAAATGGCCTGATATGGCCAGGACATGTCCCCCAACTGTCCCCAAATCAACACCCCCCACCTGATATTGTCCCTGAAATGTCCCCAGACCAACCTGGGAGGGGCTAAGATCTGTATCTCACCACACCAAAGCCCCATAGTAATTTATGCAGAAATTGCCGTTTCTAGTTGGTTATTTGCAGTGTATGTATGTATGTAGACATGTGCCATGGTATGAAAACATCACAGTTTCAAAACTGCAAAAATTTTCCGTCATACCTTCCCTACGGTATTAGCTATTTTTTCTGTCCCAAAAATATAAGGAGAAATTCCCCGCTTGCAGCTGCAAGGGTAAAACCTCCCCCACAGGTTGTTGTTCAGTGTCAACTGTGCTACACGATGGCTGGAGGAGGTGAAACTTCTGAACTTTTTCCCCCCGTCAAAAAAACCCCCAAATTGCTGGTATGGGAATGCTTCGGCTACAGAAAAGTTACAGACGGCCGTGGCTTAGAGGAGGAGGGCCAACCAACATGTAAAGCCGGTTTGCGGAGGGTGGCTGCTGAGGAGGCAATTCCTCCAATATGATTTTGCATTTTATTTACAATATTTCAGTTATTTTTTATTTATCTTAACCCAATTACAAATATACTTTTGTTCCAATTTGTAATATGTATTTGTTACATGTTTCGATGCATTTTATACACTATAAATGATTTAGATCTAAATTTTAGGGGGCTTGGAACGGATTACGGCATTTATATGGAAAGCGCGTCTCTACTTAAAAGAATTTTCAAGTTACTAAATTACTTCCAAAACCAATTAATTTCGTAAGCAGAGGTACCACTGTAAATGCGTAGCGCTTAAGTAACTGAGCGTGAAGTCCCCTGATGAAGCTTGATGGCAGTAACGATCACAGGATTAATTTCCGGCATTTTCAATCAGAAGTGATAACACCGATGGCCTTGATCTTCACAGAGAACATCTCGAATTAGTGACAACATTTTTTCCCCACATCTTTGCTGAGATTGGAGAAAATTCCGGTCAGTTCAGTAGATACAGCCTTTATAATGCCCTCATCTGCCACTGCATTAGGTAAAACTCAACATCAGATTAAAGCTTGCACTACTGGAGGAGCTTCAATTGAATCCCAGTGCAGTGTCTCCATGAGTGTATGTGCATGTATGTGTGTGTCTACACATGCACTCGAGCGCTGACTAAATCCTCTAACCTACATTTTAGGGTGATGGCAGGCAGCAGTGGGGAAGTGGGTCGGTGGAGCTCAGACCGAGAAAGGCATAGTAGCCAAACACGTGCAGCTGGCTCAGATGGCTCAGGGAGAATGATTCACATGATGATGATGTACGTAGCTGCGCACTCAAACAATTCACCAAAATAATTATATATACACAGTGGTACCTCTACATACGAAGTTAATTCATTCCAGGACCTGGTTTGTAAGTCAAAATGGTCGTATGTCGAGCGGGATTTTCCCATAAAAATGCATTATAATTAGATGTTCCACAGCCCCAAAACCTACGCTAAATCCTTAATAAATACTGCTGGTACAATTACAAATAGCAATTACACAGAGCAAAACAAGTAAATTATAAATATAAATCAGAACAATAATATCATACTAATGTAACGAATCAGGTTCTAATGTGGCGATTGTGTTTTGCATGCTCTTCCTGACTCTTGGCTCTTCCGTGTGACTGAAAACAGAGTGAGAGAGATGCGGAAGAGTTTTTAGTTTCTCTTTTTGCAATAATTGTAAACTGCTTTTGGCACAGTTATACCTATAACACACACAAACAGACACAAAAAAAACAACAACTAGTTTTACACATACATTAGGCTACTTCATTACACATACTGTCACAAGGCATACATGAGAAGCTGATTTTTTTTTGGATGATTTACAAAATAACAGTGAACAAAAACAGCAGTTAAGCTATCTCCTGATTTTTATTTTCCCTCATTCATTTCCTTATTCAGCTACATTGTTACATAACAATACGACCTTTATTCTCGTAGTAATAGTCCGAGAAAAAAATAAATAAAAATAAAAAATCGAACATACGAAATTAATTCGTTCCAGGACCTCGTTTGTAAGTCGAAATGGTTGTATATCGAGCAGGATTTTCCCATAAGAATACATTATAATCCCATTAATTTGTTCCGCAGCCTGAAAACCTACACTAAATCCTTAATAAATGCTGCTGGTACTATTGAAAATAGCAATTACACAGAGCAAAACAAATAAATTATGAATACAAATCGGAATAATAATAAAAATAATTATAAAAATACCTGTAATAATGTAACGAACGGGGTTCTAATGTGGCGGATGTGTTTTGCGTGGTGTACCTGAACGCACTGCGTGGCTGACTTGACAAAGTGAGGGAGGGATGGAGGGGGTAAGGACATTTTAACTTTCACTTTGTTCAGCTGGGGCGGACATTAGGCATGTTGTGTTGCACAAGTTCTCAAATAAATGATTAAAAATCTGACAAACCCGGCGATTTTTTGGTGATGTTAGTACAATAATAAATGTCACCTTAACTTAAAAAGACTGGCGAACGGAGTTCGGAGGAGGACCGTCGAGATTTTAGACATTCCTACAGCCGTATTGTCAAGTCAGTTCACGGACGCACCCACCATGCTCATATTTTTGCATCATTTTCATCTTCATTTCAATGGTAAGCCTCACCTTTTTCCATCACCTGCACTAACATTCTTGGAACCCGTGTTGGTTTCACTCACAAGAAAATCCACTGTCCGTCAGTCTTGCAGGAAAACAAAGTAACTGCGGCGCTGTCATAAATCGTTAAAGTTAAATTTTACGTCGGATGTTGAAACGATCGTGTGTCGAAGCGATCGTATGTCGAGGTACCACTGTATTACTACAAGAATAAATGTTGAATAGAATAAAAGTCGTATTATTACGTGGGGTTATTAATGTAGCTTAATAAGCAGCTATGTACTTCACGTAGCACGTTGCCGCCTCTGTTAGAATCAAGATTTCTGAAAGCATCTTGTGTTTTAGACTCAGGTTTACAAATAGGGAAATCCTTAATATTTTGCCTTATTTTCATCAAATTATAATTATCAATAGAATGATTTATAATGATGCTTTGTCATAGCTCCCAGCTGAGGTACAGTGGTATGAAAAAGTATCTGAACCTTTTGGAATTTCTCACATTTCTGCATGAAATCATCATCGAATGTGATCTGATCTTTCTCAAAATCACCCAGATGAAAAAACAGTGCCTGCTTTAACAAAAACCACCCAAACATTTATAGGTTTTTATATTTATATGAGGATAGCATGCAAACAATGACAGAAGGGGGGAAAAAAATAATTCGGTGAACCTTCTGCCTAAGGAGACTTAAAGAGCAATTGAAACCAATTTTTACCAAACAATTTAAGTCAGGTGTGTGCCTAATTACTGATGAGTGGTTTAAAGCTGCCCTGCCCACAATAAAACACACACTAGGTAAGAATTGTCTTGATGACAAGCATTGTCTGATATGCATCATGGCCCTGTCATCTTCATCTGTGTGATTTTGACAAAGATCAGATCACATTTGACGGCGATTTTATACAGAAATGTGAGAAATTCCAAAAGGTTTAGATACTTTTTCATACCACTGTAGATGAGAAACTGATTTTCATTCAAAATTGCATTTTTTAAAATCATTTGCAAAATAACAGTGAACAAAAACAGCAGTTACGCAAACCTCCATCTCCTGATTTTTATTTTCCCTCGTTTCCTTATTCAGCTACATTAGTGCTACATAAAAATATGTCTTATTACGTAGGGCTAATGTAGCTGGATAAGCAGCTACGTACTGTACATAGCGCGTTGCCACCTCCATTAAAATCAACAATATTGAAAACATCTTGTGTTTTACAATCCGTTTTACAAATGATAATCCTGAATATGTTGCCTCATCTTCATCAAATTATAATCAATAGAAGGATTTGGAAATTGTTAGATTGTTTTCGTCTTGGAGATGAAATGAGTGTGTGGCAGCCAGGCAGTTGTTATTTAACATGGGGTTTTGACAGTTGCCGTCATATTTTCGGAATCAAAGCACCATTCCGGCCCAGTTTTACCGCTGATGAAAACCTTGACTTCTTGTACATTGACTGCAAATGAATGAGATGATAATAAAAATTCTAAGTAAAGCCACATGAAAATAGGGGCCACGTGAGACACAAACCTTCCACAATAAGGAGCTATTTTATTGGATATATTAGTAAAAGCCAGATGAAGATTGTTGGCTAGTTAGTAGTGCATGTGTGTTGAGTCACGTGGCTGCTGCTTCTCTAGGCGTGGGTCGCACAACTAAAAAGGAGAGCCAAGCCATAGCTATTCATCACGCTACTGCTTAAGCACTAGTGCATAGCACTCGTAAAAATCTGCAGACTGATGCAGGCACACGAGTGTAAAGTTGACAGATGGCTACATTGAGCCCACATATACATAGTGGCTTCAGAATAACAAAAAAACCCCCACAGCTAAAGAGAGTGGAGCAACAATGGCCGCCAATGTGAAAGCGGAGCAGTCGGTGATGAGCGGCAAGGGGTTGCATTGGATGCATGTTAGTACTAAGGATGAGGAAAAAACAGCAGAAACAATCACAACAAATGATAGAAAATGTTGGGAACATATCAAAAAAGACAAACATTGATGTAGTCTTAGCTGTCAATGTACAAGATAGGTTGCTTAAGGATTGCACTTGTCACTCAAGGGATACTTGACATTGATGGGGGGGGGGGGGTGATTTCATAGGAAAACGATAAAACTGACAGATGGCAAAGAAGGACACGAATGTGTGACAAAAATATTAGAACTTTCTCAAATGGTTTCGGGTTTTGTCACACTGTCACATCAACAAGATGGTGGCTGATGGAATTGTTGGGAGACAGAGAACAGTGACATCTCCAGACCTGCATGGAAGACCACCGTGTTCTTCCTGTATCCTGAAAGCAGCTGAAGATTTCGGAAAAGTCCTTTAGCCGTCAGCTTCACATGGAAGTCTGACAGCGATAGTCTTGGAGACCATAACATCTTCTGTGCCTTTTTTCCCAGAAGTAAAAATCCTCTTCAGTTAAAAAAAACAGTAGCTAAGGCTTCAAAGGTCGACGCAAAAGTCTCTTCTCACCTGTTTGATTTGATTGGCAATTGCCCTTTTTGCCTTTTTAAATCAGATTTAGACAAAAAAAAAAAAAAAGTCCAACTTGTTTGTTAACGAACTGATTGTGGTACAAAAGCAGTTTGTCACATTTTAAAAACTAAATTCTTGACTCGCTACAAGAAAATGGATTAGGGGAATACAGTGAAAAACAGAAAATGGAAATCCTTTGAGTTGCCCTCCATTGAATCCGTGTAGAAGCCACAAAGGACTCCTTTCAAAAAACAACAACAACAAAAACAGCAGGCTAAAAATAAGTAGCTGAAGAAGAGAAAATGGCGCCAAACGAGCTGAAGATTTCACAGCTGTCAAGGTGGTAGTGAACCACCCAGCGACAAAAGATGGAGAGGGAGAGAGGGAGAAAAGCGGACGAGCAAGGGGCACCCTGGTATAGACGTTCTATTAAGGGAGGGAGGGAGGAATGGGAGGGGAGAAAATCCTCAGAGCTGCAGCTGATTTGTAGTCTGTCTCCGCTTCTACATGCTGGAACACAAACACATCCACCCAACTGGATTTATTAGCATATATTAGCCATGACGAATATAATGTACGTAGTTTATCTGACCGAGCAAAATGGTGATTTACGGCGCAGTCCATAAAAGCGATTTTGCTGCTATTCTGAAGATATGGAAAGCCAGGCCACACACAAACATAGATGAAATGGCGCATGGAGAGAAGGGGGAGGGGAGTGGGCGGGATATGAATAATCATCGTGTATTATCTCCCTCCGCTTCCATTTCTAAGACATCTTGCTCCTTGTTTTCGTTTCCTGCCGCATCTTCCGTCATAAATTTTGTTTTAATATTACATTAGTTGACTTTAATCATAGGGCTAGGAGTCAGAAATACTGTTTTAGTATGCAGCCATACAGTAATAAAGAAAAAAAGTACAGATTCAGAATACATGGAAAAACCTGTCTAGATTGTAACACTTATTCTGTTGCTGAATCTGACTTGTTTGTCAGTCTACAGCATTTCACAGTTACTTAATTATCCAAAGGACAACTCTATACTTAACAATTAACTCTGAATTAAAAAGCTGTTATGTCTCAAACAGGGCCGCAGCTATCGATTATTGAAGGAATCGATTAATCTATCGATTAGCTAGTTCGTAATCAGTCAGTAACCAGATTATAAACATTCAATGCGTTGAACCCGACAGGAACATTAATGAGCAAGACAGCACTGTCGTTATTTCACAAAACGAGCAGCAAAAGCAAAATGAACAGGAAATACGGGATGAGACGAGAGTAGACAAAATCGGTGTTTTGCGAATATGTTCTACACCGATGAAAAGTCCTAGAAGAGAAGAATTTGACACCCAAAGTACTACCGTGCGCATTCATCTTGTTTTGTTTAGATGCTTACAGGCAGAACATACTAAAAATGCCCTAAGAAAAAACTTTTAATATCAAATAAGGGTGGTTTAAACTAGGGATGTCAAACAATTACAATTTTTTATCGAGTTTAGGGATGTCCCGATCCAGGTTTTTGCACTTCCGATCCGATACCGATATTGTTTTGCACTTCCGATCCGATACCGATACTGGCCGATACCGATACCGACCTATCTGAGCATGTGTTAAAGTTATTTAGCCTCCTTACTTAGTTGTCAGACTCATGTTGAAAAAGGTTTTAGTACTCTTGATAACAACTAGCCAGCTGAATTAGGTGAGTTTGAATAACACACAACGGTTGGTAACAAGAAACTGACCTGTTTATTCAGTGACAAACACAAAACATTATAAATAACAAACAGAAATGGCAGTCAGTCAGTAAAACGTGCAAATAATATAATAACTGTATTAAAAAAGCAAAGCACACCAACAACCTCAGTGGAAAATCCCACAAATCCCCCAAGCTATTGGATCCTTTTAATGTTTCGTGCATTAGTTACAAAAATTGTATAAAAAGCCTCTCAGGTTTAAATAAACGACTATTTCAGGATCAAGTTAACATTATAAAACAGTAAATAAAATACTCAAGTCCCCATTCTGTATCAGCAGCTTTAAACTACATTCAATTCATTTAATTTTGCGAATCAACTGTTAAAGTTAAAATTGTTCCAGTTATTCCATAATTTCCCTTCTGTCTACTTTCGACATGTGAAAGTTTTAAAACTGTTTTGAAGATAGATTCAAGTCAAGATTTTGCCGATTTAGGAGTATTTTAGATAAAAAGTTAATTAGGTTCGCTTGGAAGGTTCACAACAGCCTACTAGGGAAGTCTTCTGCTTTAAGATGGCGCCTGTTTACTAACGCATCTGGTTTTCAATACTTTAATGTTGCTAACACAGTCGAGTCTGTCGTTTAGCATCTAGTTCGATATACATATGATATTTATTATCTCCAGTAAAACGACGTTGACATAGTTTGTAGCGGCTGTCAGCAACAGTCAGGTATTCTTGTGTTTTTTATCCAGCGGCATGAGTTGAGCTAAAGCCGTGAGTTGAGCATTGGCATTACCCGGGTCTATGACAAGCATTATGTTTACTTTCGGGACGCAATGCGGTCAGTTTCTCATTGCGTCCCGAATACCGCGCTGTGTATTAGTTCCGCTTTACTTGACATATTTCAATAATCGGAATTTGGATGTTTGTGAATCGTTCTCAAATCTTCCACGGCCGAATCGCTCAAGGATGTAATGATGGCTGGGCATGTTGTACCGTGGTTCTAAGTGTTGGATGGTGAGTCTTTACTCACATTAGATAATGGCTCGTCATCCAGAATGAATTCTTCGGCAATGACTCTTGTTATTCCCTGGGCTTTGGGACTGTCGAGTGCCAGTTTGTCACGCATAGCAAAAGTTTCTGCCAGTGTTAGTTGGACCTTTCTTTTTGTCTTCGGTTTTCTTAACATACTACTTATATTGTTTGTGGTGGTATTTCGCTAAATGCTTGATTAGGTTGGTTGTATTAAAACTTATTACAGCTTTACCAATACGCTTGACTTTATTGTGGCATATGTTGCACTCTGCCTCTTCGTCTTTGTCGTCCTTTAGGGTGAAATGATCCCACACAGCTGACATTTTTACCGATAAAGTCTCTCGGTAAATTGGGAGACGGTAAATTAGTGTGTTGAAGGTGTGCCGTAAAATGCGGACCGGATTTTAGGGAAACCGAAGCAAAAACTGGATTGGATTATGTAAATCGGTGCGATGGAAGACCCGGACCAGACTTTAAAAAAAAACTGGATTGGAAGTCTGGATCGGAATTTTTCCGTGTTCCAGTCCGATACCGATGCGCATTTTTTTTGCCCATATCGGCGTCCGATCCGATATTACATCTCTAATCGAGTTAATCACGGCTTAAAAATTAATTAATCGTAATTGATCGGATTTCAAACCAACTATAAAATATGCCATATTTTTCTGTAAATTATTGTTGGAATGGAAAGATAAGACACATGACGGATACATACATTCAACATACTATACATAAGTACTGTATTTGTTTATTATAACAATAAATCAACAAGATGGCATTAACATTAACATTCAGTTAAAACGATCCATGGAAAGAAAGACTTGTAGTTCTTAAAAGATAAATGTTAGTACAAATTATAGAAATGTTATATTAAAACCCCTCTTAATGTTTTCGTTTTAATAAAATTTGCAAAATTTTCCATCAAAAAATAAACTAGTAGCTCGCCATTGTTGATGTCAATAATTACACAATGCTCATGGTGCCTAAACCCATAAAATCAGTCGCACCCAAGCGCCAACAGAGGGCGACAAAACACCAAAAAACACAAGTAACAAGTCGACATGACACTGTGCTGTCATTTTAATCTGTTTGCGGGGCATGTGCGTTAATTGCATCATATATTTTAACGTCATTAATTTAAAAAATTAATTACCGCCCGTTAACTCAAATTTTGACAGCCCTAGTTTAAACGTGACTAATATAGTCAACAGATTAACAAGCTGCTTTAAAGCTTTCACAAGAAAACAATGCTGAAAAGGTTATAAAAGACTCAATAAAAACACAAATAGTAAGTACTCCCCGCTTTTAACTGATATGCATATGTGTAGACGTCTGACAGCGTAGTAAGGGATTACAGAACAATGGTAGTGTTCGTCTAGTGACAGTGACAGCTACAGACTCCGCATTGTTGCTGCATGCAGGTAGCGTTCAAAAGACCACTCTGTTTAGTAACTTATACTAACACCGCCAGGACCATGTTAACGATCTACTAGCTACAATCATTAACAAGTACTCAGATGAAAACAAACAAATCTGTTACGGTCCACAAATGCGGAACCAAGCAGACAACAATAACAGAAGGATTGCGTAAAAGAGATAATTGAACACACAAACAACACACGATCGCGTAAAGGGAGACAAAAAAAAGGGTCTGTGACAGTAAGTAGGGATTTAAAAAAAAAAAAAAAACCCGAAGGAAAACCGCGGTGAGAGGGAGACGAACGAAAAAACCAAGGCAAGGACGCAATTCGCAACGAAGGGGTCAAGAATACAAACTGTCAAATGGCAGCAAGTCAATAGCTCGGCAAGCCGCCTAGGACCGGTTTAAAAACACTGCTGACGAGCTGGAATTAGATGCAGGTACGACGTCAGGAACTCATCCCACAGCTCTGTAACAAAACAGTACTGTATGACCAGCAGCAGAATGTGACAAAATCATGCCAGTAGTCATCCTATCTTTGCTTGTATAGAGAACAGCTAATCTCCCAGTCCAGTGTAACCACACCATCATCACCAGTGTTCAATGCGCGTGTAAAACATGGCGCCCTCCGTAGGTCGTGGACTAAATATTATAGATTTTTAAATCAATGGCAATAATATATGTGTTTCTAATAACATAATTTAGTAAAAGAGAACAACTGTGGCTAATTAGAGACTACAAGTCTTAAGCCTGTGGTTCCCTTTAAAACCAGAGTGCTGTGCAAGTCATAGAAAGGAAGGGATATATCAAAATATTATTAAAAGAAAAAGAAAAGAAAAAAAAAAAAAAAAGAAAGATGACTGATTTAAAAGCCCACACTAAAAGCCACTATCGCCAGACATATGCTACAGTACATGCTAGAATCAGATGCATGTGCACGACTTCTGAGGTTACAGTATGTATGAGTGCATGGCACCAGAAGGCTGATAGCCCCTTATTGACTATTAGGTCCCCACAGGACACACAGAAACTTCCAGAGGCGACCACAAAGGGGAGGCAGCCTGGGGCTCTGGTTCAAACCAGAGCTACCACATAGAGGGACGCTGCCAACACGTTTCACTAACACACTGTGCTAAATCGTTTTAACTCTGCATCCTTTTGGTCAAGATACTGCATACCTTTTTGAAAGGAACAAATTTCTCTTTCAGCGGCTCCAAGTGAGGTTTTATGACATAACATCAAACATGTTAAGATTTCCCCACAAAACATTAGACTGTATGCAGATTAAATCCAAATTAAATATTACTGTAAATGTGGTTCATGTCGAAACTGTGTTCGCCTGAGCGTGTCTAGGGGCAGTGAAATAATTACAGAGGGACAGCACAGGGATAATAAGTATGTTTGTATAAACTCCAACTTAGAAGGAGCATAAGGGTGATGTGACTCAGTTTTAATGATAATCTCATATGATCTCAACTGATACAAAAAGTAGAAAGTGCGTCATCTCCACTTAGCAAATATTATGGGATCTTGAGGTCTTTTCTCATGTGGTAAGTGTAAACGCAGTTTGCTGGCTCAGCAGACATGGACATGAGTTTCAAGTCCGGTGAACATGACCAGCTTGTGCTATGTCTGAATGCAGCAAGTAATGGATGACATGTGGCATGCGAGTACAGCGTGCTGCACAACAATCCTCATTTTTCCTCACCCTAAGACAAAATACCATTTGACACAAAGAAAACCGATAACTAATTACTAACTTATTAACAAACTAGATTAGGGCTGCAGCTATCGATTATTTAGGTAATCGATTAATCCATCGATTAGTTAGTTCAAATAATCGAGAAATTGGATTATGAACATTTAATGTGTTGCAGAATAAATATTAAGAGATGTAAAACAAAGAAGCAAGTGTTTAAGCCTGCAAAAAACATTTATTTGGCAAGGGGAGTCAATCAAGACGAAGCCGAGCGAAGGGGCTCCCAGATGGATTAAACAGCGACACCCAGAGGCGGTGTAGAAGTCGCGGGGGAAAAAAGACAAAAAGAGGAAGTAGTCGTGCCATAATAGTATTGCACTAAACCACCGTAAATGCACATGAATCCATTTACAATTAGAGATGTGAACGAAAATTCGGCGCCAAAAACTTTCGGCCGAAAATAGCTAAAATTACATTTTCAGTTAAAAGGCTGGAAGTTTACCACCAAAAAGTGTGAAGAACCTTAGTCCTCTAATGACGTAATCAAAACATGGCAAGCTGCCACTATTTTGGCTCACTGCCAACACGTGGAATGCATTTTGAGGTATCAAAGAAATATATCAATTATTAAATGAAGGAAAATAAAATAAATTTGCTTCATCGCTGCTAAATGTTCGTTCTTAAGTTGCTTTCCATTGATATCCCGCATCATTTTGAGTTCAGTGCATTTGAGCCCGTGCGTGAGTAGTTTGGGGTTTGTTTGTATACTGTCCGCTTGGTTAAAGTAGTATTTAAATGAATAAATGTGGATATGCTGTGGATTAGTACATTATGTTTATAGGATGACCTATTCTTTTTTTTTTTTGTCACTTTTTTTCTGCGACTCTGTCAGTCGCTGTTTAATCCAGCCAGGAATGACTTCGCTCAGCTTTGACGCCACGAGATCTCTGCCCACTCACTGGCTCTCAATCGATTGTTCTCAACCACTGTTCCACACGAACGTACGTCGAGATCTCATTTAACTTAGCAATTGAAGGCATGAGACCCATTTTTCGAGTATCCCAAACTTGCCGTGAGTTGCAATTTTTAATGGAATGAAAAATCTGACAGAACACTAGGAACGCAACCTCCAATGGGGTTTCAGAATCGGCACCTTTCAAACTAAATGTCTCAAGCCTCCGGGGTTGTAGAACCAATTCCAAGGCAACGGGCATTAATCGGAAAATAATGAAATAAAATAATTAAGGGGGGGGAAAAAAGAAAGACTGAATGAATTATATGCATGTGTATTTTTCGGCCATTCGTTTTTTTGGCCAAATGTCTCCAATGTTAAATACTACTTTATTTGTATACTGTTCGCTTGTTAAAACTGCTCACGCCCGGGCTCAAATGCACTGTACTCAATGGGACACTGGACATCAAGGGAAAGCAACTTCAGAACGAGCGTGTAGCTTGCCTGGTACACCAGACTCACCGCTGTTCCAGCTATAGCCCCTACTCACATGACGTCACAAACACGCCTTCGCGCCATATTGTCCGTCAACTCGTCGTGTTGACGCATTACTGCTACGTAAATTCCTCCTATTATAGCGTGTTTTTCTGCTCGTTAACATTAATCATCAAAATGGTGAAGGCGTGTGTGGCGGTTGGTTGCAATAACAGAGAAGATAGACGGAGAGACGTGAAGTTCTACCGTATTCCGAGAGACCCGGAGAGGAGAGCGAGATGGACTGCTGCAGTTCGACGAGAAAACTGGGCTCTAAATGATTACCACGGATTATGTAGTAGTCATTTTATATCTGGTAAGATGCATTTAATATATATTTAGAGGGTTTTGGGTTGACAACCACAATTAAGATCATTGCGAGGCTAATCGCCGACAACATACAGTTTCAAATTCAAGATGCTTATTTCTTCCACCATCATTACATTTTGAATAATATTAAACTGGTACCAAGTGAAAGAAGCTGGCCTCGTCTACGGATCATCAGTTAAACAGGTGTGTCCAAACCTTTTGCAAAGGGGGCCAGATTTGGTGTGGTAAAAATGTGGGGGGCTACTTTGGCTGATTTACATAGAACAATATATTTAAACAAATTTTAGCAAGCCCTTCTGTGTGTCACATTTGCTTTATTATTTTTTTTAATTCATAATTTCAACAGTCTCGTCTTTGTGGTGTTCTCTTTCGACACTCGGGCTCTTGCGAAATACTGCTGCTGTGAAATTAAACTAGCTTCAAGTTGCTATAATTTCTCGCTGCGTATCTTCCCTGTAATGTTGTCGTACATGTCAGCGTGTCTTGTTCGGTAATATCATTATCGCGTCACATCGAACTCTTTGAAAACAGCGACTGTCTCTTTGCAAATGAGGCAGACACAGTTGTTGCGTGTTTTATTGAAGAAATAGTCCAATATCCACCTATCCTTGAAGCGTCGGCCATCGCAATCAATTTTTTTTTTTTTATTGATTGTCGCCATTTTAAAAAATTGGAAGTAAAGGGTCACACGGGGTTGCTTAGAGGGCTGCACTTAAAGTTTTTCAAACTTTCGTGAGAATAGGCTGATTTTGTGTGGACAAGATAGTTGTAGATATCAGGGTAGCAGATGTCAGGCAGAGAGGGCAAGACAGCGGGTCGAAAAATATCGAATTAGGCATCAAATATGGATCTGGCGAATGGATAGACTGAAGCTTTTCCACATAACGCCTTTTGTGCAACGCATCCAATGAGTTTACAGCGTCTGAAAGCACCGGGGTTCCATGAATTGCACTATAAATTGCACAACAAATTGAAACCATTGAGAAAACGGATAAACAATGACGGACAATATGGCGGCCGGATACAGCGACATATCATTCTGTGACGTTGGTGAGTAGGGTCTATTGAGTCTGGCCACCATTCAGCGGATACAATTTCCAGGGCGGAGCAAGCCACAGCAAACAGACAGCGGAGTGGACCAATCAGCGACGGGCAGACGCGACGTTAGTAAAACGACGAGGGCAGGACGAGGGACTTGCGCGCGGAAGTTAACATACGAGGAGAACGGAATTTATTCAACATGGCTAGCGCGAGACAGACTGTTGTCAATGACTCGTGTCGATGTGTTTTGGTCATTTAAAACTGATTTTACCGTGGATTGGAACATATTCTCGGCTCTCCTGTTTACCATCTGTGTTGTTGTGGAGACGACTTCCGAAGCGCAAGAGTGACGCTGCTCGTTAAGAACACGTCACGCAAATAAACGAATCTGATTTGTCGATTGATTTTGTACCTGCTCGAGAGGCCGTTAATGTGCTGGTTCCCAGACTTCTCTCTCAGTGTTTGAAAAATACAGGGAGAGCAGTCTGGCCGTGCCAGGCAAGCGTGTAGCAGCGATGAAGCAAATTATTTTATTTTCCTTCATTTAATAATTTATATATTTAGACAGGCTGCTGAGAAATATTGTGTGCCTAACACTTCGGATCATTTTCATGGACTTTGCACAAAATTCAAGCCTTTTTCAAACCGTCTACACTAGGACAGATAATGGCTTTAAACGTTCAAATTATTATACTATACGGCATGTCAGCTACACTTACTGTATGTACATCTTGTCCGGATATTTTATTACACAGGCTAGAGAGTCAGCTGATTTGGTAAACGCCGGATACCTTGTCTAGTGTAGCCGCTGGCTACCCATGTAAAATTGGAGCCAACGGAAATGACGTCATGGGTCATACCATCACCATTTTTTTGTGTGGCATTACGGCAACGTAAACAATGGAGGCAAATGATACAGATGCTGATTTTCTGCTCTTCTTTTAACAACTGAAAGAGATTGTAAATTTTACGCTTGAATATGTCCGAAGAAGACATCGAACAACGACCACAAATTATAAGCTTCCATTTTTGACACACACACACACACACACAAGCAAATGCAAGCGTCCCTTGCAGGAGCGTGGCATTTAACAAAACACCTTAAACGTTGTGCAGACAGGTATAAAATATTGTCTGAATGACAGAGGTAAAAAAATATCCTTTCTAGTACAGACGTAGCTTATAAAGACAAAAAAAAAACTTCTGTAATTTCTCTACTCAGAAGATCTTCTATAATTTTGTACCTGTTCCATTAAGTCCATTGAGCCTTGCCGAGCCACGTCTTTGCAATGAATGGGGAGCTTGCTTTGTCAGCACCTGAGTGACAGTTGATGGTATCTTTGGTATTTGATTGGCTGTTGCGATCTTGGCCAAGTTGTGGTTGCTGACTGAGGGGGCCTTCAAACCTAAAAGGGTGACAATAAAGACATTAAATCCGATTGCAGGTTTTGTTTAAATGTTGTGAGTTAAGGCAGGTGAATTCGTAAACAAATCGAAGTTATTAGATTTGATTTCACCCAAGATAATAAACATTTTTTCAGCTTCATGAGTTACACAACTTAATTAGAAAATGTACAACTGAGAGGAACAACATTGTTGAATTTAGGAATATGGGTTTGACGATATATCGAAAAGGTGATGTATCGCGATACTTTGTCGCCCAAAAGGTTATCGATAAGCTCCCGCAAAGTACAGATATGTTGTTTATAAAATGTTTCACTGTTTACAGAAAAAAGGAACCAACAGATTGCTATCAAAATCTTCTATTACAATTGCGTCGATGTTAGCTCATTGACGGTGACCGACATCCAGTTCATTATGACTTTATTGGAAAATTAGCACCTAGCACAGAGAATTCACAGCCAGTCTTCCCGGTTTTGTGTGAATTTACAGGTCACTTCCTGTTCATTTTAGGGCATTCATATGTTACGTCCTGTTGATTTTGAGTCACTTACTATTCATTTGGGGACGTTCCAGAGTCATTTCCTGTTCATTAATGCAAAACCAACAGGAAGTGACCCGTAAATGCCCCCAAAATGAACAGGAGGTGACCAAAAATCAACAACAAATTACAATAATTTCCGGAATATAACGCGCACTTTTTTTCCCCCAAATCAACTTGTAAAATCATGGTGCGCATTATAAATGGGTACAGGGATGGAGAAAAAATATATATATATAAAGACCGATTTTTTTAAATTGACACAGCCATGTTGTGTTGAAGAAACGTATGCGGCGATCCGTTGCCGACCATTACGGTACGTGACGTCACCATTTTGTTTCGGTTGTGGCGAGCTAGGGAAGGAATCGGAGGCGGAGTATCCAGAGGCGTAGCAAGGGTCCCCGAGGGCTCCAGGCAACACTGGGCCCTTCGAGCGTGTGCAAGTAAGGGGGACAGTTTGACTTGGAGCAATAGAAGAAAGACTAGCAACACAAAAATACCACCATCGGATGCGGAGGTATATACCTTTGTGTGAAATCAGTAGTCAGATTGGCCCTACGACCCACCAAATTCAAATTATTCCGTAAAAAACACTGATTGGTGGACTACCGACCGAAATGAGTATTAAATTTGCAAATAAAATTGTTTAGGAGTATTTTAAATGCATACATGTTATATTTTTCTTACAGAGTATTCGACGAGGAATACGAAAGACCCATTAATAGACTTTTTTGGGAAAAATCATCATATGTTTAAGTAAACACATGAATAATGAGGTGGCCTGTGAAAATCAGCGTAAAACAATTCGGCAAAAACTTTCCAGAGAGTAGTTGGTGAGTCGCTCTTTAAAAAAATCATGTGGTATTAATAGCTGATTGGACTTTCTTAAACATGTATAATGTAAGTGACATGATTAGTGCTGATTGGGATTCATAACAGAATCGTTAGATAATCTGCCAAATGATTCCATGGTATTGAAACACTCCCTACACTTGTCGCTGCGACAGTGCAGTAAAGCTGCGTGTGCTAAATCTGTTGGCCCTCTGGTGGCCCCTGCTGGCTGGGGGCCCTAGGCAATTGCCTGGTTTGCCTAATGGGACGCGACGCCTCTGGGAGTATCAAACAACGGAGCTAATCCGCGTTGCTTTATTGAAATTTAGGCTGCAACAAAATACGGTAGCAATGTCTGTCTCACATGCAACCCGCGAAATATAACTATCTTTCCGGCTGTTCCCTCAACAAAATACCGGGACCTATACAACGTGCCAACATAAGTTCCGCCGGTGAATTCTTTTATAACTCGCTACACGGTAATACTTCACTCTGATTGGTCGAATGATTTCGTCTGTGTTGAATTCTGATTTTTTTCACTCTTCATAAAAAAGCACAGAATTTAGTTTCTTGAATTCATTTGAGTCAACGTTTATTGCAGCTCCGCAACTCGGACTGTCACAAACGTACCACAACACAGACTTTCTGTGTCTGTCAACTATATCTGTCCCTGGGGAAACTCAAATCCAAATAACAATAGTTCCTATTGTTACTGTCGTGTCGACAGCGATGAGTTCTCTCAAATTTCCGACTTACGTTCTCACTTTCATTTTACCGTATCAATCCATGGAGGAAACATTTATTCATAATGATTAAACGAGCAAGTTATACAGTAGCCTTTAAAAGAAAAGTCACATCTGTTTTGTTTTCTCCTGGATTCAGGTGAGTTCAAGAAGTTATAAAATCATATTATTACCTACCAATATTATACTACCAATGTGCTATGCTTGTGCTGTGTTTCACCAGTCAGTAAAATGACATTTCTGTATCTGTACACGAGCTCTGTTTTCTTGTATTCTTCTATTTATTGGTGCTAAAATTAGGGTGCGCGTTATACAGGGGTACAATAATTTTCCCTAGATTTTACAATTAAATTTGGGGTGCCCGTTGTACACGGGTGCGCCTCATATTCGGGAAATTACGGTACCTGAAATGCCACAAAATTCACTCCCTCTCTGGCATTGGCTGCCACTGACAGCCATGGACAGCCAATCTGTTTCAAGTGGGAGGGATGAATGTTTATTCGCTGCAACCCTCCCAGTTCAAATGGATTGGACGTCTCCTAGTGAAACTCATTCCAATTCACTGCAGAAGGATTAAAAGAGCTTGCTTTTTTGTTTATTAGTTGTTTTGTAGAATACCTAGAATGATTTCCTGATTCATACATCAATAATTGTTGTATCGCAACATCGTGAGCTCATCGCTATTTTGAGCCTTGTATTGCAAATCGTATTGTGAGGTAACTCGAGGTTCCCATCCGTATTGCGGAAAGTGTCTAGACATGCTACCTACAACTCTAAAACCCATGTGTTGTGGCAATCTTCAACATCTGTTGAAACTGCTGACATTTTCAGTAGGGGCAATGCAAGTACATATTTTATACTTTGGTCGGTACAAAAGAACAATTAGTGAATTAGGGCACTTTCACATTAGTCCAAGAGGACTAGGGTCCGGTTGGGGAGCTACCTTACAACTACACTTGTGAATTACTTGTTGAAAAGGTTCAGTCCAGGTAGTCCCCGGGTTACGAACGAGTTCCATTTCTACGCTGGCGACATAACCCGAATTTCCCTAAATACCCTCTAAATCTTAAAATAACAATTCAGAAACATAATACAGCGTTCTAATTAGACAGTGAGCTAAACTCCGAAATCTCCGTGTGGTATGCTGACTTTATTCAGCTGCCATTGATGACATCAACCCTTGCACAATGAAACTAAAATAAAAACTAAATTAGTTTCATCTTCAATGACAGCAATTCAACATTTGCGTTTATAACCAGCGCTGATACAGCAATAACAATCCACACAAATGATTAGCATGTATCAGTTAGCATCCGCACATCATCAAAAACAATCACATAAACTCGCCCTAGTATTCAACCACAATTGAAAATGCACTAAAAACAGCACAAAAGGTGTTATATACAGGTGAAAGTCCCTCACACATTTACACTTTGAATATTGCTATATGTGCTTGGTGACCAACTCTACGGACCTTCATGAAGTCACCCCCCCATCAGATGCAAATTTATATAAAAATGATGTGAATCGTTTGTTTGCTTTTCCATAGCCTAGCTCCCGCGGCTAGTGGAGCGTACCGAATGTCCGGGTGTCCAAACAACTAGCATGAACGTAGCACAAACAAATGGTACTACTTCGGGTCCATTTAGCGGTAAATGAGGGGCTGAGAGTGACGTAATCACTCGAAAGCAATATCTCAAGCCCCCTATTTACAGCAAAATGGACCCGAATTTGTTTGTGCTATGTTCGTGTTAGTTGTAGGGACACCCCTCTGTTATTGAGGGATTCGGTACCTTCCATTAGCCACGGGAGCTAGGCTGAAAGCAACTAGTGACGTCACCACTCGAAATTAATATCTCAATAAAAGCATAATATCTACAACCCCTAGCAAAAAGTATGGAATCACCAGTCTCGGACGAGCACTCACTCAGACATTTTATTATGTAGAACAAACTCCGCTAAAAAGCTTGAAAAAAAAAATGAATTAGTTCAAAAGTGCAACTCTTTAGCATTCAGAAAAACTAAAAGAAATGAATAAAAAACATTGTGGTGGTCAGTAAATGTTACTTTTATAAAGCAAGTGCAGGAAAATAAATATAGAATCACTCCATTCTGCGGAAAAATATAAGGAATCATCAGAAACAAAGAAATAAAAATCAAAACACATCTTTAGTATTTAGCTGCACCACCTCTGGCTTTTATGACAGCTTGCAGTCTCTGAGGCATGGACTTGATGAGTGACAAACAGTATTCTTCATCAATTTGGTGCCAACTTTCTGATTACAGTTGCCAGATCATCCTTGCAGTTCGGAGCCTTGCTGTGGACCATTTTTTTTTCAATTTCCATCACAGGTTTTCACAGGTTTACCTTCTTCAAGAAGTTTGATAATCCTCTCCTTGGTCTCAAGAGACATCTCTCTTGTTGGAGCCATGATTCTTGTGAATCCACTTGGTCCAGCAGCCCTCCAAAGTGTGAGGGCCCAAGTACACCGCATGCATGATCGTTGCGGTTCCGGTCCGGTTCAGTGTTGCCTGCGTGCCACGCAGTCCGTCAAAAACAGGCAAATCATACCGGCTGCTGCACGGCTGCGGTCCGCCAACTCCGTCCCCTCGTGAGCTCTCGCGTGATCGCGCGCGATAATGTGCCATTTAAAACAACGACAAACACACGGAGTCTGTAGTATGTACGCATCAGAGAAGCAGAGAGAGAGCACATTTTTTCCCTTGCATATTGATATTGTAACGTTTGCTAAGCGGAAGTTTGGCCGCGAAAACAACTTTATTAACTTACCGCCACCTCACCAATGCAAAAACAACAACTACAGTGGGGAGAACAAGTATTTGATACACTGCCAATGGGTTTTCCCATTGTCAGTGTATCAAATACTTGTTCTCCCCACTGTATTTCCACTGACGTTATCTAGTCCACCAATCGGAGCGCCGGACTGGTGCACCAGCACACCAATGACAGCCCCGTGTTGGTGCATAAATTAACCCACCGATGACAGCCCCGGCGACGCTACAATATTTTAGTTGTGTCTGTCTCTTAATTCCAGATTGACTGCATCATGTTGAGATCAGGGCTCCGTGCAGGGGGCTATTATGCCCTTGGTTGTGTCGGTGCGTTTATATCTTTGTGCACATTTAAAATTTATGGCACATAACATCTCATAGAGCTGTTATTAACAACTGATAAATAATCTGTCATATTTATAAAATGGATAGCGAATTATATACGACCCGAACTAAAAAAACAGCGTACTTGGAATTGGTGTCTCAACACTGCAGATTCATGTGCCCAGCGCAAACTGTTGAATTTTCTATTAAGAGTCAAGTGAAATGTAGGAAAGAAAGAAACGTCTTGAATAGACCACCAAGTCGAAACTTGTGGGTGTCTCTTTTTTCTCTTTCGTACTTTTCCCCCTCGACTCTGTATACAAACCGAGATTGTTTGTGCGCGGGGCACGAGAATTTCTGCAGTGGAACCACTTCCAGATACGCTGCTTTTTTTTTTTTTTTTTTTTTTTTGCTTAGCACGTCGTGTGTTTGATATCATTGCCAGAAAAACACACATAATAGGACACTTTGCAGTTTCGCTTTTAATTGTGTCCTTATAGTAACGATCTGCTGCATGTATATCACTTTGTGACTTTCCACCTCCATGTTGAAGCGCTCATCATCCATTTTCGCTCGTGTTTAAACCGTGATTAGGCACCTGGGCTTTTGACGTCAGGCCCAGCTCCGCCCATTTTGTCGGATGCGTGTCCGGCAGAAATAAAAAATAGCCTATACCATCCGGCGGGCATGCGGCACGCCGGAGGTGGTTCGCAGTCAATCCGGAGCACTGACGCGGCCGGTATGCGTTGAACAATAGGATATAATGGGAACGGATTGGCGCCGGCGCTATTTTTTACCGGAGTCGGACCGGAACCACAACGATCACGCATGCAGTGTACTTGGGGCTTGATAGCGGCACTGTTTTTAACTGCTGACTAACGAGCAGATCTAATCTGAAGCAGTGGCCCAATTAAGGAAAGGAAATTGACTGGGTGTGTATGTATTTTTTACTCAAAATGGAGTCATTCCATATTTTTTTCTTCAGAATGGAGTGATTCTATATTTATTCCCCTGCACTTGCTCTATAAAGGTAACATTTACTGACCAACACAATGTTTTTTATTCATTTCTTTTAGTGTTTCTGAATGCCAAGGAGTTGCACTTTTGAACTCATTATTTTTTCAAGCTTTTTAATCAGAGTTTGTTCTACATACTCATTTTCTGAGTGAGTGCTCGTCTGAGACTGTTGAGTCCATACTTTTTGCTAGGGGATGTATAAATTGGCGTCTGGTTTGGAGACTTCGTGAAAGTCCGTGGAGATGGTCACCACGCACATATAGCAATATTCAAAGTGTAAATGTGTGAGCGAATTTTTTTTGTCTATGTTTTCCAGCTATGCACGTGTGTGGAAATGATGAGTTGCGGTTACGTAGTAGCAGGAGGAGGGCAGTTGTTCTAGTCCTCATCTCTACTTCCGTGAAATATAGTCTATTTTCGGTTCTTCCTCTTGGAGTCGCGCTGTGGCCATTTGCTGTCGTGTTGTGGCCATTTGCTGTCGTGTTGTGGCCATTTGCTCACGTGTTGTGGCCATTTGCTCTTGAGCTGTGTTGCGTTGTGGTTATTTGCATTTGCGTTGTGGCTATTTGCATTCGCGTTGTGGCAATTGAGGTTCGTGCTTTTGCCTATTTGTAATTGTGCGTTTACAATTGGGGCTTTGTGTTGTGGCTGTTTGCATTTGTGCTTTTTTCTTTTGCAAAGCATTTGAAGTTGGGGTTCGTGGTTTTTTCTTTTTGCAAAGTGTTTGGAATTTGCATTTCGCCTGACAACTCTTGGCCAGCGTAGCTCAATGTTTCCCGTGCCAAAATAAAAGCGTGCATCACAAAACGAAAGTAGGCATTATTTAAAGACTGAAAACAAAATGGCGAACGAAACCCTGGCGACGTAAAGTCAAAATCATGTAAGTAGGGTACGTCAAAAGTCATAACCCGGGGACTAGCTGTATTCACGCAGCACCGACTGACCTTTTCAAGCAGCATCACGTGGACAAAAGGCGCACTCATTGATTGGACAAATTTAGAAGAGGAAATACTTCCCTCCTGGGAGGAGAGGGAGCATGGAGTGTCACAGCGTGACCAGAATTCGTTTGTTTAGTCTGAAATACAGTTCGTATGCGCATTAACATTTACAAAACGGAGCGGCCTATCTGAGAAAAAGAACTCTGGTCCGTTTATACAAGGACCAAACAGTGGTAGTGTGAAAGCGCCCTTTGTGATTTGTCAAAAGAAAATTAATATTATCAAACATTTTTTGAGCGAAAGAAGCACCTGCACTGACACCATAAAAAAAAAAAAAAAACAATCACACACGCAAGTATACCTGTATTTGTTGATCGAGACTGGAGAGACGCAGCTTTGCTTCTTATTACAGGAGACTTTGGAACATCAGTAAGACAAGGGCTGTTGAAATAGCTAACAGTCTCAAAGGAACTAGCGGGACCTGCCAGGGTTTTCCCGCTCTGACTGCCCAGTGAAGGATTTTTGCTGGCCCTCTCATCTGACTTGATACCAGAACATGAAGATTTGAGAGAACCTGAAAAATACAATGATTGTATAAATTAAGGGTGTAACGGATGTAGTGAACCATTTCAGTTTTGCAAGTTTGGTTTGCTTCACCTCGTACCATTTTGTTCTTCATAAAATTTATTATTAGCGGAAGCGCTTCGTGTGGAACCTAGGGAATACAGTATTGGGAGTTTCTGCACAGATGCATTAAAGCGGAAGTTCAGAATTTTTGACATCAGGCTTAATCTTCGAGTTAGCGGAGGTTTAATTAGTTGGAGGAGTTCTTTCAAAATATTCCGTGCAGTTTGTAAGTTATTTGTTAGTTTCAGGGCTCCGGAGTAGCTAAACTAGCGTGAGTCAATTGGGCCGATTTAACATGCCAATAAAAAAATTATACAGATCTACGAACGGATCCAACATAGTCAAATGAATTCAAAATGCAGATCGTTGCTTTATAATACTCATGCAGCCAAAACAATGTCACACTAAACGCTGTTCTTCATTTCATTCATCAGGACTATTTTTTTTAGATGCGTAATACAATCACAATAGAGAGGAGTGCTTCGGCCACTTGTGCTCACGCTGCTTTCGATGAAGGTGGGAAGTCGGATTTATCCCACTCGGATGGTACCAGTTGCGACCTCAAAGCTTTACTTTTTTTATTTTGGCCAAGACATTTTGACCTCCAGAAAACCTGCCTTCTCGTAAGCTATTAAATAGTGGAGGCATTCCAATGATATTTTTCCAGATCAGAGGTTGGAAACACTGACTTCCCACCGTCCTCGAATGCAGCATCCGTCTGCTGAGTTAACTGACAGCAGGCAAGATGGTGAAATGTGCATTTAGAGGCTGTAGAAACAGAAGAAATTGGCATAGAAAAGTTTCCACAAATTCCCTTTGAAGAACGAGGAACAATATAAACTGGTTACTTGCTGCTGGCTACGACGAAAAGTCTGATCCAAAATACTGTAGTGCTCCCGATAGGGGGGAAGAAGGAGAGGAGTTGGTATTGGCTTACCCACTTTATTGTGGCAACAATAACAAAGAAAACCAATAACAAAAACACAGCGGGCTGCCGCGACATGCGACCGCTATCTTGCCCATGCTCCTTCTCGCTTCCTTGTACGTCACAGCTCGTCTCTTAAGAGGGCCGCGCATAGTTACGGACATTACAATACACAACGAATAGTTTGCTGCTGAACCCTTCACAATAGGCTGCCGCTAGTTTGAAACAGCCTTTAAAAAAATCTCATTTGCAAGGCGTGACGGCTTTTATTTTGGTGTGGCCATGCGCCACAATAATTTATTTTTAGGGGAAATCCTGAAATGTTGCTGCTCATACTGCAGTTATTGACATGCAATGGTAAGTTTTAATAACTTTATCCTGAAAATATAGCCAACACTATTGATTGCATGGGTCATCGATGATTTTCATGTGTGTAGACAGTGTGTTGTTTTTAATTGGCATGCTAAGTCAGTCCAATGACATACCGCACGCATGATATTTTTAGACCGTGACGTCGCATCGTAAAGCGGAAGTAAAGCAGAAGTGTGAGATTATAGACCCGCCCTCGCATAGATACCATGTTAATTCTGATACTTTTCTCCGGTAATCTTTCAAAAACGAACATGCCAATCACACATTGCTTTTTTGGAACTTGTAGAAACGACTCTAGACATTACAACATATGAAGGATGTTTTCTTCATACGTTTCCCAAAACCAAAAACTCGGAGGAAAAAATGTTAAGAATGTATCAACTTGTGCGGACTTTTAATGCCAGCTTGGTGAATCCATTCACATTTCATATGCAGTAAACATTTTGTTGGGTTGCCATGGTCTTTCAGAGGACAAAGAGGTAAGCCATTTTGATATTTTTAACTAATTTTTTAGCATGACGTTGTGTGGTGCCGTTTCTGTCTGATAATGAATGACCTGAAAAGAATTAAAATGGTATCTGACTGCCACTGTTACCTTTTCTGTTGTAAAAAAAAAAAAAAACTTAGTAAGGGTAAGTGTAAATAAATTATAGAATTAAGATTTGTTATCAATGAAAAAATTAAAAGTGTTCGTTGGCTGTCAATGAGTAGCATTTGCGATCGCTACACAAAACTAACAATATAAATTACCCCCCAGAATGGTCATAGACGTAAGACAACCAGAGGATATAATATATAAGGAAGACAGGGCTGGTGGTAAAGGATAGCTTGTTTAAACAGGAGAATGTCATTGTCAGTCACGTAAGAAAAGGGTGTCGATAAAAAAGCTAAGGCTATGCTTAGGTCGGCTGTTTTTTTTCTCGTCTTTTTCAGCCCTCGACACTCAAGCCATCTCTTTAGCTGAACATTTTTAAGTTCTTCCACATCTTTGCCAGTGAATTTGGCACCAGAGACATCATTTTCTGAGATAATTGGTAGGTTTAGCTCTAAACATCTCCTTTGTACATGATTTCCATTCATTTCCTATTGGGGACAAACAGTGGCATGTCCCCCCTTAGCAACAGTAGCTAACGCCATGAATATTATTGAGCGGAAGTGACGTGCTACTTGCGGTACGCCATTGACTCGGGCTAGCTTAGCCACTCCAGAGCCCTGAAACTAACAAATAACTAACAAACTACACGGAATTTGTTGACATCAACTCCACATACTAATTAAACCCTTGCTAACTGAAAGATTAAGCCTGGTGTCAGAAATGCTGAACTTCCCCTTTAAGTGCCAGATGCTCGGGCTTCCTTTAACCTCACTACTGATAAGCCTGGCCGCCAGGAGCAGCTGACGGTGTTCCAATGGACGCCCAGGCTACGCACGGCGGGAGAGCCTAGAGCTAGTGGCTTAAAAGTGTTCGAGTGGGTTCTCCATTAAACTTACCAATGAACCAATTTTTACTTTACTTTCTTTTACTTTCTTCTTTCCCCTTTAGCATGGATTTAAAGACAGAGACAAAGCCTGTATGCTACACTTATAGAGAGGCATTTTTTAAATGCGATGATTGCATTTTCACACAACCAGAATTAGACAAATTATTTAACACTTACTCATAAGACTGATGATTACATGCAAACATGATCAAAAATGTTCACTTGTTAAAAACCTCATGAACCTTAGTTTGCCAAATCAAGCTCCATTATTGTCCTGAAAATGGTTAACAGTGATTCACGTGTCTGTGTTTACAATATCCTGACCAGATGTGCCCCTTGACCTCAACAGAGGAAGACTGAGCGCAAATGTCAGCACACACATACATTCAGGAAACTGTGGAGGAGGTGGATGTATCATTAGCTCACCTCTGCTTGTGGGTCCGCTGTTCTCATTGAAAATAAGGTTTGAAGATAATCCTTTAACAGGAAGCTTGGATGCAGGGTTTAAAACTGGTCGCCCACATAACCCAGAGGCCGGCTGGTGACTAACTGTAGATTTTGAATTGAAATTGGAAGAGCCAGGGGCCGTTGGTGAAGCCGTCTGTTCCAGAACGGTGTGAGGTTTGGAGACACCTGCAAGCATTGTTCATTAGCTGTTATCATGCTGACTTTTAACTTTAAATGGAAAAATGTAAAACACCTTTATATTTAGTGAGCACTTTGATAGAAAAATTACACAGGTTTATACTTCAATGTTGTTTTTGGCAGCCCTTTTAATTTTTGTCTTAGTCTTTTGAACAACAATACTTTTGAGTCTTTGTCATATTTTAGTCATCTCAAAATGTATTTGTCTTAGTCTAGTTTTTTATTTTTATTCAACAAAAACTCAAGCCTAATTTAGTCTAGTTTTAGTCGACGTTTACTAAAAACGTTTTCGTCTGTAAATTAAAAAAAAAAATCCAAATGAATAAATGAAGGTTTTCAACTACAGGCAGTCCTCGGGTGACGTCATACCCGACTCACGCGATTTCGACTTTACGACGCCTAAGTCTTGTCCGCTATTTTGTCTCCTGTCGTTTTTTTTTTTTTCAAATTCCATAAACAGTACCTTAATATCCCTCACAATATTAAAAAAAAAAAAAAAAAAATATTTTTTTTTTTTAATATGGTGTGTTCTGTCCTCACTAAACGTGAAGTTGTCCAGCTTGACAGACAGCTAACAAGGCAATTGTGCTTTGGCCAAACCAAAGCGCAGCTGTCCTTAAGCCATGTCAGATGAGTCTGCTCCTAAGTCAATACAAGGCTAGATTCAGCCAGAACTAACACTGCCACCAGAGGGCAGTGTATCCTCCAACATTAAATAAAATTCAATACAGTACTTTCAAACAGTTCTTTTGAAATTAAAGGGTATTTGGGGGTACTTAAAGGGTTAATTCCCACTTATAAGGAAATTCGGGTTACGTCGCCAGCATAGAAACGGAACTCGTTCGTAACCCAGGGACTACCTGTATTTTGATTGACAGACGAGCACATATTGGACCGTTTACAAGGACAACGCCAACTTGCTGATTATACACACCCAGCAGGAAAACAGTATGGTATATTATTTTCAATTAATTATACCCACCTGGACGCCACAAAGTCAGAAAAGTTGTCCGAGAGTTTAGGAGGACGCTTGTCGTTACCATTAGCCAAATGCTAACACATATGCTATGCTAACGCTATGAGTTACATTTAGTGTGTGTTGATCACTCAGCAAAGACCTTAAAAGCTAAAGAAACATTGCATATAATCTCTGGCTAAGATAAGAAAACAAATCTTTTACCATGTGTGCATGCCTACATGGAGGGCACAGCACGTCAAATGAGTGACACAAAAAGACACTGCTACGATACAGGCTAGCTATACATTAAAACAGGGGTCCCCAACGACCGGTCCACGGACCAGTACCGGTCCATGGCGCATTTGGTACCGGGGCGCGAAGAAATAATAAAGAATTTATTAAAGACTGCGTTCTGGCCGATTGACTTTGGCCTGTGCCGCTTAACACACCAATATCCCTGTCTACTCTAGATATACAACTACAGAATGGGAGGTCGTCATAGAAATGCCTGGAAATGCTTGGCCTCGATAATAACATATGACGTAGGTCGTCGCCCATCACATTTGTTCCCGGAAATATTTAGCCTCCACACTAGAATGACTGAAAAACAGACGTCTTTGGACAGATTTTTACGGGGAAAAGGGAACCTCACGAGCCATAAGATGAGCCTACAACCTCGAAGAAAACAAAATCTATGCTACTTCCCAATCACTAAAGACCCACGAACTGCGAAGGAGTGGATTCGTGACCCGTATGTGAATAAACCGAGTGATTCAAGCATGTCTGTGTAACAGGAATATCAGCTTGTAGAGATCGCAAATCACGGGGACCTTAAACGTACATTTGAGACAACAACTCTACCGACGTTCTGGATTAAAGTCATCTCGGAATATCCTGACATCACTAGGAGAGCACTGAAACAAACCAAACAAGCTCAGGCCTCCCACTGATTCAGCGAGTGAGTTCTATTTTTTTCCCTGCACTTAACACGACGGGGCTAAAAACAAATGTTATTTTATATTTGCTGTATTTTTCTGCCGCACATTGCCGGTGTTCTGACAAATATGGCATGCGCATAATGTTAAAAATGACGCGAATGCGGCGATTCCAAAGTCCACGCTACAAACTTTCTTTAATGAAAGGAATATTAACTTACGTTTGCCATGTTAGCTGCACACAACAACTGCACGCAGCTCTGTCACTTAACGACTTCGCCATGTCATTAAGCATTAATTTACGCCATTTTCGTGTTGCACATGTATGTTTATGATGTAAATATTTTTTTAGCACCGTTGGATAACATTGAGAGTCCAACTGAATATAAAAGAGGGATTTTTTCACTGCCACAAAAGCTTTGGGAGCAAAATTTTATAAGGGTGCAAAATTTGAAAAAAAAACACCGGTCCGTGAAAAAAAGACCCAAATCACACTGGTCCGTGGTGCAAGAAAAGGTTGGGGACCCCTTCATTAAAATGTCATATATTAGCAACACATGACATTGCGCATTTTCGTGTCGTTCTCGTCTCGTCAGACGAAAACTAGCATTCATCTCGTTATGTTTTAGTCTCCCAAAACACGTTTTTAGCTCGTTATCGTCTCGTCATCCTCGTTAAAAGTGTTTAAGGACGAAATATTTTCATCATCATCATCATCATTGTTGACAAAAACAACACTGGTATTAATATAATTCGGCAAAATTGGAGGCACTTTTTTCCTTCTCCTTCTAACTTTTTTTTCCAAAACCCACGTAATTGGGCAGTGTGTTGCATTGTCTCTTTTCTGTTTAAGCAGAAGGGGGATGGGTGGCGGTAACACACAGGAGAAAAGGAGAGACAAGAGAGAAAAGCACAGGACCACAAGAAACAATAAGCGAGCACAATGAATAGTAAAGTTTAGAAAATTACTGTCAGCAAGGAATACAAATTTCTTATCAAGCTTCCTATTGTAGGAAATCCAGTCAGGCTGTTATTTCACACTCAGGTACTGTGCCCACTGCCCAGCCAATATTTAGCAAATCGTTTGCTTTTGTCAATCAAGGCTTGTATGATACTTTCACTTACAAGTCATTCACATTGCACATTTGCATTCAATTGCACTTTACTTTCACTGATCCAAATGGGCAAGCAATCCACATTCCTAGTAGACCTCATAAGAATGTGTCCTTTCTGACTAACGGAGGAAGAAAAAATGAAATCTCTTCATATTTTTTTTCTTTTTTACCTCAGTTACATTACGTCACTTGAACAAGAGACCCTCTGTTGATGAAGGCTGAGCAGCAGTAAAACTGTGTGTGTAAGTGACTGAGGCTAGCAGGAAACATCTGGCTTCATTCTCTTTGGATTTTAATGACACATCAGACCAGTGAAAGCAGCTGGATTTTGTTACCTAAGAAATCAATGTTCTGTAAGAACGGGACAGCACAAATCAGGAGTAAATAGGACCCGTAGAAAGAAAACCTAAAAAGAACGTTTTTAGTCCAAAGTAAAAAGTCTTTTTGTTTTTGTCTAAGTTAATAATTCTCAAATAGTGGGGCGCATCCCCAAGTAGCGCTTACGACCTCGGGGAACATACTTTTTTGCCATACTAAAATAAAGAATAATTGCACATCCACTCAGTGGGTGGCAGTGGCACTCTCATTTTCAGAGTGTGCGCAGTATTTGTGAACCAAACAAGAGCACACAGAAAAAACCACTGGAGATATGAAGAACCAGAGCCATGTAGAAAGACAGTTGTAACACTCTGTTCTCGCCACCTTAGGTCGCTAGTCCACGTAGGCCTAAATAGTTCCAAGCACAAACATCGCTGTAATGGTTTTCGATGGAACTGACAGCGGTAATTGCGACATTTATGGTAAAAATTGATAAAATCACGTAACTAAGTACTTGTTTTATTATCTCATTGGGGTCCGCCCTCATCAAAGTGATGTTTGGTACTATTCAAGGCTCCATTATACGGAAGTAAAATCATATAATGGATCCCTATGTGAGTGTCGCAACTCTCTTCCTACATGGCTCTGTGACGAGCTAAAACGAGGAAATACGGTAAAGTGTACGCAGCAATTGGCAATTGGCTTTGACTTTTAATAAAGTGGGAGATGAGGAAAGACCAGTCTGTTTACGGTGTCTAAAAATGTTTGCAGCTGAAAGCAGGATGCCAAATTAAGATCTCACTTAGAGACATTAGACCCCAATCGCATTGATAAACCGCTTGATTTTTTTTCTCTGCAAAAACAACTTTGTCAGTGTTACATCAGTAAACCAGCAAGCACTGTTAGTATCATATAAGGTGGCATGCCAAGTTGCAAAATAACCTCATACCATGGCAAAGGAGCTGATATTGCCTGCAGCGAAAATAAAAACAATCCCTCTGTCCAATGACACTGTCGTTTTTGTTCTATTCATTTTTGTTTTACAGACAAATTCTTTGGCATACTGTAATCTTAAGTTAATGTTACGAATCAATTTGAATTTATGATTATTTATTGATTTTATTTTTCAGTATCAATTGTCAAAAAATGTACCTTGAATATATTTTTACAGTTTGGGTGTGATTTTCTTTCTTAAGTAAGGCAAATTGATTCTAGTTTGGATGTGACTTTTTTTTTATTTTAAGGCAAATTGATGCACTTGGTCTTTTCTGTTCCAAACAAAACAATGTCAGAAAAGTACTTATTGTAAGTCGATCTATATTACTTTTTTCTTTAATATTAAATAGGACACAATGTTATGCACAGGTGTATTTATAATTTTATAGACAAATGATAGTATTGACAGTGGCGGCAGTTCAATTGAGACGGGTGCGAAACATTTAGATCTTCCTGGGGGGGGGGGGGGGGGGTAACAAAAAATAATTGAGAAGCACTGGTCTAAGTCAACAAAGCTGTTGTTCCTAAAAGTGCAACTTAACACAAAGTACCCCCCCCCCCCCCCAAAAATAAACCAATATATACAAATATGGGTACGCTGAAAAAATTAATCATCCCCTTAGTCACATACTGACTTTGTAATTCGTACTGTATTTGCAACATAACTTCAAAGTTTTCAATCCCCCCCCCCCATTCTTAATGGGCAAAGGCCTCTTGTTCATTGTAATTCTTGGGCTTGCAAATCACAGCTGGCCGCTTCAAGTCCTTCCGGAGATTCTCCAAGACTAAGGCCTGATAATGCTGTTGTATTTCATTGACGGCTAAGGCCTGATAATGCTGTTGTATTTCATTGACGGCGGAGCGACGGCATAGGCCCTACCTCATTGAGAATTCGAAGTTCTGTGTCAAGGGAACATGTTGCTCTGTAATTCACCACCAAGCCACTAGAGAGGTGTGGCGTTGTCTTTGTACGGTTTTAGGGGACTCATGTCAAATTCCTTTTGTTTTCCTCTGTTCATAGACGGCAATGGTAATGGGGATGGAAGGTGTGTATTTGGCAGCTGCAGCTAATCAATATTGAAAAACAAATGTTGTTAATACAAATGTTGAAGCGTTGGCAACACAGACGACGTTCACGAATGTTTGAAAATAGCGGCGTTATTGTACTGAAACAGAAACAACGTTCTGATTAGAACAACCACATTCCTCTGGCGTTCACAACGTGTTGACGTGACGTGTACTCAAGATTTTTTGGAGGCGCACGTCAGGCTACGGCGTAGGGTCGTAAACTAGGTCTGCGTTAGGTCCGCCGTCACCACAACGCAGAAGAGGCAGAAGAATAAATCAGCTTTAAAGACCCATTCAGACATACGCAGAACTCCGTTTAAATCTCCGGATTCAAACGGGTAGCCCTCATGTCTGAAAACAATTTCCCGGGTCGACTGACACGGACATTAACCGGGTCACGTCCTAGTATAACCTGGCACGTGGCATGTGTGAAAACAGCCATTTAATTCACGAGTCACAGCGCAAAGGGTAATAACGTAAATATTATAGCGGGCTGATCGTCATTTCCTCTTTCTTTGCAGTAAGATGAAAAGCGGTAAAGAAACATTGCAATTATCAACATGGCAAACTGGAAATAAAGCAAAATGATACTGGAAACATGACGAAATTGAATTGCTACTGCCAAGGACTTAGAGCCAAGGACGAGACCGTCCATCGTCCATCTTCGGAAATGTGTTGTTTATCTTGTTGCCAAACCAACTAAAATGACATAATCATTGTTTTTATGCCTGATTTTTTAATGTCTTTGCAATCTTGTTTTTATCAACATCTTCGCTTGACTTCTTTGCGATTCCCTGGACTTCCACCATTTTGCAGATTTAACTGTCTGGAAGAAGTACCGTAACACAGTCGTTTTTGATCTACTTATCTGTTGCCGTTCATGGTTCTGTTTCCATTTACACTTGGTTTCAAAACCTATTTGAAAACACCTGATTGGAACCTCTGTTCTTAAGAGGAGAAATCTTTAAGGGGATGAATAGTTTTGCCGGTGAGGAAATAATAAAAAGCACATTTGTTGGCTGATGAAAAAGAAAAATACTATAAGTTGTGTCTTTGATCTGATGATAACAAGAAGAAAAAGCATGTCAACTTGCCAAATTTCACCTATGGTAGCGAGTATCATTGGCTGAAAAAAATATGTCCTGGAAGCTAGTACAGCAGTAAAAGATTTGGATATTTTGGTATGTGCAGGTTTCTAGCTTAAGACTTGATTTATTGTCATGTCACAATTGTTTGTTTTATGTGTACAATTAATTTGTTCTGATGCTATTCCGTGAATACATTCAGGCTGAAATAGGACCATAAAATTAATAATAATAATTAAAAACAGATTTGAAATTACTGTAAGCTATCACTTGCACACATTAAGAGTATTTCCGTTCACACAAAAGAATCTATTCATGGCATTCTTAGTCTAAGGTCAAGAAGCAGTGGTCTCACAAAAGCCAGGACAGGCAAGCCATTGTCCACTAGAATGTGAACTTCACAACATACAAGTTTCATTTTACATATGCACAGCATACGCATTTTCCACAATGCAAATAACATACGACAGCAAGTCATCATGGCATACAAGGGCCACATTACCCACGAGAGTGGAATTACAGGCTACAGGAAAGTGGAAACCAAGCTGGGGACACCATGCTTAAGTTGAGAGGTGCAGTGTCTCATTACACTACTGATTCTATGTTTACAAAGACAAACAGACTAAGTAAAATATTCATTCAGGAAAGAAAAACAAGGATGAGGATGGCGAGCAATCAGCAGCTGAGAAACAAATGGGTTCTTCCACACGGTTTGATGATTAGAACACACCTTAGCTGCGCATGCAAACAAACTCAAAGGACTTAAAGTTTCCAACTTGATTAGAATTGCTGTCTGTCATCTTCAGTCAGAAACGTCACATGTCTAACAAAGGGTAGGCGTCACAATGTGTACAACTGTGTGGTTCAATGGTATGTGGAAGGTATTTTAACTCTTAGCTCCAGTGTGTCCGACTGCTCATTTCTTGAACCTGCTCCAGAGGAACTTGATTTTTTTGGTCCATTACACACGCAAGAACACATGCATGTCTACACTCAACTAAGTATTGTATGACTCTTGTTCTGTAGCGGTTTTGATTTCAGGTTTCATACAGTAAATGATGCACAGTATGATGATATAGATTAGGTTTGACTTACCATGGCTCTGATTTTGAAGATGTTTTACTCTCAATGGAGACCCATCTCCGGCACTCTGGCTAACTTCTTTCAAATTAGGTCCATTTGTATGGCTTTGCCGGTGCCTGAGGCTCTCCGGTCCTGGAGGTCCAGTCCCTGGAGGTGGGACTAGTCCCTTTTTCCTTGGAGGTCTTACAGTAGGCCCCAATTTAGATACTTTCTGTAGGAAGAGTTTATGCTTAGTGACAGAGTTCCAGCCAAGGGTCCTAAGCTCAGAGCTGTGCACCGAGACCATAGTGTTAGCCATTCCCTTCTTCCAGCCAAAACTGAGAGAAGAGGAAGGAAGGCAGTGAAGGAGCAAAGGGGAGGAGTGAGGGAGCGTGCATGTGTGTAGCGCGAGTGAAGGAGGGGAAAAAAAAAAAAAAAAGAGTAGAAGAAAAAGGGGAACGAGTGAACAAACACAAAATGAGTACAAAAAAACAATCTAAATGTGTAAAACATCCAGACTGGTACCATGCAGGTTTTCCCAGACATAACCTTAAAAAAATTATGTTTTTCTGTCACAAACACCAGTACATATGGAGTGAGTTTGTCCGGTGCGCGGATGTGTGTGCATTTTCGAGCCCCTCTGAAATTGTTCTCACATATTACTGCTCAATTATTGCCAAGAACAAAGTGGTCAGGGATCTATTTCTGTGTGTGAGATCCTATCGGAGCACTCAGGTAATCTTTCTCTCACATTTTGTAGACGTCATTCGTTACAAACAAAAGGTGTCTTTGTGTTTTTCTCTTGTTTCTCTGAATTAGGGCTGTGAAAAGTAAAAGTTGGAAGTTTTTCTAAAGTACCCTCTGCAGTACCAGAGTTCTGATGCGTAAGCTGGTGTAAGAGTGACGAGAGCTGCAGAAAGAAGGCGTACACTCAGCCAAGTCATTTAAAGGCACAACGCTGGAATGTACTACAGTCTGAGTGCGCGCACGTGTGAGTGAATGACTTTTGGCTTAATGCTTTTAAATCTCTTCTGTTTTCATTTGCATTTTATAATTCACTATTTCATTTTATTTAAAAATGTGACATGTAATATTGCTGTTTTAAGCGGTTTAGAAAGGATTAATGACATTTTCCATAATTGTTCTCATGGGACTTGATCAGAGATATGAATGACTTAATTTCAGTGTGGTCATGGAGCAAGGCTTTTCTGAGGCAGACCACGTGGATTATTCTTTCATTTCCAAAGAGCCAAAAACACATGTACACATGCGAGCCAAAAATGGTTATTGAGTTAAATTATAAGCCCAAATTTTTTTTCTAGATTAGGCTAATGTTTCTAACTACCGTTTTAAAAATGCCACAACTAGAATGTTCTAATAGTCAACTATCTTTGCACGGTCAACCCAACTGAGCTATTATCATCATGATCAGCAAGATCAGTGGTATAAAACTTGTTACAGTCACTAGATCTAGCACATATTTGTGTCATGTATCCACAGGCATACGTGCGTGTTTGCATAAATGACAGTGTTATGAACACACCCTTCGTTGACACAACCCTTAGGCTCCATAAGAGACTATGTTGGGACAGGTTTTAGACCTGTCAGGGAGGGGAGTGTAGTTTTTTGTGTTTTTTTAAAGAAATACCCCAAAGGCAGCACATGTGAAATTAGATTGTACTCATACCACAACCTGTAATGTGCTCTTTTTGAGGTACTTCATTGTTACTACTATGTTTATACAGTACATCTATCAAACCTTTGTTGAACAAAAAGCTAATGTACACTACTGTTCAAAAGTTTGGGGTCACTCTGTGCTTTTCTTTATAAAATTAGGGGGGGGAAATGAAGTTTTTTTCAATGAAATAATGTGGTAAATGACTATTCTAGCTGCAAATGTCCGGTTTTTCATGCAATATCTACGTAGTTGTATAGACGCCCAATTTTAAACAAACATCTAATGGTACATTGCGTTTGCTAGTTGCGTTAGAAGGATAACAGATGATTAGAAAACCCTTGTGCAATTATGTTGGGACAGCTGAAAACAGTTTAGGTGGTTAGAGAAGCTTTAAAACTGACCTCCTTTCAGCTAGTTGGGTATCTGGAGCATCACCTTTGTGGGTTTGATTCAACTCTCAAAATGGCCAGAAAAAGAGAACTTTCACGTGAAACTGGACAATCTTTTCGTGTTCTTAGAAATTAAGGCTATCCCATAACAGAAATTGCCAAGAAATGGTAGATTACCTACAACGGTGTCCCTTCAGAAAGCAGCACAAATAGTCTCTAACCAGAGTAGAAAGAGAAGTGGGAGAACCCGCTGCACAACAGAGCAAGACGACAAGTACATGAAAGTCTCTAATATGAGAAATAGACACCTCGCAGGTCCTCATCTACCATTTTCATTAAATAGTACCCGTAAAACACCAGTGTCAACATCTATAGTATAGCGATGCCTCAGGGATTCTGGCAAAGAAAAAAGTTATATCTGAAACTGGCTAATACAGTGGTACTTCTACATACGAAATTAATTCGTTCCAGGACCTTGTTTGTAAGTCGAAATGGTCGTATGTCGAGCAGGACTTTCCTATAAGAATACATTATAATTCCACTAATTCGTTCCACAGCCCAAAAACCTACACTAAATCCTTAATAAATACTGCTTGTACAAATGGCAATTACACATATCAAAACAAATAAATTATAAATAAAAATTGGAATAATATAAAAATAATGATAATAATAATTCCTGTATTACTGTTACAAATCGGGTTCTAATGTGGGGGACGTTTTTTGCTGTAAGTAAACGCACCGCGCTGCTGACGTGCCAGAGGGAGGGAGCGGTGGAGGTTGAGAGATTCACTTTCACTGTCAATGTTTTCTTGAGAACACCGTCAACTTTGTGTTGGATAAGTTCTGTAATAAATGATAAAAACCTGACGAAGCTGGCGATTTCTTTGGCGATGTTGCCACAATAATAATTTTCATCTTAACTAATAAAGACTGACGAACGGTGGTCGGAGGAGGACCGTGGAGATGTACTGTTGAACCAGTTCACGGATGCGCACCCAAATGATTGTAAGGCGACCTTGAGTGCCAGATAGGCGCCTTCAAATAAAATGTTTTTTTTATCTATAATTTGCATCATCATTGCAATGGTAAGTGTCACCTTTTTCCCTGTTTCACCACCTGTACCAACCTTTTTGAAACCTGTGTTGATTTCTGTCACAAGAAAATCCACCGTGTTTAGAAACAAATGGCAAGTCAAATTTTACGTCGGATTTCGAAAAGATCGTGTGTCGAAGCGATCGTATGTCGAGGTACCAATGTAAATAGGAAGTATTAATATGGGCAAAACACAGACAATTGACAGAGGAAGATTGGAAAAAAGTGTTATGGACAGACGAATTCAAGTTTGAGGTATTTGGACTGTGGCTCACAGAGAACATTAGTGAGATGCAGAACAACTGAGAAGATCCTGGAAGAGTGCCTGATGTCATCTGTCAAGCATGGTGGAGGTATGGCGCTGGTCCGGGGGGGCTTTGGTGCTGATAAAGTGGGAGATTTGTACAAGGTAAATGGGATTTTAAATAAAGAATGCTATCACTCCATTTTGCAGGGCCATGCCATACACTGTGGACAACGCTTGATTGGAGTCAATTTCATCCTAAGAAAGGACAATGACCGAAAGCAAACCTCCAAATTATGCAAGAACTATTTAGGGAAGAAGCAGGCAGCTGGTATTCTATCTGTAATGGAGTGGCCAGCACACTAAACAGATCTCTCTGTATTGAGCTGTTGTGCGAGCAGCTTGACAGTATGGTACGCAAAAAGTGCCCATAAAGCTAATCCAACTTGTGGGAGGTGCTTCTAGAAGCATGGAGTGAAGTTTCTCCAGATGACCTCAACAAATTAACAGCTCAAATGCCAAAAGTCTGCAATGCTGTAATTGTAGCAAAGGGAGCATTCTATCAAGAAAGCAAAATTTATAGGAGAAATTTATTATTTCAAATAAAAATCCTTATTTCTAACATTGTCAATGTCTTGACTATATTTTCTATTCATTTTGCAACTCATTTGAAAAATAAAAGTGTGACTTCTGAAGGAAAACATAAAATTGTCTGGGTGACCTCAAACCTTCGAACATGTATATGTATAGTATAGATTAGGCATGTGCCGGTCACTGGTTTCCAGGTTTACCGTGGCGGTTTCAAAACCACTAAAATTTTCTGTCATACCGTAGTACGGTCGTAGCCATTTTTTATTTCCCATAAATGCTGCAAGAAATCTGCGCTCACTCCTCCCCCTCCGGTTGTTGCTCTCTCCTTTGTCTGTCGGTGACACTACACCTGAGCTTTTTCCCCTCTCAAAAAAGACCAAGTCGCTAGTATGGGAGTACTTCGCTACTGAAAAGAAGCAGACGGCTTTGTCTTAGAGGAGGAAGGATAGCCGACATGCTTGCTGAGGGTGGTTGCCAGGGTTAGCAACACCTCCAACATGAGTTCACATTTACATGACCATCATCCGTCACTTTACACAAAATTTAAGGTAAGTAAACACCGTCGTGAATGTTTCCCACCAGGTACGAGAGTTCACTCCAGCGTGTCTAGCGATGGTAAAACAAATACTATAACGTAAGCTTGTTAATGAGGCAGATAACGTGTCTAGTTAGCATGCCAAGACTGCTAACTAGTTTCCTCTCGAGCATTAGCCTACTTTTGTAAAGTCTTCCCCATTGTAAACATTTGTTCAAAATAACATTTTCATAATGCAGCCTTTGGCGTCTCTGGCGACTTTCTGTGTTGAGAGAGGGTGTGTGTGTGTGTGTGTGTGTGTGCGTATAATGCGTAAATGCGATAGTCATACACGCTCTGTGTCTTACTCTCACTCTCCATTAATATTCAACTAATTAATATTAATAGTAGTAGTGGTATGAGTTTTACATGAAATCAATTTGATCATATATTGTTTTTAAGTCCAGTTCGATATTACCAAGGATTCTTGTTCCGATGTTGAGCAGCTTGAGCTGTTGCTGTGGGTTTAGTCTATAAGTTCAATTTTTTCAAATTTATTTAAAATACTTCAGTTTTTTGTTATTTATTTTAAAATCTATTTTAACATTCCATTCATGTTGATGTTCCAATTGCCAAAAATGTTTAAAAAATATTTTTTAAATCCTGTTCAATGGAAGTTTTTATTTATTTATTTTTAAATTTAACCCATATATCTCAAAATAACAAATTAGAGCTATAATTGCAATACCAATACAATGTGAAACCGCCGTATTTTTGCTTAATCATACCGTCAAAATTTCATACCAGCACACGCCTAGTATAGATGTTTAAAATGTCAATTATAAAGCTCTAAATCTTGAATTAGGAATTTCATTGGCTTTTCAACCAACCAGTAACTCCAGTTCAAAAAGCTGGCGTTAATGATGCAATGATAACTTCATAATGGTAGGAGTATTTTCTTTAAAAAGAGAATTATTTGCCCCTACTGGAGCCAAGCATTGTGTAACTATTTTATTGGAAACCACAATGATCATGTCCCGACCTAACACACATTTTTCATACCACTAATATTACCATATGTTATATCTAGTGGAGATACAAAACCTTTTCCTGTAACTCATTTGATGAAAAATGACTTAAAGTTTGGTGCAAGTCTGAAGCCAAAGAACACAAATGACAGAAATTAATTAAAATTAGACTTACCTGGGTGTGGTTCCTTGGTTTGTCCATATTGGCCAGAGTCAGTAGTGCCTCATCACTCCCTTCCCAATAATCCTCCAGACATTCTTCACATGGTATTGCACTCAGATGCTTGGAGTCTAGTTTTATTAGACACTTATCAGTTATCTCCTGGACTACCTTTCTGGGTGAGACCCAGTGTTGGTCTTTAGTTTTCTCTTTGTGCAAGTTACTGGTGCAGCGTGAAGGTGTTCCGCTGAAGGCCACTGTCTGCCTTTTTGACTTTTTGGAGTCACAGGCTGCTGCATTTTGGTTGCTTTTGGTTAAAGTGCTCTGTCCTCGGATGGGTTTCAACACCAGAGCTACTTTAACAGTACCTACAGATGGTCTCGGCCTTTGAGATTCATAAAAACCCTTTGCTTCTTCCTTCCTTGGAGCAACTTTTCTTCCAATTTCTGAAACAGATATACTCTGCAACAGATAAAAAAGAAGTAAATTAATCAGACGAACAATATATAGCTACAAGTAAATACAACAACAGTACCTGGCCAGTTTGTTTTGGTGCGGACTGTGCAGGTCGTGATCCAACTTTAGCCTTTATGTTTTTAAGGTCCACTTTGTAGATCTTATTTTCTTCCTTAAGTGACATTTTGGGAACTTCAGCCAAGGGGACTGTCACGTCCGGTTTGAGTTTTAGTCTGCTTGAGCGGGTGGGGACCACCACAAACTTTTCTGTGCAATTTAGTAAATGTGCTATATCTTTGGTATCCTGGACAAGATTGATTACTGAGGGAGTAACACTTAATCTGTGGGTGGTGTCACTAATGTCCTCAGACTTGCAATGTGGATCCCTATGACAGGTCATCTGTAATTCTTCTAAAACTCCCTCTGAACTCTCATCGCTCATGATTTGAGTTACCCTTAACTGATCGGGCATCGGTGAAGAGGAATCGCTGCTAAAGAGGCTTGGATTAGATGAGTTTGTGTAGGTTGCACTAGTTCGCCGTAAATCAACGTCTGAGCTGATTGAAAAATACAAAGCCTCATCGTCTACAGTATCGTCATCTGGAAGAATTTCTGTTGCTTCTGAGTCAGGTGTTGACGAGCCATGTCTATTTTTAGATCTGTTATTAGAATTATTAACATGATCAACAGTATCGCATATCAGAGATAGGGACAGAGCAAGGTCATCATTGTCATTCCTGGTTTCCTGGTGTCCACCAGCGCTGGCGTCAAGGTAAACCGACACAGAGTTGTCATTGGATTCTGACAGCTCATATTCTGTTTGAATCCTTTCAATTCCAGCATCTTTATTTTTGTCAAGTTTCTTTTTGCCCTCTTGTTGCCAGTTGGAAATGGCATCTTCTACAATTTGCTTAGTTCCAGTCAGTAAAGAAGCTGCCACTGTGATTTCGAACATGTCATAGTCTTGTGGGCTGTCAATACAGCCACTGCTGATGCTGTTCCGACTACAAAGTGACTCCAGAGATGATTCCCCAAAACATAAGGAGGGCGAGGAAGAAGATGAGGAAGTTGGACAAGCATTTCCATTGTGGTCTCCTGTAGTGTGAAGACAAAGTCTAATGCTGGTGTCGCTCTTCCCTTTGCGGGCGATACTCTCAATGGGCTTAGAAACACTCATCGTTATATACTGGGACTATTAAGTCACCCTACAATGCTGCAAAAGTGTTATACAGAACAAACACCTTGAACCTTTAACATGTTTAGACGCTACACTGATGTTTGATCAAAAGTCCAATCCATTGTCTGGACTCAGACGCTTTGAGTGTCACTTCAGTATCCAAACAGGATGCCAGTTCTAGTTTCAAAGTTGGACCAAAACATCTGAAAAGGAACAGAAGACAGATACATTTTTGTAAATATTGTGTAAGTTTGAAACATAAGACTTCAAATAGTGGAACTGATTTAAACGTTTGGGCTAGTAGTTTAGAATAGTGGAAAGTTGGTTTGAATCTCAAGCTTACTGTGGGAAGTTTGCATAGCAAAACTGGGTGCAATGGATGGATGATTACACTGTATTAAAAAAAATAAATACTGTATATGGGCTCTCAAAAATGCATTGCCACATTCTGCTTTATTTACTGAGATATCTAGCAATAAAACCCCCAATTTAAAAAAAAAATAGTAACACACCCGCCCATACCATCGGCAACAAAAGCAATGATGAATGACTCGAACTGTGCTACCCTCTGCAGGCTAAACCTGACTGATACATGGCTCAGTGCAATGTTCACTCAACAAAACAACACGTGCCTAAAGCGTTACTAACACTCTTCGAATGGAAGAAAAAGCAAATCTGGTTAGAGAAATACCTTAAAAAAACATATATATATATATATATATATATATAAATTAAAATCAACCTTTGCCAAATGCAGCAAAGGAGCCCCAGATCAGAACAGAGCCTCGTAAATGTTTCAATGACTACTGTGGGATTAACACTGGGGTACTAGCACTTTGGAGTACATGTAGAAAATCAGAATCAAATCCATACAGCGGCAATTTTTATCAGACATCTCAAATTATATTTTGTGGCCAACTACCTGACAAAATTTAGAATGGACCCATCTCAAAACCACACCCCCAAATCTCAAAAGTTGGTCACCTAGCCGTATTGTTGCACAGGAATAATAAGTGGTCGTGACTTAAAATCATTTTTCTAACTTTAAAATGGAAAAAAGCCGATGGTTTAATGTTGTGCATGGAATGCCTGTAATTATGACAGAAGGCACAGTGAAAGATTGGTGGGAAAAAATTTTTGTGCCTTTGTCAAAGCCAAAAACAGAAGGCTCACCAAATGCACGCTATGGCTAAGACTCTGTCATCACCCACATAAACAACTGAATGTTAAGGCAGGAAAGGACATGTATGCTTGGTCAAAGGTAAATTCATGATCGATTTGTAAAAAAAAAAAAAATGATAGCATATAGTAAAAATGTAGACTTAAATATTAACGTTAGTTTGCTAATGTACACACGTATGATCACGGACGCACACGAAGGAAAGTTTTCCTCACACACATACCCCAGCATTTTACTGCAATCAAATCAAATTCATGCAGATTCGTCAACTTCTAGCTCTTATTTAAGTTTGTGCTGTAAGTTGTTTATTTAGCACCTCTGGATAATATTGATAAACCAACTGAATGTAAAAAAAAAAAAAGCTTATTCATCGCCACAAAAGCTTTATGAGAAAATCTGACATACCAAATGACAACACATTACTAAGTATCTAACGTTATAGCTCGACAGATATTCGACCTGTGGGTTTTTCATTTTTAAGTTGGCAGCAGTAGCATTACGCCTTGATTATAATAATAGTCGCCTCTCTGTAAAGTTTACTACCATGGACACACAGCTCCACTGTGTACTGCACCCCTCTCTGTCTGCTTCTAGACTGATTTATTCTAAAAAAAAATTAAATAACATTTCATTTTTATTGACAGCTGTGGTAGTGCAAATTCAGAAATTTTAACTACCGCCATCATCCATAAATCATTCATTTACCCAATCACTGTCACTGAGAGAATAAGACACAGCCTTGGGTTGACGGAGTTTTACAAGGGGGCGGGGCTTTTGCGATAGGTCCATTAATGTGGTCCACACGAATTTTGCTCTATGTATTTTATGTTTTGTTCTGTTTTCTAAATAACTCAGAAACAAGCTTATGGACAAAATACCTGTTGAGATGTTTATAAATCCTATTGTAAGTTACAAAAAAATCATCTGATTTCAGTGACTGCCCCAAAAGCTAGTTGAGATAAAAATAAATAAATAAAAGCTTCTGCAATAAAATAAAGCTAAGGTCACATCAATACCATCAAAAGGCCTTTAAAATCATTGTGTTCCACTAGTGCTGCAACGATTATTCGATTAACTCAAGTAATACGATTAGAAAAAATCTTTGAATTAAATTTGACTGCTTCAAAGATGTGTTTAATTAGAGTGGCGTTGTAATGGTTTGGTTTTAAAGTGTTTTCCTTTAGTTTTATTGATTTGGGTGGATCATATGCCCTCTAGTGGCAACAGTGAATAAGACATATCTAACATGGCTGGATCCAGCTGCTCCCTGTCAAGACCAACATCAGTTGGAGTTTTTGTTTGCGCTAATATGATTGTTTAGGCATTCGTAATTTAGTTTAGAGGTATATTTAGCAGTTCTTTGTGTGGGAATATGTGTTCGGACTAGGGCTGTCCCAAACGACTAATTTCCTCCCGATTAGTCAGCCGACTATTTTTACGATTAGTCGACTAATAAAATTTAAAAATTTATTTTTTTACTAATTTAATAATGAAATTTTTGTTAAAGCTTATTAATTCACAAAAAACATTTTGGAACACCTAAATTATTAACGTATAAATAAATAACATAAATATCAATAATAAATCACAAACAATGAGGTCAAATGCTGCTGGCATAAACTGTTGCAAAAAAATGTAAACGGAAACACTGTGACTTCACCTTTTTAACAGGAGTCAAAACAATTCTTACTATTTTTGCGGTATGTCATTGTCTATATTGTTCTAAATGTTAAAATGAATTGCAATGTCCCGGACAATCATTTTCAGAATACTTTGTGTGAGTTCAGATGCTCTTTCCGGTGTGCATTCCGCATTTTGGGGGGAGGGGAAAAACTGTTCAACTTTTGTTTGTTTTAACCTGAAAATAGATAAAGCAGAGGGCACACTGAAATATTACCACAATTATTTTGAATGAAAGGCACACATACCCACAGTAACAAAAATTATAGTATTAATTTTATAGTATACTACTATATGTAACTTTATAATATTAAATAACTAACATTAGTGCAGACATGGATTACAGTAAGCAGGCCAGTGGTGTTTCCATATATATTTTTATTATATTATTTATATACAGGATATATGTATATATTTTCCTTCAGTGGGAGCGTCCATGATCCTAATAAATTTAACAATAATTTTAAAAAATATATAATTAATTATTTTATTAAATAAAAATGCACGTTGATACGACGCACATAAAGGCAACTTCCATTTAAAAAATCGTTGGACTTACAATCCGCTAGCTTGTTGTTTCTTGTTGTCTTCGAAAATTATACTTGGGTGACGGCGCTTCAAGTGTTCGTTTATAGCCGACGTGCTACCGTGGTATGCGAGCTCAGTTTAGCAAAGAGTACACACGGTGGCACCATTCATATTTTCCTTGAAATAATTCCAGGCTCTGGCTATTCTGGTCCGCTTTTTTGGCTTTATGCCGCGTTCACGTGTTACCATCTCTGCCCTATTTGGAAATTGGCGGTGTTTTCAACTCCTCACCGGCGATTCACTTGGCTCGTTGTCGTCGGTTCGTCTGGGTTCGTCCGATTTCCTCCTCGGGAAGGCGGTGGCGTGCATAAAAACACCGAGAGGCGTCGGATGGCTCTTTATGGATACTTTTATTGACCAAAACAAAAACGTGGGGGATGAAACCACTCAACTCTCGCTCCCTCTCTCTCGCTCGCTCGCCCACTTTCTTCCTCTTTGCTCAATCTGACAACGCCGGTCACATTGAAATAACAGCGGCCCCCTTGGGGGTGCCAGTAACAACCGCTTGTATCGCGAGCGCCCGCCATTCTAAACTTTATTCGCATGTAATTTTTTTTAACCCGTCATTGCCCGTCTACTTCGATCCTCATTTATTATTTTTTTTTAAGCTCTGGTATTTTAATTCATTGTTAAATGCATTAATTGCTCTTGTGAAAGTGCAATTCTGCATAGTTTGAAAATGGAATGGAATTTTTATTTTGTTTTCCCATTTGATGCTCTTTGAATGTGCAATCTTAGTCTAATATGAATACTCCATTATTGGAACTAACTGATAGATTAATTGATCACTTAAATAATCGACTGCTGCAGCCCAATGTTCAACCGAAATTCAAAAGTAATGTCTGATGTGATTGATTTTTATCAAAATTAACACAGGAATAGCAACACTTTTAGGTCTGTGTGGATTTGTGATGCACTTTCAGCTTTTACAACAGGTCAAAAAACTGATGTCAACGACCCACATTGTGATAGTTGCTCCACATTAATGGCCTTTTAATTATTATTGTATTTCCAGTGAGACAAACTATTTCCAGGATCACAAATATTTCAGGTTTTCAACATAGTTTCCTTTATTCAACAAACAAACTACATTTTAAATGCATGTGCGTCGGTGTACATATGTGCTTGCGTGCATGTGTACAGTACTGTATATGGGTCAGGGGCAAAGTATTGGGAGGAGCAGCTATATAAAGATGATCAGATTAAGGACAGCTTGCCATCTTCATTATCGTGTTATGGCACAAGCACTCTCCAGGTATAGAGAAAAGGAAGATATGCCTTTGGTAAGTGATTGATGATGTATTCACACAGTGGAACTATTTTCAGCCAAAACAGTTTTGGAAAAATAGGTCTTTCAATTGGCAGGGAAGCCCTGTTACATGGACAATGCCACGCAAGACTGCAGCATATGCTGTGTAACCCCCTTCAAAAATATTAGAGCGTGATTTATCGCTCCTGTAGAAAAAAATAGTGTAAGAGTTTGACATCCAACAGTCCATTTTATTATTAGTTTTTAATTTGCACCTTATTTCTTTCCCTTAATCATGTTTTTTATTGGCTTTTATAAAAATGCTACCAGATGTGGACATGAACATAAAACTGGAATTTACTGTATTATAACAATAGCACAGTAAAATGTCACGAAAATAAAAACACTAATACAATTATGCAGAGTAGAAATACCGGTGTATTTATCATCATTGGCCAAAGTGCATACTGTATGAACAAACTCAATGTAAAGTGATCTGCATGTAGTATTAACTAGGCTAGGTAATCTTCCCTTAGAACGTGTTTCTTCTGAGTCCTTCATTTGTCAAATTAAAGATTGACTAAACTGTCTTTATATCACTTTAGACTATGTATCATTAGGAACATTACGTAACACATTGTCATTAAAGATTTTTTTTTATTGTAACAGTTTGACTTTGAAACTAATTATTTTCTTCTATTCCTTTTGCTAATTCTGAATACATTTTGTGCACAATTCTTAAGAAAACCAGCTCTGAAGAACACATGACTTTGGCATGAAAGGTGGTTTCACTAGTTGAGGAGGCCTAATCCAATTAGATTGTGAACTCACTTGACATCTCAATCAGCTTGCTCCTGTGCACGGAAATTCAGCACAGCAAAGAGCAGACAATCGCTAACACATTAAGGTCATGTAATAGGGACTGCGGCTACCTTCAGGCGTTCACTGCGATGTAGTCAGTCAACTATGTAAAGACTATACAGCGCCTCCCTTCATCGCTATTTGTATTCCAAACAGGGTTTGAGACAATGCAATTACTTCGAACAATGTTCAAGTATTGTATTATTTAAGATAGTGATGCACGATAATGCATTTTTCAGCCGATACCGATAACCGATAATTTCCTCCTCGTTCCAACCGATAGCAGATAATTTTATTAAAAGATTTATGTAAAATTTTAAAGTATACACAAGAGAAAATATTACTGTGCAAAAATATTATTGCTCTTTTTTTCCCAACATCAAATGTGAACAAGTAGTAAATTCCAACATCTAAATAAAGACAGATTGTCTGACATTGTGTAAAGGTAAACCTTTGGCAACAATTACTTACAGAGTAAATACATAAATTGCACAAAAATGGCTTTAAAAGTAAGCCATTCCTAACGTATAACATTGGTACACAGCAAAAACACAACTCCTTAAAACTAGTTAAATTCCCTTGTTTTCAGTGTAAATCTATTGGAAATAAGTGAAATTAACTGCCAGCACTTCAAGTATATTTCACTCAGATTTTTTGAAGAAAAATAGCCAGCTGAAAATAAGCTTAACAGAAATGTTCTTTATTCAAGAATATATATGGTTCAAAACATTATTTGAAAGCATTTTTTTCTTGATTTAGGTAAAAAAATGACATTTTTTTTTTTAGATGTTTGGGCTTAATAAGAACAAATGGCAATATTTAGTTCAAGTAAGTGGAATAATCTGGCGCATTCATCTGTTAACCCTTTAAGGTCTGGGCCTATTTTGTCTGATTTTGCATGCCTTTGAAGTTGCCTTTATATTTCAAAGAAAGAATTGTTTATGATGGCCTGGTTTGGTCCCTTTTTTTGTGACACCTTGAACTTCATGTCCAAACTGTTGTTTCCTTCACTGACCAATTATAAATCATCATTTTGGGCCCAAAAAGACCAAAAATTCCAAAATCGTTTTGTCAAAATTTTTAATACTGATGTCCAATTGACAACCAAACATGCGTAACGAACCTTTTTGAAACTTTGTAATATTTATTCAACATGTTAGGATGAACATTCAACCAAAAAAATTTAGAATAAATAGTCTATATTTGACAATTCAACATAAACAACAGGTATAGCCATAGGCGTTTTTTGCCTTTATACATGCTCTAGGCAAAACAGGTTATATACAGCAGACCAAACAGTGAAGAACAGTGAAGAAATATACCATCTAACACAAAAAGTGTTTAGAGGCCATCTCTTTATGAGTTTAGGTATTGCGGCCCGTCACCTGATGAAAACTATGTACACACAATCAAGCTTCTTGAACACACATTTATATACACAAATTGAGAAGACTGATTGTGGGGGGAAAAAAAAATATATATATATATATATATATATAACATTGGGAAAAAAGTATTTTCAAAAATATTTACAATAAACAAGTTAAATTTTTTTCAGGCATGCCACTCCGAAAAGCAGTTTCGTTCTGGAATTAGACACAGTGCTACATCACACAGCCCACACTTCCATAGGGTGTCGGTCCTCTTTCCACCCTTCCATTTTCATTTCACTTTACTTTCATTGTCACTATAAATGTACATGAAAAAAAGTCAGTATTTATGAAAATAATAAAGTATAAAATAAAAATATATACAGCAATAAATAATAATGGAAATCTATATGTATGACAATAGAAAGAATACCACAGCTGAATATGTGCTACATCCCTAATCTTCATATAGAAAGAAGACCACAAATTATACTTTGATCTGATATGCACATTTTATTATTATATACACAAACACACACTTATATTGCATCAAAATTAACTTTGTCTTGCAATATCAAAAGAAACTTTCAAAAGAAACTTTTTCAGCATTAAAAAAAAAAGTGAGTTGGCTTACCTCTGCTCGTCGATGGCGTCACCCACGTGTTCAAATCCGTCACTATCTTCACTCGAGGACTCTTCCGAAGAAGACGATGATGACGAATTTGGACCATCCTCTTCCTCAAGTTGATCAAAAAGCACAATTGCTTGCGCTAAATTTAGTTTTCCGTTCATTCTCAAAGTCACACAAAGTCGCTCGCTCGCTCGTTTCAAACGGCCGCCGCTCGCTCCCTCTCGTTCGGTGGAACCTCGCACGGCAGTTATATTTATAAAACATAAAAAAATAAAAAACGCATTTTGTGCTTCCACTGTGACTTCGAAAGGGTTTGTTTGATTTGTGTTTTTTTCATGGAGCTTCCGTTTTGAAAAAGGGCAAGAAATGATGGAAATATAGACATAAACAAATGATCCATGCAGCGTTTTAATGTTTTTTTGAGAGGACAATAAAACTATAAAACTTAAATGACAATATCTCACGTTTTAGTTGGTCGATTGACTTCAAACAACAACGAGAGTAAACCGCAACTTCCGCACTTTAAAACGAGACCAACCAACGGCATGTGGGTGACGTAATTAAAACGTGAGGGTGCTTCAAAGACGACGTGCGCTGAGGACGCGCCAGCGCGTCCTTCGACTCTCAAGGGTTAACTAGTCTTCAACACTCAAATAAGATTGTGTAATTGTAACTTGTGTAAATAACTTGTGTAAATGTCCGTGGTAAAACTGACGTGATCGGCATGTCTTTCACGAAGAATCGTGGTCGTATAAACTGCATTATTTTTTCATCCAGGGGTTTGGGTATCGGGTCATTTCGGGAATTTCTTCCCGCCTGTGTCCTTCAGTCTGCCCGGCTGGCTCCGTCGGAAGACAGTTAGCTACTTCTCGACTATCGGTCTCGTGAGGTGTTTAGTCATAGATGGGAGTTTACCACCCGCTTTGGGCTGCATTCCCAAACAACCCGACTCCGGGAGGACCGCAGCGTCTCTGTATCGTCACAAGCCCCGTAGCTTCCTTTATAGTTTATTTGCGTTTACAATAGCTTTAGCATTTGCGCTAGCAGCAGCCTCGTATTCGTTCCAAAAATCATTGTGATGCAGTTTTAAATGGCTGCTGGGTTAGTGGTGTCCAATGAGGACGCTTTCTTTACGCCTCGTGGAACTGTTTTGTAGATGGCGAGAGCGTCGTTTATTTCATTCACACACGGGAAAAGCAACACACGCACGCTAGTGTGAGCGCCTCAACTGATGTTTAACACCGCCTCCTCTATGACGCCGTACTCCTCAACCCCTCCTCCCACAGGAGCTTCAGAGAGGGGAGGGGTTGAGCAGGCGGCGGTGGAGAAGTGGAGAAAACTGCTTGGTTGCGCACATTTGGAGGCTAAATCAAGTATATAATTATCGGATTGCATTATCGGTTAATTTAAAAAAAAAAAAATTATCTGTATTATCTGTGTGACGTCATAATTGCCATTATCGGCCGATAATTATCGGTAACCGATATTATCGTGTATCTTTAAGATAATAATTACATCACATACTGTACTGCTGTAAAGCTAGAAATCCCAAGTGCTGGAGGGATCTTGAATTAGTTTTTTTCCTTTTAGGATTGCTCTCATGTTTTAGGTGTTTGCAATCATACACATTTTACACATTTACTGTACTTGATAGAGTTAATAGTGTAGTGTGACCATATTTTGATTTCCAAAAAAGAGGACACTCGGCCTGGCCTCGAGATGCCTGAATTTTACTGGAAGTTCACTCAAAGATGCCTATCTAATACATTTATTTCTAGAGCGCTTTTCAAGACACGCAAAGACACTTGTCACTTTAATATATTCAAAGAATGCCTCCTCCGTCTGGATAGAAAAATTCAGTTTTATGAAAAAAAAAAAAAAAATACTATAGCCATATAGCATATAACCAAAGACACAAATTCAAATTCTCAGAGGTTACTCAACAGGCTTTACTATTCCTATAAAATAATCGAACAATTAAAAAAAAATGGTTAAATAATGATTTTTTAAAAAAAATTCTTATAATATAATGACTCATTGAAATGTAGTCCATTCAATACACACACACAGTACGCTATATGCGAACTAAACATTTCCCATAAATTTCTATCATAACAATTGTCGTTTACAAATTTTTATTCCCACTCAGTTGTTGTTCATTCAAATGTCCCCAAATGACCTGATATGACCAGGACAAGTCCCTCAAAAGTCCCCAAATCAATAGGAAGTGACCTGATATCTTCGCCGAAATGTCCCCAAACCAATCTGGGCGGGGCTATGATCTGTATCTCCACACAGCAAAGCCCATACTAATTTCTCCAGAAATTGCAGTTTCTAGTTCTCATTCAATGTTCTAGATTGCAAGTAAACCATAACCAAAATAAACTGAAAAACGATTCAACCAGCATCTTATCAAACGCAGCAGTTCGAAACTTCATTTCCCATAATGCCCAGCGCGGTTTAGCTCACTGACAGCTGCCCTATTAGTGAACACCAGTAGCAGAGGCAAAATGAAACATTGCTATAAAAGTTTACAATCATCGGCAGCACAGCGATGCCACACCAAACGTGATTTTACAGATCACACCAGTACAAACCTCCGACAGAAGTCAACAGTTGCCATAAGTAAAGTAAGTTTAGCAAGTGTACATACCGATAGCCTGTGAGCTCCTGTCATGACGAAGGTATGTTTGTGAATGAGAATTGACAGTTGACGCCATGATAAAACCAGTCTGGTACTGCTCACGCATGCGAAAATTTGTATCTAAAGTAGAATAAAGCTATTTTCGACTTAATTATTCTTTTGGGTATAGGAGTATTTGATTACATACATATTGATCGTAATAAAAGTCTTAACTACTGGCAGTGGGCAGTCTCTCTGAGAACACTTACAGGCAGCACAATACCGTAGCATTCTGTGCAAAGCGTCAATTTCAACACACGCTAATTGGTCCGGTGAAAAATAATGAAAACCGGACATTTTCATGAATTTATAAAACCCCACCGGACGTCCCGGACAGGATATGAAAAGTGGACATTTCCGGGCAAAAGAGGACGTTTGGTAACCCAATAACAGTGTCAAAGTCAAAATGTTATTGTGAGTTTTGATAACACTAATGGCAAGAGTATTACTACATTTGTTTTAACAATGTCACTGTAAAATTGACTTAAGAATTGTTTGGTGTTTCAAAGAAATTGAAAAAAGTATATATTTTCAGGAAATTAACTAAATATGGTCAAGCTTGTAGGCTATACATCTACCTTTTGGTGCTACATTGTGCTAGAGCACAGGTGTCAAACAGATTCCAGAAAAGGCCTAGTGGGCGCTGGATTTTGTTCCAACCGATAGCGCGCAGAGAGTTTAACCAATGAACTTCATGCTGAAACAAGCAGCACCTGACAAAGTTTAACTGATTACACATGTAAAAGATATAATTGGTGAAAAGGTGTCCTCTTCATTGGTTGGAAAGCAAATCTGCACCCACTAGGCCCTTTCTGGAATTGGTTTGACACCTGTGCGCTAGAGCAACTGTCATGTTGTTTTAGCTAACACCAGTTTTCGGCAGCCCTTTTAATTTTTGTGTTAGCCTTTTGGATGAAAATACTTATTAGTGATAGTAATATTTTAGTCATCTTAAAATGTGTTTGTCTTCGTCTAGTTTTTGTTGACGAAAACCCGAGACTAATTTCATCCAGTTTTAGTCGATGTTTACTAAAAATGTTTTCGTCTGTAAATATAAAAAAATAAAAAAATACTCCAAAAATACATGTTTCCAAGTATTTCGAATGAACATTGACAGACGAGCACATGTTGAAGCGTCGATCTACAAGGACAACGGCAAATTGGAGATAATACACACTTTGCAGGAAAACAGTACATTCAATTAATAATACCCACCTGGACGCCACGAACTGGAAGTAAAAAAAAGTTTAACTTTAAGAAGACGGTAGCCGCCTAATGCTAACGTGAATACGATGCTAACGCTACAAGTTACATTTAGTGTGTGATGATCAACTCCCAAATCACATTTTTAGCTCATTATAGTCTTATCATCATGAAAAAAGTTTTCGTTGACGAAATATTTTCGTTGTCGTCATCGACAACGCTGTCTAACACTGTATGTATGCATAAATGTTGCCTACTCAGTATCTGTTGCAGCCTGGCCATCCTCGAAGGGGGATCCTCCCTCCGTTTGTGGTTCCTTCTTTTATAGCGTTTTTAGTTTTGTTGTTGCCAATTGGGTGGTAAGATCAGGGGATATTGTTTTTTCTGTCAACTATAGGCCTATAATCCCATTTGAGACTGTTGCGATTTCAGCTACATAAAAAAAAAAAAATGGATAAATACTATGTCTGTATATCGTATGTTTATATTAGGCAGATATATACAAATCTAAAACACACATTCGTCTATAAGACCAGTAATGCAGCTCGTCAAAACATTTGGTAAGCGCAGCACTGCGTCACATTACAGCAGCAAAGTGCCCTGTGCACCCTTCTGCAGCCTGAACAGATGCTGCCAAGAGTATATGAGGCACTGGTCCAAGCTACACAATCTTTTGTGAAATCACATCCACATTAAAAGTGGTTGCTATAGAAATAACAGCCTTCTCAGGCTACAGCCAGCCACACAAGGATGAATAGCTATAATACTAGGTAAACAATATTTGTTATCTTAAGCCCAAAAACTGTTTTTAACTATTTTTTGGTTAGGGACTAGATATATGGCTAGTGGCAAGCTGTGTGAATGCAGTAACATCAAAGCACGTAGGTATATTAATTTTGATTCTGCCCTTAAAGATTAGTTCGGCACAGTGTGTGTGTGTGTGTGTGTGTGTGGTTGGCGGGGGGGGGGGGGGGGGGGGGGGGGCTTGTACACACTGCTTAAATGTCTGTGTGGTCAAATATGTTGAAGACCCTGTATAACATAATAATGCAGACGTAGAATCAGTCACTCTAAAAAATGTGTGAGAGATCAACATTCTATCCATTATATCACAGCTGAAGGCATGTCTATTTTAAATTGTTCTGTGGTCAAACACTCAAGTGTTTAGTGTTCTGGGAAGTGACTGATAGTGTTGCAACAGGGTGTGCTTGCATGAAGCAAAAACAATGCTCGTGGATCAACATGTTGATAGGAGTTATATAGTAAATTTTAGAGCTGAAACGAGTACTCGAGCAACTCGAGTAACTCGAGTTTAAAAACTGATCCGAGTAATTTTATTCACCTCGAGTAATCGTTTATTTTGACAGCTCTAAGCATCACGTTTTGCTAGGACTACTTTTAATGCGGGACAACGCGCTGTCACGTGCGGAGAGGAAGAAGGGAAAAAAAAAAAAAACTTACCGCAGCCGACAGCCGCCACAAACGACGCCGACGTTGCTAAATACTAGCCCGCACAATGCTACATTGGTAACAGGCAGCGTCTGGCGCGTCTCATTGAGATCACATGTATGTTGAACTAGATGAGCATTGACAGACTCGGCCGCGTCTGGGCAGCGTTTGTAAACAGCCGCCATCTTAAAGCAGTACAGCGCTAAGCGCTAATAAAGAGCGCTAATAAAGAGCGCTAAGCGCTAATAAATAAGATTAACGTTACTGTCGCTACTAGCTCACGGAACGTTAGCCCTGCGGAGGGCTAGGTTTCAATTAATTATGACCACTGTCGATGCGTGGCTAACGTGTCTTACATACAGGCTTTAACATAACATAGCATTGTGGAGTGATGAGGGTGTAAAATAAAAACGTAATCATGCTAACTATCAATTTTAGCTCAGTAGTCATTGCTGGATAAAACACCAAGTAGCACTGGTCCCTAATGTGCTCCAATACAGCCTGTATCATACATTTATTTTGAACACTGCAAAAACTCAAAATCCTATCAGGACTTACAGTTTAGACTAACTTAAAACTTAACTAGAACTTAAAAATGGCTTGACACAATGAGAAATTCAATTGAAACACGTGGGGAAAAAATCCTAACTTTTAAGTGATGTGTGTTATCAAGCGTAACGGCATTTTTAGGTAAGATATATATATATATTAATAAGATCTAAAAGTTTTTTGAGTGAAAGCAGTGAATTAGTCTTTTTTTTTTATTCTAGTTACACCTGAGATGCAATTGTTGGCTGTTTTCAACAATATACAACGAAAATAAAGACATTGATTGACTGAAAATGGTTCAAGATTAGATGAAATGTCTTGTTTTCTCATGTATATGTATAATTGCTCTTCACCTAAAAATATATTTGTTTTATCCGATTACTCGATTAATCGATAGAATTTTCAGTCGATTACTCGATTACTAAAATATTCGATAGCTGCAGCCCTAGTAAATTTATTCACTGATACGACATCATTCTATTTAATTCGTGGTGGAGTTATTGAGACTGTTACAAATTCATGAAAAAAAAAAATACCAGCAAAATGTACATGAGAGCAGTATTTGCAAATAAGATGGTAAGCTAAACAATTTTCTGAAAGACAACCTGTATTATTGCAGGAATCAGCAATACAGCAATACACACATGTAAGAAACAAAAGCAAAAAAGGGATCAGTTTGGCTGTTTGCCATTCCAATCACAATGTAGTCCTGCAGTAACTGAAGTGCATCTCGAGCTATGATGTAACCATCTAACATTTTCTTCAACTTTGGCACCATCTTAACAGGAAAACATGCACCAGATTGGATAGAGATTACTTTGAACTACAGAAAAGAGAGTTAAATCATTTGTGAACTGCTCTCAAAAGAAATATTTGCCATTACAAGAGAGCTCTGGCTAGCACATCGAATGGCCATACATGGTCAGAACTCTTCATGCAGTCTGAACTGCAGAGGAGCAGAACTGCTATATTGAAGCAATAATGCAGACAAATCCTCAGCTCTGCATTGTTTCAACTTGACCCCAGATGGCTTTCTCCAATGGGAACAATCAGTTAGCTTTTACTAGTCAGTTAATTAAAGCAACCCATTTTATGCAGTAAAATGATATTCTTTCAACAAATCTCGATTCCAAATGTATGAATAAGTTCCAGTTTCGATTGGACATAAAAGAAATCAATTTGTAATATGGACCAAGCTTAACATTTGTGCTTTGATCGTAGAGCCATCGAGGCATCTCTGGCCTGATCAAAGCTACAAACCTGTCAATCATCATTAACTAAGTTCCAAATGCCAGCTGCACTGGTGACCAAGAAAAACAGTTTGGTCACACTGCTTAGCAGGAGAGAGGGTGAGAGGCTTCACGAGTATGAAGCAGAAAAACATAAAACCCGATCCTTTTCACCCGATTCCGATCCCCTGAAAAATGGCGATGATTTCCGATCATGTGATCGGAACGGGACATCTCTAATGATTACAATGTGCTCATAGTGAGTCAACTAAAGTCTTCCTAAACAGAGCTATTCAAGTAAACTGGTGAAAATTCTTCTAGTTTTGATATCGCAATATATATCGTAACATATCGCAAACCCCCCAAAAGTCGCAATGTCAGTTTTTTTCAATTTCGTTCAGCCCTAATTTGTACAATGATGATGGTCTATTTTTGCCTCAGTAAATCTAAATAGAAGAACTAAACCAATAATTGACGCAGCGCAATACAATGACTGAACTGTACAGCAGGGGATCGCTCAAACAGCAGGACAATTGTCACCATACAACACTGAGAGAGAAAACAAAATATATTATATTGATCATCTGCGTCTTAAATTTAATCTAGCAAATCAGGTGCATCCACCTGTGCCTCTGTCACATGCTTGTGACCTGGGAAAACAACAACTAATGAAAATGCTTAAAAAATGTGTTAGCATAAATTTTCAAGAAAAGCAACCGGCCAAATACTAGAATGAAAGAAAAGAATACAAACTCCAACAACAAAAAGCTGTTTCTTAAACAAAATATTAGCAGTCTTGGTATGGTCTTCTTGCTAGTTCATGCACAGGCACCAAAGCAGCTTGCCGTAACATGTTGTAACATAGCTGCCAAATGAAGCAATGAAACCATCAAAATGGCTCGCAAAGCCTGCACTAAAATACTTTGGTTCTTTTTTCTATGTAAAATATAAAATACACAAATCTCAGGAATTTACCATCTAGAGAAACGAGCACAGCACTCCCACCAGTTACAGTTACATTCACTGTAATCGTGACTTCTAGATTAGCTTTTGTATTTACTTTGATGCCAGTCCCACAAAATATTATGCATATTATCAAGACAAGGCCGTAGGTTTGCGTAGGGATGATAGGGGCATAACACTACCAACTTATCAGATTGCTCAAATTGCCCCCCCCAACTTTTAAGCAACCTTATTTGCATTATAAAATGAGTTCAGTTATATAGGCAACTTAGATTGTCTTCCCATATGTTGTAAGGCTAGAATAGACCCTCCCATTAATAAGTGAATTATTTTCATTTTGTGCAGACTTACATTCATCCGTTTTTACTTGATGAATGTGCCGGTCCATTTTTCCCCCCCCCATCAAACGCACCAACCCACACACACGCACACTCACACAGACCCGACAGATTCATGCCAACAACATGCCACCTTCAAAGAGGAGGGACTGAAAATCCGACCTGCATCAGAGTTACCATAACATTTAACTGTGTGAACTTGCTAACCTACAAAACTACCGCGGTCAGGCCAGCCAAGGAAAAACCAAGTCAAGCTAGTCGTCCCTCATTTAGATCATTGTTTGCATTATGTGCATTACGGTAATGCAACGTTGTGGCTTCACAGTGCAAGTCCCTTTGTTTAAAAAAAAAAAAAAAAAAACGGGGAGCTATCGTCCACTTCAGTGGGACCCTAACTTGAACATGAACTGACATGAAAAAAAAGATGATTTTGTGAAATGGAATCACACATCAGAATTTCATGAGAGTACTTTGCTTCGAGTCTTGGGGTAGTCTAGTATGCCTCAGATGTAGATAGGTCCTTGGATAGCTCAGATTAATTTTTAGTTATTTTTTTTCCAAAAACACTTTTATATTACAGTACTTCAGTTTCAGTCTAAGTGTGCTGCAGTGTCCCACAGAAGTGGACCTATTCTTGGATAGCTCCCCGGGTTTTTTTTTTTTTTTTTTTTTTAAAAGGGACTTGCACTTCAAAATGTTTCTTTAGTAGTTTTTGAAAACAAAGGTTTGAATCGAAAGTTGTATCACCGGAACCAATACACATGAAAGTGTTTATTAATGTCCCATTCCCAGCAAAAAGTGTACATGCTACACTGTTGTATATTCCCTACCAATGTTGTTGTACCTAAACCCTTGGTCCAGGGCAACCAATAGCTTTGTTATCAGCTGCCAGACTTTTAATAGGGCACAGTATAACTTTGTAGAGGAATGGTGCATGAATGAACAACCAATGCACCCTATGAATGACAAAACATTAAGCGATTCCTGCGGAAAGATCAGACGCCTAACAGTTTCTGCCGTCAATACTGTATTATTACAAGGTACATGGACCACTCAATAACCTCTGCTATTCTGTTTAATAAGTAGGTTCAGTAGCCCAATATGGATATTTTCTAAATTAGAAATGCGTCTATTTTTTTTACTTTTCAAATGGTAAATGGTGTTACACTTATATAGCGCTTTTCCACCTTTTCAAGACATACAGTACATAGATGTTTTGGTGTGCCACCATATTGAGCATCAACTTAGTTTTGTGTTTTAACACATTTTCCAACATGCACAACTTAACCCGAATGCTGCATAGAGTCCATTACATTTCAAAAGATAATGGTCATTATTTAGTATTTTGCATCAATTAAATCAAATCAAATTATAACCAACAGCTTGAATCTAGCATGATAATGCATTTCTAGATCAAACAGATTTGTAAATAGCATTTACAAACAAGGCTAACTTTTCTACCATACAGGTTAATGTTAAATGATTGACTAGCATTGGACAACTCAAGATTTCAAAGTCCATAAGCCATTCACATTTCAAAAGCCCTCCATGAATACACACCTTCAGATAAATACTCATGATGCAGAAAGTAAAGAGGCACGAATGCTATCCAAGGACATAACTTACCTTACCTCTAACTTACAGTTCAGTATTCCATTCAGGCTGCACCGTCACAAAAACGGGGGGGAGAAAAATCATGGAAGCGCAGTCAGATTGCCTCCGCTCCCTGCTTCAGTCTGGCATGTACTTGACTGTGTGTCCTTGCATACACACAACCCTCTACAGTCATTCCTCCTCCGCAAACACACAGGCATACACCAACACAGCGAGAACCCTACGCTGCACTGCACGCTCATGCGTCACATCACATTATCACTTTTGTGGGCAGGCGCCTATACACATGAGAGGGAAAGACTACGCAGAATGTGACGTGGTCGAAAGAGGAAAGGGGGAGGCAGGGAGCCCAAGGCACTGCATTATATAGTCACTTTTTTGCTTTTGGTAATGCACACCAGCCAAGAAAAGTACTTGTGCCAAAGACAGAACAGAATTACGCAAAGAAAGGTGGGAGATATGACTCATGACTCAATATAAAATAAAATAATCTTACTGTACTAAGTAACGCTACTCTTACCTGAGTAAAATTTTCAGCTACTCTACCCACCTCTGCCTAAACCCCCCCCCCCCCCAAAAAAAAAAAAAAAAACGTGGGGCAATAAATTGTGCCCATTCCCCTGGTCTTATCAGGAGAGAAAATTAGGTTTTGAGCGAATTATGTGAATAATGTAATCTTAAAGTAGGAAAACAAAAACAATAGTCCTGATTTCTGATCCTGCTCTGATATGTTATCCGTTAATTTATACGTAGTCGCTATAAAATTATACAGGAATAAAATTGACACTGTGAGGTTAGGTGTTTGAAAGTGAACTGTTTGTTTTGAAAGTGTTGCATTTTATCTAATTTGGGTGGATACCCTACCCTCTAGTGGCAACAGTGACTATGCCATAACTCGTCTAACATGGCTGAATCCAGCTGCTTCCTGTTAAGACCAACATAAGATATGTTTTTTTCAGCTATCATGTTTCTTTATGCATTTGTTATTTCGTTTGGAAGTATATTTAGCAGTTTTTGTTTGTGAGAATATGTGTTTGAACATTTTGTGATGAGCATTGTAAATTTAAAAAAAAATTAAAAACCTTAGCATTATATAGCATTTAAGTTAGTGGACTTTTGCTATGCAAGTTAGCCAATTGTTCTTTTGTTGTACTTTGAGCCTCATTTATTGATTTATTTTTATCGTTTGAGGCTAAGCGTAGGTATTTTCATATATTATTAAATTAATTTATTGCTCTTCTGAAATGAAAGTGCAATTCTGCATAGTTTGAAGAAACACTTAATCTGAATTTTTTGTATTAGTATTCGCAATTAATGCTCTTTTGAAAGCATATCCTAAAATTTATTCAACACATTAAAAGTTCGTAATCTGATTACTTGATAATTCGAAGTAACTAATTGATAGATTAAACGATTAAAGACATAATCGATAGCTGAAGCCAGAGTTTCCATTGAGGCTAAATATCTCTGCCACTTTAGATGATTGACAGCTTCGCACGCTCCCTCCTGCAGTGGGACAGGAACATGTTTGGAACTTCTTATTTTTTTCAACAAAACTTTTTTTCCGGTATCGGCTCAGGACCAGTGTTGTTAATAACGGCGTTACAATATAACGGCGTTACTAACGGCGTTATTTTTTTCAGTAATGAGTAATCTAATTAATTACTTTTCTCATCTTGGCAACGCCGTTACCGTTACTGAGGCGGGAAAGGCGTGCGTTACTATGCGTTACTAAGTTGGTTGAACAAAAAAAAGTCTGAGAGAAACGGACTCACGGGGACGAGAGCAGAGCAGGAGTGGGGAAGACCCTGTTGCAACCGCGATGCTAGGTGGCTCCAATAATACCTGACTGCAGCCATAGCCGACAAACTACGCCCACATGACACGGTAGATATCATATTATAGAACTAGATGCAAATGACAGCCACTGCTGCATTGCCAACATGTTTTAAGGACTACATGCGTTTGTAAACAGCCGCCATCTTAAAGCAGTAGACCTCTCAGGAACTTAGGAAGGCCCTGATGTAGAGATCCTTCCTAGCGAACCTAAGTAATTTTTTAAAATCTAAAATGCTCCTAAATCGGCAAAATCTTAACTTAAATCTATCTTTAAATGATGAAACAGTTTTAAAACTTACACATGTTTAAAGTAGACAGAAGGGAACTAATGCAATAACGGGAGAAATTTTAACAACTTTAAAGAATGATTCACAACTTTAAATGACTACCACACATAGCAAAGGTACTAGCTAGTTATCGCAATACCCTTGTGTCTAGTTAAGTGGAGGGTAAAGAATTGGGCTAGGGCCAATTGTCCCCCAAACCCTTTAAGCTTCACATTGTGTGACCTGTGTTTTTTTTTTTTTTTTGAGAAAAAAAAAAAAAATCACTAGTTACTTTGCCAAGTAACTAATTACTCTTACATTCAGGTAACTGAGTTACTAACGCAATTACTTTTTGGGAGAAGTAATTTGTAGCTGTAATTAATTACTTTTTTAAAGTAAAATTAACAACACTGCATGGCACTAAATGCGTTAGTAGACAGCCGCCATCTTAAAGCAGTAGACTTTTTAGGACGGCTCTGTTGTAGAGAACCTTCCTAGCGAACCTAAGTAACTTTTTATCTAAAATACTTCTAAATCGGCAAAATCTTGACTTGAATCTATCTTTAAATGATGAAACAGTTTTAAAACTTTCATATGTCGAAAGTAGAGAGAAGGGAACAAATGCAATAATGGGAGCAATTTTAACAACTTTTAACAGTTGATTCAGGGTAAAGGGTAAATTTGGGTAAAGAATTGGGCTCGGGCCAATTGTACCAAAAACCTTCACAAAAAACTTCACATAGTGTGGCCAATGTTTTTTTTTTTTTTTTTTTTTGTTGAGGGGAAAAAAAAAAAAAAAATTATCACCAATTACTTTGCCAAGTAACTAATTACTCTTACATTCAGGTAATTGAGTTACCAACGCAATTACTTTTTGGGAGAAGTAATTTGTAACTATAATTAATTACTTTTTTTCAGTAAGATTAACAACACTGCTCAGGACTCGGTATCGGCAGATTCTCAAAATCAGGTGATTCGGACTCTGGTACAAAAATGCGTAATAGGGATTGTTTATTGTGCACTGATTGCTTGTGCCTTCTTAAAGGGAACCACAGATAGACATGTAGTTCTTAAAAGAAATGTTAGTACGAGTTATAATTTGATATTAAAACCCCTCTCAATGTTTTTGTTTTAATGAAATTTGTAAAATTTCAAACCAAAAAATTAACTAGTAGTTCATTGTTGTTGACGTCGAGGGGCGGTGACAGCACATGGCCACGCTGACCGTGCTTCCACTGTACTCTCACTATTTAACTATGTAAGGTAGTGATTTAAATACGCCACAAGGTGTCAATGACGAGTTTCAAATTAATTAGAGATCAAGCCAATGAGTGTGTCTTGTCCCGATTGACGCCACAGTTTTCTTTTTATCCAACAGTGCGGGTCCATTGTGCCTTAAGTTCAATTGTATGTTGTGATGGTAAGGCACCTGATAATGGCTCTCAGCATCATAGTTTGTATATTATGACTAGGGATGGGAATCGAAATCCGATTCCAATTCGGAACCGGTTCCGAGTGTTTCGAGGCCTCGACATCACAATGAAAAAGCCTTAACGATCTTTCATTCCGTGAAGAATCCAGAAAGGGTTATTTGATTGTGGCTTTCTGAAAAACAATAATTTTTTACATTTATGCACTTCTGCAATCGTCACACTTTTTCTGTTACAAACTGACCCCGGCCCCTCATCAGAGAAGGGAAAAGTTATGTGGCCCTCACAGGAAAAAGTTTGGGGACCCCTGCTTTAACACATATTGCCAAAGGCAGAACAACAACCTGCCAATATATACCAATATTTTTTATTTCTATTAGATAAATGTTTCAGTAAAATGTTACACATTCTTGTGTATTTGCCACTTATTGCCACAGTTAACATTGAGGCTTTGGGCCTCTTTTGATTTCGTTGTGAGTTTGTAAGGTTGTGAGTTCTGATTAAACAAACTCGATGCCAATCAAAACGTTTGTTCTTTTTCCCCAAATTAGAATCGATAAGAGAATCGATAAAGAATCGAATCGTTAAGCAATATCGATAATGGAATGGGAATTGTAAAAATCCTATCAATTCCCATCCCTAATTATGACTAAATATTGACATCCAGTGTATTCGTGGAGCTAAACCAATTCCTACAATGTTTAAATACAGTTTGACCAAAGTCTGAGTAAGTTTTATGTGTATTTTGCATATCTATTTTGATTGTGAATTTGTGAATGCCAGTTCTCTTTGCATTGTTCTTTAACTGTGTGAGAATAGGGCCTCATTAATACAGATTAAAGCACTTTTCTTTTTGTGAACACTATTTTTTAAGAGATATGAATATTATTTTTGTTGTATTTTCACTATATGATACAAATGTAAGTTGCGAAGGAGGACTTGCCGAAGTTAATGCCAATAAACGGCGTGGTCCGAGCTACGAATGTGAACGCCTGTGTCCACTCGCCTTCTCTCTGCCTTACACCCCATCACCATCCTCTTGGATCACAATGTGCAAAATAAGGCGTCAATATAATCTGTTGGGCAGAAAATGATACGAATAGCCAGCAATCAAACTAAGTTTAATAGATTTATTTGTTTTCCGTGTTGCTTATTCACCGGGAAGCTAGCTTCGGGAGCAACATCTGATAAGTCTAATATATCTGAGAACACCGGCATGATATATTCGATCTGGACAACGCTTTTACGTGACAAAAATAAGGTAAGACGTCATTAGATGTCTCACTATAGGCGAACTGCATCAAAGTTTTCATGTGCTGTGATGTACAGGGTATCTGCAAAAAATAAAGTGCTGTATTTTACTGTATACACTATGTAAAGCACACGACAGCTCTGGATGCTAACTATTTCCATAATAATATTGGAATAAGTTGGATAACACAATAGTTTATCGTGAAGATCTGTAAATAGTTTTTGACATCAAACACTCTCATGCTCTCGTCACTCAAGGAGGAGAGTGCTGTCACTAGCGAACTTGACACATGAGACCTACTCATCTCATCCCGTCTTTCCTGTTCATTTTGCTTTTGCTGTCCTTCTCATTAAAGTTTCACTCGGGTTGAAATTAAAAGGGCAGAACCGATGACATGTTTATGTAGTTAAAGAGTGACACTGTGGAAGGCAGCGTACCCATGTGGCGTCACCGCTCTGAGAGGTGAACAACAATGGCGACCTACAAGTTAAAATAATTTTACAAATTATGTTATTAAAATGAAAACATTAAGAGGGGTTTTAATATCAAATTATTATAACTCGTACAAAAATTTATCTTTTAAGAACTACATGTCTTTCTATCCGTGGTACACTTTAATTTTTTTCTTTGTCTTCATTTTTTGGGGGATTTGTGTGCTATGGACCCCCTTTGTAATTCCTGAATAAAGATCATGGAAATATCCTCTGTAGCCATCATGTTTTGAAAGACTTAGATCAGCGTTAGTCCCACCCACTGACTTTGATCGGTGAGTTTGACATAAAAAAATGAATTCATGATGTGCTGCAACACGTGTCCATGAACTAATTAAATAGTGACATAATTCTATATGATTTTACATTAAATGAGCTGGTATTTTAATGAGACATTTAATTAAACTTTTATTTATTCAATTCTCACTCGAATAAATTAATTACACATTTATGTATTTATTTACAGATGTGTTTATATATTTAATTCTGTCCCATTTGGTCCTCCAAATTAAACTCACTAATCTCAAAATTTAAGAAAAAAATGTATTTCCAGTAGGCTATCTGTAGGCATATACTGGACATGAACCCTATTTTCATATTAGCCTAAATCGAGTACTGTTCAACCATACCTCCATACCATAGCGGCTTGAAAACATCCCTTGACTACAACAGAACTACAACAGGAACAAAGTACTAAATACATCCATATATTAAATTCTAAATTATACTACACGTTTTAGTTTTGTGTCGTTGACACAGCCCCTACCTTTATTGAAAATCCAGCAAAATGAACAATATTAGCATCTTCTTGTGTTGCATCCTGGAACTGTCAAAGTAAAATACGCCGTTTCTTTGACTTATCATCTTAAAGAGTTGTATGACTTGGCGTCAAATGTTTTCTAAACGTTTCTATACATGACAATCAAAGGAAAACATGTTGAAAGAGTTATTCCATTGGGTCAATTACATTTAAAACTCGGCCAAACAAAAACACGCCACAGGTGCAATATGAATCACAGTTAAGGTATTCGTGCTCAAAAAGACAGCAGTAGAGTGGTAACAGAGGTTAACTCACCGTCCTCAGGAGGCAAGAGTAGGTATTTTGGCACAATTAGCTGTAGACTACGCGGTTTTCACCAGCTCTGCTTCGGAGGAAAATGACAAATGTTCAACACAATCACTGCCTGTCTTCCTATGCCACTTGAAAAACGCAACGCGCACACACCACAACGCTCTCCTGCACTTCCTAGTGGTCAAATAAAGAGTCACATCAACGCAGCAGAAGTGCTTCTGTACACTGTACAATACTCGGGGAATGGGGGCGCTGCAAAACAGCTAAACGATGCAAACTCATAAAAAAATATGCAACAGAAGAACGCAAGAAAATATTTACAAATAATTATGATTAAAAAATTTTTTTAAAGCACGCTTGTTTTTTTAAAAAAATTGAAAACCATTACAGGGCGATTCAAGGTGTTTTACGGTGAATGAAGGATATGAATGAATGAAAAATAAATGATGGCATTGTATTTTTTTCACCCTGCATTCACCCAGATAAATGAATGATGGAACGAATGAATACCATTGACTCTCTCTTAGCCAGTGGAGAAATGTAATGAAGTAAAAGTACTTCGTTATTGTACTTAAGTACAGTGGTATGAAAAAGTATCTGAACCTTTTGGAATTTCTCACATTTCTGCACAAAATCACCATCAAATGTGATCTGACCTTTGTCAAAATCACACAGATGAAAAAACACTGCTTTAACTAAAACCAACCAAACATTTATAGGTTTTCATATTTTAATGAGGATAGCATGCAAACCATGACAGAAGGGGGGAAATAAGTAAGTGAACCATCACATTTAATATTTTGTGCCGCCCCCCTCCTCCCCTTGGCAGCAATAACTTCAACCAGACCCTTCCGGTAAATCCAGATCAGTCTGGCACATCGATCAGGACTAATCTTCTCTACAAAACTGCTGTAGTTCAGTCAGATTCCTGGGATGGATCCATGGATCGCTGTCTGTAGGTCATGCCACAGCGTCTCAATGGGGTTCAAGCCTGGACTTTGACTGGGCCACTCCAGAACGTTAATTTTGTTCTTCTGAAGCCATTCTGAAGTTGATGTTCTTCCATCCTCTTTTTAGCTTCAACTGTCTGACAGACAGCCTCAGGTTTTCCTGCAAAACATCCTGATATACCCTTGAATTCATCGTTCCATTAATGACTGCAAGTTGTCCAGGCTCTGAGGCAGCAAATCAGCCCCAAATCATGATGCTCCATCCACCATGCTTCACAGTGGGGATGAGGTGTTGATTTTTGTGAGCTGTTCCATTTTTCCTCCACTCATGATATTGCGTGTTACCCCCAAACAATTCAACTTTGGTTTCATCAGTTCACAAAATATTTTGCCAAACATTCTGTGGCGAGTCCTAGTTCCTTTTTGCGAACATTAAACGAGCAATAATGTTTTTTTAGACAGCAGTTGCTTCCTCCGTGTAGTCCTTCCATGAACACCATTCTTGGCTATAGTTTTACACATAGTTGATGTGCGCACAAAGATATTGGACTGTGCCAGTGATTTCTGTAATGATTTCTGTAAGTTTTGAGCAGACACTCTCGGATTCTTTTTTACCTTTCTGAGTATTCTGCACTGAACTCTTGGCGTCTCCTATGGTGGACGGCCACTCCTTGGGAGAGGAGCAACAGTGCCAAACTCTCTCCATTTGTAGACAACTTCTCTGACTGTCGATTGATGAACATCCAGACTTTTTAGAGATGGTTTTGTATCCTTTCCCAGCTTTATACAAATAAACAATCCTTGATCGCAGGTCTTCAGACAGCTCTTTTGACCGGGCAATGATGCACATCAGAGAATGCTTCTCATCAAGACAAATCTTACCAGTTGTGTATTTCATAGTGGGCAGGGCAGCTTTAAACCACTCATCAAAAATTGGGCACACAAGTGACTTAAACTGTATGGTAAAAATTGATTTAAATTGCTCTCCAAGTCACCTTAGGCAGAGGGTTCACTTACGTATTTTCCCCCCCTTCTGTCATTGTTTCCATGCTACCCTCATTAAAATATGAAAACCTATAAATTTAAAGCAGATAGTTAGACACTGTTTTTACATCTGTGTTATTTTGACAAACATCAGATCACATTTGATGTTGATTTTATGCAGAAACCTGAGAAATTCCAAAAGGTTCAGATACTTCATACCACTATACATTTTTGTGTGTCTGTAGTTTACTGGAGTACAAATATGAAGTGGTACTTTTTACTTATAATTTACTACATTTTACAGCACGTATCTGTACTTTTTACTCCACAACTTTTCAAATTTTCACCTGCGTTACACGTTACTTTGCTTTGTTTTCTTTTTTTCTCGTTGTGAAATGATAGTTTCGTTTTCATGCCTCCGGCGTAATCGATAAGCCCCGTGTATACCATGATTGTACACTAGAGGCAGCAACATGAGTAAAAGCAAGATTAAGCAGGTGAACAAGATATTGACCAATAAAAACCAACGGAACCGAGGGGCTCTTACAATCTTTTTCGCTTTTTGAAAATGAAAAATCACACAAAACTACCCCAACTCATGTCACACACGGCGGCGAGGGCGACAGCCATCACCGATCGGCTAGCTCCCGTCGTTCCCCTGTTGTGGCCCCAGCAGGAGTGCTCGTCGGAGCGGTCGCAGCTGGAGAATAAACGCCAAGCGGCTCTTCCAATCTTTTCCGCCTTTCGAAATGAAACATCACACAAAACTACTTTTGGATTTCATAAGAACAAACAGTAATATTATCATTACTGAGCCAGGCAGTTCTTGTGAGTGTGGTTTGGTGAAAAGTGTTTTTCCCAAAGAATTTTTTTCATAGTGTCTTTTTCCATAATGGCCTTTATATTTCATAATGTTGTTTTCAGCACAATGAAGCATGTGCTGTCAGTCAAATACATTATGGAAAAAATGAAATTGTGAAAAACTCTTTTTATCTCTTTTTTTTCTCTTTGTTGTGAAAAGTGGATGTTAAACCAAGGCTTATTGGACCTTTTAGTTTTCAAATGTGTCATTGTGCCGTCTAGCTGCGGGGATTTGCATTATAATAAAAAAAAAAAAAAATCCAACATACACATACCTGTCAAGTTGTACGGTTTCGGCGTAATTTGTACAAGTGAGCAATGATTACGTGCATTACGTTTTTTTTTTCCGTTTGGATTTTGTCACCGTTTCGGCTACGAGACAATGTGCATTATTATGCGTTACTACGTTGGTTAAATGACGCGAGAAAAGTCCGAGACACAGAGAGAGAAGAGTGTTGCGACGCTGTTGCAAACGCGATGCTAGTCTAGGTGACTCCATATTTTCCTGACTGTAGCCGATAGCCTACAATCTGAGCCCAATTGATGGTACACTAGATATCACATGCATATAGAACTAGATGCGAAATGACAGACTCGGCGGCGTTAGTAACCATCTTAAGGCAGTAGACTTCTCAGAAAGGCTTTGTTGTAGTAAACCTTTCTGGCGAACCTAAGTCACTTTTTATCTAAAATACTCTTAAATTGGCAAAATCTTGACTTGAATCTATCTTTTAATGATGAAACAGTTTTAAAACTTTCACATGTCGAAAGTAGACAGAAGTGAACTAATGCAAAAATGGGAGCAATTTTAACAACTTTAATCTAATTAAATGACTTCCAAACATAGCAAAGGTCACTATGTTTTTTTTTTTTTAATGGAAAAAAAACATGAACAGTAACACCAGTTACTTTGCCAAGTAACTAATGACTCTTGTCTTACATTCAGGTAACTGAGTTATTAACTCAATTACTTTTTGGGAGAAGTAATTTGTAACTGTAATAAATTTTTTAAAGTAAAATTAACAACACTTGTCATAAAGATGCAGTCTGTAGAATAAAAAGTGACGAAATCAAAGATTTTATTCTGCCAAGTTGTTGCGGAACGCAATTTGCCTGCAACTATTGCTGATCACTTCTCAGAATGAGCAAAAGAAATATTCCCTGATTCAAAGATTGCATCGATAAGCTGAAGGTAAAGTAATTTCAAAATAAGAGAAAACAGTGTTTTACCATGCATAACTTTAATCAACAGTCAAATGTAATGGCAGAGGCATTCCTACAAGTGTCAGGGAATAACATAACAGATGTGTGTGAAGGCACAATTACAGGACTTGCAGAACAAGCCCACAGTCAACCACAGGAAGGGGGGCAGACGCTCCCTTTTGTCTCAAAAGGCGGGAAAATAACCCGGCTGTCCCGCATACTGAGAGGGACCCCCACTGAGAGGGACCACCCGGAGAGGAAGAGAGAAGACCACGCCATCTTGCAGGGGAATTTAAACCAATCAGAGCAAGCTAAGGATAACTGCAGGTATCACATAGCCAATCAATAGTCGCTAGGAACATGTATTTGCATATTGTGTAGTATGAATCATTCTTGGGCAACTCGGGATGTGTGCTTCTCCTGATAGACACAGGGGAGTACGAGGCTGTACTGAGGGACCTGAGACCCAAGTGCTGTATTAGATTTCCTTGTTAGGAATAAATCCACTCGTGTGTGAAAATGCCGGCTTCCTGACGCCTTTCTTTTCAGAACGAATACGCGTAATTGTTGGAAGAGTGTTTGGTGATAAGGTAAAACTTATATAACACTAAAACGGAGTCAGGTAATTATTGCGTAATATTTTAAGGTATGAATGATTCCCAACAAAGCTAATTTTATCAATTGACATTTTTAATTTCTAATTGGACACGCTAACGAACTCCCTTCAAGTCAAACTGACTTCGGAGCTGAAGTGCCATGAAGTGCAGCCATCAAAAGACATGATAGAAATTGCCAAAAGTGCCTTATACAATTACAACAAAAGTCACTGTTAAATTTTAGTAATCATGATGTAGCTGAAGATAATGATTGTTCTTTGATTGACCAGGTTATATGTGACAATATTACCAATAAATTCATATTATTTTAAAACTGAGTTATATTTTTGTTTCATATTGCACGCTATATACAATGTTGTAAGATTAGTCACCAATTTTTAAGGGCGTACGTCACTATTTGTAAGATTGCCAACGGCCTCGGGCTGACAGGTATGCATACACTGTAGGTGAAATAGAACGACGTCTTTGTAGTAGCCTAATAGTGGTACGTAAACTATCCAGCATGCGTGTGTACTGCCATTGTGCATGCCATGTATGGAGAAGAGGCTGATTTTGGATGGGAAAAACAAAAGATCCTCAGCACCACCTGCTGTGAGTATTTAATTTAGAAATTTAGATTATTATTATTAGTATTTTTTTTTTAAAGAATAAAATTTATTCTGACCTCTCAATTTAACTCGTTGGCTGCTATTGATGGCTATAGACGTCCAATCAATTTTAACTGTTAAAATAGATTAGACCTTTATTGTCGTCAATCGGTGATTTCATCAATTTCCCTCGATTACTAACAACCACAACACATACTCTATGACCCTGTTTGGCAGTGAATGAGTGAAGCCAATGATAACTTTTGAATGGATGTCCACTGTCGTGCCACCTGTCCCGAAAGGGTTAAGAAAAAAATACTTTTTATGGTTAATAATGATGAATAAATAAAAAGAAAATAAATAAAAGAAAGAAAAAAGATATTAGTTGAATTTAAGTTCTCCCGTAGTAGGTCCAGAGGAGTTGGCGCCAAAACATTATGACGTCATAAAGAGACGACTGGCCTTTGATGTCACGTGAGCATCTCAACAGCATCCAAACGAGCAGGTAGGAATCGGTCAGATGCTGCATTCGAGCGCACGCGATTCATCGGAAGGCACGCGTCTCATTTGGAAGAAACTTTTCTACCATGGAACACCTCACGTCTGAACTTACTGCATTCGTTGAATGGTTAGGAGGTGAGTTTGATTAAACTTGTTTTATTTGCCATGAAGTTTTGCGTCGTGCCAAATTGCTGTGAACTGCACCGTGTAAATTAGCATTTTGGTCGTCATGCGCTAATGGAGAATTTGGTACTTTTCAATAACTTAACGCTTTACAGCTAACATTTAACTTTTAACTGTCATTCAGATTTGCCGAGTCAAAAATAACTTGGGATATCGCGTCGTGTTTAATCGTTTGCACGCTTACTACATTTTAGAATTTAATATGACAAGATACGTGTATATTTTCGTGTTTTTCTGCGCATGGGCGATCATTAATCCTCGGTTTTTCCTCTTCCGATGCATTGCGATTGTCCGCTTCAGTTCAAGTTTAAGAACGTGAACGTTATTCATGTCTACTGTATAAATTAAATTTATAGGGAGGTATATATAGTGTTGTATGTTCGTTAATTTGTAAAACACTTTACAGGTTAACATTTATATAACCGTTATCTAGAGAAATTTGTTAAATTCAAACTTTTTTTCACAATAAAATAGACAATAAAATTTGCGAATTGGCTGCAACCTAATCAGGATTTTTGTACCGCTAACGTCCGTTTAAAAAAAACAAACAAACAAAACAAAACAAAAAAAAACTGCGAAATCCTGAAAGGACCTCTCCTATTTTATGAAAAGCGTTGTGGTTTTGCCTTTCACCAAATGTCACATGAAAGGGTGTAGATGAAGTTAACATTATTTTAAGTAAATATATAATCATCTGACTTGTGCAAATGTTTTACAGTTGGGAATCAGTGGTTAATCAAACCACTCAATGTGTCCATCCATGGCAGAGGTGGGTAGAGTAGCCAAAAATTGTACTCAAGTAAGAGAAACGTTACTTCAAAATAATATTACTCAAATAAAGTAAAAGTAGTCGTCCAAAAAATGTACTCAAATACAAGTAAGAAAGTATTTGGTCAAAATAATACTCAAGTAATGAGTAAATTTGTGAGTAACTGCTTGCAGATTATATATATATATATATATATATATATATATTTTTTTTTTTTTTTTTTTTTTTTAAAGTGGTCTTTTTGTCTGAGCACAAAGTTATCTATATGAATTGTTATTAATTCCGACGAGAGAGAACACAATACATCAATGAAGAGTTGTTCATCCAAAGAGCAGGAGTGCCCTCTGGTGGAGAAAACAGTTCCTAGTTTTAATAGTGAGTCGTTCCTTCAAAATTATGATTATCAAATTTAAAGGATCATATCTCTGGTATTCCGTGGTCAATCTGTGTCAAGTAAAAAAAACTAGGAAAGAGGTTAAAGTCTGCACTTTTGAGTCATGTTAACTTTTGTGTAGCCCAAAGTAGCGGAGTAAAAGTAGCTATTTTTCTTCACAAATCTAGTCAGGTAAAAGTAAAAAGTATAGCTTAGTAAAACTACTCTTCGAAGAACATTTTTCTCAAAAAGTTACTCAAGTAAATGTAACGCAGTACATGTAGTGCATTACTACCCATCTTTGATCATTGGTTGCTCATCCATGTTTTTGTCTTTTTGCCTGCAGAATACAGCTCAGAGCTTACTGCTGGTTCTTCAGAAGGCAAAGGCTCTGCAATAGGGAAGACCACTCCTCATGACACGGACTGGAAAAGAGACAACGCTGAGGATAAGACAACTAACTGGCTACAGCTCTTGCCCAAAACACACGGCAAACGGCAAGTGGTCATTGCCTCTCTGGCTTTCCACAAGACCTGGGCACAGGTAGGTAGATGGTTTTGGAAGGGTCCCCCCGCTTAAAATGCCTGGTTCATTCAAACTCTATTCACAATAATACTTATTTTCCACTTGCAGGTATGTCGTCAGCTGGAAAGCCTGGAGGAGGAGTACAAGAGAATGGATGACTGCTGCTGCGCAACAGGCAAGCCTAACTCCAGCGCTCAGATGGATCTTGTGACTTCCATGATCAGGAAACACCTGGAACAGAAGGAATTCTTCCTCAAGGTTGAAATCACACCATTAAATATTGAAGCAGAGTTCATACAATGTTACATGCCTAATCTTCCGTAATTGTGTTTTTTGTCATTCAGGCCTTTATGTTAACCGAGGGAATCGCAGATATCTTCTACCAGTACGTGGAGATGAACGGCTCTACAATGGGAAGGCTGGGTCACGACCAAGAAGAGAATGTTGCAGGTCAGTTTGGAGGATAATATTTTCTTAACTATATAAAGCTCTAAAGAGCACTCAAAGTTGATGGGTGGGGCTGAAACACCTGATATTTGATATTTGATCTCCTATAAGTATTTATTAGCAGAAGTAACAAATCACAAATGTAATGGACAAATAATGCTGTCATTTGCCAAAGTGAGTGGGATTTACAGAAGTTAAAGATTATTTAACATCCTAGAAGTCGCTAGAAGTCGCTAGATGGTGCCATCACCTAATTTGCATAATTGGCACTTTGCATTTAATTCTAATGGATGCTGTAGGGGAGAGGAATAAGGTGGTGGGAGAAGCAAAAAGTGAGTTAAAAAGCACCCAAAATATCTTTAGAACTACAAATGAAACCTAACATTTTTTTAATATCGCCAAACTAAATGGGCCTGAAGTACAATTTGGTACAAAAAGAATGATAGTAACTTGTCATTAGTTGCGTTTGACAAAAGAAAAGTCGCCAGATTTAGCAAGAAAATTGCCAAGTTGGCAACACTGAGTACTTTAAAACTCACTTACACAGCTTGCCAAAGGCATACAGTATATTAGCTGAGTTTTACAGTCATAATTTTGCCACGTTTGTGTGCCTTCTCAGTTATTTTTCTTTCATTCCAGCACATGAATCAACTAGATGGGCGGGGCTGCACACCTGCGACGCATCAGGAGCACTTATTATTTAAGGAGTCCTGTCACCATACACAAGTGTCGGACTATTGCATATGCTTGTTACCTGCCTTGCTTACCGCTGTGTGCTCATCGTCATCCTCGGTGGTTCCCGACGTTCTTCGGTCGTGTTCTGGTTTGATCTTATTTACTTTTGTGCTCTTTTGGATTTTGTAGTTAGGATTTTGTACTCGGTTATATTATTATTTACACCTGTAACTAACATTGTTAAATTATTTGCAGTTATTCCTGTCATTGTTTTTGACATAAAGTTGGTATTTATTTACAGACACATTGCATGGGGAATACATGATGCCAAGATTGTGTCATACACTCAAGCGCGGGCATAAACTGGAGTTTAAAGGAACAGGTATATTACACGATATCACCTATAAAGTCTGTGGAAAGAAACAAATGTCAGAACAAGCAGAGTTGACGGATGTTTATCTTCTAGGTCTCGCTTGGCAAAAGTGGCTCAACAAAAGCGTGTGGTGGCCAAACCATAATTAAGAAGTCAGGTGGTTGGCAACAAGTTCAACAATGGTCGTGAGATGAGAGCGCAAAAAGAACAACACTTGGACCACAACCATGATGGACAACTGTAAAATGTAAAAAACTGTATAGCTGTATGGTACCGGTCCAAAAAGTGAAGTTTTCATTTATTTTTGTACTTTTGGGCTGTTGTACTAGTGTATATATTTTTTGTATATAGTTATATGTATTTTACTTAATAAATTGCTATTGGTATGTGTAACAGAATGTTTTTGGTCTTGTTTGAAAACTGTTGAAACGTGTTATTGCTTATTGGGGGCCATACTGAGTGTATTTCTGTGTTCATTTTAATTTTGCTTTTATTAGGATTTGATTAATTTGAAAAACCTGGGAAATTAGAACAAATACACTTTACAGTCATAAGCGGATTTTAGGGGGGGGGGGGGGCTGGCACCCCTGGTGGCCGAAAAGTGTCATTACATGAAATTGACTTTCCAATATATATATATATATATATATATATATTAGGGCTGTCAAAATTATCGCATTAACGCGCAGTAATTAATTTTTTAAATTAATCACGTTAAAATATTTGACGCAGTTAACGCACATGTCCCGCTTGGACAGTATTCTGCCTTTTGGTAAGTTTTACAGCAAGGTTTTTTTGTGCTGTCTAACAGCGAACTCTTGTGGTCACTTTGTGACATGGTTTATTGCTTTCTTGCCAGTTCAATATGGCTGCACGACGTCTCTGGCTGACGCCTACGATGTAATGTGGTGCTTATATGATCCTTGGACAAGATTTGTCCGTAAGTATGGTTGTTGTAAAGAATGTACATATTATGTTAGTATGCGAACTGTTATATTTTTTGTATGAGACGCTTTTTGTTTATGTTTAGTGAACCTGTATAGCATGCTAAGCTAACGTTGTTGCTAATGCAATGCTTGTGTACTTTTTTTTTGTAGTTTCACTACGGTCTAAAGAGGACAATGGTTTGAGGCCATTTTTATTAATAAATCAGATGAAAAAGGAAGAAGTCTGATTATTAAGGCGTCGTTCACTAGCTGTCTAGCTTTGGAAAAAGTAGACGCTTCGGAGTGAGGACAGCATAGACAGATTTAAATGACAGTAGAGTGAAATGCCCACTACAGTCCTTATGTACCGTATGTTGAATGTACATATCCATCTTGTGTCTTATCTTTCCATTCCAACAATTTATTTTACAGAATATATAATTTACAGAAAAATATGGCATATTTTATAGATGGTTTATAATATAATTAATAATTAATATTAAGCTGTAATTAACTCGATTAAAAATTTTAATCGTTTGACAGCCCTAATATATATATACTGTATATATAAAAGTTGTAAAGCAATAAAACTGCAAACAAAAAGATATATTTTTGTAATGGGTCAAAATTATTTTTCGGAGAGATCATGTGACGAGCACCTTAGACGGTCATTTGCTTTGCATAAATTTTTTAAAAAAATAAATAAATTAGGGGAGGGCAACTTGAATCAACTTTTTAGGGGATTGAATGATTCAGATACAAATGTCCTCCCCATAATATGGCCCAAACACAAAAAGGATTGCTTCAATGAAATTAAAACTTTTTCAATGAAAATTAAGTGTTCAAATGCAAATTTTTGAATCTCAAATATTTTTTCCAATTCAAAAACCTTTTCTATGATTGAAATTTTCTTTTTTTTTTTTTTTGATTGAAGTGATTTTTCTTTTTGAAAATAGATATTTTTTCTAGCAACTTATTTTTTGATTGAATAATAAAGACAAAAACGTACAAACCAAAATGTGGCCCAAACACAAATCAACATTTCTTCAATCAAAAAAGTTGCTTCAATCCCAAAAAAAAAAACCTCAAAGAAAAATAGCTTTCACATGCATTTTTGGAGTTTCAAATTCATTTTTGCATTCAAAAACTTTTTTTTTTTTTTGATTGAAGCGACTTTTTTTTTTTTTTTTTTTTTTAACTGAAAATATATATTTTGATTGAAGCAACTTTTTTTTATTGAAGCAACTTTTTTTTGGGATTGAATAATAAAGACACAAATCTACCTCGATATGGCTCAGGCCAGGGGATACAGTTTTTGACTGGGTTAACTACATTGGCACAACACCGGCGGGCGTACCGTATTCAATGGTTGACGATCTTGACAAAAAGTATTGCCTAAGCAGCCTGATTTAGAATTCCCCTCAAGAATGATGGGAAACAAAAAACACTCATTGTAAATATTATAACTATTATTATTATATATTATATATTATATATATATATATTATATATATATTATTATATATATTATATTATTATTATAATATGTAAATAAGTATTCTTGTAAGTTAATTTTATTGTTGACACTGCTTTTCGGGGTCATCAACAAAAGTATTTCTAATTTTGATTAAAGATTGTCATTAACATTTTATAAATGAATATATTTATTATTAAAAAAAGATTTATTTAAAAAACGAAATATAAACAATAATAATTGAGAATATATAAGTTAAAAAAAAAGTGACTGTGAATTAGCCTTCGAAATGGGGAAAAATAAGGCGATCGATTATTTATCATCTAAAATATTGGGGAAAATTCGACAGTAACAAAAAAAAAAAAAAATACAATTAAGCTATAACTATGAGGTAAAGTAGACATCCGTGACTTATTTACAGACACTGTTTTTTTCATTGTGATGTAATTTGTTTAAAAGTTTAAAATATCCGAGTGAATTTTTTTTTTAATTCGTTTTTTTAAAAAGTAGACATCAATTAATGATTCTAAGCAAAAAATTACAGCCATTTCGAGTTATAAATATAATTACCTTCTTTTTATGGCTGGGTTGAAACAAACCCGGGTGCGCGACGTCTGTAAACGGGGGTCTCCAGGGAAAAACAGACAAAAAATTTGGGGGGGCTTAATGTGCCATGAATCTGCTATGGCACATAGACCAGGGGTCCTCAAATACAAATCTTGAAGGTCCACAATTATTTTTTTCATACAAACCTGGGTCCATTTATTCATGTCGGTCAAGTACAAGGCAGGTCGAAGGAGGAAAAGGTGGTTTTCTTTTGACCAGACAAAAATACAATGTTCAGTGTATCACAAAAGTGAGTACACCCCTCGCATTCCTGCAGATATTTATATCTTTTCATGGGACAACACTGACAAAATGACACTTTGACACAATGAAAAGTAGTCTGTGTGCAGCTTATATAATAGAGTTAATTTATTTTCCCCTCTGAATAACTCAAAATATAGCCATTAATATCTAAACCCCTGGCAACAAAACTGAGTATACCCCTTAGTGAAAGTTGTCAATATCGACATACAACATGTCAACTGTCAATATTTTGTGTGGCAACCATTATTATCCAGAACTGCCTTTACTCTCCTGTGCATGGAGTTGACCAGAGCTTCACAGGTTGCCTCTGGAATGCTCTTCCACTCCTCCATGACAACGTTGCGGAGCTGCCGGATATTTGAGACTTTGCGTACCTCCACCTTCCGCTTGAGGATCCCGCAAAGATGTTCTATTGGGTTCAAGTCTTGGCCAGTCCATCACCTTTACCCTCAGCTTCTTCAGTAAAGCAGTGGCCATCTTGGAGGTGTGTATGGGGTCATCGTCATACTGGAACACTGCCCTGCGACCCAGTTTCTGGAGGGAGGGGATCATGCTCTGCTGCGGTATTTCACAGTACATGTTGGAGTTCATGTTTGCCTCAATGGAATGTAGCTCTCCAACACCTGCAGCACTCATGCAGCCCCAGACCATGACATTCCCACTACCATACTTGACTGTAGGCATGACACACTTATCTTTGTACTCCTCACCTGGTCGCCGCCACACATGCTAGAGACCATCGGAACCAAACAAATTAATCTTCTTCTCATCAGACCATAGGACATGGTTCCAGTAATCCTTGTGCTTTTTAGACATGTCTTCAGCAAACTGTTTGCGTGCTTTCTTGTGTACCGTCTTCAGAAGAGGCTTCCTCCTGGGGTGACAGCCATGCTCACCAATTTGATGTATAGTGCGGCGTATGGTCTGAGCACTAACAGGCTGAGTCCCCACCTCTTCAATCTCTGCAGAAATGCTGACAGCACTCCTGCAACAATCTTTCAAAGAAAGCATTTGGATGCGACGCTCAGCACGTGCGCTCAGCTCTTTGGACGACCAACCTGAGGCCTGTTCTGAGTGGACCCTGCTCTTTTAAAATGCTGGATGATCTTAGCCACTTTGCTGCAACTCAGTTTCAGGGTGTTGGCATTCTTCTTGTAGCCTTGGCCATCTTCATGTCGCGCAACAATACATCTTTTAAGATCCTCAGAGAGTTCTTTGCCATTTGGGGCCATGTTGTAAGTTTCAGTGACCAGTATGAGAGAGTGTGAGAGCTGCACTACAAATTTGAACACACCTGCTCCCTATGCGCACCTGGACCTAGAACACTAACGAGTCAGATGACATTTTGGAGGGAAAATGACAAGCAGTACTCAATTTGGACATTTAGGGTTGTAGTTTCTAAGAGTGGACTCACTTTTGTTGCCAGGGATTTAGATATTAATGGCTATATTTTGAGTTATTTTGAGGGGAAAATAAATCAACTCTGTTATATAAGCTGCACACAGACTACTTTTCATTGTGTAAAAGTGTAATTTTGTCAGTGTTGTCCCATGAAAAGATATACTTAAATATCTGCACAAATGCAAGGGGTGTACTCACTTTTGTGATACACTGTCATATGCTTCAAGACAGTTGCTCTGATAAAAAGTGAAAATGTGAAATGCCATTATGTTACAGAGCACAGCTCTTTTGAAGAGAAGTTTCCTCCTAAATCAGAATTGAGAAGGCAAGAAATTAACAGGTTGAAGCTGTCATATCAAGAGTCAAGCAAGTCTATTGTTAAATCTATGACACAACAACAAATTGCAACTGAATGCTCACTCAGAGTGTCATGGGTGTTGGCCAAACATAAGAAGCCGTTCTCTGATGGAGAAATAACAAAATAGTGTATGGCTGAAGTGATGGCAGCAAAACTCACTCTCAGATTTATCAACCTCAAGACGCACTGAAGTACTGGCTGATGATGTGAGTAAACGACTTTGTGACCCCCAAATGCTATTTCTCTGATTGAACAGTGTTTTACAGTTAAAGTTATTGTCAATAATTATTACGTTTGCACCTTAATGACAGAGCTTGTCTTTTATGTTCTGTTCATGTGAACATGCACTGTACTACTATACTTGCATGTTTTCTTTTTTGTCCAGCAGTGTTTTACAGTTACGAAATGTAACTGTCAATAGTCCTTGTTTGCACCTTAATGACAGATTTTGTCAATTATTTAGTGTACATGATGTGTAAGCATTGTACCTGCATGTGTTTTTTTTTTTTTTTTTTTGTATTTTTATTTTAAGTCAAGAAAATGTTTTGTTAAAATTTATTTTTATTTAATCAGAATGTGCATTGTATTCTTGTTTGGTCAAAAGAAAACCACCTCTTCTATCTTCGACCTGCCTTGTACTTGGCCGACATTAATAAATGGACCCATGCTGGTATGAAAATAATAATTGTGGAGCTTCAAGATTTGTATTTGAGGACCCCTGCTCTATGACCTTATTTGGCAGTGAATGAGTTAAGCCAGGGATGCCCAATCCCGGTCCTCGAGAGCCCCTATCCAACTTGTTTTCCATGTCTCCTTCCTCTAACACACCTGAATCAACTAATCAGGATCGTTATCAGGTTGCGACAGAGCTTGCAGATGAGCTGATCATTTGATTCAGGTGTGTTAAAGGAGGGAGACACGAAAAATAAGATGGATAGGGGCTCTCGAGGACCGGGATTGGGCACCCCTGAGTTAAACTAATGACTTTTGACTTTTGAATGGATGTCCACCATAGTGCCCCTGTCCCGAAAGGGTTAAAAAAAAAATACATTTTATGGTTAATAGTGATGAATAAATAAAAAGAAAAAATAAATACATGAAAGAAAGAAAAAAACTTGTTATTTGAAGTTCTCAAGTAAGACGTCCAGAGGAGGTGGCGCCAAAACATGATGACGTCACAAAGAGACGAAATGGCCTTTGATGTCACGTGAGCATCCAAACGAGCAGGTGGGAATCGGTCAGATGCAGCATTCGAGCGCACGCGATTCGTCGGAAGGCACGCGACTCATCTGGAAAGAACTTTTCTACCATGGAACACCTCACGTCTGAACTTAATTCATTCGTTGAATGGCTGGGAGGTAAGTTTGATTAAACTTGTTTTATTTGCCATAGCGTTTTGCGTCGTGCCAAATTATTATGAACTGCACGGTGTAAATGAGCATTTTGGTCGTCGTCCTTTCACGAAGAATTTGGTACTTTTCAATAACTTAACGCTTTACAGCTAAAATTTAGCAAACCTTTAACCGTCATTCAGAATTGCCGAGTCAAAAATGACACTTGGAATATCGCGTCGTGTTAAAGTTAAATCGTTTGCACGCTTACTACATTTTAGAATTTAATATGACAATAAACATGAATATTTTCGTGTTTTTCTGCGCGTGAGATCGCGGTTGTCCGCTTCAGTTCAAATTTAGGGTGAGGTTAACATTTATATTACCGTTATCTAGAGAAATTTGCTAAATTTCAATATTTATTCACAATAAAATATTATTCTCTGCGGAAAGGTTGCCACCTAATCAGGATTTTTGTACCGCAATCGTCCGTTAAAAAAATAAGACAGAAAACCCGAGGAAATCCTGAAAAGACCTTTCCTATTTTTTTGGCGTTTTGTGGTTTTGCCTTTCACCAAATGCCGCATGAATGGGTGTAGATGAAGAGAACATTATTTTAAGTAAATATGTAATCATCTGACTTGTGCAAATGTGTGTTCCTGCACCCCACTTGATGGTACTTCATAGTTTTACTGTTCAGAATCAGTCAAACCACTCAATGTGCCCATCATTGGCAGAGGTGGGTAGAGTAGCCAAAAATTGTACTCAGGTAAGAGTCGCGTCACTTCAAAATAATATTATTCAAGTAAAAGCAAAAGTAGTCCAAAAAAATGTACTCAAGTACAAGTAAAAAGGTATTTGGTGAAAACAATACTCAAGTAATGAGTAACATTGTCAGTAACTGCTTACATTTTTTTTTTTTAAACAACGGTATTTTTTTCTGAGCAAAAAGTTATCTATATGAACTGTTGTTATAAATTCCGACGAGAGAATAACAGGCATGAAAATCTCGCACCTTTCGGCGAAATTCGCCGTTTTGAAGTCAAAAAGGATGACCTACGTGAATCGTGTAGATCCGAGGAGAAAAAAATTTAAGGGGGGGCGGGGTCGTTTGTAGGCATGTGCCAGTTACCTTCACGGATTACCATGCTATGAAAACGTCGCGGTTACAAAACCACTCAAATTTTCCGTCATACAGTAGTACGTATTCGTTATTTTTCATGTGTCGAAAATGCAGCCAGAATTAGCTTGGCGCGGCAGCGCTTACCCCTTCCCCTGTTTGATGCTGCGTGTGTCAGTGACGCTATTCCAGCAAACCCAAAAACAAGCACTCCAAACGCAAGGCGTAAATTCTTCAATTTATTGATCTCTCAAATCGTGGTAACTGAAATATACCAAATGAATACATTTAAAACGTTGTACACTCGTATTTTTCCACATGTGAGTAGCTTCAACAGTTTAGCTTCATGAAAAAGTTCGTCAAAAACAAAACACACATTTTCCTTTCAAATTCAATACACAAAGTTACTAAAAACTTACAAAGACGAATGATAGGCAAGGCTTAGCTAGGACAGCAACTTCATTGAGGTTAATCACAGCCGCTGAGAGAGAAACAAGTTTGTATGCGGGGAGGGAAAAAAAAAAAAAAGCGTCAAAGATCGCTAATTGCGACAGATGATCTTGTACTAAGCACAAATTCACATTCGCTGGAGGAGGTAAAGTATCACTCCCAATTGTTTTTAGATGAATGCATTTTCCAGCATATTGAATTTAGTGAGTAATGGTTTTCGTTTTCATATTTTGTGGTATGACAAAGTTACTGCCGTTCGTTGCAGCTTGCGTTGAACACTGCCGGAGCGTCCGGTGAAAAAATAGCTCCCGTTAAGGTAGCGTCAAGCTTGTGTATTTAACGGTAATATAAAAGCAGTGTTGTCAATAACGCGGTATCGTAATGCGTAACTAATCTGATTACTTTCTTTCAGTAAAGAACAATCTAACGCGTTCATTTTTCTAAATCAGTAATCTGAGTAAAATTACTTTCCTTGATGCCTGTGCGTTACTATTTTGTTATTGCCCCATAATGTGTGTAGAATGAAGAATACTGTAGTCATGGGAGTGACATCACATGTCACATTTTTTAATCGGGGATGGAACAAAAAGGGTCTCGTGTATTACCATGATGCGTGAGCGCTGGGAGTTTGCGGCCAAAACAACATAGCCTTGCTACCTCACCAGGATGCAATGAAATAGGCAGGAGATATACTACAAACGGCTGCATTTGCACACTGGAAACACAGCCATTACTTCACATTTTTGTCCAGTAAAGATAACAAAAATATCCCCGTGCGCTGCAAACTTTGCGCTGGCTCAAAAAGACTGTCCACCGCTATAAGCATCCAATTCAAGCACCACTTGGAATTACAGCACAACAGGTAACACGACAGCCAGGACTTTTTGATACTGCTCGTGCTCAATCCTCGGTTCAAGCTCAGTTGTTGTTGAGGGTTTTGAAAGCTTAGGTTTAAAGAAATTCTAAATATCCATCTTGCCTCCTCAGCTGTAGTTTTGGCTAAGCAATGCAAACGGCTGTCTCTAAGGTTCTATAGTCACATGATCTGTTCGAAAAATAATTTGGACCCATTATGAAATACTTTGAAGGATACCTGTTCATTTTATTCATTTGTTTTGTTTGTTTTATTGCTCTAAAACTTTTATAGACAACATTTTAAGGGCCATATTCAATGGTCTTTATTTTAAAGGGGAAGTTCAGAATTTTTTACATTAGGCTTAATCTTTGAGTTAGCCGGGGTTTAATTAGTCGTTGGAAATGATTTGAACAATTTCTGTGCAGTTTGACAGTTATTTGTTAGTTTCAGGGCTCCGGAGTGGCTAAGCTAGCGCGAGTCAATGGTGGTTGAAATCAACTCCTTCAACTAATTAAACCCCCGTTAACTCGAATATTAAGCCTTATGTAAAAAATTAAAATGGTCAAATTCGCCACATGTAGGACGTTTTGCCGACGGCGGACATTTTGTGCAGAACGCCGGAACATATTTCCTCCACACCTTTCTCACCTTTTTAACCCCTGACCCATTTTCATGCCTGGAATAAAAAATTCATAATTGAAGCATTATTTGTCCAAAATGCATGAGTGCCCTCTGGTGGAGAAAATAGTTCCTAGTTTGACTAGTGAGTAGTTCCTTTCAAATTATTTTAATGAAATTAAAAGGATCATATCTCCGGGTTTCTGTGGTCAACCGGTGCCAGATAAAAACTAGGAGAGAGGTTAAAATCCGCGCTTTTGAGTCATGTTGAGGGGAGCGCTCCATGTCAAATACTTCATTTTAAAGGTGCTTTAAAGACACCACATAATTGAAAAGGCTGTTGTGAACATAGAACGGCAACCTTGGAGTCATGTGATTATTGTTGTGACATTTCATTGGTGTAATTGGTAGAGGTACTCTTGGCATTGCTGGCAAAAAAATAAAATAAGTGAATTTAATATGTAAAGAGGAACGATTTAATCATTCATGTGTAGCCTAAAGTAGCGGAGTAAGAGTAGCATCTTTTTCTTCACAAATCTACTCAAGTAAAAAGTATAGCTTAGTAAAACTACTCTTCAAAGTACATTTTTCTCAAAAAGTTACTCAAGTAAATGTAACGGAGTACATGTAATGCGTTAAGACCCACCTTTGATGATTGGTTTCTCATCCATGTTTTTGTCTTTTTGTCTGCAGAATACCCACCGGAGCTTACTGCTGGATCATTAGAAGGCCAAGGCTCTGAAATAGGAAAGACCACTTCTAATGACACGGACTTGGAAAGAGACAACGCTGGCAGTACGACCACTAACTGGCTGCAGCTCTTGCCCAAAACACACGGCAAACGCCAAGCGGTCATCGCCTCTCTGGCTTTCCAGAAGACCTGGGCACAGGTAGGTAGATGGTTTTGGAAGGGTCACCCCCCTTAAAATGCCTGGTTCATTCAAACTTTATTCACAATCATATTTATTTTTCACTTGCAGGTATGTCGTCTGTTGGAAATCCTGGAGGAGGACTATAAGAGAATGGAGAACTGGTGCTGCCCAACAGGCAAACCTGACTCCAGCGCTCAGTTGGACCATGTGACCTTCATGATCAGTAAACACCTGGAACAGAAGGAATTCTTCCTCAAGGTTGAAATCACACCATTAAATGTGTGAGCGGAGTTCATAGAATGTTACATGTCTAATCTTCTGTAATTGTGTTTTCCCTCATTCAGGCCTGCACGTTAACCAAGGGCATCGCAAAGATCTTCTACCAGTACGTAGAGAGGAATGGCGATACAATGGGAAGGCTGGGTCACGACCAAGAAGAGCATGTTACAGGTCAGTGTGGAGGATAACATATACTTATCTATATATAGCTCTAAAGAGCACTCAAAGTTGATGGGTGGAGCTGAAATACCCAATATTAGTAGTTTGATTTTCTCTTAGTATTTATTAGTATAAGTAACAAATCACAAATGTAATGGACAAATAATGCTGTAATTCGCCAAAGTGAGTGGGATTTACAGAAGTTAAAGATTATTTAATTTATGGGGAAAAAAAAAAAAAAAACTGCTTTGTAGGTTTTCTCTCATCACTGAAGAGTGGACAACTTTCAGTGTTGCCAACTACCCAGTTAGGTAAGTAGCTATTGGCTGTCCTAGTATTACTAAGTTACTATATGGTGTCATCACCTAATTTGTATAATTAGCAATTTGCATTTAATTGTAATGGGTGTTGTATAGGAGAGGAATAACGCAGTGGGAGAAGCAAAAAGTGAGTTAAAATGCACCCCAAATATGTTTAGAACTACAAATGAACCCTACCATTTTTTTTAATATTGCCAAACTAAATGGACCAGAAGTACAAAAACAGTACAGTTGTACAGTACAAAAAGAAATGATGGTAACTTGTCGCTAGATTTGTCGCTAGCTGCTTTTGATAAAAAAAAAAAGTCGCCAGATTTAGCGAGAAAATCGCCGAGTTGGCAACACTGAGCACTTCAAAACTCACTTACACTTTAATAAGTTACAGTTTATTCTAAATATTTTTCAATAGAGAAACATTAAAATAACATTATGATCTCTTACGTTAACACTCAAACAGCTTGCCAAAGGCACATCTTGCATCATTATAATATTTCCCTAACGGGTGGGTGTTTTTTTTTTTCTTTCTTTTTATAGGCATCTTAACTGATTTGTGTGAGAGGGAGAACCGTCTCCTCTGTTTATGGAATGTTAGAAAGCAACAACTGGACCAGTGTCTGCAGTATTTGGCTTTAGAACGCCGTGCCATACAGGTGACTGAGTTAGAAATCATTAGTCTCAGACAGTCAACATTGTGTGACTTGACCAAAAACATAACAAGTTTTTGTCTTTAGGCCCAGAAGAGCATACAAGACATGGGCGAGCTTTACCTGTCGATGCACTACTCCACCGGCTCAGGCATCAGCTTCAGGCAGAAGCTGCTGAAGGATAAGGAAAACATTAAAATAATCAGCAAGGTAGGTTCCGTGTCACACCCGCATCTGAATGTTTGGATGCAAGCATTTAAAAATGGTCTTATTGGCTCCTCCACAGCAAATTGAAGAATGCGTTAAGCTTCTCATCCAACTGGCAGACGGGTACTGTGCCAAAGGACACAGCCATGCCGGCAAGATGATAAAAAGTGTTTTGGCAGTCGACCGGTGCTACCAAGATTTGAACCGCCGAATGGAAAAGCACCGCTCCAGCTTGGAGAAAGTAAGTCTAATTTGACAATGATACCAGCTATGAAGCTTTTTCAACGGTGTACAGGCTACACAAGGGGTATGATGTCTATCAATGTCAATGGCAGTGAATGAGTTAAGGGCAACTAGCAAATAAAATAATATATATTGCAACAAATGTATTTATAGTGGTACTAAGAAAATTCGAATATCCTGAAAAGGTTGTTGTATTTCTGCAATTCAACTAAAAAGATGAATTTGACATGTTAAATGAATGACTAAAACAGAAAAGATTGTATTTCTGGCTCAATAAATGTTTTCTTCCATGTTAAATTTCCAAAATAAAACAACTTTCACTTGATATTCTAATTTTAATTTTTATTGTGCATGCGCAATAGTTCCTTCATTATAATTGTTAATTATTATTAATAAATACAAAAATATATAAATACACGTGCAATAATCTCATTGTAACATTTATTTATTACATGTTTTGATGCATTTTTATACATTATAAAAGATTTATGTCTGAATTTGGGGGCACTTGGAAAAGATTCCGGCATTTACATGTACAACGTGTCACTACTGACAGACGCAGAACCAGTGATTTTGTAAATAGGTACCACTGTACATTCAAGTACCTTTAATCTATAATGCAACAATAAAACATGTACAGAAACTAACATTTGACAAATTATTGAAATATTCTATATAATGATATGAACTAAAAAAATAAGAATACAAGGATAAATGAAGAGAGAAACAAGGGAGAAACTCAGGAAAAATAATCTAATAAAAAGCTGAATGCAAACAGCATCTTCCCAAATAGAACCATGCAAGTCATCTGGTGAAAATTCTTCTAGCTTTAATATTTTAATATACTGTATATCACAATATATCGCAAACCGCCAAAAAGTCACAATGTCAGTTTTTGTCCAGTATTGTTCACCCCTAATGTAGGCTGATTTCAAGCTTATTGTGCGTGCCATATACAATGGTATTTTCATAATTTGCTGCGGGTCAATAAAAACCGGGCATTTGGCCAATGGGCCTTAACTTGGACACCGCTAATATCAATAAAAGTGACTTGACTGACTGAACTGTTAGAACTTCTAAGACTTCAAAAATCGTACAGCTTATTACTAACGCAAAAAACAATTAATTCCTCTCTGTTTCTTGGTCTATTTCTAGTTGAAGAACAAGAACAAGTGGAGTTGACGGATGTTTTGTCTTTTAGGTCCCAGTTGGCAAAAGTGGCTCAACAAAAGCGTGTGGTGGCCAAACCATAATTAAGAAGTACAGTGGCTGGCAAACAACTTTTTATTCATTTTTGTACTTTTGTATTATTGTATATATTTTTGTATATAGTTATGGTTTTTACTAAATAAATTGCTATTCGTATGTGTAACAGAATGTTTTATGTCTTGAATTGTTTGAAAACTTGTGTTATTGCTTATTGGGAGGGCATAATGAGTGTATTTCTGTGTTTGTTCATTTTAATTTTATTATTATTATTTTGGTTTTTATTAAGATTTGATTGACTTAGGAATTTTAAACAAATGCACTTTAGAGTGTTGTTTGGGCCATAACAAAAGTGTATTTCTCATTTTGATTTAATATTGTCATTCACGTTTTATAAATAAATATATTAATTTTAAAATTATTTAAAAAATAAAATATAAATAAAATATAAATAATACCAAAATTAGTGACTGTTAATAAACCTTCAAAATGGGGGATGGGCGGACATTTTACAGGTCACGTGCACCATGATAGAAATAAAGTAGTCAATAGTTGCATGCAGTCTTGCAGCAGCTGTAAAGTGCAAAATACAGCAAACGAAGTACTACTTCACCTTTGGTTGCTGATTTTATTTGGCTGCCCACAAAGCCGACCCATAAATTCTCACTTCATCCTTTCATGCATAAATGATTTTTTTTTTTTTTTTTTTTTTTTAAACTTGAACATCATTTAACTCATTAGCTGCCACTGATAATGCTAAACGTCTAATGCATTTTAACCGGGAGGGGCGAATGAACAAATCTTCATGATGAACGCTGAAAGATAAGCATTCACGTATGGGTCACCATTTGTGAAGCAGCACATGCTGAAGATGACGGCAACATTTTCTCACATCTAGCGCTACACAGTGTTTAAAATGGTGTGAAAATTTTTGAGTCACTCTTCCATGCACATTCACTGTAGAAGCCTTATTCACTGCGTCAATTTGTTTATTTTGAAACTGTGTTATTGTTTTTGCCACAACCCATGTCATTAAGTATTTTACTATCTATGTGCGCCGAGATTGGCTGTTCTAGTGAGTGCACCTGGTGGACATACGGTGTTTACCATAGCACGCCGTAGCATGAGCTGCATTGGAAAGGGAACTGTTTGCTGAACTACTGGAATAAATCAACCAAACCAAAACCATCCATGTGGGCAGGTCATTGCCAATAGCCTATGCGTACATTCGGTTACAAAGGTGTAATGTTTGCTAAAATGCCAGTACATTTACAACAATATCTTGCAACTTAAACATTCATTTCTAAATAATACGTATTACACTTCAATGTTTGAATCTAAAACTAAATATTTAATTTAAATCTGAATGTGAAATTTAAATTTTAGGATTAAATATGAATCCTAAATCTTAAATCTAAATCGCAAATCTAAATCTTATAAATATTAAATCTAAATTTTAGATCTTAATCTAACATCTTAATCTTAAATTTATATTTAAGATTTGGATTTATGATTTATATTTAATATTTCGATTTCAAAATGTATACGTCTGGATTCAAACATCTAAGAGTAACCCTTTTCCCTGTAAAACTACAAATTTTAACTTGTAAAAAAAAAAAAAAAAAAAACTTGAATTCCCAAATTTTGCATTTTAAACTAAACTTGAAAAAAAAATGTAATGAATTTTTCTACAAGTTTTTTTTTCTGTTTGCAAGTGATATTTTTTTTTTGTTCTACAGGTGTTTTTTCTTTGCTACGGGTTAAAATTGACCAGTTACAAGTGCACAGGTTTTGTCACATTCCTGTCTAGTTTTTGGAGCACAAAAGTTACCTGTAGCCTAGTTGTAAACTAAAATTCCTTGTAAAATGGCAAATTTAAACTTGTAAAACAAAAAAAACCTCCAACTTGTATTCCCAAATTTTGCGTTGTGAAATAAACATGAAAAGAACTCAATGTAATAAATTGTTCTACAGTAGTTTTTTTTCCCATTTGCAGATGATTTTATTTGTTCTTTGGGTGTTTTTTCTTTGCTACGGCTTAAGAATCACCAATTACAAATGCACGAGTTTTGTCTCCCACTTGTGGCGTTTTTAGAAACAAAAGTCACCCATGACCACTACTTGTATATCCAAATTATATGTTGTAAAACACAATCACAAACTATTACTCCAAATCTTGGTTTAAAAAAATAGACTTTAAAAACAATCAAATGAATAGTTCTTTGGGTGTTTTTTTTGAAGGTGTCTACAAGTGTTTTCTGAGCATGTAAGATGGATTTCTGGAGAAATGCCATGTGTGTCAAAATTCTAACCAATCAGAACGGCGATTGTTCAACCATTCAAACGGAGTAGAGGGCGGGACACACCATTGCCGACCTGCTGAGAAGGCTCTGATTGCAGTCGCAGCCACACTACAAACCACACTTCATCCAAACTACGCCCCTCCAAACTACTACGCCTGCTTTTGTTGCGGTGGCGCGAAGAATTCGTGTACTGTACTATGAGAAGTCCAAAAGGTTTTTGCCCTAGCCCGGGGGTCGGCAACCCGTGTTTTGAGAGCCGCATTCGGCTCTTTAGCGCTGCCCTAGTGGCTCCCTTGAGCCTTTCAAAAATGTTTGAAAATGGAAAAGGATGGGGGAGGGAAATATATTTTTTGTTTGAACATGGTTTCTGTAGGAGGACAAATATGACACAAACAATCGTAATGTTTTCCAATACTGTAAAAAATGTGTAGAATAAATATTACATTTCAACATTTCTGTCAACGAAGATTGTCGTCATATCCTGCTACGCACTTTTCTATCAGCAGGGCAGCTGTTGTAAGCAAACAGGCGGCTATATCATGGGCCATGGAATGGATCCCAAAGGGGAAAACAGACAGAAACTGAGAACAGTGGATTCAACGTTTCTTGGGCCGAATCAATTGCATTCATTGCCAATGTGGAAGGATTTTCTGAATGTTTGCTCTGTAGCGAGAAGTTGTCAAATTACAAAAGGAGAAATATGGAAAGACATTTCCAGGGAAAGCATACTACTTTTGCAGCCGAGTACCCAGTAAGTTCCATTGCATTACTTTTGGAGAAATTAAAGGAATGCAAAAATAGTGGCTTGCATCTCCAAACTCCTCCACTACTGCTGCAAGTTTTGTTGCCACCCGGGAGATTATAAAGCGTGGAAGACCGTTCACAGATGGTGATTGGTGAATGAAGATGTCATTCATCAACATATTACAACACCTATTTGCAGACTTCAAAAACAAAACCGAGATAATACAGAAAATCAAATACATGCCTCTTGCACTAAGACAGTGAAGGAAAGGGCCATAAAAATGGCAGGCAACATCACTAATCAGCAAATCAAGGACATTAATTCAGCGGCACCATACCTATGATGAGTCGCGTGATATGATCGATATTGAACACCCTGCGCTTTTATGCAGCTATGAGAACTCTAATGCTACACTTTACCTTTTAAAACGGGGTGCTGTTTTATTTTTTTTTTATAAATGCAGGCATGTTTGTTGCCTAGATAAGGTGCACATTATGCACATTCTATTTTTTGGTTGTTTTTTTTTTTTTTTTACTTCGAATCTTCAAAATACAAATGATATCCAAATTTGGATTTCTTTATTGCATTTCTTTAATTTTATCAAGCAATTAAAGATAATTCGTTCATACTGAAATGAAGTTAAACTTGAGGCAGCATCATACAACAACAAGTAGTTACTGTACGTGCTGCATCATTCTCTATAGAATGCACTGCAAGGAAAATAAACATTTAATCATGAAGGCTCATTATGTATTTATAGCCAACTTACCGGTAGTCATTTTGATAGTAGGCTAGTAGATAGTAGATACATACAACATATGTTGTCTTCATTATAGACAAATTTCCGAGGTACTTCCGCTTTACTTCCTTATGTCTGCCTACCACTTTCGTTTAAATTTTTTTTCCCATTAACTTCAATGGCGCTGGTGTGGCATTTTATTAAAAACTCAGAAAAAAACACGTTTCGGAAATACCACATCCTTCTGCCATCTCGACATGGGAAGACAACATAAAGTAAAATATTATCTTTCTATATTATCTCTTATGATAATATTATATTATTATTTTATTGACTCTATGGCAGTGGATGGAAACGCCATCAGGAAGTCCCAAGGCATTCCAGTACCTGCACAGCTACAACGTTGCTCCTCATACACGAACGCGGGAATTTTGTCTTCATGAAGGCGGAAGTAGAACCAAGCCAGTGCCTCAATGCACCGTACTACAAAGCATGGGTGCTGGTAACATCGGACGGAGACGTCGAAACTGTAGGCCGTACATGTTCGTGTAGTCATGCTGCCGCTGTCTACTGGAATCAGGAAACCTCTGACATGTTTGACTGCGGGGACCGTGTTCTTTTTTATGAAGGCCTCGTTTTTTTCCCTGTTAACTCTATGTTAAAGCCTTTTCTGAAAAAGCTGTACTTTTGTTTCGTCTGACCAGAGAACATTATTCCGAAACTTTTAGGCTTTCTCAGGTAGGTTTTGGCAGTCAAAAGTGGGGTCTTCTTGGGTATGCCACCATAGAGTCCCTTTTTATTCGGATGCCAACAACGGATAGTACGGGTTGACACTGTTGTACCCTCGGACTGCAGGACAGCTTGAACTTGTTTGGATGTTAGTCGAGGTTCTTTATCCACCATCCGCACAATCTTTCACTGAAATCACTCGTCAACTTTTCTTTTCCGTCCACTTCTAGGGAGGTTAGCCACAATGCCGTGGGCTTGACACTTATTGATGGCACTGCGCATGGTAGACACAGGAATATTCAGGTCTTTGGAGATGGACTTGTAGTCTTGAGATTGCCCATGCTTCCCCACAATTTTGCTTCTCAAGTCCTCAGACAGTTCTTTGGTCTCCTTTCTTTTCTCCATGCTCAATGTGGTACACACAAGGACACAGGACAGGGGTTGAGTCAACTTTAATCCATTTTAACTGGCTGCTTGTGTGATTTAGTTATTGCCACCACCTGTTATGTGTCACCAGTAAGTAAGAGGTGCTGTTAATTACACAAATTAGAGAAGCATCACTTGATTTTTCAAAGGGTGCCAATACTTTTGTCTGGCCCATTTTTGGAGTTTTGTGTAAAATGATATGATTTTTTTTTTTTTTAATCATTCTCTTTTCCGTTTTTTTATTGCAAGAAAAATAAATGAAGATATTACTACCAGAACATTTGTAATTGCAATCATTTCCTGGGAGAAATTGAGCATTATCTGACAGAATTGCAGGGGTGCCAATACTTTTGGCCAGCAGTGTATGAAGTATGATGCAATGTATGGGATTAAATACAATTTTTATTGTATATGTGTGAGAGAATAGAGAAACTAATGCCAATTTTTTTGCTGTTTGGAATTTTATATACATATATAAGGGTGAATCTAAGGCTTCATGTTCTTATTTACGATAGTAGTATTATTTCGCTATTGTTATTAGGTGATGTCCTAATGACAAGCTGTTTGCCCACTGATCATTTTCTCAAAAACAGTACAAATTAAAAAAAAAAAAAAAAAAAAACATAAAATGATTCAGGTGGACTTCTGACCTTTTAGCCAGATTGCTGGAATCAGTCAAGCATGGAATGTTGTTCCGTTCGTATTCAAAATGCACATACTAAAAACCTATAATTGTGGATTACCTACATCTTGCACCATTTGATTTCAGTTTAGTTTAAAATGTTCATAAAGCCAAATCAGAGGTTTTATAATTCAAAACATAAAAGTACAAATTCAAACAAGTGTGGCCAATGTATATTTTATATTTGGGAATTTTATTTGTATCATTATCATCAAAAGCATCAGAAGAAAAACCTGAAGATCCCAAATCCTAATTTCTTCTACCAATTCATGCCCCCAGAAACACATGTATTTAAATTATTTTTAAACAAGGACAAACGCATTCCATGCAAAAAACAATTACATTTTATTTAGTAAAATATATAAATTTATCCAACTATATACAAGAAATCTTTTTTTTTAAGTATACACAAACTACAAAAATCATTTACAGTATGTACACTACAGTTCAAAAGTTTAGGGTCAAAGCGACCCCAAACTTTCGAACCGTAGTGAATCATATGGGATTTTCCATTATGTACACTTCGGTTCAAAAGTTTGGGGTCGCCCCAAACTTTTGAACAGTAGTGTACATATATTAAAACTTGACTTTTTTAAATAGTCCGAAGCTGTTTTTTTTCTTTTTACGAGGTTCTTGTCAAGGTGTGCAAGTTCATGCAAGTTCCTATTTGTATGTCATATAATTTGTATGAGATACTTTGAGAACCCCACTTTTCTTTGATCCAGGTAATAGCCAGGGTCCTCCAATGTAGCGGGCCTCAATCTTTCCTACTGGCCCCTCTATTTCACTGTATTTCACCTTTATCTTCATGATGTTTTCCATTCCTTAAAAAAAAAACGGGGTAACGATTCAACAAGGAACAGGTGGGTGACACAGGAGGGTGCAGGTAGGAGGATACACTAAGAGTTGGCACAACAGGTGAAATCAATGGGCAATCACAGGGAAAAGTCACACTCGGAGGAAACGAACAAAACCCAACACACTCTTTTCACACAAGTCTGAACAAAACACATAACCACCTCTTATTGGGTTGCGTTTCAACTAATCTATGATGTTCTTCTACAAAACTTTTATTCATGTTGATGAAAAAAAAAATACAGTCAAGGCTAAAAATAACATTCAGAGAAAAACTTTAATTAAAAAAAGAAGTCAAGGTGGACACAAATCCTCAGCATCATGTCATAGTGGCTTATAATTTTTCAGTGCAGTGTGTGGAAATCTCACACTGGTCAAACCTAAGGAGGAAAAGAGGAGAGGAAGAGCGTCTAACCTTTAGAACAATCTTGCTCAATGTCCAGGTATGGCCAAACGAAAAAGCAAACTTGCGGGAGTCTCCCTTCTGGTGCTCTGTCAGCTTTATCTCGACTATCTAAGGAAGAATTGGAATGAACAGCTTTATTGAAAATGAGCATATCAGAGGGACAGTTAGAGAATTTGACAAGAAAGTCAGAGAGGCCAGACTGATATGGTTTGGGAATGTAATAGTGAGTATATTGGCAAAAGGAAGCTGGATTTCCATATGCCAGGCAGGAGGTCTAGAGGACGACCAAAGAGGACGTTGATGGATGTAGTTAGAGGATGTGAAGGATGCCGAGGATGCAGAGGACAGCGTTAGATGAAGTCAACTGATCTGCTGTGGCAACAGCCGAAATGAAAAGAAGATTGTATCGATTAGAAAGTGTGTTAAAGATGACTTACATTATACTGGTATATGTACCTGCTCTTCCCCTTGTCCTCCTTGACTACCTTGAAGACCATCAAGGACGTCTTCAAGAGGAAGAGATGTCTATTTTTCCCCATCCTGAATGGTATCTTTGAATCCCACACCTTGAAGGACTCCGGTAAAGCCGGTCATATTGTAGGGGACAGCGGCCCCTTGGGGATGCCGGTAACACCATGCTCTCCATTGAGCGTGACCATGCTCAAAAACTGGATTTCATGGATGTTATGACTTTGCTGCCAAAAAATCTAGGCGCATCACTGTTTGAGGGCTTGATAACCCCAGGGATATGGAGGGGCAGGCACATGATGTTTATTTATGCTGTTTTGTTGCTTAGCAGGCAGGCATAACACCCTCAGTTGTATTGTATTGCAGCCTACATGGGACAATAGATAGAAATTGTTTGTTTATATTGTGTCACATCACATTACTATCTGATAAATTTAACTGTCCATCTCAAATTAAATGATTTGATAACTTACACTGTCATTGCTTGCAAAGTGTTAAAGCACTGCGTATGTTGTCATGACAAGCCGGTTGCAGGGGCGGGGTGGGGTGGGGGGCTATAATGGTCTCTTGTCCCCGGGCCCCTGCAAGTCTGGTGACAGCCCTGTAACTATTAGTTCATCAAACTTAACTCCGAGGCTTTCAGTGTGGGCAAAAAGTGGAGATTTGAGGTGTTCCGTGGTACAAAGGTTTGTCCAAGTGAGTCGTGTGTCTCCAGATAAGTAGCGTAAGCATCTGCTGGATGCTTAAGGTGTAGGTGATGCTGCAGGTGACATCAAAGACCAAAGACACTTCCGGTCTTAACACGTCATGCTCTTTGATCTCGATTTTGACTTGAACCCCACCTCCTTTGGACCTCTGGTATGTGATGGGAGCACTTGTAGCCATTTTCTCCTTCTCCCAAATTAATTTTACTAAGTAAATAAGTGTTTCAAATATTTTACAGTAACAATAACCTATTTTGTATGGAACCACAAAAAGGTCAAAAGTTTCCGAGGTACACGATAAAAAACTACTTTTGTAAGTAGTAATTATGATCCATATAAATTGTATAAATTATACTAAAAGTATTTAGGAAAGCAAGTGAACTGTATTTTGACAAATAACAGACAAATTGTGTAATATGGCCCTTAAATTGTAAAATAAGGTGATATTATTATAAAAAAAAGATTTTATTATTTTAAGATAAAAGCATTTTTCACAAGTAATTCTTTTTAATTTCATAATACCCTTTTTCCACAATAGCCCTTTTATTTCATCATGTCATTTTTCAGGACAATGATATTTTCGAGATGAAAAGCGTTTTTCACAAATACGTTTTTACAGTGTCTTTTTCCACAATGACATTTAGATTTCATAATGTCGTTCTTAGTTTTATGATAAATTTAGATTGTTATTATTAGTATTTATAAAAAATAAATCGATTTTGACCTCACAGCTTAACTCGTTGGCTGCTTTTGATGGCAATAGACGCCCAATCCATATTAACCGTTGAAATAGATTAGACCTCTATTGTCATCCAACCTGTTTCATCCAACCAGCAACGTAGCATTTATAAGCCTCCAAGCTCTTAAAGTTTTTCAAACTTTCGTGAGAATAGGCTGATTTTGTGTGGACAAGATAGTTGTAAATATCAGGGTCAGGCAAAGATGGCGAAGACAATGGGTCGAAAAACATCGATTTAGGCATCAAATACGGATCTGGCGAATGGATAAACTGAAGCTTTTCCACGTAACGCCTTTTATGCAACGCATCCAATGTGTTTACAGCGTCAGATAACACCGGGGCTTCCATGAATTGCTCTATAACTTGCACGACTAATTGAAAACAATGAGAATAGGTCTAAAAATAGGTACAATATGGCGGCCGGATACAGCGACACGTCATTTTGTGACGTAGGTGAGTAGGGTCTATAAAACCCGCCCGGACAACGAGGATACTGCGTGAAAGTAGGACGTCCAAAAGAGGACGTTTGGTCACCCTACGCTACAGCATATCCCAAATGTTGTTTTCGACCCGACAAAAGTGAATTTCGCAAACAGTTAGTCAAATATTAAGCACAGTTAGGTGAATACAATAACAAAGATGTTAGAAAACGGGCTGCAACTAATATTTTGCGCCAAACAATGTCACAAATGAAACGTTAATTAATTTAAAAGAATTTACATGATAGAAAGCATTTTTCACAAAGTATTTTTTTAACTTTGTAATACCATTTTCCACAATAGCCCTTTTATTTCATAATGTCATTTTTCAGCACAATATTTTTGAGATAAAAAGCGTTTTTCACAATTTGTTTTTTCACATAATGTCTTTTTCCACAATGGCTTTTATATTTCATAATGTCGTTTTCCAGCACAATGAACGAGTGCTGTCAGTCAAATACATTATGAAAAAAAATGAATTTGTGAAAAACTGCTTCTTTTTATCTTGTAAAATCTCATTGTGTTGAAAAACAACATTATGAAATAAAACGGTTGTTGTGGAAAAAGGTATTATGAAATTTAAAAAAAAAAAAAACACTGTGAAAAGTGAGTTGGGCTAATAATAAGTTGATAACTTTTGAATGATGTCCACTGTAGTGTGCCACCTGTCATGAAAGGGTTAAGAAAAAAAAACTTTTTATGGTTGGTAATGATGAATAAATAAAAAGAAAAAATAAATTAAAGACAGAAAAAAATTATCAGTTGAATTAAGTTCTCGAGTGGGACGTCCAGAGGAGGTGGCGCCAAAACATGATGACGTCACAAAGAGAGTAACGAGCCTTTGATGTCACGTGAGCATCTAAACAGCATCCAAACGAGCAGGTGGGAATTAGTGACGGGATCTGTCGTTCACTTGAGTAAACGAATCCATTCCGGTTCGTTCAGTAAAACGATTCGTTCAAACGAATCGTTCAACGAATCGTTCGCCCCCCTCATCTCCCTCCCCACCCAAATGAATCGTTCGGTTAGTGAACGGGAAGTGACGTTGCTGAACGAATCCCCAAAGACCGCTTCGCAGTATAACTGAACGGGAAGTGACATTGCTTGGTCCCTCCCTCTCTTGCACATTGACCACTCGTCGTAGTTTCAGAAATGAATGACAGGCGATATCATTCTGCTCTCAGAGACAGCCTCGTCTCCCTCCCGCTGCTGCAAAAGCGAGGGAGAACTTCCGCGTCGTCTGTCCTAGTTTAATGGGATCAAAGTCATGGCTCGTGCTTGCATTTCGATTGAGGACACGGTTAAACATTTTCCTTTTGTGGGGGGAGCGGGGGGTTGGGGTCGGGGGCGCACGGACTTTCTTTAGCATGATCTTGCTCACATATACAATGCTGCTGCTAACAGCCAACGCGGCATGCCTGCTGTCACGAAAACAAAAATAAATCGAAAGTTTAATTTCTAATTATGGAACGGCCAACACATCATATTAACCTCTCGCTCTGTTGTATTTTTGTTTTTTATTATTAAGATGATCGTTTTGAATTTTTGCACTGGTATTAATAAATAAAATAATCCGGTCAGCTCCCCTGTCGTCCCCGCATCTCAGATCGTCAAATGCTGACGAGAAATAATTGTTTGCTTTATGATTTCGCCTTTCTACTCTCATTAGTCTGTTAAGAAAAATGTAGACATATTGCGACATCTCCCGTGTCCGCGCGCTTTGTTTTTGGGGCGCTTGAGTAGCACATGATGGACGGATTGACATAATTTGTCAAACCAACCGACACCCTCTGACACGAAAAAAAAAAAAACCACTCGGAAAAAATTGACATGTATATACAGTTTCATTGCAAATCAGTATTATGGTGATCATACTAAATATTTTTTTCTGTGCACATATGAGGTACATATCGCTGCCATGAAGCCTCCATATAGTGACAGTTCTCTGCCCGCTTCACTGCCGTCACGCGACCGCAGCTCAGGTTTTGCTTGCCTCGTAGCTACGCGTGTTTTAAATTACTGTAAATTTGATAGTATATCGTCATAGGCACAGTCCCGAGTCTGTTGAGAAAAGTAGAACACTAAACCATGCTCGCTAGATTTGTGTGGTGTTTTTGTCTTTTTGAGCAGCATTTGATAGGCTCCACGTTAACAAATATGTGACAAAGTCGTTTCCTTTCATTTTATGACTCGTTCACCGCATAGTCATTACTGGAAAGTCAAGTTAGCAGCAAGCTAGGTCAGGAACCGGAGGACCGAATCACTGAACGGGAAGTGACAAAACTCAGTCTTTCCCCCCTGCCTGCACGCTGGCTGCTTATTGGCCACACGTGGAAATGAGTGACATACGCCATGATTCTGTTTCCGCTCCCTCCCCTGCCCGCGATGAGGCTGGCGTCTGATTGGTCGTGTGCGATGTCAGAAGACGCTGCCGCTTGCTCAACGCCCTCCCACGCAGCGAACAAGCGCCACCAACTTCATAGAACGAATCAGTGCAGATGGTGATTAGTTCGGTCTCGTTCACCCAAACAATTCGTTCAAAAAGAACGAATCGTTCGCGACCGATACAACACTAGTGGGAATGGGTCAGATGCTGCATTCGAGCGCACGCGATTCATCGGAAGGCACACGACTCATCTGGAAACTTTTCTACCATGGAACACCTCACGTCTGAACTTACTGCTTTCGTTGAATGGCTGGCAGGTATGTTGGATTAAACTTGTTTCATTTGCCATAACGTTTTGCTTCGTGCTAAATTGTTGTGAACATCACCGTGTAAATTAGCGTTTTGGTCATCGTTCGTTAACGAGGAATTTGGTACTTTTCAATAACTTAACGCTTTCCAGCTAACATTTGGAAAGCTTCTAACTGTCTTTCAGATTTGCCGTATCAAAAATAACACGTGGAATATCGCGTCGTGTAAAATCGTTTGCACGCTTACTACATTTTAGAATTTAATATGACAATATACATGTATTTTTCGTGTTTTTCTGCGCGCGAGTGATCATTAATCCTCGCTTTACAAACGACGCATGGCGGTTGCCTGCTTAAGTTCAAGTTTAAGAACACGAACGTTTTTCATGCCTGCTGTATAAATGAAATTTATAGTGAGGTATATATTGTGTTGTATGTTCGCTCATTTGGACACTTTACAGGTTAACATTTATATTAACGTTATCTAGATAAATTTGTTAAATTCAAATATTTCTTTACAATAAAATACGATTGTTTGCGAACAGGCTGCCTCCTAATCAGGATATTTGTACAACAATCGTCGGTTAAGAAAATGAGAAAGAAAACCCTCCGAAATCCTGAAAAGACCATGGCTATTTTATTAAAAACGTTTTGTGGTTTTGCCTTTCACCACATGCCACATGAATGAGTGGAGATGAAGATAACATTATTTTAAAGTCAAAATAATCATCTGACTTGTGCAAATGTATGTTTTCCTGCACCCCAATTGATGGTACCTCAAAGTTTTACAACTGGGAATCAGTGGTTAATCAAACCACTCAATGTGTCCATCATTTGGAGAGGTGAGTAGAGTAGCCAAAAATTGTACTCAAGTAAGAATAGTGCTACTTAAAAGTAATATTACTCAACTAAAAGTAAAAGTAGTCGTCCAAAAATGTACTCAAGTACAAGTAAAAAGTATTTGGTGAAAAGAATACTTAAGTAATGAGTGACATTGTGACTATGTGCTTACATTTTTTGTTATTTTTTAAAGAATGGTATTTTTTTTCTGAGCACAAATGAACTGTTGTTATAAATTCGACGAAAGAAAAAAAAAACACAAAAAAGCATTAAGCATTAAGCACGTTGTGTCTGATTGGTATAATGGAGCCATGTGATTATTGTTGCCACGTCTCATTGGTAAAAATTGGTAGGGCTACTCTTGGCGTCACTGGCAATAAATAAATAAATACATCTAATATGTAGTGTAAAGAGGAAAAATGTAACGACTCTTGTGTAGCCCAAAGTAGCGGAGTAAGAGTAGCATTTTTTCTTCACAAATTTACTCAAGTAAAAGTATAGCTTAGTAAAACTACTCACCGAAGTACATTTTTCTCAAGTAAATGTAACGGAGTACATGTAATGGGTGACTACCCACCTCTGATCATCGGTTGCTCATCCATGTTTGTTTGTCTTATTGTCTGCAGAATACCCAGCGGAGCTTACTGCTGGATCATTAGAAGGCCGAGGCTCTGCAATAGGGAAGAACACTTCTAATGACAAGGACTTGGAAAGAGACACCAGTAACTGGCTGCAGCTGTTGCGCAAAACGGACGGAAAACGCCAAGTGGTCATCGCCTCTCTGGCTTTCCACAAGACCTGGGCACAGGTAGGTAGACGGTTTTGGAAGGCTCCCCCCCCCCCCCTAAATTGCTTGGTTCATTCAAACTATATTCACAATCGTACTTATTTTCCACTTGCAGGTATGTCATCTGCTGGAAAGCCTGGAGGAGGATTACAAGAGCATGGAGGACTGGTGCTGCGCAACAGGCAAACCTGACTCTTGCGGTCATATGGATCATGTAACTTCCTTGATCAGTAAACACCTGAAACAGAAGGAATTCTTCCTCAAGGTTGAAATTACACCATTAAATATGTTAGCAGAGTTCATACAATGTTAGATGTCTAATCTTCCGTAATTGTGTTTTTTGTCATTCAGGCCTGCACGTTAATCAAGGGCATTGCAGATATCTTCTACCAGTACGTAGAGAGGAACGGCGCAACAATGGGAAGGCTGGGTCACGACCAAGAAGAACATGTTACAGGTCAGTTTGGAGGATAACATTTACTTCTCTATGTATAGCTTTAAAGAGCACTCAAAGTTGATGGGCGGGGCTGAAATACCTGATATTAATTGTCTGATTTCCTATAAGTCTTTATTAGGAGAAGTAACAAATCACAAATGTGAAGGACAAATATTGCTGTCATTTGCCAAAGTGAGTGGGATTTACAAGAAGCTAAAGATTATTTAACATATGTAGGGGGGAAAATCGTTTGCAGTTTTTCTCTCGACTATCACTGAAGAGTGTAGCACTTTCAGTGTTGCCAACTACCCAGTAAGGAAAGTAGCTATTGGCTGTCCTAAAAGTCACTTGAAGTCGCTAGATGGTGTCATCACCTAATTTGCATAATTGGCAATTTGCATTTAATTGTAATGGACGCTGTAGGGGAGAGGAATCAATAAGTGAGTTAAAAATCACCCAAAATATATGTAGTACTACAAAAGAACCCTAACATTTTTTTAACATTGCCAAATTAAATTGACCAGAAGTACAATACAGTATAAAAAGAAATAATGGTAACTTGTCACTAGATTTGTGGCTAGCTGCTTTTGACAACAACAACAAAAAAATTCCACATTTAGTGAAAAAAATCACCAAGTTGGCAACACTGATCACATTAAAACTCACTTTACACTTCAATAAATGACACCTTATTAAATGTTTTTCAATAGAGAAACATTAAAATAGCACAATGATCTCATACGTTAATGCTCAAACAGCTTGTCAAAGGCACTAGGGTATACATTATATGAGCTGAATTTTACAATAATAATTTAAATGGAACATCTTGCATCTATATAATATTTTCCTAACGGGTGTTTTTTTTTTCTTTTTACAGGCATCTTGAATGATATGACTGAGAGAGAGAATCGTGTCCTATGTTTATGGAATGTAAGAAAGAAGCAACTGGACCAGTGTCTGCAGTATTTGGCATTTGAACGCCGTGCCATACAGGTGACTGAGTTAGAAATCATGAGTCTCAAACAGCCAACATTGTGTGACTTGACCAAAATCATAACAAGTTTTTGTCTTTAGGCCCAGGAAAGAATTCAGGATATGGGGGAGGTTTACCTGTCCACGCACTACTCCGCCGGCTCAAGCATCCGCTTCAGGCAGGAGCTGCTGAAGGAGAAGGAAAACCTTAACATCATCAGCAAGGTAGGTTCCGCGTCACACCCTCATCTCAATGTTTGGATGCAAGCATTCAAAAATGATCTTATTGGCTCCTCCACAGCAAATGAAAGAGTGCGTTAAGCTGCTCATCCAACTGGCGGACGGATACTGTGCCAAAGGTCACAGCCATGCCGACAAGATGAAAAAATGTGCTTTGGCAGTTGACCGGTGCGACCGGGATTTGAAGAAGCGAATGGAAAAGCACCATTGCAGCTTGGAGAAAGTAAGTCTAATTTTGACAATGATACCAGCTATGAAGCTTTTTCAACAGTGTACAGGCTACACAAGGGGTTTCCAAACTATGATGTCTATCACTGTCAATGGCAGTGAAGGAGTTAAGGGCTACTAGCAAAAAAATATATATAGTTCAACAAATGTATTTATCGTAAGACTCTGAAAATTTGAATATCCTGAAAAGGTTGTATTTCTGTAATTCAACGTCAAAGGTGAATTTGACATTAAATGAATGCATAAAATGCAAATTATTGTATTTCTGGCTCAATACATTTTTTTCTTCCATGTTAAATTTCCAAAATTAAACAACTTTCACTTGATATTATTATTTTGACAGGTGCTACTGTATATTTACACGACTGAAACAAACTTTATTTAATCTGCTAACTCCATCCAGATTTGATGCTGATGAGTGCAACAGAGTATAGGCTGAATTCAAGCTTCTTGTGCTTGCCATATTCAATGATATTTTCATAATGTGCTGCGGGTCAATGAAAACTGGACAGTTGGCCCACGGGCCATAGTTTGGACACCGCTAATATAAGAAAAAGTGACTTGACTGACTGAATGGAAAAATCATACAGCATATTACAAACTCAAAACAATAAATTCCTCTCTGTTTCTCGGTCTGTTTCTAGTTGACTGGCGCTAAGTACTCGGCTGCCCATTACCCAAAGGAGAAGAAGCATGAAGATAAAGGTGAGTTAAATAAGGTCTCCTTATGGTGTATTTTTACAACTGTACAACGGAACCTCTGAAATGAAATGTTCCAAAGTGATACTATGGAAGCCAGTTGAAGCATTTATTTGATATCTTTGATATGGAGCGTAAGGGTCTATGTACTAGCACGCTCTTTGCCCTAACTAATAGGACATTTAGTGTCTTAGTAGTACCATGATGAACGTGCTTTTTAATTGTTTTTTTTTCCGACTACGCGATGATATTTTTGCACACAAATAGGACAACTACAATATATACTAACGTCGAGGATTTTTGGGCCAATTTTAATACCAATATGACTACATCACAAATAAAACTCTTTTATTGTTATTTAAAAACTAAATTTGCATTATTTGACACTTGCATATTTGGCTGTTGGTTGTTGGTCTATTCCTTCCTTGGGCAGGTTTCGTTAATAAGTACTGTTTGCCTAAAGTACAGTGCATATTTTTGTGGTTGTACGAGATGTTGTATTTTTTATACTGTATTAGATATTTTTGATTATTTGGAACTTAACTTGCCTGTATAGTTAGCATAAGTAGCTAATGCTAAGTTGTATGCTTTCAAAGTTTTACGATGGTCTAAATTGGGAAATGGTCAGAGATAGGAAAGCATATGAGGCATATAGAAAAATTTCAGTAAAAAAAATTGCGACCTACTGAATACGTGAGTACAGTATATTCCGTACATGTTAGACAAGCAAAAATATAGTAGTAGATGAGCATTTTGATGCTCCTATTTTTGGTTACTAATGTTTAACTTATTGGCTGCCATTTACAGCAATAGACATCCAATTTAGAGATTGGCAGTGAGCATTCAAATGGATTCGTTGTTTATTGCTGGATGAAACAAAAGTTTCTCTTAATAAACGTATTTTACTAGTTGTTTTATGCGAGTTTGTTGATTTTTCTTTGCAATGACAACAATGATTAGGGTTACAGTTCAAGCTGGATGTCAAGGATGATCTATCAATATTAAAATGGAATTCAAACTTTTGGAAACAAAAAGAGAAAACAATGATTAAGGGTCTTGTACTCGCATCCTCAAAGATTTGGACGTTCCATTGTACCACACTTGTAACTAACACATTGTTAAATTATTTGCAGTTATCCCTTATTTCATTGTTTTTGACACAAAGTTGATATTTATTTACAGACACCTTGCACGGAGAATGCATGATGCCAAGATCGCGTCGCACACTCAAGCGCGGTCTCAAATTGGAGTTTCGAGGAACAGGTAGATTCCACGATACCACTTATAAAATCTGTAGAAATAAACAAATGATGTCAGAACAAGCAGAGTTGACGGATGTTTTGTCTTCTAGGTCCCAGTTGGAAAAAGTGGCTCAACAAAAGCGTGTGGTGGCCAAACCATAATTAACAAGTGCAAGAATGGTCGTAAAATGAGGGCACAGAGAGAACAATGAAAAACACTTGGACCACAAGAGATCCCCTCTCGGGAACCAACTGTAAAATGTAAAAAAAAAAATGTAAAAAAAACAACTGTATAACTGTATGGTACATGTCCAAAAAGTCACATTTTTTATTTATTTTTGTACTTTGGGGCTTTTGTACTCTTGTATATATTTTTGTAAATAGTTATGTTTTTTACTCAATAAATTGCCATTGGTATGTGTAACAGAATATTTTATGTCTTGTTTGAAAACTTTAGTGTTATTGCTTATTGGGGGCCATAAAGAGTGTATTTCTGTGTTTGTTCGTTTTAATTTTATTAAGATTTGATTCATTTGAAAAACGTAGGAAAAATAAAACAAATGCACTTTAGAGTGTTGTATGGGCCATAGCAAAAGATTTATTTCTCAATTTGATATTGTCATTAACATTTTATAAATGAATATATTAATTTAAAATATATATAAATAAATAGTATTATAATAATTGTGACTGTAAAGGTATTTTTTTAATACCAAAATTAGTGACTGTTAATAAAGAATTTCATTGTACAACTGTATAATGACAATAAAGGGCTATTCTATTCTACCGGTATTCTACCTTCAAAATGGGGGGAGGGGGCATTTTGCAAGTTACGTGCACCATAATAGAAACAAAATAGTCAATAGTTGCATGCATGCTCGCAGCATGTGTAAAGTTTATAATCAGGCATGAAAATCTCTCACCTTTCGGCGAAATTCGCCGTTTTGAAGTCAAAAAGGGCGACCTACGTGAATTGCGTAGATCCGAGGAGAAATTCTTTTTTTTTTTAGGGGGGGGGTCGGGAGGTTTTATTTAATTATTATTATTATCATCATGTAATTAACTTAGTACGTAAACTGAGCACTTAAGAACACCGTCAGCAAATCCTTCTAGATGCTTCGCTGACGAGAAACAATCATCGGCCCAAGCTGCGTTCCATTATTCCAAACGCGCGCACTCCTTACTGTACATGGAGTGCTCGGAGAGCCTTTGGTTGCACTGCAAAGCTGCGAAAACAAAAAGCAGGCCTTATCCACACCTGGGCAGACCAGAGCGCAGCATACACACTTGCCTGTATTTGCCAGCAGATTGAATTTGGTGAGTAATGGTTTCAATCGTTTTCACATTTTGCGATATAACAAAGTTACTGCCATTCGTTGCAGCTTGCGTTGAACACTGCCACAGCTAGCCAAATCTCCCATGAAAAAAAATAGCTCCCGTTAAATTGGCGTCAAGCTTGTGTATTTAGCGGTAATATAAACGAAGAAACACACTGTTGAGTCAAATTAAGCGGCATGCTCTCGGATGGAGGGGGCGCCTCGCATCGCTCCCGTCGTCCGCCTGAGACGCGTTATTTTCGCCTGGGACTTGAGCTGACGGCCGGTGTCGGCACAACACCAGACCGACGAGTGGTGGGAATGACTCTTGCGTCTTAAAGCTTTTCAGCAGAAATACAGGGATCCCTCGTTTTTCGCGGTTAATGGGGACCAGAACCCGCCGCAATAAGTGAAAACCGCGAAGTAGCGCCCCCCACCCATTTTTATGTGCGTGTTCAATGTATTTATTCAGATTTTACATTGGAAAAAAGATACATATATATATGACATGTTTTTTTCACTTTTTTCCACCAAAGTATCATTTATAAATGGTTGTCAAGCAATTCAAAATGTAAGAATTATGATAAGTTTTAAACATGTTACTGTCCCACCGAATTATTTTTAAACAAGAATAAAGTAGTAAGAAAATGCTTGGCTTTATTAAATGCTTCATAGTGAGTCTACTCAAACCCTCTCAGGCTTTGTTAAACAGTGATTGACACATGTGCAAAGTTTTTCTTTTTATTCTATTCTATTATTATATCTTTTATTTTCTTATTTGATTGAATAATAAAGACACAAATGTCCTAGCCAAAATGTGGCCCAAACGCAAAACAACATTACTTCAATGGAAAAATTTGTTTCAATCAAGAAAAATAGTTTTCAAATGCTTTTTTTGTCTCAAATTTATTTTTGCAATCAAAAACAATGTTTTTATTGAAGTGACTTTTTGGGGATTAAAAGTATATACTGTATTTTGATTGAAGCAACTTTGTTTTTGATAGAAGTAACTTTGTTTTTTGATTGAATAATAAAAACACAAATCTACCTCCATCGTTATTGAGAGAGAAAGAAATTAAGAAAGCTTTAAAACTAAAAGCCACCGGGGAGTCTGTTTTTTGTTTGTTTTTTTTAATATTTATATTTCATTACATAGACATGCCTCGTAGGGAAGGGAGATTGAGGGATTAAAAAAAAGGAGTTAGATGAGGCTGCTAAAGGCAGTGAATACCTCATCAGCTGGGTGAATAGCAGACCTGGTAAGAACAAGTTTGCAAGGATAGTCGGGTATTAAATACAGTTATAAACACAATTACAATGTTATTTTTCTATAAGATTTTATGTCATTGCTTTATTAATCATTAGGTGCTAGAGTTGTTAAGTATGGATAATAATGAAATAATAGTTTTAAGAAAACTGTGCTGTTGGTGGCTCAGTGACGATCTGATGTGGTTTGTTCTCAGATGAACAAGTTGAGGAAGGAAGTTTTGATGCAGAGGTTGAAGGAAGAAAATAGGCAGACTGACCGAGTCACAGCCAGAAAGTGTTGATGACAGTTTTGATTTCTATTCACTGTTGCCCCCTCCCAATTAAAGTATGTCACAGTCGCAGCCAATTATTATCTAAAGCTGGTTAAAATTGAAGTTAAGTTGTTTTAAGGTGTATTAAATACTTGTTCATGTGCCCCTTTTGATCTACGAGCACCCGCCCCTCCACCGGTCCCTGCACGGCCCTGCTGAAACACAGTGTGGGTCGACAGAGCTCAATATTTTGTTGGGGTGTACAGTGTACTGAAACATATTTCCTCCACACCCTTCTCACCTTTTTAACCCCTGACCCATTTTCATGCCTGTATAATACAGCAAACGCCCACGTACTACTTCACCTTTGGTTGCTGATTTTGTTTGGCTGCCCACAAAGCCGACCTATAAATCATAAATTCTCACTTAACCCTTTAATGCATAAATGATGGCTTTTTTTTATTTTTTATTTTAATTCTTGAACATGATCATCATCATTTTACTTATTGGCTGCCATTAATAATGCCAGACGTCTAATCCATTTGACTGGGAGGGGCGAATGAACAAATGTTCATGATGAACATTGAAAGATGATGTGTGGTTTGTTACACATCACCACCAATTAAGTTCATACCAGTGTGCGGCACTGCAGCAGATCACATCAGATATTTAATTTATCCGATATCTTGACAAACGTAAGACTTATCAAAATGCGCCTAAGGTGTTAAAAATAGGAATTGTACTTATTTGCAGGAACTCAGAGAGCCATATACTTCCTCGGGTGTATGGAGATAGATTTGTGTCTTTATAAATCAATCAAAAATAAAGCTGCTATAATTAAGAAAAAAAAAAAAAAGAAAAAAAAAACGACTTCATTTAAAAAATGTGTTTGAATGGAAAAATACATTTGAAACTCAATGTATTTGAAAACTATCTTTCTTTGATTGATTTTTTTTTTTTTTTTGATTGAAGTCTTTTTTTTTTGGATTGAAGTAATGTAGTTACGCTCGCGGGCCTTCCACTCCCCGCCAGGCGACACCCGGCCACCGCAGCCATTATCCTTGCTTAATCATGGTTTTATGGCTTACGCCATTGGTGGCGCCACAATATAATTCCTAAAAGGTATCAGATAATCGGATTTGGTATCAAATTGTGTTTGTAATTTTGTCATTTATACTGATTTGCACCCATGGGCGAGTGTGGTTAGCTGCACTAAGCCACACGGTTACTAACCCTCATATGCTATTATTTAGCCACAACTGTATTCATTGTATTATTACTATTTGTCCTTCACACAGCTGCTGGAAACAGAAATGCTGTTTAATTCATCTGCAGGCGACCAGGAGAATGATGATTGTATGACACTGTTCGGGTGTGCGCTGGTCCTTATGGGAAACGCAGTCGTCCTTAAGGCAGAACATTACCGCTTTTGTCCACCGGCATCGCTAAAATCGACCAAAACTGAAAAGCTACCAAGTGTTGCTTTAAGAAAGAATAATGATGATCTTAGTTATTAAAACCCAAGAAGTTTTTGACATTGGTATTTTTTTCCACGTGAAGTTTCAAATGATTTTTTTAAGCAAATAAACACTGGTATAACAGGTCATTAATCAATAAATACTGGTGCTGCAACGATTAATTGATTAACTTGAGTACAGGTAGTCCCCGGGTTACGACGTACCCGACTTAGGTGATTTCGACTTTACGACGTCAAAGTCTCGTTCGCCATTCTGTCTCCAGTCGTGTTTTTTTTTTGTTTTGTTTTGTCGCATAAACAGTACCTAGTTCTTGCCATGCCTTCTTCTCCAGCAGCGTAGGTGCCATCCTGCAGTTCCTGACGGTGTCAGGTCCTACCCGCTGTCATCTCCGGTTCTCATGTGTACGCCCGAAAAGTGCCCTTTTCGGCTTGGGAGAGTCATGACGCTCGCCCCAACCTCCGGTTCTTCCCTGGCCACCAACAATGCGCCCTTTTCGGACTTCCCACTTCCTTGTTCTCATGCTGCTGCCGCCATCGCTGCTGCTGCTGCATCTCCCCTGGCGCCGACTCCTCTTGCGAGTCCCGATCCGTTTTTTTTTTTTAGTTCGGATGGCGGGCTCGCTCTAAGAGACACGTCCTGAGCGGCCATGATATCCCCCCTCTCTCGCCTTCCTACTCTTTCCACAGTGCCATTTTCTCTCAGCAAAGCGACTCACTCGCGAGTAAAGCCCGAATAGTTTTTTTTTTTTTTTTTTGTTAAAGCCCGAATAGTGATATAATATAACAGCATTTAACACAATTTGTTTAATTACAGTGACATTGTAATGGTTTGTTTTGAAAGTGTTGCACGTGGTTTTATTGATTTGGGTGGATACACTGCCCTCTAGTGGCAACAGTGAATATGCCATAACTCTGCTAACATAGCTGAATCCAGCTGCTCACTGTTAAGACTAAAGATGCACCGATACCGATACTAGTATCGGCAGGGGGCGCCGATCCGGCCCGAAATGGTGGTATCGGCGAGTACCAACAAAGACGGCGCCGATACCATTTACCGGTCCATTATTATAACATATGACTGCAGCCTTTTTTCCTCCTGGCGCTCACTACACTCTGTCTCTGTGTTGTGTGATGACACGTAAACACCAAGCAGCTATCGCGATTGGCCTGCTCCAGACCAATGAGAGCAGGCCAATAGCCACTCCTGACCAATGACAAGGCCGCTTTTTCATATGGAGGAAAAACAAACCAGGAGAAATGGCGGCGGTCGGGAAATATTTCAAAATAGAAATCCTGTCAATTAAAATCAGTGGCTGCATGCAAGATTTGCGGCCTGAAAGTTTCGAGATGTGGAGTTAAATCGGCCAGTTTCAATACCTCGAACCTGATAAAACATTTGAAGAAGAAACGTGAACGAACACAACAAGTTTGAGCCTGCAAGAGCAGGACTGCTATCCAGAGGAAGGGCGCTGGACTGGAGCAACGATCTCTGGTCAGTTCACTACGTCTACTTTACTTTCATTGTCTTTTACTGAAAGAAGTGCGGCAGTAATTTGGGAACTGTTTCCAAGGTAGGGTAAGGGACCCCCCCCCCCCCCCCCCCCCCCCCCCCCCCAAAAAAAAAAAGCAGGGCTAATAGAGAGACGGGATGCTGTGGTCAATTATTATTACTTATAATTGTTAGCGTCCGCAAATGCGGAAACAAGGTTGGACCTCGAACTAGAAAACAAGTGGGGGATACGTACAAGGGTTTAATGATTGCAAACAAAAAAATAACACGCGATCGTGGGATAGTAGAAATAACAAAAGGAGTCAGCAGGTCAATGGAGCTCAATACTACAAACTCGAAGGTTAACTACCAAAATCAAAACACTCAAATACCTGCAGGGGCGTAACAAGCAAATGTAGCGAGACTATAGTGCGAGATGTCAAATGGCGATCAGCAAGGCAAATATCTCGGCAGCCTTCTCTGAGCTCACCCGTGCTTAAATGTTGCGTTGATGAGCCTGCATTGGATTCAGGTGCGCCCCCACTACCAGCCCAGCAGCAAAACACAATCTAACCAGCAGCAGAATGTGACAATAATTTCATGAAAGTTGCACTGTTTGGCCTTTGAGAGGTTTAAAAAAGTTTATTCAGTTCATTCAGAGTTTATTATTATGAATTTATTTTTACTTTCTTACTGTTGGGCTAGTATTATACATGTTTTATTAACCCTTGTGTTAGCAAAAAAATTATATTACGCATCATACAAATTTTACAAAAATTGTAAAAGTATTTAAAGTGTGATAACTAAGTTATTTCTGAATATTTTTTTACTTTCAATTACTCAAAATTTTCAGTGGCATCAGAGCTATCTATTCACATATAGTTTTTATTTTTTATTTGTACTTTTTTGCCCTCTTGACAATAAAACCAGTACTGTGCTACGACCAAAACTATGTTGGATATATTTGTATAAAACAAAATTGAATTGGAAAATTTCATATCACACAATTACAGCCTTGAAAAGGTCAAAGAGTTATAACAACAGAATTTTTTTTATCCATGCCCATTTTTGGCAATGTCCGTTTTTGTGTATAATACCCCTAAACATACAATTGTTTACAATAATTGTAAATGTTTTGAGGTGCAATAACTAAGCCATTTCTGAATATTTTTTTACATTCAACCACTCAAAATGATTCAGTGGCCTCAGAGCTATCCATACCAGTGACGTGCGGTGAGGTTCATGGTTGGTGAGGCACTGACTCCTTTAGTGTCAGATTTCCAAATATATAAACCAAAAAGGGTAGCTTATTCAATTGGCTACTGGTTATTTCATATCTCATCAGCATTCTTCACAAAACACGCACACACGGTACATATTATCTATACGTAAAAGTAAGAAAATAACATGCATTTGCTCTACACCCTCAATGTGTTGGCCATCGCAATTCTATAATTCATGCAACACAAATGAGAGTAAAGAGTGGTGTACAAAACCACAGAATTCAATTCTGACCTTTAGTGAAATATTCAGTTGTTTTTAAAACTTTTAATTCTGATACTTTAATCAATTTATTGCTGATTGCTAAACAAAAAGTGTGAAAATAAAAACAAAGAATATTTTATTAAAGGCCAAAATTTAGTTTTTAAATATTCTATTGTATTTTTCTTAGTCTAAGCTCTTTTTTATTTTTTATTTTTTTATTTTATTTTTTTATTTTTTTTTTATAAGATTGAAATGAAAACTGTTTGTGGTCTTGCGCCTGTCCTTCACCAGAAAAAAAACCGGCGTTACTTTGGAAGGGCATAGGTCTGGTCTCAACATTCGTAGGGACGAAATAACAGCATAACCTGCATGTAGGTACACTTTTTGCTGGGGACGGGACATTAATAAGACCAAACAGATTGGATGAAGGAGGCAAAGGGCCACATTTCTCATGTATATGAACCTAATTAATTAATAGGAAAAATGATCAATGCAAAATATATCCTTATCTACTGATAATAACTTTTACCTGCATTGGTTCAGATGATACACTGTTCGATTCAAACCTTTGTTTTCAAAAAATACTAAAGAAACATTTTGAAAACTTCCTGAACAAATGTCTGGTTTTTATTAGCAAACATAAACATAATGAAAATAATTCACTTAATAATGGTAGGGTCAGTTCTATCCTTACAACATATGGAACTATTGAAAGATCTAAATTCTTCATATAACTGAACATTATATCATGCAAAAAAGGTAAGGTTGCTTAAAAGTTGGTGGGGACAATTTTAGCATCCTGAAAAGTTGGTAGTGTTATGTCCCTGCCGTCCCTATGCAAACCTACGCCCTTTTTGTAAAAGTCCTCCTTATTTTCCTTTACTTTAAAAAATCTCTCCGCCTCAATGGAGAGGATTGCTTCAATTAGATCGTTCTGTGTTCTATTTGACAAACCAGAAAACACAGTGGATGTGTCCAAATGTTTAGCTAACCTTTCATCTTTCTCAGCAAAACCATGTAATTGTTCTACATATATGACACGTTTAGAAGAGCTTACACGCTCATCGTTACCGCGAAATGTTAACTCCTGTTAAGCTAGGATGCAGGTTGCACTAATGAGGTCTTTCAAACTCTTTCGGTTTTCCTTTACCTTAGAGTTCTGGATGCTACCGTTGAGCTTCCGCTGTTCGTCAAAGCCAAATCGATCCTTGAGCTTCCAAAAGTTTTTAAAGCAATCAGGCTTTGAATGTGAGTGGTCGAGCTCTCATGTTTGCTGAGGCTTCGTGGTAGTTTTTTAATGTCACAATATCTCGTGTTAGTCCAGACATTGACACAAGTTGAGAAGAAAAGGCAGGGAAAGCAGCAAAGGCGATTTTTCGAAGGACAGCCACATAGCCAGTCTTTTCGGGTGTACCAGTCCGTTTAAAAAGCACAAGTTATCTTCTGTCCCGTAGTTTGAAGCAAACCTTTTAGCTCCGGTGTTGTGTTAATCGCGTCCACTTTTAACGGAAAGTCCAGTTTCGCGTACGCCCCCTTTCAGTGCGGCAGAGTACTATCTGCCGCAACCTGTGCCTTTTCACTGCGGTTTTATTTCCCATCAGCAAAACTAAATATGTCACTGACAAACATTACACTTTAAGGGCTAAAGACATTAGCCAGACTGTGGAAAATCAGGTCAAATAAACGTATCTGGAAACATTATAATGGCGACATACAGATGTCAACCAGCACGCTCCAATTCCATGTATCAACCCAGTTTGTTATTGATTGCGCATTCAGAGGCGAGGCTTTACTCGTTGCTGCCGCACCTCTCGTTTCATTTCTTTATTTGAACAGGAAATAGGCAAATTCAGCGATTTTGACTATATAAAATGTTTGAAATGAGTCATACATACAGAGCAATGGACAAATATTAATATAAATTTGATGCTATAATTATTTTTTTGTCATGATGACAGGTGAGGCTCTGCCTCACCTGTCATCATGACCGCACGTCACTGATCCATACATATAAGGTTTTTATTTTTTTATTCGTATTTTTTGCCCTCTATTGACAATAAAAGCAGTACTGTGCTACGACCAAAACTAACTATGTTGGATATATATGTATAAAAGAAAATTGAACTGGAAAATTTCATGTCACACAATTAGAGCCTTGAAAAGGTCAAAGAGTTATAAAAACAGAATTTTTTTTAATCCATGCCCATTTTTGGCAATGGCTGTTTTTGTGTACAATACCCCTAAACATACAATTGTTTACAATAATTGTAAATGTTTTGAGGTGCGATAACTAAGTCATTTCTGAATTACATTCAACCACTCAAAATGATTCAGTGGCCTCAGAGCTACACTGTAAAAAATTTCAATGTAAAATAACGGTAAAGAGCTGGAAGCAAGGTTGCCATTTATATACTGTTATTTTACAGTCTTGGTAATGTAAAAATGCTTCACAGTAATAGTCCGTTATCCAGAAAAACTGTTGATTGCTGTATTTATAGAAAATACAGTAAAAGTCTGTCAGCAGGATTGCCATTACCTGACTGTTATTTTACAGTCTTGGTAATGTAAAAATGTTTCACAGTAATAGTCCGTAATCCAGAAAAACGGTTGATTCCTGTATTTATAGAAAATACAGTAAAAGTCCGTCAGCAGGATTGCCATTACCAGACTTATTTTACACTCTAGGTAATGTAAAAATATTTAACAGTAGTAGTCTAATCCAGGAAAAACTGGATATTCCTCTATTACCAGAATTCACAGTAAAGAGCAGGCAACTGAGAAGCTGCAGTATGCTGCGTTTTTAAGGATATATTGTGTTTCAACAGTATTTGGGAAAATTACAGTCTATGAATGCCTACATTTCCGTCTAGTACAGAAAAAAATGCTGATGTCAGGTGCGAAACAGAACAGGTTTTATTTCATCGCGTTGGCAGGCAGTGAAAACGTACAGGAACTAGAGAGATGGTGCAGTCGGGTCTTGTAGGTCAGGCTGAGCAGGCTGAAGATCTGCCGTAATCAGGTCAAGCAGGACAGGTTGAGCTCAATGGAGTGTTGGCATAGTCTGGTCAAGCAGGACAGGCTGAGCAAGTTGATTGGGCTGGAACTCTGGCGTAGTCGGGTCAGAACTTTAGTTTAATATACAATAATTTAGGTAATATGAGTAAGAATTAACTCACCGTTTATAAACTGGTACACATAAATCCCAATATAAGTTAAGAACAAGCACTGAAGAGCAGCAAATGTCATCTAAAGTCATCCTCTGAAGAGTCTCCAACATCCAAATTATAGCTAATTATGTCCTCCAAGATTTTATGGCAAATTATTTGTGGTGTCTAGTTATTTTAATTTAAATTGGCAAAAAACATAGTCTATATTGCCACAATGTAAAAGATGTCAGATTTCTGACCATGCTCCAAATTTCCAGTCAAAACTCAGTTTCCAAAAAATACGGTAGTGTCATGTAATTGAAACATTAACGTACCGTTTACAGCATTTGTCTTGTTGCTTTAATGCTGGTAACCCACAATGCATTGCTAACTGCAGTAATAAACTGTTTAACACAAAAACGGTATTTTAGTGTTCAAAATTGGCCGTAAATTTACAGCAATTTTTTACAGTGTATCCATACATATATAGTTTTTATTTTTCTATTTGTATGTTTTGCCCTCTATGGACAATAAAAGCTGTACTGTGCTATAACCAAAACAAACTATGCTGCATACACACACATACACACATATATATATATATATATATAGATATAGATATAGATATATATATGTGTATATATAAAACATGAATTTGAAAATTTCATATCACACAATTAGAGCCTTGAAAAGGTCAACGAGTTATTACATTTTTTTTTATGCACGCCTATTTTTGGCGATGGCCATTTTTCTGTATAATACCCCTAAACACGCAATTTTTACAATAATTGTAAATGTTTTGAGGTGTGATAACTAAGTCATTTATGATTTTTTTTTTTACTTTCAACCACTCAAAATGTTCACTGGAGCTATCCATACACTATAACCTTGAAAAGGAAAGTCAACAACTGTGAAGAATTTATAACAGAATTTATATAAAGCAATCAGTGAGTCCCAGCACCACAAGCAATCCCACGCTGTGTTCACGCGTGTCCCCCTCCAGCTTTGATGCGTAGGAGGTTCGAGCGTCACAGAGGGGCCAAATCTTAAGCAAAACTGCAGGCTGTACATGTTCATGTTCTCTTGTCCCCGGGCCCCTGCAAGTCTGTTGACAGCCCTGTAACTTAGTTAATCAAACTTAACTCCGAGGCTTTCAGTGTGGGCAAAAAGTGGAGATTCGAGGTGTTCCGTGGTACAAAGGTTTGTCCAAGTGAGTCGTGTGTCTCCATATGAGTTGCGTAAGCATCTGCTGGATGCTTAAGGTGTAAGTGATGCTGCAGGTGACATCAAAGACCAAAGACACGGTCTTAACACGTCATGCTCTTTGATCTCGATTTTGACTTTAACCCCACCTCCTTTGGACCTCTGGAATGTAATGGGAGCACTTGTAGCCATTTTCTCCTTCTCCCAAATTAATTTTACGAAGTAAATAAGTTTCAAATATTTTACAGTAACAATAACCTCTTTTGTATGGAACCACAAAAGGGTCAAAATTGCAAATCCAAATAAAACCATTTTGAAATAAATAGACAAGTTTCCGAGGTACAGGATAAAAAACGATTTTTGTAGGTAGTAATTATGATCCATATAAATTGTATAGATTATACTAAAAGTATTTAGGAAAGCAAGTGAACTGTATTTTGACAAATAACCGACAAATTGTGTAATATGGCCCTTAAATTGTAAAATAAGGTGATATAAAAAAAAAAAAAAAGATTTTATTATTTTAAGATAAAAGCATTTTTCACAAGTAATTATTTTTAATTTCATAATACCCTTTTTCCACAATAGCCCTTTTATTTCATCATGTCATTTTTCAGGACAATGATATTTTCGAGATAAAAAACGTTTTTCACAAATTTTTTTACAGTGTCTTTTTCCACAATGGCATTTAGATTTCATAATGTCGTTCTTAGTTTTATGATAAATTTAGATTGTTATCATTAGTATTTTTAAAAAATAAATCGATTCTGACCTCACACCTTAACTCGTTGGCAGCTTTTGATGGCAATAGACGCTCCGTCCATATTAACCGTTGAAATAGATTAGACCTCTATTTGTTGGGGCAAACTTGGAAAAGTCGATGCGGACCAAAGTGCGACCAGGAAACGGAAGTGGAGTGAAGGGTTTTTATTAAACAATGGCTGTGGCTGCGTCTGTGGCTGCGGCTGCGAGGGCTTGGAGTGTGGGTGTCCTGATGGCAAAAACAAGATTAGTCAACAGTTCAATGAAAGATCGTCAAAAACTACAGACTAGTTGGCCGATGTACCAATGGTCACTGACGGAATCATCTGGCACCTGCTTGCTGCCCAGGCAGCGCCTTATAAGCAGGGTTAATTGAGATGAGCTGCAGGTGCACTCCCAGGTCTGCCACACCCAGCCTGCCAAGGTTGAACTCATGCCACATAACAGGAGGTGACACAGCGCAGGGCGGCCTCCAGGTCTTGGTTGGCCCTCTCGGTCTGGCCGTTGGTCTGAGGATGGTATCCCGAGGAGAGACTGGCAGCCGCTCCCACCACCTTGCAGAACTCTTTCCACACCAATGAAGAGAACTGAGGACCACGGTCTGAAACAATATCTAGGGGGAGGCCGTGAAGCCGGAACACGTGCTTGACTAAGAGGTTGGCGGTCTCAAGAGCAGATGGCAGTTTGGGAAGGGGAACATAGTGAACAGACTTTGAAAAACGATCGATGACTGTAAGGATAACTGTGTTACCTTCAGAGGGAGGCAGACCGGTTATGAAATCAACTGCAATGTGTGACCAAGGTCGACTGGGAATCGGAAGGGGACATAGCAAACCAGCAGGAGGTTGATGGGAGGCCTTCCCTCGAGCACAGATTGCGCAGGCTTTGACGAAGTTACGGGCATCTTTGGCCATGCCTGGCCACCAGAATGATTGGCGGAGGAAACCGAGGGTCCTATGTATACCAGGGTGACATGTTAGTTTGGACGAGTGGCTCCATTTTAGGACTTGAGAGCGTGCAACAGATGGGACAAATAGGCGATTCGGGGGACCGTTTCCCGGGTCTGGATCAGTTTTTTGAGCTTCCCTGACCATTGATGTAATTTCCCATCTGGCTGCACCGACCACGCAGGCCGAGGGAAGAATAGTTCCAGGGTCTACAGAGCTTGGACATGGTGAATGGAGCCGTGACAGTGCATCAGCCTTGGCATTGCGTGAACCTGGGCGATATGACAACGAAAAATTAAACCTGGAAAGGAACAGTGACCAGCGGGCTTGTCGGGGGTTAAGACGTTGTGCAGATTGGATGTAGGAGAGGTTTTTGTGATCTGTCCAGATAAGGAACGGGATCTTAGCACCTTCCAGCCAGTGACGCCATTCCTGCAGGGCCAAAACAACCGCCAGCAATTCCCGGTTGCCCACATCATAATTTCTCTCGGCAGGGCTCAGCCGCCGGGAAAAAAAGGCACATGGATGCAATTTCTGGGTAGTGGGATCCCGCTGGGACAAAATGGCCCCTACTCCAGCGTCGGATGCATCCACTTCCACCACAAATTGGCGTGAGGTGTCAGGGTGTTTGAGGATAGGGGCAGAGGTGAAGAGGGACTTCAAACGTGAAAACGCGTTACCTGCGGCTTCAGACCAGGTAAAGGGGTGTTTGGTGGAAGTGAGTTGGGTCAGAGGGAGTGCCACCTTGCTGTAGTCCCTAATGAAGCGACGATAGAAATTGGCAAAACCCAAGAATCTCTGTAGTTCTTTGCAGGTACTGGGAGTAGGCCAGTCAACGACTGCCTTTATCTTTATGGGGTCTGGTTTGAGTTGGCCCTGGGCGATGATGTAGCCCAAAAAGCTCACTGATGACACGTGGAACTCGCACTTCACCGGTTTAACGAAAAGGCGGTTCTCCAAAAGTCGCTGCAGGACCATCCTGACGTGATGGCGATGGTCCTCTAGGGAACGGGAAAACACAAGTATATCATCAAGGTAAATAAACACAAAGCGATTCAGAACGTCTCTGAACAGGTCGTTCATGAGTCTCTGAAAGACAGCGGGGGCATTTGTTAGCCCAAAGGGCATTACTAATTATTCAAAATGACCAAGGGGAGTATTGAATGCCGTCTTCCACTCATCCCCCTCACGGATTCGGACGAGATGATATGCTGTACGGAGATCCAGCTTGGTGAACAACCTGGCGTGACTGAAGGGCTCAGAAGGGTCAATTAGGGGCAAAGGGTACTTATCTTTTATTGTTATCTGGTTTAGACTGTGGTAATCAATGCAGGGCCGCAGGCCACCATCCTTCTTGCCCACGAAGAAGAAGCCTGCGCCGACCGGGGAGGAGGAGGGACGGATGATACCAGAAGCCAAGGAGTCTCTTATGTAGTCTTCCATAGCTTCTCTTTCAGGACCGGATATGTTGTAGAGTCTGCTTGTTGGAAGGGGTGCCCCCGGCAGGAGATCAATGGCACAATCATAGGGGCGATGGGGAGGTAGAGCGTGGGCGAGGTCCTTGCTGAACACTGTCGCCAAGTCATGGTATTCGGCGGGTACGTTGGAGAGGTCAGGAGGCTCTGGAGGATGGGCTGGCTCTTTGACCGATTTGCCAGGGGTATGTGCTGAGCCAAGACACTCCAGATGGCAGTGATTGCTCCACCCCACAATCTTCCCCTCCGTCCAGTTGATGTTTGGGCCAGGGGAGACCAAGGATGACAGGTGCCACTGGAGAGGAGATAATAAACAATTGTATTGATTCATGATGATTACCAGAGACCTTGAGCATGAGAGGGACGGTGCGATGAGTTACTGAAAACAGTTTTCTACCATCCACTGCTTCCACCACTTTGGGGGCCTTGAGGGGTTCGAGAGGGATTTCAGCTTGTTTCGCAAAACCTTCGTCCATAAAACTGTCGTCAGCGCCAGAATCGATGAATACATGAAGTGGCATGGCGTCTAAACCATGGGAAACACTAGCTGGGAGTACGAGTCGTGACTGAGAGCAGGAATCTGAGGAGGTTTGGCTCACCATGGTGCTCCCTTTTATCTGGTGAGACCAGTCTTTTGGCTGTGCAGGGCAGAGAGGGGGTTTTGGTCGCTGTGTGTCACTGGGGGATGGTTTGATGATATCGGCAGAGGGTGACATGAGTGGCAGAAACAGACGTGACTTGATGGCTTTCTCCCTCTTGCGTTCTCTGATGCGATTATCAATCTTTATTGCTAGGGAAATTAGCTCCTCCAGGGTGGAAGGCTCATCCCGTATTGCTAGTTCATCCTTTAAGTCATCTGCCAAATTACGGGAAAATACAGAGATTAAAGCTTGCTCACCCCAGCCACTTTCTGCAGCCAAGATACGAAAAGAAATTGAGAAGTCCGCCACTGATTGGGAACCTTGCTGGAGAGAAAACAGACGGCTTCTGGCCTCTCCCACGAACAGGGTGGTCAAATACTTTGCGTAGCTCTCCAGAAAAAGCGTCAAAAGAGCACAGCACCGGGGAATTCCTCTCCCAAAGTGCGGTTGCCCACTGACCAGCCTTTCCCCTCAAGAGGTTCACACAAAAAGCAACCTTAGCCGCGTCAGAGGCATAACCGGAAGGCTGCATATTAAAAACAAGGTTGCAATTAAGCAAAAAACGACTACATGAGCCCAACTCCCCAGAATAACACTCAGGAGTTGGTATAAACACGCCCGGCCGAAGTGGGGGTGATGGCCCACCAGTAGGACTACTCACGGGCAAATTAGGTCCGGCCCTGGAAGTGAGGGATTGTGAGAGCCGTGTCCTCACCTGCTTCAAGTCCATAGAAACTGCTTTTAGCGTCTCTTCCAAGCTGCGCAGTATTTGCTCATGATTACCTAGCATGTGTCCTTGGTGTCCGAGGGCCTCTTGGAAGCAGTTGGAGGTCGCTTGGTCCATTCTGTTGGCCAGATGATTATGTTGGGGCAAACTTGGAAAAGTCGATGCGGACCAAAGTGCGACCAGGAAACGGAAGTGGAGTGAAGGGTTTTTATTAAACAATGGCTGTGGCTGTGGCTGCGTCTGTGGCTGCGGCTCAGGCTGTGGCTGCGAGGGCTTGGAGTGTGGGTGTCCTGATGGCAAAAACAAGATTAGTCAACAGTTCAATGAAAGATCGTCAAAAACTACAGACTAGTTGGCCGATGTACCAATGGTCACTGACGGAATCATCTGGCACCTGCTTGCTGCCCAGGCAGCGCCTTATAAGCAGGGTTAATTGCGATGAGCTGCAGGTGCACTCCCAGGTCTGCCACACCCAGCCTGCCAAGGTTGAACTCATGCCACATAACAGGAAGTGTAACAACAATAAAAGCCAGTAGAGGGGAGTGTGGGCTAGGACCACCACACTATTGTCATCAATTGGGGATTTCATCCATTTCTCCCTATTACTAACAACCACAACACATACTCACTGACCTTGTTTGGCAGTGAATGAGTTAAGCTAATGAAAACTTTTGAAGGGATGTCCACTGTAGTGCCACCTGTCCTGAAAGGGTTAAGAGGAAAAAAAAGTTTTTTTTTTTTTTTTTTTAATAAAAAGAAAATAAATAAAAGAAAGAGAAAAACTTATTTGAATTGAAGTTCTCAAGTAGGACGTCCAGAGGATGTGGCGCTAAAACATTATGACGTCACAAAGAGAGCACCTGGCCTTTGATGTCACGTTAGCATCTCAGCAGCATCCAAACGAACAGGTGGGAATTGGTCAGATGCTGCATTCGAGCGCACGCGATTCATCGGAAGGCACGCGACTCATCTGGAAGAAACTTTTTTACCATGGAACACCTCACGTCTGAACTTACTGCATTCGTTGAATGGCTGGGAGGTAAGTTTGATCAAACTTGTATAATTTGCCATAACTTTTTGCGTCGTGCCAAATTGTTGTGAACTGCACCATGTAAATGAGCGTTTTGGTCGTCGTGCGTTAACGGAGAATTTGGTACTTTTCAATAACTTAACGCTTTACAGCTAATGTTTAGCAAACTTTTAACCGTCATCCAGATTTGCCGAGTCAAAAATGACACTTGGAATATCGCGTCGTGTTAAATCGTTTGCACGCTTACTACATTTTAGAATTTAATATGACGATGAATGAATGACAATATACATGTATATTTTCGTGTTTTTCTGGCCGTGGGTGATCATTCATCCTCGCTTTTCGATCGATGCATCGCTGCTGTCCGCTTCAGTTCAAATTTAAGATGAGGTTAACATTTATATTACCGTTATCTCGAGACATTTGTTAAATTCAAACATGTTTTCACAATAAAATAGGTAATAAAATTTGCGAATAGGCTGCCACCTTATCAGGATTTTTGTACCGCAATTCTCCGTTAAAAAAAGAGAAAACCCAGCGAAATCCTGAAAAGAACTCTTCTATTTTATGAAAAGCGTTTTGTGGTTTTGCCTTTCACCAGATGCCACATTAATGGGTTTAGATGAAGTTAACATTATTTTGAGTAATTTATAATCATCTGACTTGTGCAAATGTATGTTTTCCTGCACCCCACTTGATGGTACCTCATAGCTTTACAGTTGGGAATCAGTCAAACCACTCAATGTGTCCATCATTGTCAGACGTGGGTAGGGTAGCCAAAAATTACTCAAGTAAGAGTAGCGTTACTTCAAAATAATATTACTAAAATAAAAGTAAAAGTAGTAGATGTTTGTTGAAAAAAATACTCAAGTAATGAGTAACAATGTGAGTAACTGCTTACATTTTGTTGTTTATTTTTTTTAAACAATTGTATGTTTTCCTGAGCACAGTTATCTATAAGAACTGTTGTTATAAATTCTGACGAGTGAAAAAAAAAAAAAAAAAAAAAAACACAAAAATGAAGCGTTTTTAATCCAAAGAGCATAAGTGCCCTCTGGTGGAGAAAATAGTTCCTAGTTTGAATAGCGAGTAGTTCCTTCAAAATTATGATTATCAAATTTAAAGGATCATATCTCTGGTTTTCCGTGGTCAATCGGTGTCAAATAAAAACTAGGAGAGAGGTTAAAGTCCGCACTTTCGAGTCATGTTGACTTTTACGTAGCCCAAATTAGCGAAGTAAGAGTAGCCATATTTCTTCACAAATCTAGTCAATAAAAAGTATAGCTTAGTAAAACTACTCTTCGAAGTATTTTTTTCTCAAAAAGTCACTCAAGTAAATGTAACGCAGTACATGTAATGTGTTACTTCCCACCTTTGATCATTGTTTGCTCATCCATGTTTTTGTCTTTTTGTCTGCAGAATACTGCCCAGAGGTTAGTGCTGGTTCATCAGAAGGCAAAGGCTCCGATACAGGGAAGACCACTTCTCATGACATGGACAACGCTGAGGATACGACAACTAACTGGCTGCAGCTCTTGCCCAAAACACACGGCAAACGGCAAGTGGTCATCGCCTCTCTGGCTTTCCACGAGACCTGGGCACAGGTAGGTAGATGGTTTTGGAAGGGTCCCCCCACTTAAAATGCTTGGTTCATTCAAACTCTATTCACGTGATATTCACAATCATACTTATTTTCCACTTGAAGGTATGTCGTCTGCTGGAAAGCCTGGAGGAGGAGTACAAGAGGATGGAGGACTGGTGCTGCGCAACAGGCAAGCCTGACTCCAGCGCTCAGATGGATCTTATGACTTCCATGATCAGGAAATACCTGAAACAGAAGGAATTCTTCCTCAAGGTTGAAATCACACCATTAAATATGGAAGCAGAGTTCATACAATGTTACATGTCTAATCTTCCGTAATTGTGTGTTTTTTTTTCAGGCCTTTATGTTAACCAAGGGAATCGCAGATATCTTCTACCAGTACGTAAGGAGGAATGGCTCTACAATGGGAAGGCTGGGTCAAGACCAAGAAGAGCATGTTGCAGGTCAGTTTGGAGGATAACATTTTCTTATCTATATAAAGCTCTAAAGAGCACTCAAAGTTGATGGGTGGGGCTGAAACACCTGATATTAATAGTTTCATCTCCTATAAGTATCTATTAGCAGAAGTAAGAAATCACAAATGTAATGGACAAATAATGCTGTCATTTGCCAAAGGGTGTGGGATTTACAGAAGTTAAAGATTATTTAACGTCCTAAAAGTCGCTAGATGGTGCCATCACCTAATATGCATAAATGGCAATTTGCATTTAATTGTAATGGACGCTGTAGGGGAGAGGAATAAGGTGGTGGGAGAAGCAAAAAGTGCGTTAAAAAGCACCCAAAATATCTTTATAACTACAAATGAAACCTAACATTTTTTTAACATCTCCAAACTAAATGGGCCTGAAGTACAATTCGGTACAAAAAGAATTATAGTAACTTGTCATTAGTTGCGTTTGACAAAAGAAAAGTCGCCAGATTTAGCAAGAAAATCGCCAAGTTGGCAACACTGAGTACTTTAAAACTCACTTACACTTTAATAACTTTACGTTCACGCTCAAACAGCTTGCCAAAGGCATACAGTATATTAGCTTAGTTTTACAGTCATGATTTAAATGGAACATCTTGCATCTGTATAATATTTTCCTAACAGGTGGTTGTTTTTTTTCTTTTTACAGGCATCCTGAATGATTTGTATGAGAGAGAGGACCGTCTCCTTTGTTTATGGAATGCCAGAAAGCAGCAACTGGACCAGTGTTTGCAATATTTGGCGTTTGAACACCGTGCCACAAAGGTGACTGAGTTAGAAATCATTAGTCTTAAACAGCAAACATTGTGTGACATGACCAAAAACATAACTTTTTGTCTTTAGGCCCAAGAGAGAATTCAAGCTATGGGAGAGGTTTACCTGTCGATGCACTACTCCACCGGCTCAGGCATCGGCTTCAAGCAGGAGCTGCTGAAGGACAAAGAAAACTTTAACATCATCAGCAAGGTAGGTTCCGCATCACACCTTCATCTAGATGTTTGGATTCAAGCATTCAAACATTATTTTTTTGGCTCCTCTACAGCAAATGGAAGAGTGCGTGAAGCTGCTTATCCAACTGGTGGACGGGTACTCCGCCAAACGTCACAACTATGCCGGCAAGATCAAAAAATGTGGTTCGGCAGTTGACCGGTGCTACCGGGATTTGAACCGGCGAATTGAAAAGCACCGCTGCAGCTTGGAGAAAGTAAGTCTAATTTGACAATGATACCAACGATGAAGCTTTTTCAACGGGGTACAATCTACAGAAGGGGTTTCCAAACTATGATGTCTATCACTGTCAATGGCAGTGATTGAATTAAGGGGTACTAGCAAATAAAATGATAGGGATATTGCAACAAATAAATTTATAGTTGTACTCAGAAAACCCGAATATCCTGAAAAGGTTATTGTAGTTCTGCCATTCAACTTAAAAGGTGAATTTGACATATTAAATGAATGAATAAAATGCAAATTATAATATTTCTGGCTCAATAAAAATTTTCTTCCATGTTAAATTTCCAAAATTAAACAACTTTCGCTTGATATTCTAATTTAACAAGTGCTACTGTATATTTACACACCTGAGACAAACTTTGTATAATCTGCTAGCTCCGTCTAGTGTTGATGCTGATAAATGCAACAGAATACAGGCTAGGCAATATATGCAAATATATATAAATATATATGCAATAATCTCATTGTAACATGTAGTTGTTACATATTTTGATGCTTTTTTATACATTATAAAAGATTTATGTCTGAATTTTGGGGGGCTTGGAACAGATTAGGGCACTTACATTTACAACGTGTCTACTTACAGACGCAGAACCAATGGTTTTGTAAGTAAAGGTACCACTGTACATTGAAGTACCTTTAATCTATAATGCAACAATAAAACATGTACAGAGACTAATCTTTGACAAGTTATTGAAATAATATAAAAGAAAGAAAAATTAAGAATACAAGGATAAATGAAGAGAGAAACAAGGGACAAACTCAGGAAAAATAATCTAATAAAATATATTTTTTTAATTATATATATATATATATATATATATATATATATATATATATATATATATATATATATATATATATATATATATATATAGTACTGTGCAAAAGTTTTAGGCACGTGTCCTGCCTAAAACTTTTGCATAGTACTGTATATTTTTATTATATTATGTATATACAGGATATACTGTATGTATATATTTTCTCCAAGTGGAAGCTTCCATGATCCTAATACATTTAATAATTAAAAAAAAAAAAATACAGTACTGTGCAAAAGTTTTAGGCAGGTGTCCTGCCTAAAACTTTTGCACAGTACTGTATATAATATATCGCAAACCCCCAAAAAGTCACAATCTCATTTTTTTCCCAATATTGTTCAGCCCTAATATAGGCTGAATTCAAGTTTAATGTGCTTCCAGACGCAGAATCAATTTTTTTTTAAGTAGAGGTACCACTGTACATTGACAACTCTAATCTATAATGCAGCAATAAAAAATGTACAGAAACTAAGATAACAGTTGTATAATTAAGAATCTTTGACAAATTATTGACAGAATGTAAGATTTAAAAAAAATTAAGAATACAAGGATAAATGAGAGAAACGAGGGACAAGTTCAGGAAAAATAATCTAATAAAATAAAAATAAAAATACTAATAAAAATAATAATAAAAATTGGGCAGCTGGCCCATGGGCCATAGTTTGGACACAGCTAATATAAATAAAAGGGACTTGAATGACTGAACTGATAGAACATGTAAGACTGCAAAAATCATACAGCATATTACAAACTCAAAACAATAAATTCCTCTCTGTTTCTTGGTCTGTTCCTAGTTGACCGGCGCTAAGTACTCAGCTGCCCATTACCCCAGGGAGAAGAAGCATGACGGTAACGGTAAGTTAAATAAGGTCTTCTTTTGGTGTAGGGCACTTTTAAAACTTTACAATGGAACCTCAGAAATGGAATGTTCCAAAAGTGATACTATGGAAGCCAGTTGAAGCATTTATTTGATATCCTTGATATGGTCTATGTACAGGGTGACCCAAAAAAAAGTTTACACTCAGTTGACTGCTTGTTTAAGAAAACTTTAGCTGTACCTGAATTGCTGCGTGCCGGTCTGACACCTACTGAGATTGCAGCAAATCTGAGAATATCCAAATGTGCAGTCTACAAAGTTAAAAAGAAGCTGAAAGATACTGGAACAGCCTCACGAAAACCTGGATCTGGAAGTGCCGATCTGTGCGGACCAAAAAGTTGATTGACAAGGTGATATGTGGCCACCCCAGAGTCCAGATCTCAATCCCCTGGATTATAGCATATGGGCAACTGTGGAGGACAGTGCCTGTAAGAAGCCACAAACTTCTGTGGCAGCCTTGGAGAGGTCCATTGTTAGATCTTGGGAAAAGATGACAGCATCCTACATAAAGAAGACCTGTCAAGCGTTCCGCAGGCGCCTGGAGGCTGTTGTGACACTTAAGGAGGACACATTGAAAAATAGAGTGTACTGTACATGTTCTTTACAATAATGTATAATTTGTGATTAAATTCTAATTCTAAGCTGAATAAACATGGCATTTAAGTTGTATTATGGCAGTGTAAACTTTTTTTGGGTCACCCTGTACTAGCACACTCTTGGGCCTAACTAATAGGACAATTACTGCACTAGTACCATGATGGACGTGCTTTTTAATATATATTTTTTCCCCTACTACGCTATGATATTTCTGCACACAAATAGAACAACTACCATATACTAGTATACTAACGTAGAGGTCGCACCCCTAGTTTGTAGTTAAAAAAGAAGGCATTTCACTGTAACTGGACCTTCTATAAGTTGCAATATAGACAGTTTTTGGGGCAATTTTCTATACCAATATGCCTGAAACACAAAGCACGGTACATTTTCTTGTGATTTAAAGACTATATTTTCATTATTTGACACTTGCAGCTTCGGCTGTTGGTTGTAGATTATTTGGAGCTTAACTTGCCTGTATAGTTAGCGTAAGTAGCTAATACTAAGTTGTATGCTGTTAAAGTTTATGGTCAGAAGAGGACAGCATGTCGGGCGTATAAAAAATGTCATTAAAACATTTGCGAGTAAAGTACATGTTTATTAGACAAGCAAAAATCGTTCTGGGTCTTGTACTCAGATCCTCAAAGATTTGGACGTTCCATTGTACCACACCTGTAACTAACTCATTGTTAAATTATTTGCAGCTATTCCTTATTTCATTGTTTTTGACACAAAGTTGATTTTTATTTACAGACACCTTGCATGGAGACGGCATGATGCCAGGATCGTGTCGCACACTCAAGCGCAGTCTTAAACTGGAGTTTAAAGGAACAGGTAGATTACACGATACCACCTATAAAATCTGTGGGGGGAAAAAAATGATGTAAGAACAATCGGAATTGACGGATGTTTTGTCTCTTAGGTCCCAGTTGGCAAAAGTGGCTCAACAAAAGCGTGTGGTGGCCAAACCATAATTAAGAAGTACAGCGGCTGGCAAACAAGTACGAGAAGAGAGGTTTGGCGAAGAGATCCCCTCTCGGGAACCAGCTGTAAAATGTAAAAAAACGGCTGTATAACTAACTATATGGTACCTTTCCAAAAAGTAATCTTTTCATTTATTTTTGTACTTTTGTGCTATTGTATATATTTTTGTATATAGTTATGTTTTTTACTAAATAAATTGCCATTGATATGTAAAACAGAATGTTTTATGTCTTGTTTGAAAACTTTAGTGTTATTGCTTATTGGGGGCCATAATGAGTGTACTTCGGTGTTTGTTCATTTTAATTTTATTAATTTGTTTTTTATTAAGATTTGATTGACTTCAGAGTGTTGTTTGGGCCATAACAAAAGTGTATTTCTCATTTTGATTTAATATTGTCATTCACGTGATATATATATTGATTTAAAAAAAATATAAAATATAAATAATATAATAATTGAGGATGTATAAGTATTTTTCTTGAATACCAAAATTAGTGACTGTTAATAAACCTTCAAAATGGGGGATGGGGGGTCATTTTGCAGGACACGTGCACCATAATAGAAATAAAATAGTCAAGAGTTGCATGCAGGCTTGCAGCAGCTGTAAAGTGCAAAATACAGCAAACGAAGTACTACTTCATCTTTGGTTGATGATTTTATTTGGCTGCTGACAAAGTCGACCCATAAATTCTCACTTAACCCCTTCATGCATAAATGATAATGCTAGACGTCTAATCCATTTTGACTGGGAGGGGCGAATGAACAAATGTTCATGATGAACACTGAAAGATGAGCATTCACGTATGGGGCACCATTTGTAAAGCAGCACATGCTGAAGATGACGGCAACATTTTGTTAGATCTAGCGCTACACAGTGTTTAAAATGGTGTGAAAATTTTTGAGTCACTCTTCCATGCACATTTACTGTAGAAGCCATATCACTGCATCAATTTGTTTATTTTGAAACTGTTATTGTTTTTGCCACAACCTATGTCACCCATGTGTGGAAATCTCACACTGGTCAAACCGAAGGAGGAAAAGAGGAGTGGAAGAGCGTCTAACCTTCAGAACAATCTTGCTCGATGTCCAGGTTCGGCCCAACGAAAAAGCAAACTTGCGAGGGTCTTCCTTCAGGTGCTCTGTCAGCTTTATCTCGGCTATCTCAGGAAGAAATGGAATGAACGTCTTTAATGAGAATGAACATATCAGAGGGACAGCAAATGTTAGACAGCAGACATGCCCAAAGTCCGGCCCGGGGGCCAAATGCGGCCCGTGGTCAAATTTCATCTGGCGCCCAGCCTCTGTCATGAAATCAATAATGTCTGGCCCGCACACAGACTTAATAAATTGCTCAGCAGTACTGCTACCAGACACACACTACCACACTAAATGCTGCTTCTCATTTACCCACTAAAAGACAGCAGCACTCTAAGCAACATTACCCCGCGTGACATTTTACTCCCAATTTTCTAAAATGGCGACAATCAACAACAACAAAAAAGTTGACCGCGACGGCCGATGTTTCAAGGATAGGTGGAAATTGGACTATTTCTTCACTAAAATACGCAAAAACTGTTTCTGCCTCATTTGAGAAGAGACAGTCACTGTTTTTAATGAGTTCAATGTGGGGCAATATTACCAAACAGACACGCTGACATGTACGACAAGATTACAGGGAAGATATGTAGCAAGAAATTGAAGCAACTTTAAGCTAGTTTAATTTTACAGCGAGAAGAGATGAAAGAGAACGCCACCAAGGCGAGTTGCAACACTTTGTGGAAATTATTGATTAAAAAAATAATAAAGCAAATGTGACACACAGAATGGCTTGCTAAAATTTGCTTGAATATATTGTTCTATGTAAAAGACGTCAGCCAAGGTCGGCCCCCACATTTTTACCACACCAAATCTGGCTCCTTTTGTAAAACGTTTGGACACCCCTGTGTTAGAGGATTTGGAGAGAAAGTCAGAGAGGCCGGACTGAGATGGTTTGGGCATGTGATAGTAAGTATATTGGCAAAAGGAAGCTGGATTTCCATATGCCAGGCAGGAGGTCGAGAGGACAACCAAAGAGGAGGTTTATGGATGTAGTTAAAGAGGACATTGTCGTCCTTGACTACCTTGCAGACCACCAAGGACTTCTTCAAGAGGAAGAGATGTCTATATTTCCCTATTCTGAATGGTATCTTTGAATCCCACACTTGAAGGACTCCTGTAGGAGCACCTCGCCTTGGGACTCAATGTTCTCATCAAAACCTGAAGGAAGAGACATAGACATCCAAATTACTTGACTGGACACATTTGGCATTTGCTGCGCCCCACCTGCCCGTAGGGGGCTATGTGACTCAGCTTCATTTATTAGATATCGGTGGGAGTGAAAAGAACGAAATCTGGACCACATACTAACAAGAAGGATTGTCTCAAGTGTGATTTGTTCGAGGATTCAAGGCAATTATTAAATTTTCGTACCATGCATGCATTTTGAAATGTGGTGAAAAAAATCAATTGGAGAAATTAGACGCTTCATAACTCGTAACATTTACGTCAAATAACTGCCAACTGCCCGGTTTTTGCTTTACCAAGAATTTACACTGTTTTACGTCCATATCTATAAAAAAATTATCGCAAGAATTTTCAACGGAAAATTCAACCCCTTATCATAACAACGAGCTAACAGACTAGCATCATTCTTTGACATATTTATGTGAAGTAAACTGCCCATTTTTTTGCTTTTAACCAAGAATCGAGACTGTTTTACATCCACATTTATAAAGAATTCAGGGATTTAAGCATTTATTCACAAGAATTATAACTTAAAAAGCTTTTTGTTTTGGACTTGTGTTAAGGCGGCGCCACATATGACACACATGCCTCCTTGGAACCTCTGTCTAATGTCTTTTTCCGCAATGGCATTTAGATTTCATAATGTGGTTTTTCGGCACAATGAGATTTTACAAGATAAGCATTTTTCACAGACTTTTTTCCCCCATACTGTCTTTTTCCACAATGGCCTTTATATTTCATATCGTCATTTTCCAGCACAATGAAGCGAGTGCTGTCAGTCAAATACATTATGAAAAAAAATGAATTTGGGGGGAAGTGTTTCTTTTTATCTTTATAATCTCATTGTGTTGAAAAACAACATTATGAAGTAAAAAGGCTTTTGTGGAAAAAAGATTATTAAAATTGAAAAAAACACTGTGGAAAAAAGCTTTTTATCATAATAATACCCAATATTGCATTATTTTACAGTTTGAGGGCCATATTCCACAATTTGTCTATTTTTTTTTTTTTTTTTATCAAAGGGCATTCATTTCAAAATACACTAACAAAAATTCAATTTTATGTATAAATTTAGATTATTATTATTTGTATTTTTAAAAAATCTATTATGACCTCACAGCTTAACTCGTTGGCTGCTGTTGATGGCAATACACGCCCAATCCATTTTAACTGTTGAAATAGATTAGACCTCTATTGTCGTCAATTGGTGATTTCATTCATTTCTTTCTATTACTAACAACCACAACATGTAATCTATGACCTTGTTTGGCAGTGAATGAGTTAGGCTAGTGATAATTTTTGAATGGATGTCCAATGTAGTGCCACCTGTCCTGAAAGGGTTAAGAAAAATACTTTTTATGATTAGTAATGATGAATAAATAAAAAGAAATTAAATAAAAGACAGAAAAAAACAATTACAGTAGTTGAATAATTGTAGTTCTCAAGTAGGCTGTCCAGAGGAGGTGGCGCCAAAACATGATGACGTCACAAAGAGACGACCTGGCCTTTGATGTCACGTGAGCATCTCAACAGCATCCAAAGGAGCAGGTGGTAATCGGTCAGATGCTGCATTCGAGCGCAAGCGATTCATCGGAACTTAGGCACGCGACTCATCTGGAGACATTTCTACCATGGAACACCTCACGTCTGAACTTTCTGCATTCGTTGAATGGCTGGGAGGTAAGTTTGATTAAACTTGTTTTATTTGCCAAAACCTTTTTGCGTCGTGCCAAATTGTTGTGAACTCCACCGTGTAAATTCGCGTTTTGGTCGTTATGCGTTCAAGGACTTTTCAATAGCTTAACGCTTTACAGCTAACATTTAGCAAACTTTTAAATGTCATTCAGAATTGCCGAGTCAAAAATAACACTTTGAATATAGCGTCGCGTGAAATCGTTTGCACGCTTACTACATTTTAGAATTTAATATGACAATATACATGCATATTTCGTGTTCTTCTGCGTGCCGGTGTTGTGCCGAAAAATAGCCGCCCCGCGTGAAATGTCCCCCCTGACGGGAGCGCTTATTTAAAACGCTTTATTGAGGTGAAAACATCAAATGTTTTCATGGACGCATTACAGTAATGGATTTACGACTGTAAAATCAAGTTTTAAATAAATAAATTACACAAAATATTAGTACTGTATTTTGGTAACAAATCGTGGACTGGGCCACATAACCATCTTTGAACAGAAATGTATTTGTCTACAGGTTTTCACGACCATATCCCAATGACAATCACGCAGGTATGACGTTTATTAGTTCAAGCAGAGTAAAATAATACATATTCACAGTACAAGATTTATTTGTTCTAACAGAGTAAAATAATACATATTTACAGTACAACATTTATTAGATCACGCAGACTAAAATAATACATATTCACGGGACAAGAAAGTCGTTTCCGTGTCCACCGATTGGTAAGAAAAAGCTGTTTGTACGAGTGACATGTGGGCGTTCCCGTTAGGGGGGACATTTCACGCGGGGCGGCTATTTTTCGGCACAACACCTGTTGTCTGTGATCATTAATCCTCGTTTTTCAAACGATGCATCGCGGTTGTCCACTTCAGTTCAAATTTAAGAACGTGAACGTTATTCATGTCTACTGTAAAAATGAAATTTAGGGGGAGAATATATTGTGTTGTATGTTCTATCATTTGTATACTTTTCAGGTTAACGTTAAGATTGCCGTTATCTAGAGAAATGTGTTCAATTATTTCTCCACAATAAAATAGGCAATGAAATTTGCGAATAAGCTGCCGCCTAACCAGGATTTTTGTACAGCAATCGTCCGTTAAAAAAAAGAAGAAAATCCTGCGAAATCCTGTTATTTAACATTATTTTAAGTAAATAAATAATCTTCTGACTTGTGCAAATGTATGTTTCCTACACCCCTCATGATGGTACCTCATAGTTTTACAGTTGGTAATCAGTCAAACCACTCAATTTGTCCATCATTGGCAGAGGTGGGTAGAGTTGCCAAAAATTGTACTCAAGTAAGAGTAGCGTTACTTCAAAAAAATATTACTCAAGTAAAAGTTAAGTAGTCGTCCAAAAAAATGTAGTCAAGTATAAGTAAGTATTTGGTGAAAAGAATACTCACCTAATGAGTAACATGGTGAATAACTGCTGACATTTTTTTTTTCAAACAATGGCATTTCTTACTGAGCACAAAGTTATCGATATGAACTGTTGTTATGAATTCCCACGAGAGAGTGAGAGAGAAAAAAAAAAGAATCATAATTCGTCCAAAGAACATGAGTGCCCTCTGGTGGTGAAAATAGTTCCTAGATTTAATAGTGAATAGTTTCTTCAAAATTACTATTATGAAATGAAAAGGATCATATCTCCGGTTTTCCATGGTCAATCGGTGCCAAATAAAAACTAGGAGAGAGGTTAAAATCCACGCTTTCGACTCATGTTGAGGGCAACGCTCTATGTCAAATACAGTGGTACCTCTACATACGATCGCTTTGACACACGAACCTTTCGACATCCGACGTAAAATTTGACTCGCCATTTGTTTCTACATCCGACGACATGCTCGAAATACGACGACAATGGCAGCACCGCAGACGAATGCACGGCGGATTTTCTTGTGTGACAAATCAACACAGGTTTCAGAAAAGGTTGGTTCAGGTGGTGAAACAAGGAAAAAGTTGACGCTTACCTTCTAAATGAAGATGCAAATGACAGAAAAATATGAGCGTGGGGTGAAATGGCTCAACAATACATCTCCACGGTCCTCCTCCGACCATCGTTCGCCAGTCTTTATTAGTTAAGCTGACAATTCTTTTTTTTTTTTTTTTTTTTTTTAAACCTGTCCTGTTCAGCTGTTTGACACAGAGAATGGAAGTCTAAGTGCCCGGATTCTGAACAGTTTTAATGTTTCACATGGAGAGTCTGACATACTCCCATTGTGATCATTCAAAATACCTTTTTATTATGACAAAGCAGCGAACAGGAAGGGATTATGGGGGGACAGATGAAAAGAAATACAAGAGAAGAAAGAAAAGAAACACATACACAAACAACAACAAGAAATACATTGAACATCTAAACTAGTTACTAATATGCTGGTGCTATCGTCAGTGAGATGTATTTCCGGTTTACACCATGTGTAAGCTGACAATTCTTATTGTGGTAACATCTCCAGAGAAATCGCCAGCTTCGCCACGTTTTCATCATTTCTTTCACAACTTATTCAACACAAAACGCCTGCTGTCTGCCGCAATTGACGATGTTCTCAAGAAAGCATTGAAAGCGAAAGTAAACTCTCACCCGCTCCCCTCCCTCTTTGTCACGTCAGCCCTGCGGTGCCTTCAGGTACAGAAAAAAACGTCCGCCTTATTAGAACCCGTTTCGTTACACTATTACAGGAATTATTATTATTATTATATTATTAATCCGATTTGTATTTATTATTTATTTGTTTTGCTATATGTAATTGCCATTTGTAATAGTACCAGCAGTATTTTTTAAGGATTTAGCGCAGGTTTTTGGGCTGTGGAACGAATTAATGGAATTATGATGTATTCCTATGGGAAAATCCTGCTCGACATACGACCATTTCGACTTACAAACAAGGTCCTGGAACGGATTAACTTCGTATGTAGAGGTACCACTGTACTTCATTTTTTAATCGTGCTTTAAAGACACCACATGATTGAACAGGCTGGCGTGAACATAGAACGGTACCCTTGCGTCTGATTGGTATAATGGAGTCATGTGATTTAGTTGCGACGTCTCATTGGTGAAATTGATAGAGCTACTCGAGGCATCGCTGATAAATAAATAAATAAATCTAATATGTTGAGTAAAGAGGAAAAATATAACAACTCTTGTGTAAAAGTAACAGAGTAAGGGTAGTGTTTTTTCTTCACAAATCTACTCAAGTAAAAGTAAAAAGCATAGCTTAGTAAAACTACTCTTCGAAGTACATTTTTCTCAAAAAGTTACTTAAGTGGCTTACTACCCACTTCTGATCATTGGTTGCTCATCCATGTTCTTTTCTCTTATTGACTGTAGAGTACCTACCAGAGCTGACTGCTGGTTCATCAGAAGGCCGAGGCTCTGCAATAGGGATGACTACTGCTAATGACATGGATTTGAAAATGGACAACGTTGAGAATACGACAACTAACTGGCTGCAGCTGTTGCGCAAAACAGACAGCAACCTCAAAGTGGTCATTGCCTCTCTGGCTTTCCACAAGACCTGGGCACAGGTAGGTAGAAAGTTTTGGGAGCCCTCCCCCTTAAAATACTTGGTTCATATAAATTATATTCACAATCATACTTATTTTCAACCTACAGGTATGTCGTCTGCTGGAAAGCCTGGAGCAGGAGTATAAGGGGATGGAGGACTGGTGCTGCCCAACAGGCAAACCTGACTCCAGCGCTCAGTTGGACCATGATGTGATTTCCATGATCAGTAAACACCTGAAAGAAAAGGAATTCTTCCTCAAGGTTGAAATCACACCATTAAATATTTAAGCAGAGTTCATACAATGTTACATATCTAATCTTCCATAATTGTTTTCCCTCATTCAGGCCTGCATGTTAACCAAGGGCATCGCAGAGATCTTCTTCCAGTACGTAGAGAGGAACGGCGCTACAATGGGAAGGCTGAGTGACAACCAAGAAGAGCATGTAACAGGTCAGTTTGGAGGATACGTTTCTTATCTATATATAGCTCTAAAGAGCACTCAAAGTTGATGGGCGGGGCTGAAATACCCAACATTAGTAGTTTGATTTTCTGTAAGTATTTATTAGCATAAGTAACAAATCACAAATGTAATGGACAAATAATGCTGTAATTCGCCAAAGTGAGTAGGATTTACAGATGTTAAAGTTTATTTAGCGTATGTTAAAAAAACAAAACAAAAAAAAACTGGTTTGTAGTTTTTCTCTCTACTATCACAGAAGAGAGTAGCACTTTCTGTGTTGCCAACTACCCAGTGAGGTAAGTAGCTATTGGCGATCTTAAAAGTGTCATCACCAAATTTGCATAACTGCCAATTTGCCTTTAATTGTAATGGATGCTGGAGGAGAGAGGAATCAAAAAGTGAGTTAAAAAGCACCCAAAATAAGTTTAGAACTACAAATGAATGCTAACATTTTTTTATCATAGCCAAACTAAATGGACCAGAAGTACAATACAGTACAAAAAGAAATGATGGTAACTTGTTGCTAGATTTGTCGCTAGCTGCTTTTGACAAAAAAAAAAGGTCGCTACATTTAGTGAGAAAATTGCCAAGTTGGCAACACTGAGCACTTTAAAACTCACTTACACTTTAATAAATGACACTTGATTCTAAATATTTTTGAATAAAGGAACATTAAAATCACACTATGATCTCTTACGTTAACGCTCAAACTGCTTGCCGAAGGCACTAGGGAATACAGTATGTTAGCTGAATTTTACAGTAATGATTTAAATGGAACATCTTGCATCTATATAATAATTTCCTAACAGGTGGGTGTTTTTTTTTCTTTTTATAGGTATCTTGAATGATTTGTGTGTGAGAGAGAAACGTGTCCTCGGTTTATGGATTGTCAGAAAGCAGCAACTGGACCAGTGTCTGCAATATTTGGCGTTTGAACGCAGTGCCACAAAGGTGACTGAGTTAGAAATCATTAGTCTCAAACAGCCAACATTGTTTGACTTGACCAAAAACATAACAAGTTTTTTTGTCTTTAGGCCCAGAAGAGAATACAAGAAATGGGCGAGCTTTACCTGTCGATGCACTACTCCACCGGCTCAGGCATCGGCTTCAGGCAGGAGCTGCTGAAGGAGAAGGAAAACCTTAACATCATCAGCAAGGTAGGTTCCGCGTCACACCCTCATCTCAATGTTTGGATGCAAGTAGTGATGCACGATAATACATTTTTCAACCCATACCGATAACCGATAATTTCCTCCCGATTCCAACCGATAACCGATAATGTCAAGCCGATAATTCTATTAAAAGATTTATGTAAAATTTTAAAGTACACACAAAAGAAAATATTACTGTGCAAAAATATAATTTATTGGTCTTTTTTTCAACATAAAATATGAACAAGTCGTCAATTCCAACATCTACTAGAAAGGTGGAAAAGCGCTATATAAGTGTAACACCATTTACCATCTAAATAATGACAGATTGTCTGACATTGTGTAATGTTAAACTTTTGGCAACAATTACTTACAGAGTAAATACTTAAGTTGCACAAAATGCCTTTAAAAGCAAGCCATTCCTAACATATATAACATACACTGCAAAACACACCTCCTTAAAACTAGTCAGTTTTAAGTGTAAATCTATTGGAAATAAGTGAAATTATCTGCCAGCGCTTCAAGTGTATTTCTCTCAGATTTCTTGGAAGAAAAATAGCTAGCTGAAAATCATCTTAACAGCCTTATTTTAAGCAATACATTATTATACTTAATCCTACCAAAAACCTGGAAGAAGGAAAGATTTTGAATAATATTTGTGGCTATAGAATATTATTGTTATTTCATTACAACAGGAATGTGCATATTTAAAATATAAGTGTTAATAAGTGCCAATAAGTTTTGATTATCTACTGTGACTGTAAATAATTTGAAAAGCGATTGCTAATGTTATATGCTTTGTTGCACACCGTGAAAATGATTAACTCAAAAGAGCGAGATGTCATGTACCCATTCTGCAGCGCTTTGTTTACATTTGCGGCACTCACGACATTTGCTTTACAGCAGCTAAACTGATACACGGCAGTACTATTTGGACAGCGTTGGAGCTCGCATCCGTGTGCGTGTTGTTTTGTGCCTGAGTTTTGTTAAGCCGAAAATAAAGGCAGCGTTACAAAGTCATCTGACCGCTTGTCATTTTACATACTGAATGCATTATTGACTGGCTGACTTCGTTTTCTCCATGTTTAAATTATTATCTAACCACTGTGCCGTCATGATAAGCTTGCTTACTGGACATCACTTGTCCAAATGTCCGTGGTTAAAAAATGATGTGATTGGCATGTTTTTCATGAAGAAGGGTGGTCGTATAAATTGCATTATTTTTTTATCCAGGGCTTTGGTTCTCGGGTCATTTCGGTAAAAAAACAAAAGTCGTGATTTGTCTCGGCGGCGGCAGCTACGTTCGTACCGGATAATCCGCCCGCCCCGGCTGGTTCGCCGCGGGTATTCAGGTCCTGGCTCTGCTCGCACGCCATGGGGGAACGCTCGAGAAACCGGGTGTTCGCCGGAGGTCCCGAAGCCGGGGAACCGGGCTTGGCCCGCCCCGCGGCTGCCTGCCGGACCGGCCAGAGCAGCGGGCTCTGTCGGAAGACGGCTACTTGCCGACAATTTGTCTCCAGTCGTGCCGGTGTTTAGCCTTAGATGCGAATTTACCACCCGCCTTGGGCTGCATTCCCAAACAGCCTGACTCTGTATCGTCACAAGCCCTGTAGTTTAACTGAGTTTGTGTTTACAATACCTTTAGCATTCCCGCTAGCAGCAGCCTCGTATTCGTTCCAAAAATCTTTGTGATGCAGTTTTAAATGACTGCTGGGTTAGTGGTTTTGAATGAGGACGCTTTCTTTCCTTCTCGTGGAACTTCTGCGGTACAGATGGCGAGAGCGTCGTTTTTTTTTTTTAGTAACAGCCGCCATAATATTCAACTACTTCTTGTCGTGTAACTCCGCCTCCTCAACCCCTCCTCCCTCAGGTGCTTCAGAGAGGGGAGGGTTTGAGGAGGCGGCGTGCTGAATTCTTCGGTTGCGCACATTTGGAGGCTAAATCAAGTATATAATTATCGGATTGCATTATCGGTTGAATTTTTTTATTATCTGGATTATCTGTGTGACGTCATAATTGCCATTATCGGCCGATAATTATCGGTGACCGATATTATCGTGTACCTTTAGATGCAAGCATTCAAAAATGACCTTATTGGCTCCTCCACAGCAAATGGAAGAGTGCGTGAAGTTGCTCGTCCGACTGGCGGACGGGTACTCCGCCAAAGGCCACAGCCATGCCAGCAAGATCCAAAAATGTGTTTTGGCAGTTGGCCGGTGCTACCGGGATGTGAAACAGCAACTGGAAAAGAACCGCTGCAGCTTGGAGAAAGTAAGTCTAATTTGACAATGTTACTATCTATGAAGCTTTTTCAACGGTGTACAAGCTACACAAGGGGTTTCCAAACTAGGATGTCTATCACTGTAGATGGCAGTAAACGAGTTCAGGCATGCTACCAAAAAATAATAGAGATATTGCAACAAATATTTTATAGTAGTACCAAGAAAATTTGAATGTCTTGAAAAGGTTGTTGTAGTTCTGCAATTCAACTTGAAAGGTGAATTTGACATATTAAATGAATGAACAAAATGCAAACTATTGTATTTCTGGCTCGATGAAATTTTTCTTCCATGTTAAATTTCCATAATTAAACAACTTTCACTTGATATTCTCATTTTAACAGGTGCTACTATATATTTACACGACTGAGACAAACTTTGTTTTAACTGACTAGCTCATCTACTGTTGACGCTGATAAGTACAACAGAATGTACTGACCGTAGGCCTGCACAATGTGCGCATGCACAATAGTTCCATTATTATAATTGTTAATTATTATCAATAAATGCAAATATATATAAATAAACATGCAATACTGTTATTTCATGTATTTGTTTCATGTTTTGATGCATTTTTATACATTATAAAAGATTTATGTCTGAATTTTGGAGGGCTTGAAAGAGATTAGGGCATTTACATTTACAATGTGTCTCTACTTACAGACGCAGAACCAATGATTTTGTAAATGGAGGTACCACTGTACATTGAAGTACCTTCAATTTATAATGCAACAGTAAAAAAATGTACAGAAACTAAGATAACATTTTATAATGAAGAATCTGACAAATTATTAAAATGATATAAAATAAAGAAAAATTAAGAATACAATGATAAATGAAGAGAGAAACAAGGGAGAAACACATGTAAAATTATCTAATAAAATACCGAATGCAATACAGTATCCTCCCAAATAGAACCATTCAAGTCATCTGGTGAAACTTCTTGTAGTTTTAATATTGCAATATAGTGTATATCGCAAACCCCCCAAAAGTTACAATGTCAGTTTTTTGCAATGTTGTTTAGCCCTAACGTAGGTTGAATTCAAGCATACAGTATTGTGCGTGCCATAGTCTGATATTTTCATGAATTGCTGCAGGTCAATAAAAACTGGCCATAGTTTGGACACCACAAAGATAAATAAAAGTGACTTGACTGACTGAACTGTTATAACTTCTAAGACTGCAAAAATCATACAGGACATTACAAACTCAAAACAATAAATTACTCTCTATTTCTCGGTCTTTTTCTAGTTGACCGGCACGAAGTACTCAGCTGCCCATTACCCCAGGGAGAAGAAGCATGAAGGTAACGGTGAGTTAAATAAGGTCTCCTTATGGTGTAGGGCACTTTTACAACTGTACAATGGAACCTCTGAAATAGAATGTTCCAAAGGTGATACTATGGAAGCCAATTGAAGCATTTGTTTGATATCTGATATGCAGCTTAAGGTCTATGTACTAGCACGCTCTTTGTCCTAACTAATAGGACAATTAGTGCACTACTATCACGATGGACGTGCGTATTAAATGTGTTTTTTTTTTCTACTACGCGATGGTATTTCTGCACACAAATAGGACACCTACCATATATACGAGCGTATAGGTCGCATCCCTAGTTTGTTGTTTAAAAAGTAGGCATTTTACTGTAGGTTGACCCTCGTATAAGTTGCAATATAGAAGATTTTTGGGCCAATTTTCGATACCATTATGACTGAAACACAAAACACGGTACATTTTGTTGTGATTTAAAGACTATATTTTCAATATTTGACACTTGGTTGTACATTATTTGGAGCTGAACTGGCCTGCATAGTTAGCGTAAGTAGCTAATGCTCAGTTGTATGCTTTTGAAGTTTAACGACAGTCTAAATTGGGACATGGTCAGAGAGGACAGCATATCGGTCGTATAGAAAAATGTCAGTAAAAAAATTGCGACCTATACGCGAATACAGTATATAGAGTACATGTTTATTAGACAAACAATAATTATTATGGGTCTTGTACTCGGATCCTCAAAGATTTGGACGTTCCATTGTACCACACTTGTTACTAACACATTGTTAAATTATTTGTTATTCCTTATTTCATTGTTTTTGACACAAAGTTGATATTTATTTACAGGCACGTTGCACGGAGACGGCATGATGCCAAGATCGTGTCGCACACTCAAGCGCAGTCTTAAACTGAAGTTTAAAGGAACAGGTACTGTATATTACACGATATCACCTATAAAATCTGTGGGGGGAAAAATGATGTAAGAACGAGCAGAGTTGACAGATGTTTTGTCTTTTAGGTCCCACTTGGCAAAAGTGGCTCAACAAAAGCGTGTGGTGGCCAAACCATAATTAAGAAGTGAGGTGGCTGGCAACAACAAGAAGAGAGGTTTGGCGAAGAGATGCCCTCTTGGGAACCAACTGTAAAATGTAAAAAAAACAACTGTATAGCTTAATGGTACCTGTCCAAAAGTGAACTTTTTATTTATTTTTGTACTTTTGGGCTTTTGTACTATTGTATATATTTTTGTATATACTTATGTTTTTTACTAAATAAATTGCCATTGGTATGTGTAACAGAATGTTTTATGTCTTGTTTGAAACTTTAGTGTTATTGCTTATTGGGGGCTATAATGAGTTCATTTCTGTGTTCATTTTAATTTTATTAATTTGTTTTTTATTAAGATTTGATTCATTTGAAAAACTTAGGAAATTAAAACAAATGCACTTTAGAGTGTTGGTTGGGCCATAAAAAAGTATATTTCTCATTTTGATTTAATATTGTCATTCACATTCTATAAATGAATATATTAATTAAAAAAAAATAAAATACAAATAGTATAAGAATAATTAAGGATATATAAGTATTTTTCTTAAATACCCAAATTAGTGACTGTTAATAAACCTTCAAAATGGGGGGACATTTTGCAGTTCACGTGCACCATAATAGAAATAAAATAGTCAATAAAAACTTCACCTTTGGATGCTGATTTGGCTGCCCACAAAGCCAACCCATAAATTCTCACTTAACCCTGTCATGCATAAATGATGACTTTTTTTTTCTTTATACCGTAATTCTTGAGCATCATCATCATGTAACTTGTTCGCTGCCATTGATAATGCTAGACATCTAATCATAGGCGGAGTTTGACTTTTGGGGTAGGGGGGGGCACAACATGTTGATGACCCCGAAACGTAGTGTCAGCAATAAAATTAATAAGTTGACGATGAGCGTTTTTTTCCCATCATTCTTGAGGGGAATTCTAAATCAGGCTGCTTAGGCAATACTTTTCACCAAGATCGTCATCCATTGAATATGGTTCACCCGCCGGTGTCGTGCCAATGTAGTTACACCAGTCAAAAATTGTATCCCCTGGGCCGGGCCATATGGAGGTAGATTTGTGTTTTTATTATTCAACCCAAAAAAATGTCGCTTCAAAAAAAAAAAAAAAAAAAAAAAAAAAAGTGTTTGCAAAAATAAATTTGAAACTAAAAAAACTACAAAAATGCATGTGAAAGCTATTTTTCTTTGATTTTTTTTTTCGAATTGAAGTCAAGTTTTTTTTTTTTGATTGAAGTAATGTTGATTTGTTTTTGGGCCACATTTTGGCTCGGATATTTTTGTCTTCATTATTCAATCAAAAAAAAAGTTGCTTCAAAAAAATATAGATTTTCAAAAGGAAAATCACATCAATCAGAAAAATAACCAATTCAATCATTGAAAAAGTTTTTGAATGCGAAAAAATATTTGAGATTGAAAAATTTGCATTTGAACACTTGATTTTTCATTGAAAAAGTTTTCTTTGATTGAAGCAATCCTTTTTTTGTTTGGGCCATATTATGATTAGGACATTTTTGTCTAAATCTTTCAATCCCCAAAAATTTGCTTCAATCAAAAAAAATATTTTCAATCAAAGAAATCAATCATTTTTTAAAATATTTTTTTTCCAATTTTTTTTTTTTTGGGGGGGGGGGGGGGATTGTATGCAAAGCAAATGACTAAGAGGCTCGAAAAATAATTTTGACCCATTATAAAAATATATTTTTTGTTAATTTCATTCATTTTTGTTGCAGTTTTATTGCTCTACAACTTTTATATGTGTAGGAAAGTCAATTATATGCAATGACACTTTTCGGACACCAGAGGGGGCCTGGCGCCCCGCCCCCCACCCCCTTAAAATCCGCTTATGCGTCTAATCCATTTTGACTGGGAGGATCGAATAAACAAATGTTCATGATGAACACTGAAAGATGAGCATTCACGTATGAGGCAACATTTGTAAAACAGCACTTAGGCTAGGTTCATACTACAGGTCTTAATGTATGGGAGAGATTTGTCTCAAAAATATTCTCTCAAATACTTTCGCAATTCACACATATCTTTTGTAGATACACAAATATATCCAAGATTTTCACGTGTTTTTGTAATCCACAAATATATCCTCGAAATTCACGTGTTTTTTATGTTGTACGTGCACTCATCATGAATTATTGTCTGCAAACATTCGAATTGTATTTGTGAATCAGTGGCCGCATGCATTTATTTTTGAGACAGACATAACAAGAAATGGTCATATTTTCTCACACAAGTGCATTCGCGATTCACACGTGTTTTTCAAACTCACAAATACATCCGCGATTCTCACAAATACATCAGTGATTAGGTTAGGTAGTGATTAGATTTTGTTTCAGAGCCGCCTGTGGGGGCGTTCTCGACATTACAGTGAGATGGGAGAGCTTCATCAGCTTCTACAGCAGGCTCTCATCCAGCTCCTGTTGCCCCGCATGGCTTGGAGTGGCAGCCACCGACAGACGAGGAGGCCATGCAGCTCGGTGGGAAGAGATTCGACACAAGGGCGCGCAGCCGGCACATCAAGGAGCGACTCTGCCTGTACTGCGGTGAACCAGGTCATAGGGTCGCTTCCTGTCCGGGATATCCACGTGCAGCCCGCTGAAGCCATCTGGACAGGCTACCGACGTTGAACGCCGCCACCGCACCGGCTAAGTCAAGTAGAGGTACTCCACCGTGACACTGTGAGTACCCACCTACAGCTGCAAAGACTAAAACAACTAAAAACACCAGACTTTAATGACCTGGGATTATTACGGGCAACGGTAGCAGCTGTAAAGTAATGGTTTTGTTTGATGAGGGGGCGGATGACTGTTTTGTGGATTTTTCAGTCACAGAAGTACTTGGCGGAGCCCTGATTAAGTTGAAGGAGCCCCAGGAAGTCTGGGACCTAAATAGGGATCTCATTTCCACCATCTCGCATGTAACAAAGAGCCTCCAGTTGGTAGTGTTGGGTAATAATTAGTGTTGCACCGATACCATTTTTGGCCCCGATACCGATACCTGGCTGTGCAGTATCGGCCGATACCGATACCATACCGATACCACCCCGTTTATATATATATACAGGTATATACACTCACCGGCCACTTTATTAGGTACACTTGTCCAACTGCTCGTTAATACTTAATTTCTAATCAGCCAATCACATGGCGGCAACTCAGTGCATTGAGGCATGTAGACATGGTTTAAGACAATCTCCTGCAAACCGAGCATCAATATGGGGAAGAAAGGTGATTTGAGTGACTTTGAACGTGGCATGGTTGTTGGTGCCAGAAGGGCTGGTCTGAGTATTTCAGAAACTGCTGATCTACTGGGATTTTCACGCACAACCATCTCTAGGGTTTACAGAGAATGGTCCGAAAAAGAAAAAATATCCAGTGAGCTGCAGTTCTGTGGGCGAAAATGCCTTGTTGATGCCAGAGGCCAGACTGGTTTGAGCTGATAGAAAGGCAACAGTGACTCAAATAACCAGCCGTTACAACTAAGGTAGGCAGAAGAGCATCTCTGAACCCACAGTATGTCGAACTTTGAGGCAGATGGGCTACAGCAGCTGAAGACCACACCGGGTGCCACTCCTTTCAGCTAAGAACAGGAAACTGAGGTTACAATTTGCACAAGCTCATCGAAATTGGACAATAGAAGATTGGAAAAACGTTGCCTGGTCTGATGAGTCTCGATTTCTGCTTCGACATTCGGATGGTAGGGTCAGAATTTGGCGTCAACAACATGAAAGCATTTATCCATCCTGCCTTGTATCAACGGTTCAGGCTGGTGGTGGTGTTGTAATGGTGTGGGGAATATTTTTTTGGCACTCTTTGGGCCCCTTGGTACCAATTGAGGATCGTTTGCCACAGCCTACCTGAGTATTGTTGTTGACCGTGCCCATCCCTTTATGACCACAGTGTACCCAACTTTTGATGGCTACTTTCAGCAGGATAATGCGCCATGTCATAAAGCTGGAATCCTCTCAGACTGGTTTCTTAAACATGACAATGAGTTCACTGTACTCCAATGGCCTCTGTAGTCAACAGATCTCAATCCAATTGAGCATCTTTGGGATGTGGTGGAACGGGAGTTTCGCTTCATGGATGTGCAGCCGACAAATTTGCACCAACTGTGTGATGCCATCATGTCAATATGAACCAAACTCTCTGAGGAATGCTTCCAGCACCTTGTTGAATCTATGCCACGAAGAATTGAGGCAGTTCTGAAGGCAAAAGGGGGTCCAACCCGTTACTAGCATGGTGTACCTAATAAAGTGGCCGGTGAGTGTTTTTTTCCTCCAAAGAGCTACATAATTGGATGTGAAATTATTGCTATCAAGGCTTTGTCAGGCTGTTGCTTACCTTTGCAAAATAGGAAAAAGACTAGTACAAAGTATAATACTAGCCCAACAGTAAGAAAGTAAAAATAAATTAATAATAAACTCTGAATGAACTTAGTAAAGTTTTTTAAACCTCTCAAAGGCCAAACAGTGCAACTTTCATGAAGTTATTGTCACATTCTGCTGCTGGTTAGATTGTGTTTTGTTGCTGGGCTGTTAGTGGGGGCGTTCCTGACGTTGCACCTGAATCCAATGCAGGCTCATCAACGCAGCATTTAAGCACGGGTGATCTCAGAGAAGGCTGCTGAGATATTTGCCTTGCTGATCGCCATTTGACATCTCGCACTATTAGTCTCGCTACATTTGCTTGTTACGCCCCTGCATTGGGTTTTTCTGTTAGTGTGCTGCACTCGTTTGTAACCTCTACCCAGTGCAGGTATTTGAGTGTTTTTATTTTGGCTTTTTGGCTCGCTGCCTATCGTCTTAGTTAACCTTCGAGTTTGTAGTATTGAGCTCCGTCGACCTGCTCTCACGGACTCCTTTTGTTATTGGTACTATCCCGCGATCGCGTGTTATTTTTTGTTTGCAATCATTAAACCCTTGTACGTACCCCCCGCTTGTTGTCCGCTTCGAGGTCCAACCTTGTTTCCGCATTTGCGGACGCTAACAATTATAAGTAATAATAATTGACCACAGCATCCCATCTCTCTATTAGCCTCCTTTTTCCGGGATGGGGGGGGGGGGAGTCCCTTATTTCTACTTCTGAAAGGTGGCAACCCTACTTTGGAAACAATTCCCAAATTACTGCAGCATTTCTTTAAGTAAAAGACAAGTAAAGTTGACGTAGTGAACTTACCCGAGGTTGTTGCACTGGTCCAGCGCCCTTCCTCTGGATAGCGGTCCTGCTCTTGCAGGCTCAAACTCGTTGTGTTCGTTCACGTTTCGTCTTCAAATGTTTTATTAGGTTCGAAGTATTGAAACTGGCCAATTTAACTCCACATCTCGAAACTTTCAGGCCGCAAATCTTGCATGCAGCCATTGATTTTAATCGACGGGATTTGTATTTTGAAATATTTCCCGACCGCCGCCATTTATCCTGGTTTATTTTTCCTTCATATGAAAAAGCGCCCTTGCCATTGGTCGGGAGTGGCTATTGGTCCGTTCTCATTGGTCTGCTTGGTGTTCACGTGTCATCACACAACACAGAGACCGAGTGTAGTGAGCGCCAGGAGAAAAAAAAGGCTGCGGTCAAACGTTATAATAATGGACCGGTAAATGGTATCGGCGCCGTCTTTGTTGGTACTCGCCGATACCACCATTTCGGGCCGGATCGGCGCCCCCTGCCGATACTAGTATCGGTATCGGTGCATCTTTTGTAATAATTGCGAGCATAGACTGATTTTTTTATCATACCGACATGGCTTATGCAGCACTATCCGGACATAGACTGGGAGACCCGCAGGATCATCAATTGGAGCATACACTGTCATTTACATTGTTTGCGCGCTGCCCTGTCCTCCTCTGGTCACACAGTGGCCACGTGAGCCAGAACACATCGGTTTGTCTTTGGTGCCTGCCAGTATCATGACCTCAAGTTGATTTTCAGCAAAGACCTAGCAAAATCGCTGCCACCACATCGACCCTATGATTGTTCCATTGATTTGGTTCTTAATTCATCGTTGCCCTCCTCAAAGCTTTTTCCAGTGTCCAAACCAGAGCAGGAGGCCCCAAACGATTACATATCGTCATCCCTCGCGGCCGGGCTGATTTGACCGTCGAAATCCCCTTTTGGGGCTAGGGATGGGAATCGAAATCCGATTCCAATTCGGAACCGGTTCCGAGTGTTTCGAGGCCTCGACATCACAATGAAAAAGCCTTAACGATCCCTTTAACGATCCCTAAAAACGCATATTGCGTCGTGACGTGTCTTGTTGTCCAGACGCATCAAACTAGCATGGCGCCAAGAACCACTCGCTCCAAAGTTTGGCTACACTTCACCAGGAAAAAGGGTGAAAATGAAAGGTTATGATAGTTTAGCACGAGCATTGCCGCTGTAAACATAACAATGACAGCACGTAGGTTCGAACGCTCGAAAGTGTATCTTCACTTCACGAGGAAAAATTACAACAAAGCGACTTGCAGTCATTGCGAGATGGAAATAACTGCATCGGGAGGGAATAGACTGCACTGTCCTCACCGAGACGCTAAGGCTCAGTCCTGGCTATACAGCTAGCTAACCTCCCATATGACGATGCAGAAGACGTTGCTATAATTTGCTGACTTTATTCAACCATCACTTGAAACTAAAAATAGAAATGAAACAAATCAATTTCGTCCCCAATAACAAACAAGTTTGCATCAACGTAAATCAGCGATGATTAGCTGCTAACACAGTAATAACAAACAGTTAGCATGCGTTCGCTAGCATTAGCACATTGTTTAAACCACTACACAACTGGATTTAAGTGTCCGATCACGAGTGGAAACACACAGCAACAACACAGAAGATGATACATACAGGCGTTGGCTCTGTAGATATTTTACAAACATTAACAAAGAACGTAGGCTCGTGGCAGTGTTTCCCTTTCTCACGAACTCGCTCACTCACTTGGATACGGCATTTCTTCTTCTTCGGTGTAAGCGCGCTCTTCTTCACGTGAGCGCGCTCTTCTTCGCGTGAGGAAGCGCAAGGGCGCCACCACTTGAGCGTGAAAGCACCATAAAAACTACAAGGCATGCATTTCAATATACTGGTAAATAAAAACAGGGGTCCCCAAACTACGGCCCGCGGCTCCATATTTGATCCGGCCCCCTGAACAATTCCAGAGAGCATTTTGAAATTTTTTGGGTTTTTTTCTCCCTCAGTAGTGTTATTTATTTCCTGGCCTTTTTCAGTGAATAACTCAGAGAGGGTTATTTGATTTTTATCTATTTAATTTATAGTGCTATTGTTATATTATTATTTTTATTTATTTACTTTTGTTCCGTGAAGAATCCTCAGAGGGTTATTTGATTGTGGCTTTCTGAAAAATAAAAAATTTTTTACATTTACGCACTCCTGCAATCGTCACACTTTTTCTGTTACAAACTGTTTGACTGTCATCAGACTGAGAGTTATTTGGCCCTCACAGGAAAAAGTTTGGGGACATTGCCAAAGGCAGAACAACGACCTATATGCCAAAATATACCAATATTTTTTATTTCTATTAGAAAAATGTTTCAGTAAAATGTAACCGTTGAAATAGATTAGACATATATTGTCGTCCATTGGTGATTTAATCAATTTTCCCTCTATTACTAACAACCACAACACATACTCCATGACCGGGGTCCTCAACAAGCGGACCGCGGTCCACAACCAGACCACGCCACACCTCTCTGCGGACCCAGAGCAAATGGCATTATTTTTTCATGCAAAAAAATATGTATATACTGTATATAGAAAAGTGCTACTATTCAATCGCTGAATTTTGTTTCATTTTTAGTCAAATAGCTTCCAATTTCCCACTTCTGTTGTCATCTCTATGACAACGATGCGCAAATTGGCTGAGAGAGCGTGCATGGATGCGGCGATTGGCTGAAAGAGCCTGCATGCTACTCGCTAGAGTGGACAGACCGCAGCGGTGTGAAACATGAGTCGCACCCGGCACTTTGGAATCCCAGTAGAAGACCAAATCTTACAAAATGGCTTGCTCAAAGTTGACCGAGAGAAGAAAAATGGACAACGAAAATCTCTGTTTCAATTAGGAATGGACTGACAATTATGCGTCCATTTTACCAACTGCAAGTACCAAACCTATGTGCTTAATTTGCTTCAAGACAGATGCTCCGATAAAGAGTGACAATGTGAAACGCCATGATGTTGCAGAGCACAGCTCTTTTGAAGAGAAGTTTCCTCCTACATCAGAATTGAGAAGGCAAGAAATGAACAGGTTGAAGCAGTCATATCAAGAGTCAAGCAAGGTTATTGTTGAATCGATGACACAACAATAAATTGCAACGGAGTGTCATGGGTGTTGGCCAAACATAAGGAGCTATTCTCTGATGGAGAAATAATAAAAGCGTGTATGACTGAAGTGATGGCAGCAATGTTCGAAGCATAGGCGGAGTTTGACTTTTGGGGCAGGGGGGGCACAACATGTTGATGAACACAAAACACAGTTTCTGCAATAGAATTAACTTTTCATTTTTCAATTTTCATAAGTTGAAAATAAGCGTTTTTTTGTTTTCCATCATTTTTGAGTGGAATTCTAAATCAGGCTGCTGAGGACAGCTATAATTTTTGCCAATATCGTCATCCAATGAATATGTTACGCCCGCCGGTGGTAACAGGTGTTCTGTCAAATTTTGCACTCCATCAGAAATTGCAACTTTGTGTTAAAAATAGCCGCGAAAACAGCAGTTACATAGTGAACACTTCAAACTTTCTACAAATAAAGGAATATTTAGTTACGTTTGATCATGGACGGACATGTAGAAAAGCTCTCCTCAGACACATTCTGCCATGTTAGCTGCACATAACAACTGCGCGCCGCTCTCTGATCAACCAAGAGGGGAAAAAAAAACACAGTTCACTTTCCCCACCCCAACGTTCGTAAGTAACAAACAGTCAATCGTATGAATGAATTCCTTCAGTTTTAAGGAGGTACAAGTTGAGTTTCCATTAGCTCCGCTTGAAGTCACAAGTTGAATGGGTATTTGAAGTGCTTGACCTGAGTATTGGGGAGAGAAAAACAGGCTGCAGAACCTCCTACCAGACCCCGTCTTGACAATTTTGTTTAAGACAAGGAAAAGGACAGTCAGGCTCCTGGCTCGAGTTCTAGCTCGCAATCCTTTTGTTGGAGTGGTCCCAAGGCAGGGCAGTACTACCTGACCTACATATACCAACTAACCCAGTTACAAAAATGCAGTAATATTCACATGTTAGCATGATCATACTAACAGAAAAAAATACAATAATAAAGAACCAATAGACAATGAAAAATCACATGAACACATAAGGTAGCCTAAGTTAGCATAGTGACTAATCCCCTAACAATAGATGGAAAAATTCAGACTCACCAGTTCACTTGGATGTAGTTGAGCACAGATACTGACAGGTCCCCAACACAACTAAAAAGGGCTGGCTCTATAAGTTATAAAACAGCCTTTAACAAGTTTGAAAAAAACAATTGGTTGGATGCATCAAAAACTGTTTGAGACTGACCTGCAGCTGTTGCTCCTTGGCTTCTTTCCCACACGAGTGAAGGGAGCGGTGTCAAGGAAGCTTATATAGTGCCTAGGTGACTGGTGATTGGATAATTGGTAAAATGTGACTTGTCATGTGATGTGGTGCATTCAGGTAGTGTGGGAAAAACAACTACTGGCTAAAAACAGGGAATCTTAACCCATGTTACACCCTCCCCCCCTAAACCTTGCAAGTCCCATTACAAGAGGCACTTAAACGACCTGGACAACGGTTAAAGCACCCAAAGAATCAGCCAGACTATGTAACAAAGACTGAACGACAGAAATCAACGGATTTCCCAAAGAAGCATATGCCAAACTCTAAGGAGTTGACCTATGACGAGTTATGAGTCTAACAACGGGCTCAGTGTCAGGTAAGTCAGATACACACCCAAGATTTTGCGGCTCAGGCAGATTCAATTCTGAATGTTCATCCTCTTCTTCAGGAACATTGTTGTCGAGAGGGACATCGAGGAGCGGCGGACAACCAGGACCAGATAAGTTTCCTTCCACAGGATCAGGTATGTTTGTTCAGTGGCATGCATGGTGTCTGGCACAGACGGCTGTGTGCTGCTGCATGGCAACTCCGTTGGCGTACAAATTCTCTCCACTGAAAATGTAATTGGATCTAGACACTAATTGGTAGGCTGGTCCACCACCACTTTCTCTTCAACCACAGAGTCGTCGCCGGACACAGGATGTGCTCTTGACCTTTGACGAGACATTCGAGGTTCCGGTACGGGAACCACCTCCTCTGATGGGACTGTCACAGGAAGAAACCCACAAGGAAGGAGAAGATCCCGATGTAAAGTGGAAATGGGGCCATCTTTGTTCACAGGTTTGACGACATACAATAGAAGGTCTCAAGTTTGCTTAACCACCTCAAAGATGTCTTGTTCCCACTTATCAGCGAGCTTATGCTTGCCTTGGAGTCTCACATTTCTCACTAGAACACGATCCCCCAACTCTAGCTTGGATGGTGTAATACGCTGATCAAACCGAACCTTGTTCCTTTCTGCATTTTTAGCGGCATTCCTTGAAGCAATTCTGTAACTTTTTTCCAGTCTTTGCTTCACATCATGGACATATTGCGAGTGAGGTTGAGGCTTCGCATCAAGCAATTGCAAACTAAAAGCCAGATCCACGGGTAACCGAGGAGATGGCACCTGCGAGTGAGTAATAGTCGAGGTTCATTCTGTGGAATGGCAGCCAATAGCGTTCTCCCATTTCTTAAAAATGGCAGCCTGATTTCTTGGAATGGCAGCCAATAGCGTTCTCCCATTTCTTTGCATGGCGTTCTCCTATTTCATGGAATGGCAGCCAATATCATTGCGGGTTCCTCCAAGTAGCAGCCAATGGCGATACGAGTTGCCTTTTAAAATTCATCCTACCGTTTCGGCCAGTTTCGGACGGCGTCGGACAAGAACAAAGATAATCTGCGATTTACAGACGGACGGCCTCCAAAGAAGTAATTGAAAACGGTGAGTTTCTTTCAAAATTAAGGCTATAACCATGTTATTTTAAAAAATATTCTGTGTTTTTGTACTGTTTAAGAAGGTAAACATAATAAAACAAACCTAATTTCAATGTTTTGATATTCCAACAAGTGAATGTTCTTTACTCGCCTGATTTAGGTGACTTGCCTGTTGTTTTTAAAAGTATTGTTTTTAGTGCATTTCTTTTAAGTCTGTAAACCAAGTGAGACTAACCACAATCAATGTTGATGTGGTGTTCTGTGTAGCCTCGTTGAAAAATGTTTTTATTTACTTGAGTTTGGCTACTGGCCTGTTGTTTTAAATAGTACAATTAATAGCAGGTTTTTTTTTATCCAGTCCTTTTGAGATATAGTTTACCCCAGAGGTAATGTGTAAGTATTTAATTGTTACAAACCTAGTCATTAACTATGTGTTTTCATTATCAAAACGTTTTTTTGTTTGCTTGCCAATTTATAATGTGTTTTTAACGTGTTGTTGTTCATCTCTTCGAGATGGATCCACTATTCAAAAAGAGACCCGGTGGGAGCATCATTTTTGAATTACTCCAAAGAGGCGGCACAGTTCAAGAGGGAAAATAAGGGCAGACCTTGGGCCCATCCTGCACTTTCTGAGGAAGTGGAGAAGTCTGCAGTGGAAGAGGCTCTGAAGATGGGTGTGGACCCCAAAAATAGGATGAGTATTTTGGCTTTTTACAAACTCCAGTTTGGACTCTTTAGGGGACAAACATTCAAGTGGGTATTAGAAAATGCCCTTGGCTATGGTGCTTACCTGGTGGCCTCTATGTTGTGTGAGACAGGTGTGTCAAAAGACTCCTGGAGCCACAAGGTCATCAAAAACTTTTTAAAAAAGTACATGGAGATGTTTCCAGAGGGCTGGGAAGCTATTTCCCAGTGACATAGTAAATCAGTGACATTGGGTTTCTGGCCATCACTGAAAGTCTAGAAACTAGTGTTGTATCGGTCGCGAACGATTCGTTCTTTTTGAACGAATTGTTTGGGTGAACGAGACCGAACTAATCACCATCTGCACTGATTCGTTCTATGAAGGTGGTGCTTGTTCGCTGCGTGGGAGGGCGTTGAGCAAGCGGCAGCGTCTTCTGACATCGCACACGACCAATCAGACGACAGCCTCATCGCGGGCAGGGGAGGGAGCGGAAACAGAATCAGGGCGTCTGTCACTCACGTCCACGTGTGGCCAATAAGCAGCCAGCGTGCAGGCAGGGGGGCAAGACTGAGTTTTGTCACTTCCCGTTCAGTGACTCGGTCCTCCGGTTCCTGACCTAGCTTGCTGCTAACTTGATTTTCCAGTAATGACTATGCGGTGAACGAATCAGAAAATGAAAGGAAATGACTTTGTCACATATTTGTTAACGTGGAGCCTATCAAATGCTGCTCAAACAGACAAAAACACCACACAAATCTAGCGAGCATGGTTTAGAGTAGTACTTTTCTCAACAAACTCGTGACTGCCTATGACGACATACTATCAAATTTACAGTAATTTAAAACACGGGTAGCTACGAGGCAAGCAAAAGCTGAGCTGCGGTCGCGTGACGGCAGTGAAACGGGCAGAGAACTGTCACTATATGGAGGCTTCATGGCAGCGATATTTACCTTATATGTGCACAGAAAAAAATATTTAGTATGATAACCATAATACTGATTTGCAATGAAACTATATACATGTCAATTTTTTCCCGAGTGTTTTATTTTTTTTTTCGTGTCAGAGCGTGTCGGTTGGTTTGACAAATTATGTCAATCCGTCCATCATGTGCTACTCAAGCGCCCAAAAACAACGCACGCGGACACGGGAGATATCGCAATATGTCTACATTTTTCTTAACAGACTAATGAGAGTAGAAAGGCGACATCGTAAAGAGCTAACAATTATTTCTCGTCAGCATTTGACGATCTGAGATGCGGGGACGACAGGGGAGCTGACCGGATTATTTTATTTATTAATACCAGTGCAAAAATTCAACACGATCATCTTAATACTAAAAAACAAAAATACGACAGAGCGAGATGTAAATATGATGTGTTGGTCGTTCCATATTTAGAAATTAAACTTTCGATGTATTTTTATTTTCGTGACAGCAAGCATGCTGCGTTGGCTGGTAGCAGCAGCATTGTATCTGTGATCAAAAACCTGCTAAAGAAAGTCCGTGCGCCCCCGCCCCCTACTCCCCTCACAAAAGGAAAATGTTTAACCGTGTCCTAAATCGAAATGCAAGCACGAGCCATGACTTTGAGCCCATAGAACTAGGACAGACGACGCGGAAGTTCTCCCTCGCTTTTGCAGCAGCAGGAGGGAGACGAGGCTGTCTGTGAAAGCAGAATGATACCGCCTGTCACTCATTTCTGAAACTACGACGAGCGGTGCCTGTGTGCAAGAGAGGGAGGGACCAAACAATGTCACTTCCCGTTCAGTTATACTGCGAAGCGGTCTTTGGTGATTCGTTTGGCAACGTCACTTCCCGTTCAGTAACCGAACGATTCGTTTGGGCGGGGAGGGAGATGAGGGGGGCGAACGATTCGTTGAACGATTTGTTTGAACAAATCTTTTTACTGAACGAACCGGAATGGATTCGTTTACTCAAGTGAACGACAGATCCCGTCACTACTAGAAACCCCTCAGCCAGGTAAAATTTTTAAAAAGTCATTGTAATACTAGAGGTTATAGTTCAATTCATGGTTGCATTTAACAGTTTACATTTAATTTATAATATGTCTCTCCTATTCAGCAAAGAAAAGAATTTGCCTCCCTGCTGGTTGGATGTCTGCCTTGCTTGCCGTAGATCAGCGGTGGATATCCAAGGCTTTGTTCAAGTGGTCCAGGATTGGACAACCGGAAATGGACTACTCCAGAGTGACAGATTTGTGGATGTTCCCTCCCAAACCAAAGTTTGTTCCTGTGGGCATCCCGCCTAATGAATGTTATATTGGACATCGACTGTTTCTGTGGATGCCAAGAAAGTTCTGGCGCATCCACTTGTTCTATCCACATCCAGAATGCGGCCATGGTGAGCTGACATCAGCAGGAGTCCATCATCGGACTCGACAGATGGTAGACCTGAGCAGTACATTTTTCATGGCAGCAGAGTACCTCAGCTGTCCCATCTGCAAAAGGAAGGTCATCAGCTGGAGCCACAATGTCATTAGCCAGCTGGACATAAGACACCAGAGTGAGTTTCCCCGCATCCTAAGGTTAAAATTAGGCTGCCACATGCGGGTGGTTCGTCTGATGAGACAGTGAGGCCTGGGCAACACAGTAGCCAGCTCCAAAAACAGCTTGAGGAGGAACACGTTGAGGACTGGCAACAGAAGCAGATCAAGTATTTGTCTGATTGTAAAGCTGTGTCCAAAGCTGCAGTTAATGGGCTTTTCAGCCACAGTGACTTTGGTGCGATGCCTCAGATGGTCCCTGTCCCAAAGTATCGCTGGCTGATGCAGGTCTATGCCCAGGACGTACTTAAAAGGCTGGAGGAAATTAAGGCATCAATCCCCTCTCAGTTTGGGAGCGTCCTGAAGATGGACTCAACCAAAAAGATTGCCAACAAGCTGATAGGTGAGAGTCGGTCCACAGCCTCTTGGGTCACCAATGTTGGGAATGAACATGGCCAAATCATCATGTCCGTGCTCTCAGCCAGTAAGGGGTATGGACTCGGCAAAATGATCGATGGCCTCATCTGCCGGTACGGAAATGCTGCACTCCCCCCTCTTGAGTTTAAAAAAAAAAAAAAAAAAATTATGTCGATAGAGACTGCTGTGGGCCCACACATTTCCATGGGATGGTCAGGGCATGGCACACATATGGCGATCTGCTTAGATGTGTGGCATTTCATGCAGAGGATTGCAGTTGGCTGCACCACCAATTCCCATGCCCTCTATGCTTCTTTATTGAGCAGGCTGAGCCATTGCCCGTTTATTTGGGATGAGCAAGATGTTCAGGCTCTCATGGAGGCTAAACGTGCAAGATAGTGGCAAAGCTGATGCAGCCTACTGACGCCGTTGTGAAGTGCTACATCACGAAAGCAGAGATGGCACTGCATTGCCGACGAACCACCCGAAGCCCTGCTGATATGGAGACCCTCTTATCGGCTTTGATCCAGGCTTATGATGGGGATAAAGGGTGTAACATTCTGGATGTGCCTCTCATCAACTCCACTGGGATGGCTGAAATCTGGAAGGTGCAGAAGAAACACCTCCTCTACCTGCAGGACCCGCCTGGCATGCAGCTGTATATGCAGACAGGCACAGTGAAGAAGGGGGGACACACCCTGCCAATGTACAGGTGTGCCAGGGGTTCCACATCCTTGGAGAGTTTCCACCTCCTCCTAAAAAGATTCGTCCCTGGTTTGAAGTTTTATTATTGAATATGAAAGTTAATATTCTGCGTTTTCTAAAATAGTGAAATGTAAAACAATAACATTTCTATCCTCTCATGTTTTCAGGAACGCTGGCAAGTCCAACCTTCTTCCAAGCATACCTCTTGGATGGTCTGGCAAAGACCAAGGGACCAAGCCAGGGCAGCTGAGGGAAAGCAAGGGCCCCATACCTACAGTGGCCTCAATAGGCAGGCTATCAACCAGCTTTCTGTGGAGGTCCTCGGGACGCACCTGGTTGACTACAAAGAGCCTCGCAAATATACAAATATAGGTATCTAGTGTTGAAGACTATAGATGGTCAGTTGCAGTGTTGTTAATAACGGCGTTACAATATAACGCCGTTACTAACGGCGTTATTTTTTTCAGTAGTGGGTAATCTAATTAATTACTTTTCTCATCTTGGCAACGCCGTTACCGTTACTGAGGACGGAAAGGCATGCGTTACTATGCGTTACTATATTGGTCGAAAAGTCTGAGGGAGACGGACTCACCGAGACGACAGAGCAGAGCAGGAGTGGGGAGGAGGCAAGAAAGTTGTGACGCCGAGCAAACGCGATATAAACGCGCCAGTAATACCTGTTGTAGCTGATAGCGTACAAACTACGCCCGCATGTTATGGTAGATATGGTAGACATGGTAGATATCACATGTACTGTATATAGATATAACTAGATGCAAAATGACAGACACGGCACTAGATGCGTTAGTAAACAGCCGCCATCTTAAAGCAGTAGACCTTTTATTACGGCTCAGTTGTAGAGAACCTTCCTAGCGAACCTAAGTAACTTTTTATGTAAAATACTTCTAAATCGGCAAAATCTTGACTTGAATCTATCTTTAAATGATGACACAGTTTTAAAACTTTCATATGTCGAAAGTAGAGAGAAGGGAACTAATGCAATAATGGGAGCAATTTTTAACAGTTGATTCAGGGTAAAGGGTAAATTAGGGTAAAGAATTGGGCTCGGGCCAATTGTACCAAAAACCTTCACAAAAAACTTTACATAGTGTGGCCAATGTTTTTTTTTTTTTTTTTTTTTTTTTTTTTTGAGGGAAAAAAAAAAGTAATTATCACCAATTACTTTGCCAAGTAATTAATTACTCTTACATTCAGGTAATTGAGTTACTAACGCAATTACTTTTTGGGAGAAGTAATTTATAACTATAATTAATTACTTTTTTTCAGTAAGATTAACAACACTGGTCAGTTGTAACACATATATATTTGCCCACGTTTTGCAAAATAGTTTTAGTGTTAATGTAGTTATTGTTTAGGAGTTTAGTTTTGCCTATGATTTCTCTATTATGCTTTTGTCATTATGGTATTTTTTCAGGTGAGCTCATAGGTATTGAGTACTTATACGACCAGACAGGAAGTGCTCTGGAGGACCACAAGTTTACCTTAACCAGGATGAAGACTGAGGATGTGACCACGGCAACAGAGGATGAGGGCTATGTGGAGGCTGAGGAGTTTGAAGACCTTACCCTCAGCACCCTTGAGGATGGTCCAGTGCCACTCCCCCCAGAAGCCACAGCTCCACAAACACCTTCAACCTCTACCACCTCTGTCTCTGCTCCTTGGTCTGTGGCTGCTAGTCGTGGTATGCTTTTATTCAAAGTATTTATATATATATGGCAGAAAACACAGACAAGACTGAAAAAGCAGTTTCTGCTCTTGCACTCCTCTTTAAAAGAAACTGCTGCATTTTAAGCCAAAACAACTGTTGTGTTTGATAGAACAACATGTCTATATGCTGCCATAGCAGATTCATGGCGTATTAAGCCGCCGAACTATTTTTAATATGTCCATTTTACTCTGAAAACCCCCGTTTACAGACGTAGCGCAACCGCTGTTGTTTCAACCCAGTCATGAAACGAAGGTAATTAATTATATGTATTATTCAAAATGTCTGTCGTTTTTTAGCTCAGAATCATTGATGACTCATATTTTGTATTTTTTTTTCAATCGACTTTTAAAAAATTTTCACTCACATATTTTAAACTTTTAAACAAATTATGTCACAATGAAAAAAATGGCGTCTGTAAAAAAGTCACGGATATCTACCTCATAACTATCGCTTGATTGTATTTTTTTTGTCACAGATGCATTTTCTCCGATATGTTAGATGATAAATAATTAGGGCTGTCAAAATTATCGCGTTACCGGGTGGTAATTATTTTTTTAATTAATCACGTTAAAATATTTGACGCAATTAACGCACATGCCCCGCTCAAACAGATTAAAATGACAGCAGAGTGTAATGTCCGCTTGTTACTTGTTTTTTGGTGTTTGGCACCCTCTGCTGGCGCTTGGGTCCAACTGATTTTATGGCTTTCAGCACTATGAGTGAGCATGGTGTAATTATTGACATCAACAATGGCGAGCTATTAGTTTATTTTTTTATTGAAAATTTTACAAATTTTAATAAAACGAAAACATTAAGAGGGGTTTTTAAATAAAATTTCTACAACTTGTACCAGGGGTCGCGTTAACCGAATATTTTCCGTCGTTGACCGGTTTTTTAAAACGGTGACGGAAAAAACTGAAGTCCATCTGTCATTTTGACAGGTTGCAATTCACACCCCAGACCACAGGGTGGCGAGTGAGCATATTAATTGGCTATTGTCTCTCTTGATCCATGACGTCATTTGCCTTACTCGGAAAAATGTCAAGGCAGCTGAGTGTTTGCCTGGCACGGCCAGACTGTTCTCTCTGTATTTTTCAAACACTGAGAGAAAAGTCTGGGACACAGCCTCTCAAGTAGGTACAAAATCAATCGACAAATCAGATTTGTTTATTTGCGTGACGTGTTCTTCACGAGCAACGTCACTCTTGCGCGCCGAAAGTCGTCTCTACAACAACACGGATGGCGAACTGGAGAGCCGAGAATATGTTCCAATCCACGGTAAATTCAGTTTTAAATGAGCTAAAACACATTGAAACGAGACATTGACAACAGTCTGTCTCGCGCTAGCCATGTTGAATAAACTCCGTTCTCCTCGTATGTTTACTTTCGCGCGCAAGTCCCTCGTCCTGCCCTCGTCGCTTTGCTAACGGCACGTCTGCCCGTCGCTGATTGGTGCACTCCGCTGTCTGTTTGCCTCTTGTTAAGCTTGTTCGGACAGAATATTAATTAAAAATGAATGAAAACTAAATACTATTGAATATGTCATTATTATCATTTTAAAAATGTAAGTGACGGGTAAAAATAGATTATGACCGGATTTTTATGACACTGTCAGTCAAAATGACAGACAACGAAAAAGTCTAGCGCAACCTCTGACTTGTACTAACATTTATCTTTTAAGAACTACAAGTCTATCCATGGATCGCTTGAAGAGAATGTTATTAATGTTAATGCCATCTTGTTGATTTATTGTTATGATAAACTAATACAGTATTTATGTACCATATGTTGAATGTATATTTTCGTCTTGTGTCTTTTCTTTCCGTTCCAAGAATAATTTACAGAAAAATATGGCATATTTTATAGATGGTTTGAATTGCGATTAATTACGATTAATTAATTTTTAAGCTGTAATTAACTTGATTAAAAATTTTAATCGTTTGACAGCCCTATAAATAATCGATCCAAACAAAAAATTGGGGAAAAAAAAAAAAAACGTTTAAAAGGGTAAATATGAAAAAGAAAATATCGACCACTCCTTGATGTCTGTGATTTCTGCATCGCGACCCTTGTTATATTACCATGTTTCACCCATAAAATCCCCCAAAAATCCGGCTGTGGCCAATCACAGCCATTGACACTCGGTGATGCATGCTACATGGAGTTTTTGGATCGAAACAAGGTAAGTATGCAATAATATCTCGTTAGAGTCATGGCGTCTGTAATTCTGCTCTCGCGTGCTCTCACCTCCAGATGGGGTTTTGCTGTTTAAAAAACATTAAAAAAAAAAAAAAAAAAAAAAATGCCCTCCTGTTCAAAATTTTTCTTCCCCCAGAAAATAGAGATTTTAAGCTTTCCAATTATGTATTACACATGCAATTTTGAAAGTTGGCTAAATTGGGGGTCTCGGAGGTGAACTTCAAGTCACCTGAGTGTTTCCCCAAAAAATATATAACACACACACACTGTATATGTGTGTGTGTGTGTCTAGTTTTTTAACTTGTTTTGTGACACTACAATCAAGCTAACCTGGGTCAATGTCCAACCCCCCCCCCCCCCCCCCCCCCAAAAACAAAAAAAAAAGTCGTCATATACTGACACGTGTTGTCTGGAGAATTATCTAAAAAAATTAGGCGATGTTGGCTAAAATTCAACTAGCAGCTCCCTCATCTTCATGCCTCCAGGTAACATTTTAGTCCATGTATTTATTTAGATTATATCAAATTCTTTCAACAATATGATTTTTTTCCTATAATTTTCACAGAACTCCATCCCACTTAAGAAGCCTAAGCCTGTTGACGTTGGGAGTGACAGTGCAGTCCAGTCATTGGCCAACTATTTGTACACCTTGAGGGACCATAGCCTTGTGTTGTCTACGGAGGAGTCAAGTCACGTCGTGTCCCTCTGGATTGCACTGATTGACTTTGACAAAGCCAGGACAGTGTATCCACCTCGTCATCAAGACATGCTGGCGAAAGGTCGCTTCAAGGCCACTTGAAGAAACTTGTGGTACCAGGAGTCGAATCCAATAGACGGTATGTAAAGATAACTACCAATACTTGTTACTTATCAACTGATGTCAAAAGCTGTGTAAGCTTTGTGTGTTAGTCAGTTTAGTTTTCTTTGAACTGTTGACATATTTTGGCCAGTGCGCTTTTTAACAATCAAGTATAAAACAAGCAGGTCAAGGTAGTTAACACCATATGCAGTAATTTATTTTTCACATTTCAGCTTTTTCGCTGGCTCCAATACCCCAGCTCAATGGCCTGAATGCAACCGTGTGGTCGAGGCCATCTTTGTTAAACTCAGTTTAACAATCACCAGTTGCAAGAAGACCCCAGAAGGCACCCGAAGCAGGTGGACTCAGGTCATCCATGCAAACAGTACCATTAGGGAGTCCATCGTGACCAATGCAAATGTGATGGAGAGGTCAATACAGCCACCTTGGCAAAGTGGTTAGTAAATAACTCAGCATTTCATTTTATGCTTGTGTGTAAAACCAACAACAACAATACAAAAAAATCATGTTATTGAATTAGACATGGAGTAACTTAATGTTTCATGTCATTAATACAAACATCTTTGCACATTCTGTTCATTAGGTACAACAAGCGGAAAAAAAACAAAACAAAACAAGAGGCAATTATGCTGCAACAAGGTATTGCCCACCCTGATGCACCACAGGACGGTACTGTCCGCCTTCTTTCCACTCCTCAAAAGGAAGCTTTTGCTATCCCCCCAACTGGCAGTGAGCATGTGTTTGTGCTTGCCTGGTACACCAGACTCACCGCTGTTCCAGCTATTGAGTCTGGCCACCATTCAGCGGATATAATTTCCAGGGCGGAGCAAGCCACAGCAAACAGACAGCGGAGTGGACCAATCAGCGACGGGCAGACGTGACGTTAGTAAAACGACGAGGGCAGGACGAGGGATTTGCGCGCGGAAGTAAACATACGAGGAGAGCGGAGTTTATTCAACATGGCTAGCGCGAGACAGACTGTTGTCAATGACTCGTGTCGATGTGTTTTTAGTAATTTAAAACTGATTTTACCGTGGATTGGAACATATTCTTGGCTCTCCTGTTCACCATCTGTGTTGTTGTGGAGACGACTTTCGACGCGCAAGAGTGACGTTGCTCGTTAAGAACACGTCACGCAAATAAACAAATCTGATTTGTCGATTGATTTTGTACCTGCTCGAGAGGCCGTTAATGGGCTGGTTCCCAGACTTTTCTCTCAGTGTTTGAAAAATACAGGGAGAACTGTCTGGCCGTGCCAGGCAATGTTTGTGCTGCCACAAAACACAACTGGGATGGCAAAAATAAAAAAGGTCCTCCACTTTGGTGCCACAGCAGTGTCACCTCCCATCCCGATTGCCCCGTCTCTGCTACATCAGTGCCACATCACCAGCCTCCAGTTAGCCTACGGACCTCTGTCCAGCATCTGCCACCAACTCCTGTTATGGGCTCTATAACACCTGTCCCTACCACCTCACTGTCAGCCAAACCAGGAGCAAGTGGAGCAGCCTTCCTGCTCCCTGGACCCCATCCTCATGGTGGTCAGCAGTGTGTAACACCAAGGCCAATCCTGCGTGCCACCGGAGCGGCCCTTACTGCACCCGTGTCCTCACAGTGGTCCCTGCCTCTCGGCCCAAGCCTTCCATCCAGTACTTTCTACTACAGAAGGCGGAAGAGAGAGAGGGAGATGACAGTTAATTTCTCCAGAAAATATGTGAGGTGATCCATTGCAAAGCATGCAAGAAAGACAGAAAATCAGATGGCCACCACCACCACTGTGGCAAATGGTACTGCCAAGAAACTGCCAGTCAAACTTTAGATGAGTGGAGGGAAGCAATGGCAGCCAAAGGCTATGGCAAAAAGAGCAAAAGCCAAAATTAATATGGTAGATGATGTAATATTATGTAAATAGGTTTCCAAATCTGTTTGAAATGTTTCCAACCAACTTTCTCACAACACTTTGTATTGCAGTGTTGGATTTGTTTTAAATGCTTTAATATACACATTGTTAATGATAATGTTTTCTTGGGTTTACTTCATTGTCATGTAGTTATTGTTGGTTTGCACATTTTACATCAACATATATGGGCGAAAGTGTTTTGAAAATGAAAACCTAAAAAAGCAGGGAAGGAAAATACTCATAAATCTTATATATATATATATATATACTCACCGGCCACTTTATTAGGTGCACCTGTCCAACTGCTCGTTAATTTCTAATCAGCCAATCACATGGCGGCAACTCAGTGCATTTAGACATGTAGACATGGTTTAAGACAATCTCCCACAGTTCAAACCGAGCATCAGTATGGGGAACAAAGGTGATTTGAGTGACTTTGAACGAGGCATGGTTGTTGGTGCCAGAAGGGCTGGTGTGAGTATTTCAGAAACTGCTGATCTACTGGGATTTTCATGCACAACCATCTCTAGGGTTCACAGAGAATGGTCCGAAAACGAAAAAATATCCAGTGAGCGGCAGTTCTGTGGGCGGAAATGCCTTGTTGATGCCAGAGGTCAGAGGAGAATGGCCAGACTGGTTCGAGCTGTTAGAAAGGCAACAGTGACTCAAATAACCACCCGTTACAACCAAGGTAGGCAGAAGAGCATCTCTGAATGCACAGTACGTCGAACTTTGAGGCAGATGGGCTACAGCAGCAGAAGACCACGCCGGCTGCCACTCCTTTCAGCTAAGAACAGGAAACTGAGGCTACAATTTGCATAAGATCATCGAAATTGGACAACAGAAGATGTGAAAAACGTTGCCTGGTCTGATGAGATTCGATTTCTGCTACGACATTCGGATGGTAGGGTCAGAATTTGGCGTCACAAACATGAAACCATGGATCCATCCTGCCTTGTATCAACGGTTCAGGCTGGTGGTGGTGGGTGTGTAATGGTGTGGGGAATATTTTCTTGGCACTCTTTAGGCCCCTTGGTACCATTTGAGCATCGTTGGAATGCCACAGCCTACCTGAGTATTGTTGCTAACCATGTCCATCCCTTCATGACCACAATGTACCCAACTTCTGATGGGTACTTTCAGCAGGATAATGCGCCATGTCATAAAGCTGGAATCATCTCACACTGGTTTCTTGAACATGACAAAGAGTTCACTTTACGGTGAGTATATATAAAGAATTTAAAAAAAAAAAAATATATATATATATATATATATATATACTGTATATAATTGATAGAATGAAATACAAACGCTACTAATAATTAATGATGGGAAGATCGATACCAAAATATCGATATTTCCATCCAGCGCGTTGAGTTTTAGGTATCGATCCCCAAGCAAAAGTATCGATATTTGGAATTAATATGCAGTATTATATATTTTTTTGTCTATTTTTTGGGTATATATTTGTGCACTTTTTGTACTACTTTTCCCTTTTGCGTTTACACGCACGTAAGCAGTGCACGCACATCAGCAGTACACCGGCGTCTGCTCCCGCCCCCATTTACGTCCCTATCATGTGTATCGATCAGCATGCTTTTCCTCCGCCCTTTTCACGAGGCACCAACACACAGCCACAACAAACATTTGGAAGCTGGTACTACCTAGTACCTACCAGTCTGGTAGCATGGCAGCGGCATTGACGACGGACCGTAAAAGAAGTCTGGTTTGGACATTTTTCAATTCACTAAATACCAACAAGGCTAAGTGCACAGTTTGTGCCAAAACTGTCAGATATTGTGGTAATACCACAAACCTCACGAAACACCTTAAAAACGTGCATCCTGAAGTACATGACGAATTAAATGAAAAACGTGCCGCTCAAGCTGAGGAGGACACGAGAAAAAAGACCATGCTGCCGAAGCAAAAGCAAAGCTCTTTAGAAGTGGCATTTGCGAAAGGCAGGACTTATCCAGGTAATGGAGGTGCAAATAGATAATCCGAGACGATATAAGCATTAGTGGCTGATGTGCAGTATGAAACGATAAATATGGCGTTTTTCATCTTGCATAAAAAGAACTTTGCAGCACTATTGAATATGCTTTGTAATGGAAAGTTATAGCTCCATCTTATTTGTGAAAAGCAAAGATCATACCGCATTATATAAAAAGTGTAAAATGACCATAGTGACATATTTAACATTGAAGTATTACTGTAACCTAAATGTGAGTCTCCATTTTATTAATTTTTGATACAATGAGGACAAATCGGCCCACATCACATTCCATTGGATAGTCAAGGGAACTATTTTGCCTGGCACGGCCAGACTGTTCTCCCTGTGTTTTTCTAAACACTGAGAGTATAGTCTGGGACCCAGCCCATTAACGGCCTCTCGAGCAAGTACAAAATCAATCGACAAATCAGATTCGTTTATTTGCGTGACGTGTTCTTAACGAGCAACGTCACTCTTCCGCGTCGGAAGTCATCTCCACAACAACACAGATGGCGAACAGGAGCGCCGAGAATATGTTCCAATCCATGGTAAAATCAGTTTTAAATTACCAAAAACACATCGACATAAGTTATTGACAACAGTCTGTCTCGCGCCAGCCATGTTGAATAAACTCCGCTCTCCTCGTATGTTTACTTCCGCGCGCAAGTCCCTCGTCCCGCCTGTCGCTGATTGGTCCACTCCGCTGTCTGGTTACTGTGGCTTGCTCCGCCCTGGAAATTTTATCTGCTAAATGGTGGCCAGACTCAATAGCTGGAACAGCGGTGAGTCTGGAGTACCAGGCTAGGAACTATTAGCATGCAAGTTGGGTATAAAAATATATATATATATGAATTATTACTTAACATTTTAAATACACACATCTCCCCTTACTGTATTTCTAATATTAACTATTATTACTTTTTTTTTTTTTTTTTTAAATTGCACATCTCCCCTAATGCATTTCCAAACAGTACAGTACAGTACACAGTAATACATTATTGGTTTTATTGCTTGTTTCAATAGATGACTCTCCAAGAGCAAGGAACATTACCAGGCTCATTGCAGAGATGATTTGCCTGGACCTCCAACCAATTTCAATTGTAGAGGACAGTGGATTTAATGCTCTTTTGAAGTATGTTGATCCATGCTACAAAATACCTTGCCGCAAAACAATGAAAGAAGCAACAATCAAACAATTGTACACAAACGTTGCAGTGATGTAAAGAGAGCTTTAGATGGTGCTGAAAGTGTAGTTTTAACTACAGATATGTGGACTTCAAGATGTACTGAGGCCTATTTGACAGTAACCTGTCATTTTGTGCACAATTGGAAGATGGCAGAATATGTCTTAGAGGCTAGTTCCTTTACTGAACAGCACACTGCCGCCAACATCAGTTCAGCGTTTAGAAAAATCACAGATCATTGGGGCATTACTCACAAGGTGATTGCAGGCATCACAGACAATGGTGCTAATATCGTCTCTGCAGTTCACAAGGCTGGTTGGAACTACTACCCCTGTTTCACCCACACGTTGAACTTGGTTGTGAAAGATGCCATGAAAGCTGTCCCTGAAACTGTTACCCTGTTGCAAAAATGCAGCAGCATTGTTTCATTTTTTCACCACAGCTCCAAAGCCACAGGGAAACTTCCAGACCTGCAGATGCAACTGAACCATCCAGAACACAAACTCATTCAATCCATTGAGACTAGATGGAATTCTGTATTTTACATGTTGGAGAGGTTTCAGCAGCAGAAAAAAGCTGTCACCACTGCTCTTTGCCTACTTGGAAGGAATGACCTGTGCCTGAGCAGTGAAGAGATGGACTTGATCCTGCCTACCTTTGAAGCTTTGAGGCCATTTGAACAGGCAACCCAAGAGATATCAGCATCAAAGCATGTGTCCATGTCAAAGGTGATTCCTCTTGTTTCAGTTCTTCTCAAAGCTACAGCTGCTGTCACACCAATGCCAACGCAGATTCCATTCTATTGAGACATTTTACTGTATCGCAGCTTGCACATTCCTAGATGTTCGCTCTCGAGGCATTGCTTTTCGCAGCAAAGACAATGTGAAAAACATAAAAAGGCAAATACTTGCAGAAATAAAAGAAAACCTACAAACTTCGCCTCATCTGTGCCTCAAGCAGAAGCATCTATATCTCCAACAACTCCTGCATCTTCCACACCTTCTTGTTCTGCCACATCAGGTTTTTGGTCCGATTTTGACATACAAGCACATTCATCACAAGAGCACCGTAGTGCAGACACTGCTGCACTCATTGAGATGCGCCATTACATGGAAAAGAGGATAGTCCCGAGAAATCATGACCCACTACAATGGTGGAAAGATCATGAACAAGCATTCCCATCTCTCAGTCGTCTGGCATCAAAATACCTGGGCATTGTAGCATCCTCAGTTCCCTCGGAGAGGGTGTTTTCTAAAACAGGAGAGCTCATAAGCCTAAAGCGAAACAGTCTGAAGGGTAAAAATGTTAATATGCTTCTTTTTCTCAACAAGAATCTTGCCCTCAAAGGATTTCGTTGGTGTGAACAGCTATGTGTTCTTGACATTTTCGTGCTCATAAAAATGTTCATATGTTGCTTAAAAGAACCATACCTGATTTTACAAAGAAACAGGCTCACACAAATTGGGAATTATTATTTTCCTGTCCAAACTCAAAAATACATATTTTATCTTATTCCACAAAAAAACTCAGGTATAGGGACTTTAATAAAAGTATAAGTGAATGATTTGTTAAATAGAGATTTAAACTATCCTGCTGCAGACTTCCAAGGTTCTCAAGAAAAGCAAAGCAACTGACCTAATCCCTTACTTGACCTTCTTATTTCTTATTCATTTATTAATATTTCTTGTTAATTTATGTTTATTATTTTGTTTAATATTTTATTTATTTTTCTGTGAAATATATTTTTCCATATTGTTTTATGTTGCAAACAATTAAATGTTTGATTTCTTATTTTTTGTTGCTATTTATTTTTATTTTGTTAAAGGTCTGTTTCAATTATTTCAAAATCTGTTTGAAAATTGAGTTAGTGAAATTAAATTAAAAAACGGCACGTGACAATTGTTTATTGGATTTGTTTTTAAAGATCTAACATTAGAGGGCGGTAACCTGGTACTATTAATTTATTCTGTAATTAGATCCAAAATATTTAACTTAGGTAGATTAAAAGTTGATCAAATACAACGTGTAGCTGGGAAATGTTCTGTGCATATGAATATAAGGGTCATGGTTAAAGAGTGAGACTGACTAATCAGATTTTGTTGTTGATGGATCGGTTTGTGAGTTTGTAGGGAAACTGCTTTGCTAGTTATTATCCCGATCAATCGGGTCCGATCACGTCATTTTCAAAGTATCGGAATCGGCAAAAAAATATCGGACATGTCTTTTTTAATATAAAAAAATATTTTTGGGGATTAAATCGTTTTCTAATTGTATTTAACGTTACAGACAAAATGTCTTATACTCATCCAGAGTCTTTAGTTTTGGCTTAAAGTAGGGCTATCAAATTTGTTGCGTTAACGGCGGTAATAACATTAAAATAGTTAACGCAATTAACGCATGCGCTGCACTACCCACTCACGCATTGTCGCGTTCAATCTATAATGGCACCGATCTACGTATACGTAGAGCTAAAAGGCAACATAAAATGAGTAGAGAGAATTTAGGCAGCCTTTGAAACCTTTTTTTAATTGGCTAAAGCCTTACAACCCCTCTCTCAACCATTAGAAATATCGTGGGAAGTAATGTGGGGAAGAAAGGTAGTAGCTGATCTTTTTCTTAACACCCTATGTTATCTCCCAACGCAGAGAAGATATATCAATTGGTACCACTACGCACAGTCATGGTTGCACTTCCCATCATGCATTACTACTACACTAGATGGCAATATTTAGTCACAATATACAAAGTCATATTTGTCCTTTAGGAATTACAAGTCTTTCTATCCGTGGATCCCTCTCACAGAAAGACTGTTAATATGCCATCTTGAGGATTTATTGTCATAATAAACAAATACAGTACTTATGTACTGTATGTTGAATGTAAATATTCGTCCGAGTTTTATTCATTTTTTTTCTTAATGCATTGCCAAAATGTATATGATCGGGAAAAATTATCGGGAATGATTGGAATTGAATCGGGAGCACAAAAAAAAAAAAAAAAAAAAAAAAAAAAAGCAATCTGATCGGGAAATATCGGGATCGGCAGATACTCAAACTAAAACGATCGGGAGCAAAAAAACATGATCGGAACAACCCTACTAGTTATTAAAAGCAGCAGTTTTTCCATCGCAATGCATATTTGACACAGAGACTTTTCATAGTTTTTGAGTGCTTGGTGTAGTTATACGTACATTAGATATCATCAGAATGGCTGAGAACTCCGGTATCGATATCGGATCGGGATCGCAATATTTGGCCTTGGTATTACTTGGTATCGGATCGAATCCAAAATCACTGGTATCGCCCATCACTACTAAAAATTAATGTATGGAAAAAATGTGAGTTTAAAGCTAGCTTATTAGGTCATAAAATGCAAACAATTTTGTCTTAATTTATATCCCATTATATAATTTTCCAGGAGTTACAGTTGCTTGACACAAGGCGACATTTTCGTTCAGTACCATAAAAGGGTTGTTGGGAAAAAAAAAAAAAATCTAATATAATCGGGAATCCTTTCATTCGTTTTCCATGCCATTTAGCCTTACTTAGGCTCTCGGGGTAATCGAGAACTGAACAGCCGTTTTGTGCGCAAAGTTTATGATTATTATTATTTTAATAAAAGTCATTAAAACTATTATCTAAATCTATATTATTATTATCTAATCTCTAATAAAAATTAACCCCCGAATAGTGTGCTATTCTTAATTAAATAGAGCGACACGACCAGGAATTGAACCCTCGTTTTGTGCGCTATTCTTTAAGTAATCATTGAGCGCAGGCGTGACAAACACACGATTGCCTTCGCCCAAACATTAATTCATAAAGCGTAAACCCCGTTACTTCATTTATGTACAGTTGTTTGCATGCACCAATGGTTTGATGTACTCTCTCTATTTGGACTTCTGTTTTGTCTCCAGGGTTCCCAGCATGTTGAGTAAAGTTCTGTTAAATCGCTCAACTGGATTTCCTCAAGGATGATAAGGTCTTGTATGACCTTTCTGTATGCCAGCCACTGTACACAGTTCACAGATCAGCTTGGATTCCAAATCCGGGCCTTGGTCTGTATGCAACCTCTCAGGGATCCCATAATACACAATGAAATTGTCCCATAGACTTCTAGCCATGGTTCGTGCCTTCTGATTTGGCGTTGGTATGGCCACGGCGAACTGTGTAAAGTGATCAGTCAATACTAGAATTTCCTTGGTGTTGCTGGTGTCAGGCTCCAAGGAAAGGAAATCCATGCAGAGGAGTTCAAATGGTCGAGATGTTCGGATGTTGACGAGAGGTGCAGCCTTCTCAGGCAATGCTTTACGTCTAACACACAAGTTTTGATCTTGTGCTCCACATCAGCAGCCATTCAGGGCCAATAAAACCTTGAGCATCCGAGGTCAAGGGTTCGCTCGATCCCCATATGACCCATATCGTCATGCAGCCTCTGGAGAACAGTAGGTTGTAGTTATTCTGGCAAAACCAACTGATAGGATGATGGGTGATCGTTTTCTTTTCTCTTCTTGTACAGAATACCATCAAGGAGCTCCAGCTTGGGTAACGCTCTCAGGAGAAGTGGCAAGTGTGGGATCTCTTCCCGAGCTGTAGGTGGTATCTTTTCGCCAGTTTCCAGCTGGTAGATGATTTCACGAAGTGCTGGATCTGCCCTTTGCTTATCTTGGAGGTAAGTTTGTGACAACACAGGAACAATGGGCAGGGCATTTGAACCTTCCGTGAATATTTCAGGAAGAACATCACCAGTGATGTTTAACGAGAGTGACTTAATGAGAGTGGCATCAGCTAATGAACAGACAAGGCTACTTAGACATACACCTTCAACCACCTCAGAGGATAACTCATCCTCACAAGTGGTGACCAGACGTTGCTTAACAAACTTGTTAAGGAGATCATGATTTTTTTGTTCAGTTTCGGAAGTAACACTGTCGTGTGGGCGTCGGGAGAGTGCGTCGGCAACCAAGTTCTGCTTGCCTGCTCTGTACTGAATCTTGAATGAAATTGTTGAAAGCGCTGCAAGCCAACGTTGGCTGGTGGCATCCAGCTTTGCTGTTGTAAGGAGGTAGATAAGGGTGTTACTGTCTGTGACTACAGTGAAATTAGCCCCGTAGAGGTAATCCTGTAACTTTTCCGTCACACTCCACTTGAGTGCTAAGAATTCCAACTTATGTGCTGGGTAATGGGCTTCACTTTGCGACAGCCCTCTGCTTGCAAAGGCAATTACCCTTAATTGTCCCTCCTGTTCTTGGTAAAGGGCTGCCCTGAGCCATGTAGTGCTGGCATCTGTGTGGAGTATGTAGGGCAGCGATGGATTGGCAAATCCCAACACAGGAGCAGTGGTAAATTTCTCGATTAGCGTGGAGAAAGCTTGCTGGCATGAAGGAGTCCAACGGGCATCAGAAGGTCGCTTTGGATCAAAGGATGAAGTGGAGGCTTTGTTCTTCGATGCTCCCCTCTGTGTAGGTGGATAACCATTGGTTAGATCATTGAGTGGCTTCACAATGCCGGCATACCTCTCAATGAACCGTCGGTAGTAGCCGGTGAAACCAAGGAAGGACCGCAAGGTCTTAAGATTGTGTGGAACTGGCCAGGATTTTAAAGCGGTGACCTTGTCAGGATTCGTCTCAACGCCTTTCTCTGACATCACGTCTCCCAAATAAGGGACTGTCTGCAGGAACTTGCACTTTTAGGGGGAAAGTTTAAGCCCATACTGCTGGAGCTTAACAGAACAATGACTCAGACTCTCTAATCACTCCGGCATCTAGAAGTTTATGGAGATGCTTCCGGAATGCTTCGTTGTCATTTGGGTAGATGGGCCGTGCACGATGTTTGAAGGGTGTATTGTCGTGGAGGTTGATATGATCTTTAACCTGATTGGTGCAGCCAAAATCAAGGCCGTGGTGTGAGAACACTTCTGGCATGGTATTCAGTTTGGCTGTAATTCTCCCTTGCCATTCAGGTGGAATTGAACTCTCGCCAAAATTGAAGGAGAGTGCAGTCAAGCTCTCGAGGTTGACTGGTGACATAGTTGTCCGAGATGATGCAGTTATAGATGTCGATGTCTGTAATGACTGAGCGTGGAGGGATGTAAATGTTCTGCTCCGATTCATTCGTCAACACCACTGGAATGTTATTAGACGAGTAAGGTGGTAGGGCAACCAAGCTACTGCTTACACACAAGCCACCTGGCAGGCCTGAAACCGGGTGCTGAATGATTACAAACTGGTTGGTTGTTGGAATGGACACCTTAGCAGAGCCTTCAATTACCACAGTGCGACCTGCTGGAACGAGCACTGGGGTCTTGCTCCAGAGTGTGGTGAGTCCAATATTGTTCTGATTTCTCAGCTGAAGGGTTTGCAAAATAACCTTGTAGCCATGAGAGCTGGGCTGGAAGGTAGAAGATTCACTGCTGCAGAACAATTCACAGAGATTACAACGGAAGTGGGAGAACCAGGTCTGACATGTGGAACAACTGGTGCCAGGGTTTGAATTTCAAAACTGGTTGCAAGGAAATCTGCTGGGAATGTTACTGTAGTGTCAACATAACCCAGATATGGAACACTTTGACCTGCTGCACCTTCAATATGAAGAAGTCCGTTCAGAGAATGAATGTGTTTGTCTGATAGGTAGTTATTATAAAACGACACTGGGATTTTGGTCACTTGTGATCCTGTATCAAAAAGACACCAACAAGTTTGGCGAGCAATGTTGACTTCTGCTGTACATCTGGAACCAATCAACCCCTTTGGTGTTCGTTTCTTTGATCACAGGCATTTCCGAACAATGGACAGATTCCTCAGCCGGACAGAATTTGTCCGGCACAGCTCCTGATTGTCCCTCAACAGGAGCTGAGATTAGTTTAAATGTCCAGAGGTGCTTGGTTTCTGCCACTTTTGTCGACTGTTGAATCGCTCTCTTTTTGGAGCTTACTAGTGATGAATAATGGGCATTCTTACATTGTGGCTTAATGTGGCCATCCTTTCCACAGCGGAACAAAACCCGGGCTTTGAAGAAGCAGCAGCTTTCGAGTTGCCAGCTTTTGGTGGGCTGAAAGTCTTTGCAGCAGACGGAGGGGTCTGGGTCTGACTTGCTGTTAACACTAGAAGTACCAGGGGTTTTGGTGCTCCCTAATATTACCAAGGGTGTCCCAAAATGGGTAATGCTGAGCCATGGAGCAGTGTCATCCGTCCAGGGGGATACGAACGCCACACCGCCCTGCCCTAGCTGGGACCGATGCAACCCTCTTTTAACCTGTTTTTAGCCTGTCTTATTGTTTTTTTAATAAACCAGTGGTGCAAACCGAAAAGCCTCTTCAAGCCTCCTCCTTGCTGCCGTCTCAGGGGTAAACGAACTTCCGGGTTTGTTACACAACTCTTTTTCCGTTTCAGCTGTAGTTCCACGATGAGATTATTGTCCCAACACCCCTGACAGAATTGGGTCAACAAGCACCTGTCCACATGTCTCACAGGAACTCCTCCTCGCCTCACGGCAAGCTGCAAAGTGACCTGAAGACGTTGCTGGTACGTAGATGTTTTTTCTCCAGCATTTTTGTAGGTAACGAGGAACTTTGCGTACAGTTTATCACCGTCCTGCACACCATATGCAAAGTTAAGTTGCTGTACATAGATCTCAGGAGCAGTGTCAAGGCTCAGATGTTTCTCGATATCAGCTGCAGGTGGCAACAGACTGCCACGAAGTAGCTGGGTGCGCTGCTAGTCAGAGATGGAAGGGTCCTTGTAGATCAACTCGACACCGGACTGCCACGTTTCATGGTCCATCTCATGCGCTGGCCTTGGCACTTTCCCGGAGAAAGTCCTCAGTTGATGCGACGAGCTGTCACCGCTTCTTATCACGTGTTCCATAACATAACGCTGGACTTTTGGAGGGTTTAGCTCTGCGCCATGTTGATTGTAGACCCTCTTTACCCCCGCAGCAGCCGCAGACAAAGGTGGAGAGGGATCGGTTTAGTTATCTGCCATGTTAGATGCTAGCGGCGGGGGGTTGCTTTGCCTGAAGCAATACTGGATGAAACAGGACGAAGAATTTCTGGTATAGATTGACTGATCTGCTCCATTATCTCCTGAAGAATCTCCACATATTGCTTTCCAGACAATCTTGCAACATTCCTGAATTCTGCCATTAGTGACCGAGTTTTTGACCCACAAATCTTGGATGTGTATAGGTCTGATAAGTTTTCGATATAAAATTTTGCACCAGACTCAGAAGTGTAAGTATATGGCAGCGAGTGGGATAACTCTTGCAAAGCTGAACCAGACTTGAATTCAACAACGATGCGATTATCGAAATTGGTTGCAGTATTTTCAATGATGTCATTCTGTCTGACCTCGCCATACTGCGAAAGGAAGTCAACGGTCTCGTCGCATGAAGAGGAATCCGTTTCCCCATGTATGAGAACTGCATTTGGAATTTTGACCTCAAATTTATCAAACAACTCCATCATATCAAAATGGACTGGTGAGACTGAATATAGCCAATATTCACTGCAAAACTGCCCTCCTGGCTAGCTCGCCAAGAAATGTAACAAGTGTGAGCCGCAATGTTGACAACACCACTGAGGTGTACAATTAGTGGGCAAATCAGGAAGATCCGGTTTGGCTACTAGAGGGCAGCGGCAATGAATAATGACAAATTTGTTTGATTGAATGAAAAGTGTATTTAAGAAATGTGATACAGAAACAACAATTTGGAATATTTACAAAATCTGAGTGTGTACACAATTTAAAGTTGATCAACCAAGAGGGGAAAAAACCCCAGTCCACTTTCCACACCCCAACGTTCGTAAGTAACAAACAGTCATACGCATGAATGAATGTCCTCAGTTTTATGGCGGTACAAGGTGAGTGTCAATTAGCGCTGCTTGAATAGTCACAAGTTGAATGGGTATTTGAAGTGCTTGACCCAAGTAGTGGGGAGAGAAAAATAGGCTGCAGAGTTTCCTACCAGACCCTAACTTGACAATGGAAAAGGACCGTCAGGCTCCTGGCTTGAGTTCTAGGTCGCCATCCTTTTCTTGGACTGGTCCCAAGGCAGGGCCTACATGAACCAACCAACCCAGTTACAAAAATGCAATAATATTCACATGTTAGCATTAGCATGTTAGCATTATCATGCGAACATAACAAAATACAATAATAAAGAACCAACAGACGCAGAAAAATCACATGAACACATAAGCTGGCGTAAGTTAGCATGGTGGCTAATCCACTAACAATAGATGGAAAAATTTTGTGATTGCCAATGAAGTTTCTTTTGAAGTTCCGAACCCCTTGGCCAAATTGATTTGAAAATAGGTTCAGTTCATGAAACTTCATTACCAGTGACATCTCCTGGCAAAATCTGCAACTGCAGGGGCTCACAACCCCTTTCCCCCTGAAGTGTGATGCACACAGGAAAGCCGATTTTGATGTGCCATTTCGTCTTCCTCTTACAATAATCGCTATAATAAGTCACTTTATTTTCTTTTATTTATTTATTTTTTGTAGAAAACATGAAATACTGAATCAAATTCTTATTATACTGATGTGTGATGTCACGGATGTGAGCGATGGGGGGGGGGGGGGGGGGTATTGCAGTGTGCTTGTGTAACTACAGTCATTATGTAGGATGGTGAACATTCAAAGATTTTTATTGAGGTACATTATTATCAGCATAGTTTTTGGATTGAGTGAATTTCTTTTTTGCTTACAACTTTTCCACATTTAGAAAATACTTGCCCACAGGAAACATGATGCTAGTGTGTATAAAAAAAAATGTTTTGCTAAATGGAATAAACGAGGGTACACGTTCTGATGGTTCTGCAACTAAATGAGTGGGTTTTTGGTTCTTCCCAGTGATGGATCAGTAAAGTATCGCTGCATCTGCTGAGGTGTTCCTTCATACCTTCCTGGTATCAGACGCATCTCTGGCCAGAGTATCAATATTGAACTTTTTGTTAGCAATGGAAATTTTTAACTTGGGCGTTATTTTATTTTGACTAAATTCTTGTGATTTTGTCCAAAAAATGGCTTTTCCTTTGAAGTGTGATAACTTAGTCATTTCTGAATATTTTTTCACTTTCAACCACTCAAAATGTTCAGTGCCATCAGACCTATCTACACATATAGTTTTTTATTTTTTTTATTTTTTTAATGCCCCCTATGGACTATAATAGTAGCATTATCCGAATAGCAAAACTAATGATGCTGTATATATATAAAAAACAAAAGTCTAATTTGAATATTACATATCACATAGTTAGAGGCTTGAATAAGTCCTTAAGGCATAACAACCGATTTTTTTATGCATGCCCAGTTTTTACACATTTGCAGTTTTCTCATTTACACTAAATTCTTGTGATTTTGTCCAAAAAATGGCTTTTCCTTTGAAGTGTGATAGTCATTTCTGAATATTTTTTCACTTTCAACCACTCAAAATGTTCAGTGCCATCAGACCTATCTACACATATAAAGTTTTTTATTATTTTTTATTTTTCAATGCCCCCTATGGACAATAATAGTAGTAATCCGAATAGCAAAACTAATGATGCTGTATATATATAAAAAACAAAAGTCTAATTTGAATATTACATATCACATAGTTAGAGGCTTGAATAAGTCCACAAGTCGTAACAACCAAATTTTTTATGCATGCCCAGTTTTTACACATTTGCAGTTTTCTCATTTACTCTAAACTCTTGTGATTTTGTCCAAAAAATGGCTTTTTCTTTGAAATGTGATACCTTAGTCATTTCTGAATATTTTTTCACTTTCAACCACTCAAAATGTTCAGTGGCATCAGACCTATCTACACATATATAGTTTTTTATATTTTTTATTTTTTAATGCCCCCAATGGACAATAATAGCAGCATTATCTTAATAGCAAAAGTAACTATGCTGTATATATATAAAAAACAAGTAATTTGAATATTCCATATGACATAGTTAGAGGCTTGAATAAGTCCACAAGTCGTAACAACCAAATTTTTTATGCATGCCCAGTTTGTACACATTTGCAGTTTTCATTTACACTAAACTCTTGATTTTGTCCAAAAAATGGCTTTTCCTTTGAAATGTGATAACTAAGTCATTTCTGAATATTCTTTCACTTTCAACCACTCAAAATGTTCAGTGGCATCAGACCTATCTACACATATATAGTTTTTTAATATTTTATATGTTTTAATGCCCCCTATGGACAATAATAGCAGCATTATCCTAATAGCAAAAGTAACTATGCTGTATATATATATATGAAAAACAAAAGTCTAATTTGAATATTCCATATGACATAGAGGCTTGAATAAATCCACAAGTCGTAACAACCAAATTTTTTATGCATGCCCAGTTTTTACACATTTGCAGTTTTCTCATTTACTCTAAACTCTTGTGATTTTGTCCAAAAAATGGCTTTTCCTTTGAAATGTGATACCTTAGTCATTTCTGATTATTTTTCACTTTCAACCACTCAAAATGTTCAGTGGCATCAGACCTATCTACACATATATAGTTTTTTATATTTTTTATTTTTTAATGCCCCCAATGGACAATAATAGCAGCATTATCCTAATAGCAAAAGTAACTATGCTGTATATATATAAAAAACAAGTAATTTGAATATTCCATATGACATAGTTAGAGGCTTGAATAAATCCACAAGTCGTAACAACCAAATTTTTTATGCATGCCCAGTTTGTACACATTTGCAGTTTTCATTTACACTAAACTCTTGATTTTGTCCAAAAAATGGCTTTTCCTTTGAAATGTGATAAGTCATTTCTGAATATTTTTTCACTTTCAACCACTCAAAATGTTCAGTGGCATCAGACCTATCTACACATACAGTATATAGTTTTATTTTTTTATGTTTTAATGCCCCCTATGGACAATAATAGCAGCATTATCCTAATAGCAAAAGTAACTATGCTGTATATATATATATATATATATACATATATAAACAAAAGTCTAATTTGAATATTCCATATGACACAGAGGCTTGAATAAGTCCACAAGTCGTAACAACCAAATTTTTTATGCATGCCCAGTTTTTACACAATTGCAGTTCTCATTTACACTAAACCCTTGTGATTTTGTCCAAAAAATGGCTTTTCCTTTGAAGTGTGATAACTAAGTCATTTCTGAATATTTTTTCACTTTCAACCACTCACAATATTCAGTGGCATCAGACCTATCTACACATATAAAGTTTTTTTTTTTTTTTTTTGCCTCCTATGGACAATAATAGCAGCATTATCCTCATAGCAAAACTAACTATGCTATATAGGGTATACATAAATCAAACTAAAGTATTTTATATTACATAATTACATCATTGGATAAGTAAAAGTAACAATAGATTTTTTAAGAACAAGACTGTGACAAAGTGACAACAACTGATTTGATGATAGAATTTATGTTAACAATTTTACAAAACATATACAATATAACAGTTAACATAATAACAATATACAGAATTCATGATGTGCACTTTGAGATTTGTTTTTTAAATGTAAAGTGCGTTATAAATAAAATTTATTATTATTTATTATTATGTTCGAAGCCTGAAGTGGCTTTGTGCAAAGGCCACATTGTTTCCGCTTGGACGGGGGTCCAGCTCGCTGCTCTCCCAAGCCTTTGGCAAAAGGCGGTGGTTCCCGTTTTAGAACTTCTGGCCGAATTAGAACCTTGTCAAGTTCCTCAAGAAATAGTCGGCACTTGTAGCTTTTCTTCACGTTCCACTCAGGGTAGATCTCCGTGAACAGCACAAATGCGCTGAAGAACGAAAAGTCCAGCATGTGAAAAAACTCACACATTGGCCACCTGAGTGCGCGCCGGCGGCAGGAGTATGTGGCACACGCCTGCAAATCACAAGCACGCACAACAATAACAGCTTTGATCTTTGATCAGCTTTTGACAAACCTTGATATGCAAAACATGTGCTTACTCACTTTCGTCATCGCCTCGATCGCCGTCATTTTCGTCATGCGCATCAACGTGGTCATGTCCGTGCTCCCGCCTTGTGCTCCCAGCTTTCATCTCCGTCATTATGTTGTCAACCATTTCCCATTTCTCGTCATCAAAGTCGTCCTCCTCCGGCATCGAAAGTCCGGAAGAATTTGTTCAATGTCTTCTGGGCTCGCCGAAGAAGCGTCCGAACGAAGGTCGTCGGAATCAGGATTTTCTAACACCATCCGAATCGTGTTCTGCAGTGAAATACTTCTCGCCGCCATCGATCACAGTTGTGTTGGAAGAAATGCAAAATGGTGATCCTCGCGAGAACAGAGACTCCCAAAATGCCCAGAACCAATGAGAGTAAAGAAATTCAAACACCCAACCAATAAGAGTTGGAAGTTCAAACGACAACAATAAACACGTGTTTTTTTGTTTTGGTTTTTTTGCATTTCCGGGAAGTACCGGTTTATTGTCTCGTGCACACGTGCAAAATTGCAAATATGCATGCCCAAATAGACTGAAAGTGAGCTCAGACACATAAACACCAATTTTTTTGTAATGCCAACCGTTTTTATCGCATTAATTTTTTACTAATCTGTATTGAGTTTCACAAGCAAATTCATGTATTGGCCTATGGCTCCAACTAGTGACAACACACAAATTCCTCTTTTTGCATGTTTTTGACTCGCCAAAGAAGCGATTGCATCAATAATCACGGAAAATGCATTATAACACATCAGGTTTACAGCATATCAAAAAAATCATGAATTATGATGGGAGTCAAAGAGCCAAAAAAATGGCAAAATAACAAGAGTTTAGTGCAAATCTTCCCAGCCTGTTTGCAATAAGTTAGAAATTCCCGGATGGTGCCATTTTGAACTTCTACATGACTTCGTATCCTGCAGGAAATATAAGCTCCCTAGTGTATTTTTTCATATGCTTTTTTTCCTTTTAAACACAGAAAAAAACGAAAAAAGCCAAAAAAATGGACAAATAACACCCAGGGGTTTTAAAATGACATTACTTATGTTACGTATTTATAGACAGCGCACATACCTTATCAGGAGCGATCAGATCATAGTGTTCTCCCATTTCATTTCGACCTCTCTTCCTTGCTTGCTCGTTACTGATCAAACAAAATAGATTTCTCAGCAAGTCAACTGCAAAAACGCACACAAACCATGAGAACGCCGACTCAAATTGAACATTTGTTAGCGCCGTTACGAAATAATGAGATACTATAACTCAAATCACCTCAGCCAGTCACTTGTCAGAATCGAGACAGCTAGTGTCTGTGACCCATCTGATTGGATTATGAACAGATAGGAGTGTTTCATTCAAGAACTGAAAGTTTCCGTTTTATAAGTCATACGTCACATGGTTTGAAGCAAGCTCCGGAGCAGTGGTCCAATATAAATATATGTCAACGGTTCGGAGCGCGTTTCGAAGTTTCAGTTTGCAGCTGCCATCACTAGAAAAATTCAGACAAGTTTGAAAAATACAATTGGTTGGATGCATCAAAAAGCATTTGAGATTGACCTGCAGCTGTTGCTCCTTGGCTTCTCTCCCTAACGACTGAAGGGAGGGGAGTCAAGGAAGCTTAAATAGCTCCTAGGTGACTGGTGATTGGATAATTGGTGTAATGTGACTTGTCATGTGATGTGGTGCATTCAGGGAGTGTGGGAAAAACAAGTACTGGCTAAAAATAGGGAATCTTAACCAATGTTACATGCAGGTGACATCAAAGACCAAAGAGCTGACCACTTCGACTCTTATTACGTCACGCTCTTTGATCTCGATTTTTACCTTGACCCCACCTCCTTCGGACCTCTGGTACGTGATGGGAGGATTTGCAGCCATTTTCTCCTTCTCCCAAGTGTATTTTACTCGTCATTATGAACAAGTTTTCAAACATTTTACAGTAACATTAACCCATTTTGTATGTATCAAAATTCAATAAATGAAAACAACTGTTGGAGCCTAAATAACGTTTATTTAATGATTCAGGTTAGTTGTGAATAATATATTTTGGTTCTATAAAACATGCTGTGAATTGTTTAGTGGATTTGTGGAGCTGGTTCGTGACGTCACGTCGTACGATATACAGTATAACGCGGAAGTGGCCGTGTAGGAGGGCAGTAGCGCTAAGGAAGAAGGAGAATAAGTCAGAGAGAGTCAAAGCAGTTTTAGACCTCTCTCTCCATCTCTCCATGTTTTTGGATTTAACTTTCAAGTGGATTAATTTTCGTTTCCTTATTATCTCATTTGCTGTTTTGTATGCTGTGGATTACCTTTTTGTTGGATTAAAATAACAAACTCAAATCAGCAGCGAGAGTTTTTCTTGGCCACTCTACAAATCTGCGTGAGGAGGACAGCGTCGGATTCTGAGGGATTTTTCGTTTTGGAACCGACAACAACATTTTGAAATAAATACGATTTGTATAAATAACAGACAAATTATGTAATATGGGCCTTAAATTGTAAAATAAGGTGATATTATTATGAAAAGATTTTACATAAAAGACTAATAAAAGTTTTTTTTAATTTCATGATACCTTTTTCCACAATAGCCGTTTTATTTCATCATGACATTTTTCAGCACAATGAGATTTTTGAGATAAAAGTGTTTCTTCACAAAGAATTTTTTTCCCATTATGTCCTTTTCCACAATGGCCTTTATATTTCATAATGTCGTTTTCCAGCACAATGCAGCGAGTACATTGTACAAATAAATTATGAAAAAAATGAATTTGTGAAAAATTGCTTCTTTTTATCTTGTAAAATCTCATTGTGTTGAAAAACAACAATATGAGATAAAAACGTCTATTGTGGAAAAAAGGCATTATGATATAAAAAATATACATATTGTGAAAAACGCTTTTTTTATCATAATAATACATACAATAGAACTTTATCATACAATTTGAGGGCCATATTCCACAATTCATTTATTTATTTAAAAAAAATTTTATCAAAGGGTATTCGTTTCAAAATACACAAACAAAAGATCAATTTGTTTTGGTATAAATTTAGATTTTAATTATTAGTATTTAAAAAAAAAAAAAAAAAAATCTATTCTGACCTCACAGCTTAACTCGTTGGCTGCTATTGATGGCAATAGACGTCCAATCCATTTTAACTGTTGAAATAGATTGGACCTCTATTGTGATCAATTGGTAATTTCATCAATTTCCCTCTATTACTAACAACCACAATGCATACTCTATGACAGCGGTCTCAAACCGACTCCACAAAGGGCCGCAGTGGGTCCTGGTTTTTGTTCCAACAGATCCAGCACAAACAGTTCAACCAATGAGGTTTCTACTAACATAAGCAGCACCTGATTGCAATCAACTGATTACACTTGTAAGAAACCAGATTGGTGAAAAGGTATTTGTCTCGTTTGGTTGGAATGAAATCCAGTACCCCCTGCGGCCCTTTGAGGACCGGTTTGAGACCACTGCTCTATGACCTTGTTCGGCAGTGAATGAGTTCAGTTAATGATAACTTTTGAATGGATGTCCACTGTAGTGCCACCTGTCCTGAAAGGGTCAAGAAAAAATAACTTTTTATAGTTAATAGTTATGACTAATGATGACTAAATAAAAAGAAAAAAGGAAAATAAATAAAAGAAAGAAAAAACTTATGATTTGAAATGAATTGAAGTTCTCAAGTGGGACGTCCAGAGGAGGTGGCGCCAAAACGGTATGACGTCACAAAGAGAGTAAATGGCCTTTGATGTCACGTGAGCATCTAACAGCATCCAAACGAGCAGGTGGGAATCGGTCAGATGCTGCATTCGAGCGCACGCGATTCATCGGAAGGCACGCGACTCATCTGGAAAGAACTTTTCTACCATGGAACACCTCACGTCTTAACTTACTTCATTCGTTGAATGGCTGGGAGGTAAGTTTGATTAAACTTGTTTTATTTGCCATAACATTTTGCTTCGTGCTAAATTGTTGTGAACATCACCGTGTAAATTAGCATTTTGGTCGTCGTTTGTTAAGAAGAATTTGGTACTTTTCAACAACTTAACGCTTTACAGCTAACATTTAGCAAACTTTTAACTGTCATTCAGATTTGCCGAGTCAAAAATAACACTTGGAATATCGCGTCGCGTTAAATCGTTTGCACCCTTACTACATTTTAGAATTTAATATGACAAGCGTGGGGGATCATTAGTCCTCGCTTTTTCCTCTTTCGATGCACCGCGGTTGTCCGCTTCAGTTCAAATTTAAGGTGAGGTTAACATTTATATTACCGTTATCTCGAGACATTTGTTCAATTCAAACATTTTTTCACATTAAAGTAGGCAATAAAATGTGCGAATAGGCTGCCACCTAATCAGGATTTTTGGACCGCAATCCTGCGTTAAAAAAAAAAAAAAAGAAAAGAAAACTGCGAAATCCTGAAAAGACCTCTCCTATTTTATGAAAAGCGTTTTGTGGTTTTGCCTTTCACCAGATGCCACATGAATGGGTGTAGATGAAGTTAATATTATTTTAAGTAAATATATAATCATCTGACTCATAGTTTTACAGTTGGGAAGAGGTGCCCACCTTGGCAGAGGTGGGTAGAGTAGCCAAAAATTGTACTCAAGTAAGAGTAGCGTTACTTCAAAATAATATTACTCAAGTAAAAGTAGCAGTCGTTTGTTGAAAAAAAAACTCAAGTAAAGCGTAACCTTGTGAGTAACTGCTTACATTTTTTTGTTTATTTTTTTTAAAACAATGTTATGTTTTCCTGAGCACAGTTATCTATAAGAACTGTTGTTATAAATGCCGACGAGTGAAAAAAAAAAAATGCATAAATGAAGCATTATTCATCCAAAGAGCATAAGGGTCCTTTGGTGGAGAAAATAGTTCCTCGTTGGAATTGTGAGCTGTTCCTTCAAAATTATGATTATGAAAATGAAAAGACTCAATATTGTGGTCAATCGGTGTCAAAAAAAAACTAGGAAAGAGGTTAAAGTCAGCACTTTCGAGTCATGTTGACTTTTGTGTAGCCCAAAGTATCGGAGTAAGAGTAGCTATTTTCTTCACATATCTAGTCAAGTAAAAAGTATACTTCTCTTTGAAGTACATTTTTCTCAAAAAGTTACTCAAGTAAATGTAACGCAGTGCATGTAATGCGTTACTACCCACTTTTGATCATTGGTTGCTCATCCATGTTTTTGTCAGCAGAATACATTCCAGAGCTTACTGCTGGTTCACCAGAAGGCAAAGGCTCTGCAATAGGGAAGACCACTTCTCAAGACATGGACTGGAAAAGAGACAAAGCTGAGGATACGACAACTAACTGGCTGCAGCACTTGCCCAAAACACATGGCAAACGCAAAGTGGTCATCGCCTCTCTGGCTTTCCAGAAGACCTGGGCACAGGTAAGTTGATGGTTTTGGAAGGGTCTCCCCACTTAAAATGCTTGGTTCATTCAAACTATATTCACGTGATATTCACAATCATACTTATTGTCAACTTGCAGGTATGTTGTCTGCTGGAAAGACTGGAGGAGGAGTACAAGAGGATGGAGGACTGGTGCTGCGCAACAGGCAAGCCTGACTCCAGCGCTCAGATGGTTCTTGTGACTTCCATGATCAGGAAACACCTGGAACAGAAGGAATTCTTCCTCAAGGTTAATTCACACCATTAATTATGGAAGCAGAGTTCATACAATGTTACATGTCTAATCTTCCGTAATTGTGTTTTTTGTCATTCAGGCCTGTGTTAACAAAGGGAATCGCAGATATCTTCTACCAGTACATAGAGAGGAACGGCTCGACAATGGGAAGGCTGGGTCACGACCAAGAAGAGCATGTTGCAGGTCAGTTTGGAGGATAACATTTACCTATCTATAAATAGCTCGAAAGAGCACTCAAAGTTGATGGGCGAGGCTGAAACACCTGATATTCATAGTTTGATCTTTTTGCATTTTGCATAATCGGCAATTTACATTTAATTGTAATGGACGCTGTAGGGGAGAGGACTAAGGCGGTGGGAGAAGCAAAAAGTGAGTTAAAAAGCACCCAAAATATTTTTAGAACTACAAATGAAACCTAACATTTTTTTAACATCGCCGAACTAAATGGACCAGAAGTACAAATCGGTACAAAAAGAAATTATAGTAATTTGTCACTAGTTGCTTTTGACAGAAGAAAAGTCGCCAGGTTTAGCGAGAAAATTGCCATGTTGGCAACACTGAGTACTTTAAATCTCACTTACACTTTAATAACTTTATGTTAACGCTCAAACAGCTTGCCAAAGGCTTACAGTATATTAGCTGAATTTTACAGTCATGATTTAAATAGAACATTTTGCATCTGTATAATATTTTCCCAACAGGTGGGTGTTTTTTTCTTTTTACAGGCATCCTGAATGATTTGTATGAGAGAGAGAACCGTCTCCTCTGTTTATGGAATGTCAGAAAGCAGCAAATGGACCAGTGTCTGCAGTATTTGTCGTTTGAACGCCGTGCCACAAAGTTGACTGAGTTAGAAATCATAGTCTTAAACAGCCAACTTTATCTGACTTGACCAAAAACATAACAAGTTTTTGTCTTTAGGCCCAAGAGCGAATTCAAGATATGGGAGAGCTTTACCTGTCGATGCACTACTCCACCGGCTCAGGCATCGGCTTCAAGCAGGAGCTGCTGAAGGAGAAAGAAAACCTTAACATCATCAGCAAGGTAGGTTCCGCATCACACCCTCATCTAAATGTTTGAATGCAAGCATTCAAAAATGATCTTATTGACTCCTCCACAGCAAATTGAAGAATGCGCTCAGCAGGCATGAAAATGGGTCAGGGGTTAAAAAGGTGAGAAGGGTGTGGAGGAAATATGTTCCAGTACACTGTACACCCCAACAAAATATTGAGCTCTGTCAAACCCACACTGTGTTTCAGCAGGGCCATGCAGAGACCGGTGGAGGGGCGGGTGCTCGTAGATCAAAAGGGGCACATGAACAAGTATTTAATACACCTTAAAACAACATAACTTCAATTTTAACCAGCTTTAGATAATAACTGACATACTTTAATTGGGAGGGGGCAACAGTGAATAGAAATCAAAACTGTCATCAACACTTTCTGGCTGTGACTCAGTCAGTCCGCCTCTTTTCTTCCTTCAACCTCTGCATCAAAACTTCCTTCCTCAACTTGTTCATCTGAGAACAAACCACATCAGATGGTCAATGAGCCACCAACAGCAGTTTTCTTAAAACTATTATTTCATTAATATCCATACTTAACAACTCTAGCACCTAATGATTAATAAAGCAATGACATAAAAATCTTATAGAAAAATAACATTGTAATTGTGTTTATAATTGTATTTAATACCCGACTATCCTTGCAAACTTGTTCTTACCAGGTCTGCTATTCACCCAGCTGATGAGGTATCCACTGCCTTTAGCAGCCTCATCTAACTCCTTTTCTTATCCCTCAGTCTCCCTTCCCTACGACGCATGTCTATGTAATGAAATATAAATATTAAAAAAAAAAAAAAAAAAAAACAGACTCCCCGGTGGCTTTTAGTTTTAAAGCTTTCTTAATTTCTTTCTCTCTCAATAACGATGGAGGTAGATTTGTGTTTTTATTATTCAATCAAAAAACAAAGTTACTTCTATCAAAAACAAAGTTGCTTCAATCAAAATACAGTACATACTTTTAATCCCCAGAAAGTCACTTCAATAAAAAAAATTGTTTTTGATTGCAAAAATAAATTTGAGACAAAAAAAGCATTTGAAAACTATTTTTCTTGATTGAAACAAATTTTTCCATTGAAGTAATGTTTTGTGTTTGGGCCACATTTTGGCTAGGACATTTGTGTCTTTATTATTCAATCAAATAAGTTGATTCAAACAAAAAAATATATATAAAAAGAAAAACTTTGCACATGTGTCAATCACCGTTTACCAAAGCCTGAGAGGGTTTGAGTAGACTCACTATGAAGCATTTAATCAAGCCAAGCATTTTCTTACTACTTTATTCTTGTTTAAAAATAATTCGGTGGGGCAGTAACATGTTTAAAACATCATAATTCTTACATTTTGAAGTGCATGAAAACCATTTATAAATGATACTCTGGTGAAAAAAGTGAAAAAAACATGTCATATATATATATATATCTTCAATGTAAAATCTGAATAAATGCATTGAACACGCACAAAAAAATGGGGGGGGGCGCTACTTCGCGGTTTTCACGTATTGCGGCGGGTTCCGGTCCCCATTAACCGCGAAAAACGAGGGATCCCTGTATTTCTGAAAAGCTTTAAGAAGCAGGACTCATTCCCACCACTCGTCGGGCCGGTGTTGTGCCGACACCGGCCGTCAGCTCAAATCCAAGCCGAAAATAACGCGTCTCTGGCGGACGACGTTAGCGATGTGAGGCGCCCCCTCCATCCGAGAGCATGCCGCTTAATTTGACTCAACAGTGTGTTTCTTCGTTTATATTACCGCTAAATACACAACCTTGATGCCAATTTAACGGGAGCTATTTTTTTTCATGGGAGATTTGGCTAGCTCTGGCAGTGTTCAACGCAAGCTGCAACGAATGGCAGTAACTTTTTTATATCGCAAAATGTGAAAACGATTGAAACCATTACTCACCAAATTCAATCTGCTGGCAAATACAGGCAAGTGTGTATGCTGCGCTCTGGTCTGCCCCGGTGTGGATAAGGCCTGCTTTTTGTTTTCGCAGCTTTGCAATGCAACCAAAGGCTCTCCGAGCACTCCATTTACAGTAAGGAGTGCGCGCGTTTGGAATAATGGAACGCAGCTTGGGCCGATGATTGGTTCTCGTCAGGGAAGCATCTAGAAGGATTTGCTGACTGTGTTCTTAAGTGCTCAGTTTACGTACTAAGTTAATCACATGATGATAATAATAATAATAATTAAATAAAACCTCCCGACCCCCCCCCCCTCCTCCCAAAAAGAATTTCTCCTCGGATCTACGCAATTCACGTAGGTCGCCCTTTTTTACTTCAAAACGGCGAATTTCGCCGAAAGGTGAGAGATTTTCATGCATGGTTCAGATTCTCATCCAACTGGCAGACGGATACTCCGCCAAAGGTCACAGCCATGCCGGCAAGATCCAAAAATGTGTTTCGGCAGTTGACCGGTGCTACCGGGATTTGAACCGGCGAATGGAAAAGTACCGCTGCAGCTTGGAGAAAGTAAGTCTAATTTGACAATGATACCGGCGATGAGTTTGAGGGTTTCCAAACTATCATGTCTATCACTGTCAATGGCAGTGAATGAGTTCAGAGATACTAGCAAAAAATAATAGGGATATTGCAACAAATAAATTTATAGTTGTACTCAGAAAATTCGAATATCCTAAAAAAGGTTATTGTAGTTCTGCCATTCAACTTAAAAGGTGAATTTGACATTTTAAATGAATGAATAAAATGCAAATGATAATATTTCTGGCTCAATAAAAAATTTCTTCCATGTTAAGTTTCCAAAATTAAACAACTTTCACTTGATGTTCTAATTTTAACAGGTGCTACTGTATATTTACACACCTGAGACAAACTTTGTATAACCTGCTATCTCCATCTAGTGTTGATGCTGATGAGTGCAACAGAATACAGGCTAGGCAATAAATGCAAATATGTATAAATATATATGCAATAATCTTATTGTAACATGTATTTGTTACATATTTTGATGCATTTTCATCCATTTAAAAAGATTTATGTCTGAATTTTAGGGGGCTTGGAACAAATTAGGGCACTTACATTTACAAACAACGTGTCTCTACTTACAGACGCAGAACCAATGATTTTTTTAAAGTAGCGGTACCACTACATTGACAACTCTAATCCATAATGCAGCAATAAAAAATGTTCAGAAAATAAGATAATATTTGTATAGTGAAGAATCTTTGACAAATTATTGAAAGAATGTAAAATAAAGAAAAAAATAAGAATACAAGGATAAATGAGAGAAACAAGGGAGAAGCTTTTATTACTATTTAAATATTATAATAAAATATTAATAAAAACTAAACTGGGCAGTTGGCCCACGGGCCATAGTTTGGACACCGCTAATATAAATAAAAGTGTCTTGACTGACTGAACTGTTAGAACTTCTAAGACTGCAAAAATCATACAAAAAATTACAAACTCAAAACAATAACTTACTCTCTATTTTTCGGTCTTTTTCTAGTTGACCGTCGCTGAGCACTCTGCTGCCCATTACCCCAGGGAGAAGCGTGAAGGTAACGGTAAGTTAACCCTTGAGAGTCGAAGGACGCGCCGGCGTGTCCTCAGCGCACGTCGTCTTTGAAGCGCCCTCACGTTTTAATTACGTCACCCACATGCCGTTGGTTGGTCTCGTTTTAAAGTGCGGAAGTGCGGTTTACTCTCGTTATTATTTGAAGTCAATCGACCAACTAAAACGTGAGATATTGTCATTTAAGTGTTGTAGTTTTATTGTCCTCTCAAAACAACATTAAAACGCTGCATGGATCATTTGTTTATGTCTATATTTCCATCATTTCTTGTCCTTTTTTAAAACGGAAGCTCCATGAAAAAAACACAAATCAAACGAACCCTTTCGAAGTCACAGTGGAAGCACAAAATGCGTTTTTTGTTTTTTTTATAAATATAACTACCGTGCGAGGTTCCACCGAACGAGAGGGAGGAGTGTTCTGAAGCAGCGAGGTGGTGAGCGATGGCCGTTTGGATCGAGCAGCGACTTTGTGTGACTTGGAGAATGAACGGAAAACTAAATTTAGCGCAAGCAATTGTGCTTTTTGATCAACTTGAGGAAGAGGATGGTCCAAATTCGTCATCATCGTCTTCTTCGGAAGAGTCCTCGAGTGAAGATAGTGACGGATTTGAACACGTGGGTGACGCCATCGACGAGCAGAGGTAAGCCAACTCACTTTTTTTTTTTTTTATGCTGAAAAAGTTTCTTTTGAAAGTTTCTTTTGATATTGCAAGACAAAGTTAATTTTGATGCAATATAAGTGTGTGTTTGTGTATATAATAATGAAATGTGCATATCAGATCAAAGTCGTATGTGCACTATGTGTATCCCAGGCAGGAATTTATAATTTGTGGTGTTCTTCTTTCTATATGAAGATTAGGGATGATTCTTTCTATTGTCATACATATAGATTTCCATTATTATTTATTGCTGTATATATTTTTATTTTATACTTTATTATTTTCATAAATACTGACTTTTTTCATTTACATTTATAGTAACAATGAAAGTAAAGTGAAATGAAAATGGAAGTGTGGGCTGTGTGATGTAGCCCTGTGTCTAATTCCAGGACGAAACTGCTTTTCGGAGTGGCATGCCTGAAAATTTTTAAAACTTGTTTATTGTAAATATTTTTGAAAATACTTTTTTCCCCAATGTTATATACCCCCCCCCCCCCCCACACACACACACACAATCAGTCTTCTCAATTTGTGTATATAAATGAGTGTTCAAGAAGCTTGATTGTGTGTACGTAGTTTTCATCAGGTGATGGGCCGCAATACCTAAACTCATAAAGAGATGGCCTCTAAACACTTTTTGTGTTAGATGGTATATATTTTTTCACTGTTCTTCACTGTTTGGTCTGCTGTATATAACCTGTTTTGACTTGAGCATGTATAAAGGCAAAAAACGCCTATGGCTATACCTGTTGTTTATGTTGAATTGTCAAATATAAGACTATTTATTCTGAAATTTTTTTGGTTGAATGTTCATCCTAACATGTTGAATAAATATTACAAAGTTTCGAAACGGTTCGTTACGCATGTTTGGTTGTCAATTGGACATCAATATTAAAAATTTTGACAAAACGATTTTGGAATATTTGGTCTTTTTGGGCCCAAAATGATGATTTATAATTGGTCAGTGAAGGAAACAACAGTTTGGACATGAAGTTCAAGGTGTCACAAAAAAAGGGACCAAACCAGGCCATCGTAAACAATTCTTTCTTTGAAATATAAAGGCAACTTCAAAGGCATGCAAAATCAGACAAAATAGGCCCAGACCTTAAAGGGAAATCCGGATTTTTTGACATCAGGCTTAATCATCGAGTTAGGGGGGGGGTTAATTAGTCAGTGGAGTAGATTTCAAAATATTACGTAGCGTTAGTTAGTCTTTTATTATTTTTCAGGGCTCTGGAGTGGCTATGCTAATGCAAGTCAATGTGCCCAATTAGCATACCAATAAAAAAAAAACATGCACGCAGGAGAATCACCGATGACGCATGCAATCAGTAGTGTTGGCTATGTTTTCAGGATAAAGTTATTAAAACTTACCATTGCATGTCTATAACTGCAGTATGAAGAGCAACATTAGTAATTCAGTTGCTTTGCAGAGAAGAGCGCCGGGCACTCAGGGCGGAGGGATATCACGTTGGTCTTCTCACCGTTTTTTTTTTTTTTTTTTTTTTTTTTTTTTTTTTTTTGTGGCGACGCAGCTTCCCGACACGAGTTTTCATGAACTCAATATATCGCTGCATAGTGACGATGAAAAAGCATTTCGATGCATAAGCGAACACGAAGACTTTTTACCACTTATCAACAAAGGTGTTCTAGAAAACTTTTTTCTTCGTTGACAAGATCAACTGAAAGAAAAAAACAAGGCCAGCAGGCCCAAATGGACAGCTATCAATGAGGTAAGTGAATTCCTGCATGCCTTATTTTGCCGCTGGACGAATATTCGTAATGGTCTCATAATAAAACTACCTATGGTATACTCTAAGCTTCATTCTACTTCAGGTAAGCAGCTATATCATCTCAACTGTAATGCATTGTGAGCGTAAAAGCATGATGTCATTACCAAAAGCGGTAGCTGTATGGCAATTATTTACGAGAACGTGCCTAAATCATCACGGGATATGTCAAAAATGAAAAACATTATAAAACCCTGACATAGGCAAATGTGTTGAACATAACTTCAAGTATCATTTCATGTATTACAAGTGCTGGTGATAGGCACCTTTGAGCACTTGAAGTTACGTAACTTGCGGACTATAAGTCGCTTCTTTTTTCCCCTCATTTTGAATCCTGCTGCTTGTAGTCAAGTGCTGCTTATTTGTTGGGTATATTTAAAATGTATATTGCTAAATAATCTAGAGTTCTGTTACTTTTTTTATATACTGTTGATCTACAACATGATGATTTTGGAACTTTCTTGTTGAATCACCCTCTATTATGGTTTTGTTTTAGGCAACTCTGATTGGTAGCATATAGACCCTACTCACCTACGTCACAAAATGGGCGTGTCGCTGTTTCCGGCCGCCATATTGTACCTCTTTTTCAGACCTATTCCCATTGTTTTCTATTAGTCGAGCAAGTTATAGAGCAATTCATGGAAGCCCCGGTGTTATCTGACGCTGTAAACTCATTGGATCCGTTGCATAAAAGGCGTTACGTGGAAAAGCTTCAGTTTATCCATTCGCCAGATCCGTATTTGATGCCTAAATCGATGTTTTTCGACCCGCTGGCTTCGCCTGACATCTGATACCCACACAAAATCAGCCTATTCTCACGAAAGTTTGAAAAACTTTAAGAGCTTGGAGGCTTATAAATGCTACGTTGCTGGTTAGGTGAAACACGTCCTCGTACACGAAAATTCGGCAGGAATCTTGTGCTCGGAAGGTGAGTTACGAAATTTTCAATTGAAAATCTTTTGTTCTTGCTAACATCCACTGTCAAGTCTAATGTATTTCATGTCATTTGTCAATGGAGCTAGGGCTTTTAATGTTTATATGGTTTAGCGATAGCACTAACTACATACATACGTGTATGTTGTCGGCGATTAGCCTAGCAATGATCTTAATTGTGGTTGTCAGCCCGAAACCCTCTAAATATATATTAAATGCATCTTACCAGATACAAAATGACTACTACATAATCTGTGGTAGTCGTTTGGAGCCCAGTTGTCTCGTCGAATTGCAGCAGTCAATCGCGGCCTCCTCTTCGTGTCTCTCGGAATACGGTAAAAATTCAAGTCTCTCCGTCTATCTTCTCTGTTTTTGCAACCGACCGCCACACACGACTTCACCATTTTGAGTATTAATGTTGACGAGCAGTAAAACGTGCAATAATAGGAAGAATTTACGAAGCGCTAATGCATTTCTATGGCGAGTATGCGGACATCATGGCGCGGGGGCGTGGCTGTGACATCACGTGAGTAGGGTCTATAGGGTTGTTCTTGAGTGGGCGTTGAAAGGCGAACATCTGGGAAGAGGCCAGTGACGTGTTCTTCCATCGTGTGTCGTCTCCTGCATCCGTGAGAAGTACCCTTCTGTCAGTGAGAACTACAATGGTTTTAGGGAAGCTGAAGATGCTATGCAATTTTTCTAAGTACGACTTACCTACATACCTTTTCATACCATTTCCTCCATACCCAGAAACTTTTTATCTTTTAAACCTTCACATTTCACAAATTATACAATATGTGTGTTTTTTTTTTATTGTCGTTCATTCAAAAATATCTACATTATAAAATATCTATTTTTAAAAAAAAAAAAGGAAAATGTCTGCCTACTTATTTTTTAAAGCGACTGGCATGTTGTAAAATAACTTTTTCTTTGTCAGGCCTTTCGATGTTTACAATGTTCGGTGGAATAGTAGTTGGAGGCTTGAAATAGAAGTCTGGCTCAGCAAACTTTAATGATGAATCCTGTCGTCTTTCCAGGACACGCTTCCACCAAATTCTCTCTGAATGTCTGCGTTGTTGGCTCGTAACAGCTCCGGGCAACCCATCTTTTTGTTTGCTTTGGAAACTCCGAGCTGTATTTCAAAGTGCCTAATAGAGTAAATTTGATAGAGATATGTACACGATAAGAAAGGTAGAGTGCAATTGTAATGGGACAAATGTTGACAGATTTCAATTTGGTCCATGACGTATGAGTAAGCCTACCATCAGCGTTCCTCTGTTGCTAGCACCCGACATTTTCATTGTGGTCCATAACAGACATCAGTGTCCTTGCCTTCATGGAGTTATAGACAAAGTGGAGCCTCTTTTGGGTGTACTTCAGCATCGCACTGTGGTATACCTCCAGGTCACCTACAGATCACAATAAAAAGTAGCTTGTGAGATATGTCATGATACACGCACAACCGCACCACGGAATAAGGCAAACCCAAGTATCAGGAAAAAAAAAATATTGCAGTATTTTCATGTTCAGCCTAAAAATACAGGAGACCAAAAAGATTTAATCGATCTGGTGTCCTGATGAGGCAACAACTTAGTCAAAAATTTGCTCCAGTCGATCATCATTGTGTACTTTTGTTTTAAACAAAACTGCATTTATATTATGTATGTGTAATGGACTAGGGATGTCAATGGCAGAGGATAACATTTTCTACTGCAATAAAATAAATGTTTGGAAAATTGCTTCTAATTCAATCAGAAATCAAGTGAGCTATTAGTGTTGCAAATAGTGTAGTAGTGTGTAAAAGGTCTAGTCCTTCAGTGTTTCGGAATGTCAATCTATCTCTCATAGTTGAAGAGGCTAAACAAACAGGATGCATGTCTAGAGGTGTGACAATATATAGAAAAGATGATATACAGCGATAGTCTGTAGCCCAAAAGGTTATCGATATACTCCCACCAAAAAGTGATATATATTTAAAACACTATAAGTGCAGGGGGATTGTGTTTTTGGCTATAAAGAAAGACCAGAAAGTCATTAGATGACCACTATACCAAACTCAGGTGGATAGGTACAATTAACATCTGAATGTTTGCAAATGCAGGACGACCTTGGCTTTGTCAAACAACAGACCACTCAAACAAGCAATCAACCAGAGGGGTCGCTGCCTGAGTGTGAAGGGGGGGGGGGGGGGGGGGGGGGGGCACTCTTTATAGTTGCGAATAGCATTTGAATATTTGCAAATGCAGGACTCCCTTAGCTGCAGTTTCCTACTTACGTACGTCAGTGCCCTGAGGAATTCTGTGGCCAAGAGCTGGTGGAAATGATCCTGATTGAAGTCCACCCATGTGACTGAGATGGAGAGGAGATCAACTTTCAGCTGTGTTGGGACTTTGAGCTGTTTTTTTCTATCTTCTTAATTTTGTCAAAAAGCGCACAATCACAATCAATCACATTAGACAACCATACTGAGCAGTTAACAAACACTAAAACATAATTATCAGGACATAAAGCTATAGAGATTTGTAGCGTAAAATAGAGGAAGTAAGTAAGTAGAGAGTAAATGAGAGGTGGTGTCGTAACTTTGCACCTCAATTCACATACAGGAATATGTAAAAATGTCGTCTGATTTATTTTCTGACAAAGCCAAGGTAGCCCTGCATTTGCAAATATTTAAGATGCTTGCTAGTGTGAATGCGAATGCCAAATGAGGACCGCAATGCTCAAAAAAATATTCTGATTAGAGTTAGATGACCCTTCTCTGGAAACAACAGTGATTTGTATCAACTGATCCACCTTTGCCCTGGCCAGTGTTCAAAAGGTGTCACTGTTTAGAAATATAAAATAAAGAAAATCTTTTATTAGATGAGTGTCTATGTTTGCTCAATGGCTGCCATTGACGGCGCTAGACATGCAATTCATTTTGAGTGGACTGGACATTGAGCAGAGTCAATGGCACTGAAACCAGAGCATGTCATTTACAGGTCATTTCTTGTTCATTTTAGGGCATTTTACAGGTTACTTCCTGTTGCATTGGAGTTGCTTCCTAACTGTTTGGGGACATTTTTGAGTGGTCAGTAAGCCTAAATCAACAGGAAGTGACCCGTTAAAAGGAAGTTATCGAAAATAAACTGGAAATGATGTGAAATGCCCCAAATCGAGTTCATTGAGAGCCATATACAGTGGGGAGAACAAGTATTTGATACACTGCAAATGGGTTTATCAAATACTTGTTCACCCCACTGTACGTCCAATCCATTTGAAGTGGAAAGTTGGCTGGCAGCGAATAACTATCCACTGCCATCCCTCCCTCTTCGAACTAATTGGATCTCTAGTAGAGGTCCAATCAGTTTCTCTGTTTATTTATTTTTTTGTTGAATATCCTAGAAGCATTTCCTGACCGATTTATCGATAATTGTTGTATTGTTTGTGAGATCATCTTTATCATAAGTCTTGTATCGCAAATCGTATCGTATCGTGAGGCACCCAGAGGTTCCCAACCCTAATATCGTGTGGCAATTATTACTAGATGATCACTTACTCGTGATGATTGTTGAATTGTCCTCGGCTGGCCTGATGTTGATGTGGTATCCTTCACTGGCGTGGACTGTGGTACAGCAGATCTTACCTATATTTCATTATCACAAAAGAAAGTATGAACAAATGCTTGGCTTAGTAAGGCCTATCATACAAAAGAGAGAGCTGCTCGCTTTGTTTTTTTTTCATGTCATTTCAGGCATTTACATTAATATTTACAAATACAGTTCTGCTTTTACGCAAACGACAAAATTTTAAATAAATGCCTGAATGGGAATGGGACGAAGAAAACTACTTACTATAGGTAGGGTGACAATATTTAGATGTCCAAAAAAAGGGGAAACTCGACCCGGCCTCAAGTAACTTAAATTATAATATTTATACACTAATTATACTATAATATAGGATGATTAAAAAAGAATGTGCCAAAATCCTCATGTGATAGAGCGCAAGTATATAGGTTACAGAACTCTAGCTTGGACACATTTTCAATTCACCCAACAAATAAGCAACACTGGACTATAAGCAGCAGGATTTAAAATGAGGGAAAAACATAGCGGATTATAGTCCGCAAATTACGCAACTTCAAGTTTTTAAATCAAGTGTTCAAGGGGGCCACTTGTAATTCAAGAAATAATACTTGAAGTTATGTTCAACACATTTGCGTATGTCCGAGTTTTATAAAGAGAAAGTAGAACGCAGACAGAAAAAGCAGCAGCATCTACATGAATTTAGAAAACCTCTCGGGACGCGCGAGGACATGAAGGGCAAAAGATCACCCTACGAAGTTACGAACGGCACAACATAAACCAATTACGAACCATTTGTAAACCGAACCCAACCCAAATTGGAATAATTTACTGCATTTGGGATGGTTATATGAAAGTTGATCGTTGTTTCCTATTTAAAAACACGAACCATAAATATGCCCGATGTTTGTTACAAGTAGCTCGCTTTTGGCGTGCATGTACACCAACACCTAGTAGAAGTGTATATGCGATATATTTCCATACATGATTTTTTTTTTTTTTTTTTTTTTTAACCTGTTTATCAGAAGATCTTGAAGCTGTTTGGGCAGTCGAAGGCACAGCATTTGATTTCAGGAGAGAATAGCCACAAAATGTTTTCCTGATGTCGGTTGTTGCGAAATCCTTGCTGCAAATTCGCCATTTTAGTCCTTTTTCCACCGGTGTGTGAATGTCATATCCAGCAGAGAGTAACCAAAGTTTATATAGTTCCTCGTTCTTCACAGGGAAGCGGTGGACACTTTCTTTTGTCCATTTCTTCTGTATGTTTCCACAAGTTCTAAAAAGCACATTTCACCATGCTGACGTCCTTTCGTGCAGACTGACGTTAAGACAAGTGGCCGTAGCACTGCTCTCTAGTGGAGTGTCATTACGCATATGAAACAATAGTCCCGCAGAATTGAATAAATTACGGCAGTTTGGTGCGACATTTTTTTTGGCTGCAGGGGATTTTTGTACATTGAGCTGCGTTTTCAATTTATTTGACTGTGTTAGATCTGTGAATATCGCTTTTTATTTGCATGCTAATTGGGCACATTGACTTGCATTAGCATAGCCACTCCGGAGCCCTGAAAAATAATAAAAGACTAACAAACGCTACGTAATATTTTGAAATCTACTCCACTGACTAATTAACCCCCCCCCCCCCCCCCCCCCCAACTCGATGATTAAGCCTGATGTCAAAAAATCCGGAGTTCCCCTTTAAAGGGTTAAATAAGGTTTCCTCATGGTGTAGGGCACTTTTACAGCTGTACAATGGAACCTCCAAAATTGAATGTTCCAAAATTGATACTATGGAAGCCAATTGAAGCATTTATTTGCCCTAACTAATAGGACAAGTTGTGCACTGTACCATGATGGACTTGCGTTTTAATTGATTTTTTTCCCCCTACTACTACTAGGACAACTACCATATATACTAGCGTAGAAGTTGCACCCCTAGTTTGTAGTTTAAAAAGTAGGCCTTTTACTGTAGGTTGACGCTTGTATAAGTTGCAATATAGAAGATTTTTGGACCAATTTTCGATACAAATATGACTGAAACACATTTGACACTTGGTTGTACATTATTTGGATTTTAACTTGCCTGCATAGTTAGCGTAAGTATCTAATGCTAAGTTGTCTGCTTTTAAGGTTTAACGATGGTCTAAATTGGGAAATGGTAAGAGAGAGGACAGCATATCAGGCGCACAGAAAATTGTCGGTAAAAAAATTGCGATCCATACGCGAGTACAGTATATACACTACATGTCTATTAGACAAGCAAAAATTATTATGGGTCTTGTACTCGGATCCTCAAAGATTTGGACGTTCCATTGTACCACACCTGTAACTAACACATTGTTAAATTATTTGCAGTTATTCCTGTCATTGTTTTTGACATAAAGTTGGTATTTATTTACAGACACATTGCACGGGGACTACATGCTGCCAAGATCGTGTCATACACTCAAGCGCGGGCGTAAACTGGAGTTTAAAGGAACAGGTATATTACACGAAGCGAATGATGAAGAAGCAAATGATGTCAGAAAAAGCAGAGTTGACGGATGTTTTATCTTCTAGGTCCCGCTTGGCAAAAGTGGCTCAACAAAAGCGTGTGGTGGCCAAACCATAATTAAGAAGTCAGGTGGTTGGCAACAAGTACAACAATGGTCGTGGGATAAGAGCGCAAAAAGAACGACACTTGGACCACGACCATGATGGACAACTGTAAAATGTAAACAACTGTACAGTTGTATGGTACCGGTCCAAAAAGTGAAGTTTTCATTTATTTTTGTACTTTTGGGCTGTTGTACTAGTGTATATATTTTTGTATATAGTTATATGTATTTTACTTAATAAATTGCCATCGGTATGTGTAACAATGTTCTTGGTCTTGTTTGAAAACTTTAAGGCCGAGTTATACTTCCGCGTCAGACCTACGCCGTCAAGGAAGAATCGAGTTACGACCCTACGCCGTAGGCTTACGCGCGCCTCTCGAATTTTCTAACCTTCGCGTCACCTAGACGTGTATGACGTGACCAAAACGGACTGTGATTGGTCCGCTCAGACTGTTGTTTCCGGTTTACCGCGAAAACACCGCCATTGTAGAATAGAATCAAACATTATTTTCTACACGCAAAAATGCACCAAGCAGACGGGAGTATCATCGGAGAGCAAGTCTCGTCAAGACATTATTATTGTGATTGCCAAATGGCAAGGTCGGCGATCGGGAAAAAAAAATATGGAAGAACCACCGAGACGTGGGTGTTCGGAATCGAGTGGCCACACGAAGCGGTGACCCAGTCGGCCAAAAACTGCCAACTTTTTATCACTTTATGTCGTATTTTTGGTTGGTGCACTTCATCATTTACTGTGTACATATGTTTAAAGTATATGAAGAATAAAGCACAGATTTGGTGTCAAAAGAGTTGTTTTGATCTTTAATTTTCAATAACAGACAGTTCACACACACAATACATCATCACTGATTGAGAGTGCCTCGGTGCTTTTTATGATAACCTTAAAATCAAGCCTCCCAACGCAGTTTGGGAAGTTCCCTAGACGCCAGAAATCTGCTAAGGCTTCCCACTGGCTGGTTGTAGGACACGGCAAACAAATCAGGCCGGAGGGCTTTGCAGACCTTGAACGCAGTGCTCGACACCAGTTTGAAGCTAGCCGCCTCAGCTAGCTCTCTCCACCCGAGTCTAAAACTCTCTGTGCGGCATCAAAAGTCGGCCAGACCGCCTCAAAACTGTCTTCTGCGTCGCCTGCCCGTCAACATTTGTATGTTCAATATTTATTCAGTGTTGATGAGCAGAATATTTACTCTCAAGAGTTCCATCTTGCATTGTTTATTTTTTCTCCGACTAGCGGAAGTAAACAAGCATGCCCCAAAACCGTACAAACATAACGCCACATCCCTCTAGTGGCTTGGCGGTGAATTACAGAGCAACGCGTTCCCTCACCACAGAACTATCGAATGTCGATTAGTGTTATTGCTTATTGGGGGCCATACTGAGTGTATTTCTGTGTTCATTTTAATTTTATTAATTTTGCTTTTATTAAGATTTGATTAATTTGAAAAACCTGGGAAATTAGAACAAATACACTTTACGGTCATAAGCGGATTTTAAGGGGGGGGGACAGGGCCAGGCCCCCCTGGTGGCCGAAAAGTGTCATTGCATGAAATTGACTTTCATATATATATATATATATATATATATATATATATAATATGAAAGTTCTAAAGCAATAAAACTGCAAAAAATTAGTGAAATGAACAAAAAAAATAAATTTTTATAATGGGTCAAAATTATTTTTCGAGCAGATCATGTGACTAGCACTTGAGACGGTCATTTGCTTTGCATATAATTTAAAATAAATAAATTAGGGGAGGGCAACTTGAATCAACTTTTTTGGGGATTGAATGATTTGAACGTTTTCTATGATTAAAAATTTGTTTTTGTTTTTTTTGATTGAAGTAATTTTTCTTTTTGAAAATAGATATTTTTTAAAGCAACTTATTTTTTGATTGAATAATAAAGACAAAAACGTCCTAGCTAAAATGTGGCCCAAACACAAATCAACATCTCTTCAATGAAAAAAGTTGCTTCAATCACCCCCAAAAATTCAAAGAAAAATAGCTTTCACATGCATTTTTGGAGTTTCAAATTCAATTTTGCATTCAAAAATATATTTTTCTTTTTTTGATTGAAGCAACTTTTTTTCTGGATTGAATAATAAAGACACAAATCTACCTCGATAGCCAGGCCAGGGGATACAGTTTTTGACTGGGTTAACTACATTGGCACAACACCGGCGGGCGTACCGTATTCAGTGGTTGACGAGCTTGACGAAAAGTATTGCCTAAGCAGCCTGATTTAAAATTCCCCTCAAGAATGATGGGAAACAAAAAACGCTCATTGTCAACTGATTATTATAAATATTCTTGTAATTTAATTTTATTGCTGACACTGCTTTTCGGGGTCATCAACAAGTTGTGCCCCCCTGCCCCAAAAGTCAAACTCCGCCTATGTTTACAGTGTTGTTTGGGCCATAAGAAAAGTATTTCTCATTTTAATTTAAGATTGACATTAACAGCTTATAAATGAATATATTTATTAATTAAAAAAGATAGATTAAAAAAACGAAATATAAATATAATAATAATTGAGAATATATAAGTTAAAAAAAAATTGTGACTGTGAATTAGCCTTCAAAATGGGGAAAGAAAAGGCGATCGATTATTTATCATCTAAAATGTTGGGGAAAATTCGACAGTGACAAAAAATGAATACAATTAAGCTATAGCTATAAGGTACAGTAGACATCCGAGACTTACTTATAGAAACTATTTTTTTCATTGTGATGTAATTTGTTTAAAGTTTAAAATATCCGAGTGAATATTTTTTTAAATTCGTTTTTGTTTTTTTTAAAGTAGACATCAATTAATGATTCTAAGCAAAAAATGACAGCCATTTTGAGTTAAATATAATTACTTACCTTCTTTTTATGGCTGGGTTGAAACAAAAGCGGGTGCGCGACGTCTGTAAATGGGGGTTTCCAGGAAAAAACAGACAAATTAAAAAATTAAGGGCTTAATGTGCCATGAATCTGCTATGGCAGCACATTGACTAGGGGTCCTCAAATACAAATCTTGAAGGTCCACAATTATTTTTTTCATACAAACATGGGTCCATTTATTAATGTCGGTCAAGTACAAGGCAGGTCGAAGGAGGTAAAGGTGGTTTTCTTTTGACCAAACAAAAATACAATGTCCAGTGTATCACAAAGGTGAGTACACCCCTCGCATTTCTGCAGATATTTAAGTATATCTTTTCATGGGACAACACTGACAAAATGACACTTTGACACAAGTAGTCTGTGTGCAGCTTATATAATAGAGTTCATTATTTTTCCCCTCTGAATAACTCAAAATAAAGTCATTAATATCTAAACCCCTGGCAACAAAACTGAGTACACCCCTCAGTGAAAGTTGTCAATATCGACATACAACATGTCAACTGACAATATTTTGTGTGGCAACCACTATTATCCAGAACTGCCTTTACTCTCCTGCGCATTGAGTTGACCAGAGCTTCACAAGTTGCCTCTAGAATGCTCTTCCACTCCTCCATGACGACGTTGCGTAGCTGCCGGATATTTGAGACTTTGCGCACCTCCACCTTCTGCTTGAGGATCCCCCAAAGATGTTCTATTGGGTTCAAGTCTTGGCCAGTCCATCACCTTTACCGTCAGCTTCTTCAGTAAAACAGTGGCCATCTTGGAGGTGTGTATGGGGTCATCGTCATACTGGAACACTGCCCTGCAATCCAGTTTCTGGAGGGAGGGGATCATGCTCTGCTGCAATATTTCACAGTACATGTTGGAGTTCATGTTTCCCTCAATGGAATGTAACTCTCCAACATCTGCAGCACTCATGCACCCCCAGACCATGACACTCCCACCACCATACTTGACTGTAGGCATGACACACATATCTTTGTACTGCTCACCTGGTCGCCACCACACATGCTTGAGACCATCGGAATCAAACAAATTAATCTTCTTCTCATCAGACCATAGGACATGGTTCAAGTAATCCATGTGCTTTGTTGACATGTCTTCAGCAAACTGTTTGCAGGCTTTCTTGTGTACCGTCTTCAGAAGAGGTTTCCTCCTGGGGTGACAACTGTTGGCGTTGGGTCTTGACCTCGTACCTTCAACGCCGCGCATTCTTTTTCTGTTCTGGAGGCTTTACTAAAAACGGAGTCGACACACAAATACTGAGAGTCTCAGGGTGTGGTCAAACAATAAACACGTTTTAATGAATGAGGCACACACATTACAGTATCTGACTCCAATATATACCTCACATTTTACAATCTAGTGGGCGTTTACTTTACTCATTCAAACCATTGGTCAACAAGGAACAGTTCTGGGGTTTTCTTGTGGCTTCCCCTGATTGGATGAACAAAGACTTGAGTAGACTGAGGGGGGGTTCATGTTACACCTTTGTGGTCTTCAAAGGACTAAGATAACTGAGCTTACACTTATATCACCAAATGCTATATGTTAAAACTAACCCGAATGTGAATGCATGATTGCTTTGACTAATAATAAAAGACTACATAATGCATACAAGTGAACATATAAATGTAAGTACATAACACAACCATGCACACCAATTTGATGTAGAGTGCGGCACATGGTCTGAGCACGAACAGGCTGACCCCCCACCTCTTCAATCTCTGCGAAAATGCTGACAGCACTCCTGCGACGATCTTTCAAAGAAAGCATTTGGATGCGACGCTCAGCACGTGCGCTCAGCTTCTTTGGACGACCAACCTGAGGCCTGTTCTGAGTGGACCCTGCTCTTTTAAAATGCTGGATGATCTTAGACACTTTGCTGTAACTCAGTTTCAGGGTGCTGGCAATCTTCTTGTTGCCTTGGCCATTTTCATGTAGCGCAACAACATGTCTTTTAAGATCCTCAGAGAGTTCTTTGCCATATGGGGCCATGTTGTAAGTTTCAGTGACCAGTATGAGAGAGTGTGAGAGCTGCACTACAAATTTGAACACACCTGCTCCCTATGTGCACCTGGACCTAGAACACTAACGAGTCACCTGACATTTTGGAGGGAAAATGACAAGCAGTACTCAATTTGGACATTTAGGGGTGTAGTTTCTAAGAGTGGACTCACTTTTGTTGCCAGGGATTAAGATATTAATGGCTATATTTTGAGGGGAAAATAAATTAACTCTATTGTATAAGCTGCACACAGACTACTTTCCATTGTGTCAAAGTGTAATTTTGTCAGTGCTGTTCCATGAAAAGATATACTTAAATATCTGCACAAATGCAAGGGGTGTACTCACTTTTGTGATACCCTGTCATATGCTTCAAGACAGTTGCTCTGATAAAAAGTCAAAATGTGAAATGCCATTATGTTACAGAGCACAGCTCTTTTGAAGAGAAGTTTCCTCCTAACATGACAGATCTTGTCAATTATTTAGTGTACATGTGTAAGCATTGTACCTGCATGTGTTTGTTTTTTTTTTGTGTATTTTTATTTTAAGTCAAGAAAATGTTTTATTAAAATTTATTTTTATTTAATCAGAATGTGCACTGTATTCTTGTTTGGTCAAAAGAAAACCACCTTTTCTACCTTCGACCTGCCTTGTACTTGACCGACATTAATAAATGGACCCATGCGGGTATGAATATAATAATTGTGGAGCTTCAAGATTTGTATTTGAGGACCCCTGCTCGATGACCTTATTTGGCAGTCCACCGTAGTGCCCCTGTCCTGAAAGGGTTAAGGAAAAAAATACTTTTTATGGTTAATAATGATGAATAAATAAAAAGAATAAATAAATAAATTAATTAATTAATAAAAGAAAGAAAGAAAAATTGTTATTTGAATTGAAGTTCTCAAGTAAGACGTGTCCGTCCAGAGGAGCTGGCGCCAAAACATGACGTCACACAGAGACGACCTGGCCTTTGATGTCACGTGAGCATCTCAGCACCATCCAAACGAGCAGGTGGGAATCGGTCAGATGCAGCATTCGAGCGCACGCGATTCATCGGAAGGCACGCGACTCATCTGGAAAGAACTTTTCTACCATGGAACACCTCACGTCTGAACTTACTTCATTCGTTGAATGGCTGAGAGGTAAGTTTGATTAAACTTGTTTTATTTGCCATAACGTTTTGCGTCGTGCCAAATTATTGTGAACTGCACGGTGTAAGCATTTTGGTGGTCGTCCTTTAACGAAGAATTTGGTACTTTTCAACAACTAACGCTTTACAGGTAACATTTAGCAAACCTTTAACGGTCATTTAGAATTGCCGAGTCAAAAAGGACACTTGGAATATCGCGTCGAGTTAAAGTTAAATCGTTTGCACGCTTACTACATTTTAGAATTTAATATGACAATAAACATGTATATTTTCGTGTTTTTCTACGCGTGGGTCATCATTCATCCTCGCTTTACGATCGATGCATCGCGGGTGTCCGCTTCAGTTCAAATTTAGGGTGACATTAACATTTATATTACCGTTATCTAGAGAAATTTGCTAAATTCAAATATTTCTTCACAATAAAATATTATTCTCTGCGGAAAGGTTGCCACCTAATCAGGATTTTTGTACCGCAATCGTCCGTTAAAAAAATAAGAAAGAAAACCCGAGGAAATCTGAAAAGACCTTTCCTATTTTTTTTTTTTTTTTAGACATTTTGTGGTTTTGCCTTTCACCAAATGCCGCATGAATGGGTGTAGATGAAGAGAACATTATTTTAAGTAAATATGTAATCAACTTACGTGTGCAAATGTATGTGCTCCTGCATCCCACTTGATGGTACTTCATCGTTTTACAGTTGGGAATCAGTCAAACCACTCAATGTGTCCATCATTGGCAGAGGTGGGTAGAGTAGCCAAAAAACGTACTCAAGTAAAAGTAGCGTTACTTCAAAATAATATTATTCAAGTAAAAGTAAAAGTAGTCGTCCAAAAAATGTACTCAAGTACAAGTAAAAAGGTATTTGGTGAAAAGAATACTCAAGTAATGTGTAACATTATGAGTAACTGCTTACATTTTTTTTTTTTTAAACAATGGTATTTTTTTCTGAGCAAAAAGTTATCTATATGAACTGTTGTTATAAATTCCGGCGAAAGAAAAAAAAAAAAAAAATCATAGTTGCGTTATTTGTCCAAAAAGCATGAGTGCCCTCTGGTGGAGAAAATAGTTCCTAGTTTGAATAGTGAGTAGTTCCTTCCAAATTACTTTTATGAAATTAAAAGGATCATATCTCCGGGTTTCCGTGGTCAATCGGTGCCAGATAAAAACTAGGAGAGAGGTTAAAATCCGCACTTTCGAGTCATGTTGAGGGGAGCGCTCTATGTCAAATACTTCATTTTTTAAGGTGCTTTAAAGACACCACATGATTGAAGAGGCTGGTGTGAACATAGAACGGCAACCTTGGAGTCATGGGATTATTGTTGTGACATCTCATTGGTGAAATTGGTAGAGGTACTGTTGGCATTGCCGGCAAAAAATAAAATAATATGCAAAGAGGAACAATTTAATGATTCTTGTGTAGCCCAAAGTAGCGAAGTAAGAGTAGCATCTTTTTCTTCACAAATCTACTCAATTAAAAGTATAAAGTATAGCTTAGTAAAACTACTCTTCGAAGTACATTTTTCTCAAAAAGTTACTCAAGTAAATGTAACGGAGTACATGTAATGCGTTAAGACCCACCTTTGATTATTGGTTGCTCATCCATGTTTTTGTCTGCAGAATACCCACCGGAGCTTACTGCTGGATCATTAGAAGGCCAAGGCTCTGCAATAGGAAAGACCACTTCTAATGACACGGACTTGGAAAGAGACAACGATGGCAGTACGACCACTAACTGGCTTAAGCTTTTGCCCAAAACACACGGCAAACGCCAAGTGGTCATCGCCTCTCTGGCTTTCCAGAAGACCTGGGCACAGGTAGGTAGATGGTTTTGGAAGGGTCACCCCCCTTAAAATGCTTGGTTCATTCAAACTATATTCACAATCATACTTATTTTCCACTTGCAGGTATGTCGTCTGCTGGAAAGCCTGGAGGAAGACTATAAGAGGATGGAGGACTGGTGCTGCCCAACAGGCAAACCTGACTCCAGCGCTCAGTTGGACCATGTGACCTTCATGAGCAGTAAACACCTTGAACAGAAGGAATTCTTCCTCAAGGTTGAAATCACACCATTAAATATTCAAGCAGAGTTCATAGAATGTAACATGTCTAATCTTCTGTAATTGTGTTTTCCCTCATTCAGGCCTGCATGTTAACCAAAGGCATCGCAGAGATCTTCTACCAGTACGTAGAGAGGAATGGCGATACAATGGGAAGGCTGGGTCAGGACCAAGAAGAACATGTTACAGGTCAGTTTGAAGGATAACATTTACTTATGTAGTTGATAGGGGGGAAACCTGATATTAATAGTTTTCTCTCCTATAAGCTGGGGTGCACATATTTTTTTTTGCCCAGGTGCTCAGAGGAGGACCTGGAGATGTGACTTGGTCCTCATTGAGCTTGAGAGCCGACCCGCCTGATGCGATAAAATTATGACAAGCTTTACTTAGAGCCAATTAACTTTAGTAATTATTTTAACAATTAATGCTTGATTAACATCAACTGGCACAACAAAATTGCCATTATTTTGAAGTGAAATGTAAAGAAATAAACATAAAAGCACCAATTCAAAATAAAGGGCATTATGCGGCTCCCACATTAACTCCAAGCCTTTGTAAAAGTGGGATGTCCTCCTCATAAGACCTCATTGAACGTGCATGTTTAGCTTTGTAAAATGCGAGCAAAAACACGTTTCTCACTGCATGGCGCTGTTCTTCATCACTGTCTTGACATCGATAGTTTGCCTAATTGCCACATGCTCTTGTTTTTTTCGTGCTTTTCAAAGTTTGGATGGCTGAAATTCTTTGACCCTACATAAAATGCGCTGCTCTTATCAGCGACATTGGTAGTCTCACGGCACATTTTGTACTGCATTTCCGTGCGAGCATCATTTGCTTCTAGCCATGGTACCTCCTGCAGCCACTTTTCAGCAAAAGTCCTTTTTTCGGTAGCTCCGGTGACGTCTCCGTCGTCTGTCGTTTTTTTGACGGTGGTGGGGGAAGACGGAAATAATTACTCAGTGGGGCCTGCCTCTTCGACATTTTTAGAAGTTATTTTCTCGTGTCCGCCGCAAATACAGTGGTCAGCCATCGGTACGCAAAAGCGTATGGAAGTCGTTGAGGGCCAGCGTGCATGCGGACCACTTATGTGCACCCCTGCCTATAAGTGTTTATTAGCAGAAGTAACAAATCGTAAATGTAATGGACGAATAATGCTGTAGTTTGCCAAAGTGAGCGGGATTTACAGAAGATAAAGATTATATAACATGTGTGGGGGGGAGACTGGTTTGTAGGTTTCTCTCAACTATCACTGAAGAGTGGAGCACTTTCAGTGTTGCCAACTACCCAGTAAGGTAAGTAGCTATTGGCTGTCCTTAACATTTACCTATCTATAGATAGCTCTAAAGAGCACTCAAAAAGTTGATGGGCGGGGCTGAACACCTGATATGTTTGATCTCCTATAAGTATCTATTAGCAGAAGTAACAAATCACAAATGTAATGGACAAATAATGCTGTCATTTGCCAAAGTGAGTGGGATTTACAGAAGTTAAAGATTATTTACCATCCTAAAAGTTGTTATATGGTGTCATCACCTAATTTGCATAATTGGCAATTTGCATTTAATTGTAATGGGCGTTGTATAGGAGAGGAATAACGCAGTGGGAGACGCTAAAAGTGAGTCCAAATGCACCCAAATATGTTTAGAACTACAAATGAACCCTCACATTTTTTTTTAATATTGCCAAACTAAATGGACCAGAAGTACAATACAGTACAAAAAGAAATGATGGTAACTTGTCGCTAGATTTGTCGCTAGCTGCTTTTGACCAAAAAAAGTCGCCAGATTTAGCAAGAAAATCGCCGAGTTGGCAACACTGAGCACTTCAACACTCACTTACACTTTAATAAATGACACTTTATTCTAAATATTTTTCAATAGAGAAACATTAAAATAACACTATGATCTCTTACGTTAACGCTCAAACAGCTTGCCAAAGGCACATCTTGCATCATTATGTTTCCCTAACGGGTGGGTGTTTTTTTTTTTGTTTCTTTTTATAGGCATCTTGACTGATTTGTGTGAGAGAGAGAACCGTCTCCTCTGTTTATGGAATGGAAGAAAGCAGCAACTGGACCAGTGTCTGCAGTACTTGGGTTTTGAACGCCATGCCATACAGGTGACTGAGTTAGAAATCATTAGTCTCAAAACAGTCAACATTGTGTGACTTAACCAAAACATAACAAGTTTTTGTCCTTAGGCCAAGAAGAGAATACAGGACATGGGCGAACTTTACCTGTCGATGCACTACTCCACCGGCTCAGGCATTGGTTTCAAGCAGGAGCTGCTGAAGGAGAAGGAAAACATTAAAATCATCAGCAAGGTAGGTTCCTTGTCACACCCGCATCTGATAGGATGCAAGCATTCAAAAATGATCTTATTGGCTCCTCCACAGCAAACTGAAGAATGCGTTAAGCTTCTCATCCAACTGGCAGACGGGTACTGCGCCAAAGGACACAGCCATGCCGACAAGATGATAAAAAGTGTTTTGGCAGTCGACCAGTGCTACCGGGATTTGAACCGACGAATGCAAAAGCACCACTCCAGCTTGGAGAAAGTAAGTCTAATTTGACAATGATACCATAGGGATAACAAATGTATTTATAGTGGTACTAAGAAAATTCGAATATCCTGAAAAGGTTGTTTTTCTGCAATTCTGTTAAGTTTAATTTGTTAGTGGTTTATGGTTATTGTTTGTATTCACTGTTGGCATTTGGTTTTGCAGCGCATAATTGTGACGTAAGAAAATGCGCCAGTTAGTGTGTTTTGGCGGTTGCTGCCGAAAAGGTACTTCTGGCTGTTGAGAGCAATTAATAAAGGTATAAAACTGCAACGTGCGTTTTATTGGAAATTAACATGGTAGCAGAGGATGGCTGCCACTAACAACTACAGATTACCCCCGGGATTTGAAGAAGGAAAGTCCTACGAGAAATGGAAAAATGAGTTGGAAATATGGACGCGGGTGACGGACTTGGAAAAAAAGAAACAAGGGCTAGCGGTGACTTTATCGCTAAAAGGCAGAGCAAGAGACGTGGCTCTGGAAATACCAGCCGATGATTTGGATAAAGAAGATGGTTTGAACACGCTGATCTCCGAACTCGACAAAGTCTTTTTGAGAGAGGAAAAAGACCGAGCCTACGAGGCGTACTCCGAGTTCGACAAGATAACGCGGAAGGATGACGTCGCTATGGCGGACTATATTGCGGACTTTGAACAGAAATACAACAAGATTCGTAAGTTTAATATGATTCTTCCCGACGCAGTTTTGGCGTTTAAACTTTTGGATACTGCCGGACTTGACGTGAAAGACAAGCAGCTGGCTTTAACTGCGTGCAGGACGCACACGTTTGCCGACATGAAATCGGCACTCAAACGGGTATTTGGCGACAACAGCGAGTCCAAAGAAGGACCGATCAATGTGAGTAAAGACGCCGTTTACTACGCGGATACCCGGAAAAGAGATCAGTCACGTGTCCAAAACAGCCGTGCTCGAGGACCAATTGCAGGCACTAATCCGCTTGATAAATATGGAAGACGAACTCAGTGTGGAATTTGTCAGAGCACATATCACTGGGTGAAGGATTGTCCGCACAAGAAGGAAAATGTAAAGATGACAAGTGAACATCAGATAACAAATGAACATCAATACCGTGAACAACCAGAAGAGTGCAACATTACATTGTATTCCAAGCAATGTGATGATGGAATTTTCATGGTAGAAGCTCTAGGATCAGCAGTAATTGACACTGCATGCACAAGGACAGTTTGTGGGGAAAAATGGCTGGACAACTATTTGGATGGATTAAGTGCAAGTGAAAAGCAGAAAGTGACAAGCATCGAGAGCAACAAGCCTTTCAAGTTTGGAGATGGAAAAATTGTAAATGCTACAAAAAAGGTTAAGTTGCCTGCTAAAGTGGGGTCAACAAAATGCTTTATTGAAACGGAAGTTGTTCCAGCAGACATCCCTTTACTACTTAGTAAAGCTTCACTGAAAAAAGCAGGGGCTGTGCTAAATTTACAGGAGGATACAGCCACCATGTTGAACCAACAGTTAGCTCTTGAAGTGACATCGTCAGGACACTACTGTATAAATATATCAAGTAAAGAATCTCCAAGTAATGCATATGAGAACACAGTACTTGCGATCACAGAAAATATGAACGAAGAACAAAAGCACAAAGTTTTCCTGAAATTGCACAAGCAGTTCGGACATGCTTCAGTTGATAAACTCAAAACATTGCTCATAAATGCTGGAAATGCTGATGTTGAGAACATTTCTATTCTAGAAAAGATTGTAGGCAAATGTGAAATATGTCTGAAACACGGCAAATCGAAGCCTAAACCTGCTGTAGGTCTGCCAATGGCTTCTCGCTACAACGAGACTGTAGCAGTGGATTTACATGAGCTAGAACACAGTGTGTGGTATATGCACATTATTGATCATTTTACTCGTTTCAGTGCTGGATGCATCGTCACCTCCAAGAAGCCAAATCTAATTGTAAAAAAATTCATTCATTCCTGGATTAGTATTCACGGTCCACCAGAACGACTTTTCAGTGACAACGGAGGAGAATTCAATAATGATGAAATAAGAGACATGGCAGAGAACTTTAATATTGAAATAAAGACTACTGCTGGATACAGCCCATGGAGTAATGGTTTGCTTGAACGCCATAATCAAACACTCACAGAAATACTGCTGAAAGTTAAAGTGGACAACAAGTGTGACTGGGAAACAGCCCTGGACTGGGCACTTATGGCAAAAAATACAATGCACAATGTTCACGGCTTCAGTCCATATCAACTAGTTTTTGGACACAATCCTAATCTTCCTTCTGTTTTGATTGATAAACCACCTGCCCTGGAAGGCACGACCATCAGCGGATGGGTTGGACAACATTTAACTGCCTTACACACAGCAAGGAAAGCATTTTCCGAGGCAGAGTGTTCAGAAAGAATAAGGAGAGCTCTCAGAAAGCAAATACGTCCAAATGATGAGAAATATGACACTGGGGACAAAGTGTTCTACAAAAGGGCAGACTGTGTTGAATGGAAAGGCCCTGGCATTGTAATAGGACAAGATGGAGTAGTTGTATTCGTACGTCATGGTGGGACGTACGTCAGAGTTCACCAATCGAGATTAAGGAAGGCTGATGGTGATCCCAGGGAAGGACCAAGTTCTGTTGAGCCACAGCAGAGTGAAAAAAACACAGTTGTAAATGCTGACATACAAATGGACAATGATGTTGAGTTTGAAAGGAATACCCATCATCATGATCCACAGCTAAGGGATGAAACAACTGGAGACTCCGTGAAGTTAAAAAAGGGACAAGTGATCAAATATCTGGACAAAGACACTGGTGTTTCTCACACGGCTAAAGTGATTGGACGAGCCGGAAAAGCCACTGGACAGTACAAGAACTGGTACAACCTACAATACTCAGAACCGGAACTTGTAGCTGGTGTTACAAAATCAGCTGATCTAAGTCAAGTAGATGATCTTCAGTTTGAGCCTCTGAACAGTGATGAGGTATGTTCCGACATGCATGACAATGACGTGTTGGTCACAGAAGATGTTTCATTTCAGAAGGCAAAACAGGATGAAATTAGTAACTGGAAAAACAATGGTGTGTTTGAGGAGGTGGAAGATGTTGGTCAAAAACTGGTGTCCACCAGGTGGGTGTGCACACTGAAGGAAACAACAGAAGGTATTGTACCCAAAGCACGTCTAGTAGCTAGGGGATTCGAAGAGTATAACAATACAGATCTTCCGAAAGACTCCCCTACATGCTCATCAGAATCACTAAAATTGATCGTGGCAGTGATTTGCCAAAGACAGTGGATGCTGCACTCCATGGACATAAAGTCAGCGTTTCTTCAGGGTGCAGAGCTGTCTCGGGACATTCACCTTCGTCCTCCTCCTGAATTTGGATGTGAAAGAAAAGTGTGGAAACTTAATAAATGTGTCTATGGACTAGCCGATGCCTCACTCTACTGGTACAATAAAGTCAAAGCCACACTGGAAAAAGCAGGAGCCAGAATGTCACAAGTAGATCCTGCTGTTTTCTACTGGTTGGATGAAAATGGCCATGTAACTGGCATCCTCGCATGCCATGTAGATGACTTTATATGGGGTGGCTCACAACTTTTCACCAAGACCATCATTCCTCAGCTCAAAACAGCTTTTCAAGTGGGCCGTGAGGAGCACAAGTGCTTTCGCTATGTTGGAATGGACCTGGCGACTGTAAAAAATGGTGTGGAGATGAAACAGGATGCGTACATAAAAAATCTTCAACCTATTGTCATGGATTCATCAAGAGCTTTGAACCGTCATTCACCTCTCACAGGAAATGAGATCGACCAGCTGAGGTCAAAGATTGGTCAGCTGCTATGGGTAGCCAGACAAAGCAGGCCAGATGTCATGTTTGACACACGTGTTCTTGCATCTACCTTAAAAACTGGAACTGTGCAAACCTTGCACGAAGCAAATAAAGTGATAAGAAAACTCAAGTCAGAAAATGTCACACTTAAATACCAATACTTAGGAGATGATGATTCTTTGAAGCTTGTCGTTTTCAGTGATGCCTCAATGGGAAATCTTCCTGATGGTGGAACACAAGGTGGACATCTCATTGTGCTGATGGGCAAGGAAGGAAAATTCTCTCCTATCTGCTGGCAATCCAAGAGGATCAGGAGAGTGGTTCGGAGCACACTGGCCGGAGAAACACTTGCTCTTGCTGATGGGATCGATAATGCCATATTTTTGTCATCCCTTTACGCTGAACTCACAACAGGACAAGTCAAGCATGGCACTCTGCCAGTGACATGTGTCACAGACAATTACTCACTTGTGGATGCCATCAAATCAACAAAGTCGGTAACGGAGAAACGACTGAGACTAGAAGTAAGTGGCATTAAAGAACTACTCCAAAGCGGAAGGATTCAACATGTTCACTGGTCTTCAACAAAGGAACAGTTGGCCGATTGTCTCACAAAAAAAGGAGCTTCCTCTTTACTGCTTCTCAAGGTGTTGAAGGATGGACAGTGGAAACTTGAGGATTAACTGTTTATTGAAGAATGCTTTTGACTGTTAAATTTAAGACAAAAAATGTCATTGAATGTTATGCCTTTAAATATCATTTATACTGAATACTGACTTGCATCCTTGTGTTAAAAAAAAAAAAAAAAAAAAAAATGATGGAGATTGTTAAGTTTAATTTGTTAGTGGTTTATGGTTATTGTTTGTATTCACTGTTGGCATTTGGTTTTGCAGCGCATAATTGTGACGTAAGAAAATGCGCCAGTTAGTGTGTTTTGGCGGTTGCTGCCGAAAAGGTACTTCTGGCTGTTGAGAGCAATTAATAAAGGTATAAAACTGCAACGTGCGTTTTATTGGAAATTAACAATTCAACATAAAAGGTGAATTTGACATGTTAAATAAATGAATAAAATAGAAAAGATTGTATTTCTGGCTCAATAAATTTTTTCTTCCGTGTTAAATTTCCAAAATAAAACAACTTTCACTTGATATTCTAATTTTAATTTTTATTGCGCATGCGCAATAGTTCCTTCTAGAGGTGTGCAAAATTTCCGATTCTTAGATTATTTGCGATTCGGCCGTGGAAGATTCGAGAACAATTCACAAACATCCAAATTCCGATTATTAAAATATGCAAGTAAAGCGGAAGTACACAACACTCAGCGCGCCGCGCGGTCTTCAGGACGGAACGGAGCGAGAGTAGCTAAACATCATGCTTCCCATTACCCGGCCCCTCGGGTAATGGCAATGCTCAACTCACGGCTCTAGCTCAACTCATGCAACGAGATAAAAAAACACAACAACATACCTGACTGCTGCCGAAAAGCTGCTTCAAAGTACATCCATATAATGTTACGGTGGATATCATTTATATAGGACTAGAAGCAGATAGATTTGGTAGTGTTAGCAGCACATCTACAAAAAGCTAGATGCGGGCGTTATAAACGGCCGCCATCTTAAAGCAGTACACTTCCCTGCAAGGCTGTTGTAGCGAACCTTCCAAGCAAACCTAATTAACTTTTTATCTAAAATACTCCTAAATCTTTAAAATAGTTTTAAAACTTTCACATGTCGAAAGTAGACAAAAGGGAAATTATGGAATAACGGGAGCAATTTTAACAAATTTAACGGTTGATTCACAACATTAAATTAATTGAATGTAGTTTAAAGCTGCTGATACAGAATGGGGACTGGAGTTTTTTATTTAATGTTATTTTTGTATATTTGTTTACTGCTATATGTTAACATTGATACTGAAATAGTAGTGTGGTTTAGCCTGAGAGTATTTTTGAACAATTTTGGAACTAATGTACAAAACATAAAAAAAAAAAAAAAGAGGGGGAAAAAAAAGGAGGAGGGTGCATCAATAATCGTTTTATAATCGAATCGGAGCCTCTGAATCGTAATCGTAATCGAATCGTTATGTGCCCAAAGATTCCCAGCTCTAGTTCCTTCATTATAATTGTTAATTATTATTAATAAATCCAAAAATATATAAATACATGTGCAATAATCTCATTGTAACATTTATTCCATGTTTTGATGCATTTTTATACTTTATAAAAGATTTATGTCTGAATTTTGGGGCACTTGGAAAAGATTCGGGCATTTACATTTACAACGTGTCTCTACTTACAGACGCAGAACCAATGATTTTGTAACTAGAGGTACCACTGTAATGCAACAATAAAACGTGTACAGCAAGTAATCTTTGACAAATTATTGAAATATATATAATGATATGAACTAAGAAAAATAAGAATACAAGGATAAATGAAGAGAGAAACAAGGGACAAATTCGGGAAAAATAATCTAATAAAATGCTGAATGCAAACAGCATCTTCCCAAATAGAACTATTCAAGTCATCTGGTGAAAATTCTTCTACTTTTAATATTGCAATATACTGGATATCGCAATATATCCCAAACCCCCAAAAAGTCACAATGTCATTTTTTTCCCAATATTGTTCAGCCCTAATGTAGGCTGAATTCAAGCTTAATGTGCGTGCCATATACAATGATATTTTCATAATTTGCTGCGGGTCAATAAAAACCGGGCATTTGGCCAATGGGCCATAACTTGGACACCGCTTACATCAATAAAAGTGACTTGACTGACTGAACTGTTAGAACTTCAAAGACTTCAAAAATCAGCATATTAATAACTCAAAACAATAAATTCCTCTCTTTTTCTTGGTCTGTTTCTAGTTGACCGGCGCTAAGTACTCAGCTGCCCATTACACCAGGGAGAAGAACCATGAAGGTAATGGTAAGTTAAATAAGGTCTTCTTTTGGTGTAGGGAACTTTTACAACTTTACAATGGAACCTCTGAAATGGAATGTTCCAAAAGTGATACTATGGAAGCCAGTTGAAGCATTTATTTGACATCCCTGATATGGAGCTTCAGGGTCTATGTACGAGCACACTCTTTGGCCTAACTAATAGGACAATTAGTGCACTAGTACAATGATGGACGTGCTTTTTGTTTTTTTTTTCCCTCCTACGCTATAATATTTCTGCACACAAATAAAACAACTACCATATATACTAACGTAGAGGTCGCACCCCTAGTTTTTAGTTAAAAAATAAGTCAATTTACTGTAGATTGACCCTAGTATAAGTTGCAATATAGACTATTTATGGGCCAATTTTCGATACCAATATGACTGAAACACAAAGCACGGTACATTTTCTTGTGATTTAAAGACTATATTTTCATTATTTCACACTTGCAGCTTCAGCTTTTGGTTGTAGATTATTTGGACCTTAACTTGCCTTTATAGTTAGCGTAAATCGGGCGTATAGAAAAATGTCATTAAAAAAATTGCGAGTACAGTATATACAGTACATGTTTATTAGACAAGCAAAAATTATCATGGGTCTTGTACTCGGATCCACAAAGATTTGGACGTTCCATTGTACCACACCTGCAACTAACACATTGTTAAATTATTTGCAGCTATTCCTTATTTCATTGTTTTTGACACAAAGTTGATTGTTATTTACAGACACCTTGCACGGAGACGGCATGATGCCGAGATCGTGTCGCACACTCAAGGGCTGTCTTAAACTGAAGTTTAAAGGAACAGGTAGATTACATGATTCCACCTATAAAATCTGTGGGGGGAAAAAAATGATGTAAGAACGAGTGGAGTTGACGGATGTTTTGTCTTTTAGGTCCCAGTTGGCAAAAGTGGCTCAACAAAAGCGTGTGGTGGCCAAACCATAGTTAAGAAGTACAGTGGCTGGCAAACAAGTACAAGAAGAGAGGTTTGGCGAAGAGATCCCCTCTTGGGAACCAACTGTAAAATGTAAAAAAAATGGCTATATTTTTATTTATTTTTCTACTTTTGTATTATTGTATATAGTTATGTTTTTTACTAAATAAATTGCCGTTGGTATGTTTAACACAGTGTTTTATGTCTTGTTTGAAAACTTGTGTTATTGCTTATTGGGGGCCATAGTGAGTATTTCTGTGTTTGTTCATTTTAATTTTATTAATTAGGTTTTTATTCAGATTTGATTCATTTAAAAACTTAGGAATTTTAAACAGATGCACTTTAGAGTGTTGTTTGGGCCATAACAAAAGTATTTCTCATTTTGATTTAATATTGTCATTCACATTTTATAAATGAATATATTAATTTAAAAAATATATAAAAAAATAAAATATAAATAATATAATAATAATTGAGGATCATAGGTTGCGCTAGACTTTTTCGTTGTCTGTCATTTTGACTGACAGGGTCATAAAAATCCGGTCATAATCTATTTTTACCAGTCACTTAAATTTTTAAAATGTTAATAATGACATATTCAATAGTATTTAGTTTTCATTCATCTTTAATTAATATTCTGTCCGAACAAGCTTAACAGAGAATCCACACCGCGCCATCACACATCAAGCAGCTGTGCGTTATTAGCGCCTAGCTTGCCTTGAACACTGCTTTTTAGGAAGGGTTGGACTTGACAAGTCATTTAAAAAAAAAAAAAAAAAAAAAAAGGTTTGAGGATAAGCCTGAGAATGATCGGTTTTCTCTCTGCTCCATTTAAGCAATATTCCAACATTGCTTACACGGCCGAGAGTCAGGGCAAACTGCTCGTATGTGTGTGTGTGACATGCACGAACAGTGCGTGCATGCTATCGATCCATATACTTTGAATATAAACCTGTACAGGGATTATTTATGCCTGTTATTTGTGTCCTCTTTTTAATAAGCAAAATATGATATCCCTGGAATGACGGATGACAGCCAGCATGTGTGATTGGTCATTTGTTTTGATGCTTCTGCGCATCTTGCTCAGCGCATGTCGGACTGCGAATTAGTGCGCATGCATAATACTTGAATGGTCTCAATGGACAAAGGCAGTCTGAACGGGCACGCCAAAAAACCAGATATGACAAAAAATCGGAATTGTGCATTAAGACCTGTAGTATGAACGTAGCCATAGGCTTGTTGCTGTTAAAAAGAGGACACAAATAACAGGCATATATAATCCCCGTTTAGGCTTATATTCAAAGTATATGGATCGATAGCATGCACGCACTGTTCTTGCATGTCACACACACATATGGGCAGTTTGCCCTGACTCTCGGCCGTGTAAGCAATGTTGAAATATTGCTTATATGGAGCAGAGAGAAAACCCTTTCTAAAAAGCCGTGTTCAAGGCGCTAATAACGCACAGCTGCATCGCTACCGTAGCTACCGTACCGTCTCTGGCTTTTTGATGACGTAATTGCTGCATTAAATCCGATTTGCGGGACTGGACAGTACAGACCGCTGCGACGGTCTGGAAAAATGTGGCCCAGATCGGATTTAGACCACATACAAAAGTGACCCAGATCGGATTTGAAATGGTCCCGTTCTATGCGACTTGTCACGTTCAGACAGTCAAGTTAATGCCTCACTCGAGTCGGAAAAACACGAAAAAATCGGATTCGTGCATTAAGACCTGTAGTATGAACGTAGCCTTAGTTCGGACGCTCAGTTGCCTTGACATTTTTCCGAGTAAGGCCAAAGACGTCATGCATCAAGAGAGACTATAGACCCTACTCACCTACGTCACAAAATGACGTGTCGCTAAATCCGGCCGCCATACTGTCCGTCATTTTTTAGACCTATTCTCATTGTTTTCAATTAGTCGTGCAAGTTATAGACCCTATCCACGTGACATCACAACTCCGCTCTCCTGAATGGTACCGCCCACTTGTCCGTCAAAGCATAGTGTTAACCTGTTACGGCTACGTACATTTCTCCTATTTACGGCGTGTTTTTCTGCTCCTTAACATTAATAATCAAAATGGTGAAGGCGTGTGTGGCTGTTGGTTGCACTAACAGAGAAGATGGAAGGACAGACTTGAAGTTTTACCGTATTCCGAGGGATCCAAAGAGGAGAGCGAAATGGACGGCTGCAATTCGACGTGAAAACTGGGCACCAAAAAATCACCACAGACTATGTAGTAGTCATTTTATATCCGGTAAGATGCATTTAAGATATACTTAGAGGGTTTTGGGCTGACAAATAACCACAATTAAGATCATTGCGAGGCTAATCGCCGACAACATACGACGTAGTACGACATAGTTTCAAATTCAAGATGTTTGTGACTTCCCTTTCTTCCACCATCGTTATTTTTTGAATAATATTTAGCTGGTACCAAGTGAAAGAAACCGGCCTCGTCTATGGGGCTGACAAATAACCACAATTAAGATCATTGCGAGGCTAATCGCCGACAACATACGACGTAGTACGACATAGTTTCAAATTCAAGATGTTTGTGACTTCCCTTTCTTCCATCGTTATTTTTTGAATAATATTTAGCTGGTACCAAGTGAAAGAAACTGGCCTCGTCTACGGAGCTGACAAATAACCACAATTAAGATCATTGCGAGGCTAATCGCCGACAACATACGACGTAGTACGACATAGTTTCAAATTCAAGATGTTTGTGACTTCCCTTTCTTCCACCATCGTTATTTTTTGAATAATATTTAGCTGGTACCAAGTGAAAGAAACTGGCCTCGTCTACGGGGCTGACAAATAACCACAATTAAGATCATTGCTAGGCTAATCGCCGACAACATACACGTATGTATGTAGTGAGAGTGCTATCGCTAAACCATATAAACATTAAAAGCCTTAACTCCATTGACAAACGACATGAAATACATTAGACTTGACAGTGGATGTTAGCAATAACAAAAGATTTTGAATTGAAAATTTCGTAACTCACCTTTCCAAGCACAAGATAGATTCCTGCCGAACGAGGACCTGTTTCACCCAACCAGCAACGAAGTATTTATAAGCCTCCAAGCTCTTGAAGTTTTTCAAATTTTCATGGGAATAGGCTGATTTTGTGTGGACAAGATAATTGTAAATATCAGCGTAGCAGATGTCAGGCAGACAGGGCGAAGACAGTGGGTCGAAAAACATCGATTTGGGCATCAAATATGGATCTGGCGACTGTATAGAACGAAGCTGAAATGCATTTTAAATTCCTCGATCAATTGAAAACAATGCTAATACAGAGACAAAATGACGGACAAGTGGGCGGAACCACACAGCGAGCACGTGGTTTTGTGACGTCGGTGGGTAGGGTATATAGAGCAATTCATGGAAGCCCCGGTGTTATCTGACGCTGTAAACTCATTGGATGCGTTGCATAAAAGGCGTTATGTGGAAAAGCTTCAGTTTATCCATTCGCCAGATTCATATTTGATGTCTAAATCGATGTTTTTCGACCCGCTGTCTTCGCCGTCTCTGCCAGACATCTGCTACCCTGATATTTACAACTATCTTGTCCACACAAAAGCAGCCTATTCTCACGAAAGTTTGAAAAACTTTAAGAGCTTGGAGGCTTATAAATACTTCGTTGCGGGTTGGGTGAAACACGTCCACGAAAATTCGGCAGGAATCTATCTTGTGCTCGGGAAGGTGAGTTACGAAATTTTCAATTCAAAATATTTTGTTCTTGCTAACATCCACTGTCAAGTCTAATGTATTTCATGTAATTTGTCAATGGAGCTAGGGCTTTTAATGTTTATATGGTTTAGCGATAGCACTCTCACTCCATAAATATAAAAAATGTAATAAATATGAAGTGCGATAGCACTACTCCAGATTGTCCCTTGTTGAATTTATTTTTTGGCTTTTGACCTCAATAGTGAAATTGTAAATTAATTGTATGACAACTGTCTTATTATCCCCTTATAATGATATATTTTCAGGTAGTTAATTCACAACGTCTGAGTGTATGTTGTCGGCGATTAGCCTAGCAATGATCTTAATTGTGGTTGCCAGCCCAAAACCCTCTAAATATATATTAAATGCATCTTACCAGATATAAAATGACTACTTCATAATCTGTGGTAATCGTTTGGAGCCCAGTTTTCTCGTCGAATTGCAGCAGCCCATCTCGCTCTCCTCTCCGGGTCTCTCGGAATCCGGTAGAACTTCCAAGTCTCTCCGTCTATCTTCTCTGTTATTGCAACCGACCGCCACGCACGCATTCACCATTTTGATTATTAATGTTAACGAGCAGAAAAACACGCCATAATAGGAGGAATTTACGTAGCGGTAATGCATCAACAGTGACGAGTTGACGGACAATATGGCGCGGGGGCGTGGTTGTGACGTCATATGAGTAGGGTCTATAGCTAATTAATATGCTCACTCGCCACCCTGTGGTCTGGAGTGTGAATTGCAACCTGTCAAAATGACGGATGGACTTCAGTTTTTTCGGTCACCGTTTTAAAAAACCGGTCGACGACGGAAAATATTCGGTTAACGCGACTCCTGTTGAGGATGTACAAGTATTTTTCTGAAAACACCAAAATTAGTGACTGTTAATAAACCTTCAAAATGGGGGATAGGAGGACATTTTGCAGGTCACGTGCACCATAATAGAAATAAAATAGTCAATAGTTGCATGCAGGCTTGCAGCAGCTGTACAGTGCAATATACAGCAAACGAAGTACAACTTCACCTTTGATGATTTTATTTGGCTGCCCACAAAGCCAACCTATAAATTCTCACTTAACCCCTTCATGCATAATTTTATATTATATATTTTTAAAACGTGAACATCTTTTAACTCATTAGCTGCCATTGATAATGCTAGACGTCTAATCTATTTTGACTGGGAGGGGCGAATGAACAAATGTTCATGATGAACACTGAAAGATGAGCATTCACGTATGGGGCACCATTTGTAAAGCAGCACATGCTGAAGATGACGGCAACATTTTGTCAGATCTAGCGCTGCACAGTGTTTAAAATGGTGTGAAAATTTTTGAGTCACTCTTCCATGCACATTTACTGTAGAAGCCATATTCACTGCATCAATTTGTTTATTTTGAAACTGTTATTGCCACAACCCATGTCATTAAGTATTGTACTATCAATGTGCGCCTAGATTGGCAGTGCTACTGAGTGCACCTGGTGGACATACAGTTTTTACCATAGCACGCCGTAGCATGAGCTGCATTGGAAAGGGAACTGTTTGCTGAACTACTGGAATAAATCAACCAAACCAAAACCATCCATGTGGGCAGGTCATTGCCGATAGCCTATGCGTACATTCGGTTACGAAGGTGTACTCCGTATTGGCGTGATTTGGAGTTTGCTAAAATGCCAGTACATTTACAACAATATGTTGCAAATTAAACATTTGTAAACAATAAGTATTACACTTCAATGTTTAAATCTAGAACTAAATATCTAAATAAAATCTAAATGTGAAATCTAAATGATAGGATTAAATATGAATCCTAAATCATAAATATAAATGTGAAATCTAAATTTTAGGATTAAATATAAATCCTTAAATAAATCTTAAATATAAATCGCAAATCTAAATCTTATAAATACTAAATTAAATTTTTTTATCTTAATCTATCTTACTCTTAAATTTATATTTAACATTTGGATTTTGGATTTATATTTAATATTTCGATTTAAAAATGTATGCATCTGGATTTAAACATTTAAGTGTAACACTTTTCCCTATTGTCTCAGGAGTGATTTGTTCGAGGATTCAAGGCAATTGTTAAATTTTCGTACCATGCATGCATTTTGAAATGTTGTGAAAAAAATCATTTGGAGAAATTAGACGCTCCATAACTCGCAACATTTACGTCAAATAACTGCCAACTGCCCGGTTTTAGCTTTACCAAGAATTTAGACTGTTTTACGTCCATATCTATAAAGAATTATCGCAAGAATTGTCAACGGAAAATTCAACCTTTATCATAACAACGAGCGAACAGACTAGCATCATTCTTTGACATATTTATGTGAAGTAAACTGCCCATTTTTTTTGCTTTTAACCAAGAATCGAGACTGTTTTACATCCACATCTATAAAGAATTCAGGGATTTCAGCATTTATTCACAAGAATTATAACTTAAAAAGCTTTTTGTTTTGGACTTGTGGTAAGGCGGCGCCACATATGACACACATGCCTCCTTCCAATCTCTGGTATGTGACAGGAGCACTTGTAGCCATTTTCTCCTTCTCCCAAATGTATTTTACTCGTCATTATTAACAAGTTTTCAAACATTTTACAGCAACATCAACCTTGATTGTATGGAACCCCAAAAGGCAGACCAATTGTGTAATATGCCCCTTAAATTGTAAAATAATGTAGTGGCCAAAAATGGCACACTGACATAATAATTTAATATATGCAGGTATGTTCCGAATAAACTGAACAAGAGGCTAGAACTGGATCAAAACAATGTATTTATTTTGAATAAAAGAAACAAAAGACAGAAACGGGAAAGTGCATGTGCAGAAAATCCTTGTTAGTGGGGCTGGTATAATTTAAAAGCAAACAATTTTAATAATCAGTGGCCTGCTTAAAAGAACACGGAAAACACTGCAACACTACAAGCCACTTTGGTTAAAATCACAGCAAACGCCAGCCCCACAAACCCTATAAATTGCACAATCCCATTAACTTCATAAACAAACAAATAAAAACTATAAACTCGTAAAATACTAATTAGAAAGGGGAAAAAAACAGTGACATGCCAGGGTCCTATTAGATTAAAGAGAAATAATCATTAAGGCATGTACACAAAATATTAAAATACATTACTTAAATACCTCCTTGAAGAATTGAGAATGCACACTTTGCTGATGAGGCCCAACGGGTGCCTGGATGCTAAAATTGAATGCCCAGATTAAGTTAATAACTGTGACAACAATTTCAAATAATAGAAAATATTACCTTCTGCTATGTCTATAGTGAGTATAGATCCACGAAGGCCCGACGCAGCAGTCTTTGGCGTCCTCGCTAGCGCACCTGTTGTGAATTGCTCTCTTAATCATGGGCTTGCCTCAAGAAAAGTGAGTCAGCGCCCCTTACCTTTAAGCAGTACTTCTCAAATAGTGGGGCGCGCCCCCCTGGGGGGGGCGCAGAGCAATGCCAGGGGGGGGCGCATGAACATGTTTTTTTTTTGGGTTTTTTTGCCGTACTGGAATAAAGTGTACTTGCACATCCACTCAGTAGGTGGCAGTGGCGCTCTCATTTTCAGAGTGCGCGCAGTATTTTTGAACTAAGGAAGAGCACTCAGCACACACAGACAACAGATATGAAGAGCAGTGTGCCACCGCCGTTTGCGAAAGCCGTTTTCCGACCTGACTCACTCACGCAGCGACCCACTGTCTTGTCCGGTTCTCACGTCACCGCCCGAGAAGTGCCATTTTCGGCTTGGGATCGTCACGACGACTGCCCTCACCTACGGTTCTACCTCGGCCGCCGTGAATGCGCTTTTTTCGTGCCGTTTGCCTTTTAGCTTTGACTTTTAATACAGTGGGTGATGATGAAAGACCACTGTTTACTGTGTCTAAAAATAATTATAGCAGACAGCAAGAAGCCAAATCAATTAAGACGCCACTTAAAGACATTAGACCCCAATCTCATTGTTAAGCCGCTTGATTTTTTCAGTGAAAACGTGCCGAATATTGCCAACAATCGTCCTGCTTTGTCAGTGTTATATCAGTAAGCCAGTGAGCATTGTTAGCATGCTAATAGGGAATGGGACGTACTACGTCACTGTTTGGCTAGGCCGCCATGTTGGCAATATGCTTCCGGCAGGCTCAATGGGGATTGTAACGTGTGGTAGTGCTAACCTAATTCCTTCGGTGTATTAGAAAGAAAATATGGGTGTGCATTGTTGTGTCACCGGGTGCAACAGTGTCTCCTGCGACAAAAAAAAAAAAAGGGCGAGGAAAACTGGACTCACTTCTCACCGTTTTTCTGCATGGAGGGCCAAATATCAGATCACGAAGGCACGACGGATGGCTGGGTTGCAGCGGTTCGTCGGAAAAGCATTTCTTTTGATCATATTTCTGCTGGAATGAGAGCGTGTTCCCGTCATCTCTACTCTTGTAAGTAGAACGATTTATCCGTTTTGGTTTCAATACGTTTTTTTATTTTTTTTTACCGTTGTGTAAATCTGCCTCGGTAGCAATGCTAACCTACTCCTCCTCCTCACCTACCTGTTGTGTTACTAGGAAAACCTGCATATGAAATGCTGACAACACATCCCGATTGGTCACCATATCTCTTCTTGGGTTATTCCGAGGTCAAGCGCACCACATCGGAGCGTTATGAGAGGTTGGAAAGGCGAAGAGTGCACGCTGAAACTTCAGTTTGCTCTGCTCTTACAAACACGATCCCAAGTGTTGTTGTGAAAAGTCAATAAAATATGAATACCAAAACATGACTTGAACAACTTCCTGACAAACTGTAACTGCTTGTTGTTTACTTCAGGTCTTCATAATAAACAGGTGTAATAATTACAAAGTCAGGTGACTTAATTTTGTTATTCTATTTGGAATATGCATTGACAATGTGTGGACAGTGTTGTAGACAAGAACTGGGACTGATAAGTTGCAATAGATTTATTTCAAGTAATGCAACTTCTCCAATACAATATTTGAGCTGACAGTTTAAAATCTTTAAATTAGTGCAAACAAGGCCCACCCTCTGATAGGGTCAGCAAATATTATATAATTATAATATATACAAGTTTAACATAAATGTGTCTTTGTCAAAGCAGTTTAAAAACTATTTACTGGCCTTGGGTAAATTGCCAGACAGAATAAATATGTGGTTTAAAGTTCTTGCATTTCCATTTTAGGTATTGCAAGTTCTCCAACACAATATTTGAACTGACAGTTTAAAATCCTTTTAGTGCAAAATGGCCCACACTCTGACAGGGGGTAGCAAATATTATAATACATAATACATTATAAAAAGCTATATACTATATAAATACAAGATCACAACAAAACCTGTATTTTTCAAAGCAGTTAAAAAAACATTCAGTGGCCTCAGGTAGATAAAGGTGTATAAATATGTACATTACAGTTCTTGCATTTCTATTTTAGGTATTGCAACTTTTCCAACACTATTTGAATTGACAGTCTAAAGTCTACATTAGTGCAAACAAGAATAATTATAAATAATAATAGAATTTATCAATTCAACATTACAATGAAACGTGTCTTTGTCAAAGTGGTTAAAAAAAACAACACTTCACTGGCCTTAGTTAAATAGCCAGGCAGAATAAATATGTGCATTAAAGTTCTTGCATTTTCACAAGTTAAAAGCCCGCAGTTTATCAGCAAGAAAGGCAGACCCAGACGACGTCTGCTGCAGGGGCTTGTTTGATTCCGACACAAGACAAATGGAACCACTCAATTGAACAAATTTTCTTTGTCAAATAATCCAAGAAGAGAGATGGTGACCAATCGGGATGTCTTGTCAGCAGGTTTACCTAGTAACACAACAGGTAGGTGAGAAGGAGGAGTAGGTTAGCATTGCTACCGAGGCAGATTTACACAACGGTAAAAAAATAAAATAAAAAAACGTATTGAAACCAAAACGGATAAATCGTTCAACTTACAAGAGTAGAGATGACGGGAACACGCTCTCATTCCAGCAGAAATATGATCAAAAGAAATGCTTTTCCGACGAACCGCTGCAACCCAGCCATCCGTCGTGCCTTCGTGATCTGATATCTGGTCCTCCATGCAGAAAAACGGTGAGAAGTGAGTCCAGTTTTCCTCGCCCTTTTTTTTTTTGTCGCAGGAGACACTGTTGCACCCGGTAACACAACAATGCACACCCATATTTTCTTTCTAATACACCGAAGGAATTAGGTTAGCACTACCACACGTTACAATCCCCGTTGAGCCTGCCGGAAGCATATTGCCAGCATGGCGGCCTAGCCAAACAGTGACGTAGTACGTCCCATTCCCTATTGCAAAATAACTCCACACCATTGCAAAGGAGGTAAATACTGTGAGCAGCAAAAATAAAAACTGTCCTGTCCAAGGACACTTTTCCCCCCCCTTTTATTCAGATTTGTTTTTTCGGTCAAATTTTTTGGCACATTGTCCTCATGAGTGAATGTTTCTAATCAATTTTAATTTGGTATTATTTACTGATTTTATTACATTTTATTTTTCTGTATCAAATGGTCAAAAATGTACCTTGAGTGTATTTTTTAGTTTGGATGTGACTTTTTTTTTTTTTTTTTTAATTCAGGCAAATTGATGCACGTCAAGTATTCTCTGTTACAAACAAAACAATGTTAATAAAGTTATACTTTATTATAAGTTGATCTATGTTACTTTTTTTCTTTATTAGAAAAAAAGGACACAATGTTAGGCAGATGCGTATTTATAATAGTAATTTTATAGACAAATGATACCATTTACAGTGGCGGCAGAGAGTTTGGGGGGGCGCGAAACATTTACGTCTTCCTTAGGGGGGCGTGACAGAAAATAATTGAGAAGCACTGCAATAAAGTGAGATTATTATGAAAAAGATTTTACAAGATAAACGCATTTTTCACATTTTAAAATTTTTTATACCTTTTTCCACAATAGCCCTTTTATTTCATTATGTCATTTTTCAGCTCAATTATACTTTCGAGATAAAAAGCATTTTTCACAAAGAATTTTTTTTCATAATGTCTTTTCCGCAATGGCATTTAGATTTCATAATGTGGTTTTTCAGCACAATGAGATTTTACAAGATAAGCAATTTTCACACTTTTTTTTTCCCATACTGTCTTTTTCCACAATGGCCTTTATATTTCATATCGTTGTTTTCCAGCACAATGAAGCGAGTGCTGTCAGTCAAATACATTATGAAAAAAATTAATCTGGGGAGAAGTGTTTCTTTTTATATTTTAAAATCTCATTGTGTTGAAAAAACATTATGAAGTAAAAAGGATATTGTGGAAAAAAGCATTATAAATTTGAAAAAAAAAAAAAAAACACTGGAAAAAAGCTTTTTATCATAATATAACCTAATATTGCATTATTTTACATTTTGAGAGCCATATTCCACAATTTGTCTATTTTTTATCAAAAGGTATTATTCATTTCAAAATACACTAACAAAAATTCAATGTTATGTATAAATTTAGATTATTATTATTTGTATTTAAAAAAAAAAAATCTATTATGACCTCACAGCTTTACTCGTTGGCTGCTACTGATGGCAATACACGCCCAATCCATTTTAACTGTTGAAATAGATTAGACCTGTATTGTCGTCAATTGGTGATTTCGTTCATTTCCTTCTATTACTAACAACCACAACACATAATCTATGACCTTGTTTGGCAGTGAATGAGTTAAACTAGTGATAATTTTTGAATGGATGTCCAATGTAGTGCCACCTGTCCTGAAAGGGTTAAGATTTTTTTTTTTTTTTTTTTAATGATTAGTAATGATGAATAAATAAAAATAAAAAGAAATTAAATAAAAGACAGAAAAAACAATTAGTTGAATAATTGGAAGTTCTCAAGTAGGATGTCCAGAGGAGGTGGCGCCAAAACATGATGACGTCACAAAGAGACGAACTGGCCTTTGATGTCACGTGAGCATCTCAACAGCATCCAAACGAGCAGGTGGAAATCCGTCAGATGCTGCATTCGAGCGCAAGCGATTCATCGGAACATAGGCACGCGACTCATCTGGAGACATTTCTACCATGGAACACCTCACGTCTGAACTTTCTGCATTCGTTGAATGGCTGGGAGGTAAGTTTGATTAAACTTGTTTTATTTGCCAAAACCTTTTTGCGTCGTGCCTAATTGTTGTGAACTTCACCGTGTAAATTCGCGTTTTGGTCGTCATGCGTTCACGGAAAACTTTTCAATAGCTTAACGCTTTACAGTTAACATTTAGCAAACTTTTAACTGTCATTCAGACTCGCCGAGTCAAAAATAACACTTTGAATATCGCGTCACGTGAAATCGTTTGCACGCTTACTACATTTTAAAATTTAATATGACAATATACATGCATATTTTCGTGTTTTTCTGCGCGTCGGTGATCATTAATCCTCGCTTTTCGATCGATGCATCGCGGTTGTCCACTTCAGTTCAAATTTAAGAACGTGAACGTTATTCATGTCTACTGTAAAAATGAAATTTACGGGGAGGTTTATATTGTGTTGTATGTTCTATCATTTGTACAACACTTTTCAGGTTAACGTTTAGATTGCCGTTATCTCGAGAAATTTGTTCAATTGAAATATTTCTTCACAATAAAGCAGGCAATGAAATTTGCGAATAAACTGCCACCTAACCAGGATTTTTGTACAGCAATCATCCGTTAAAAAAAAAAAAAGAATCCTGCGAAATCCTGAAAAGAACTCTTCTATTTTATGAAAAGCGTTTTGTGGTTTTGCCTTTCACCAAATGCCACATGAATGGATGTAGATAAAGATCATTATAACATTATATATATATATATATATATATATATATAACATTATTTTAAGTAAATAAATAATCTTCTGACTTGTGCAATTGTATGTTAAAATCCGCGCTTTCGACTCATGTTGAGGGCAGCGCTCTATGTCAAATACTTCATTTTTTACGGTGCTTTAAAGACACCACATGATTGAACAGGCTGGCGTGAACATAGAGCGGCAACCTTGCGTCTGATTGGTATAAAAGGAGTAATGTGATTTTGTTGCGACGTCTCATTGGTGAAATTGATAGAGCTACTCTAGGCATCGCTGGCAAAAAATGAATAAATCAATCTAATATGTTGAGTAAAGAGGAAAAATGTAATGACTCTTGTGTAAAAGTAACAGAGTAAGGGTAGTGTTTTTTCTTCACAAATCTCAAGTAAAAGTAAAAAGCATAGCTTGGTAAAACTACTCTTCGAAGTACATTTTTCTCAAAAAGTTAATCAAGTAAATGTCACGGACTACATGTAATGTGTTACTACCCACTTCTGATCATTGGTTGCTCATCCATGTTCTCTTCTCTTATTGACTGTAGAGTACCTACCAGAGCTTACTGCTGGTTCATCAGAAGGCCGAGGCTCTGCAATAGGGATGACTACTTCTACTGACATGGATTTGAAAATGGACAACGCTGAGAATAAAACAACTAACTGGCTGCAGCTGTTGCGCAAAACAGACAGCAACCGCAAAATGGTCATTGCCTCTCTGGCTTTCCAAAAGACCTGGGCACAGGTAGGTAGACAGTTTTGGAAGCCCCCCCCCCCCCCCCCTAAAAAACTTGGTTCATACAAATTATATGCACAATCATACTTATTTTCAACTTACAGGTATGTCGTCTGCTGGAAGGCCTGGAGCACGAGTATAAGAGGATGGAGGACTGGTGCTGCCCAACAGGCAAACCTGACTCCAGCGCTCAGTTGGACCATGTAACTTCCATAATCAGTAAACACCTGAAACAGAAGGAATTCTTCCTCAAGGTTGAAATCACACCATTAAATATTTAAGCAGAGTTCATACAATGTTGAATGTCTAATCTGCTGTAATTGTGTTTTCCCTCATTCAGGCCTGCACGTTAACCAAGGGCATCGCAGGGATCTTCTACCAGTACGTAGAGAGGAACGGTGCTACAATGGGAAGGCTCAGTGACGACCAAGAAGAGCATTTTACAGGTCAGTTTGGAGGATAATAGTTTCTTATCTATATATAGCTCTAAAGAGCACTCAAAGTTGATGGGCGGAGCTGAAATACCCAATATTAGTAGTTTGATTTTCTATAAGTAATAATTTTCTAGCATTAGTAACAAATCACAAATGTAATGAACAAATAATGCTGTAATTCGCCAAAGTGAGTGGGATTAACAGAATTTAAAGATTATTTAACGTATGTAAAAATTAAAAAAAAAAAAATTATTTAAATGGTTTGTAGTTTTTCTCTCAACTATCACTGAAGAGTGTAGCACTTTGAGTTTTGCCAACTACCCAGTAAGGTAAGTAGCTATTGGCGATCCTAAAAGTTTCATCACTAAATTTGCATAACTGCCAATTTGCATTTAATTGTAATGGACGCTGGAGGAGAGAGGAATCAAAAAGTGAGTTAAAAAGCACCCAAAATAAGTTTAGAACTACAAATGAACGCTAACATTTTTTTTAACATAGCCAAGCTAAATGGACCAGAAGTCGCTTGCTGCTTATGACAAAAAAAAAAAGTCGCCAGATTTAGCGAGGAAATTGCCAAGTTGGCAACACTGAACACTATAAAACTCACTTACACTTTAATAAATGACACTTGATTCTAAATATTTTTGAATAGAGGAACGTTAAAATAGCACTATGATCTCTTACGTTAACGCTCAAACTGCTTGCCGAAGGCACTAGGAAATACAGTATATTAGCTGAATTTTACGGTAATGATTTAAATGGAACATCTTGCATCTATATAATATTTTGTGTGTTTTTTTTTCTTTTTATAGGTATCTTGAATGATTTGTGTGTGAGAGAGAACCGTGTCCTCAGTTTATGAAATGCCAGAAAGCGGCAACTGGACCAGTGTCTGCAGTTTTTGGCGTTGGAACGCCGTGCCATACAGGTGACTGAGTTAGAAATCATTAGTTTCAACCAGTCAACATTGTGTGACTTGACCAAAAACATAACAACTTTTTGTCTTTAGGCCCAGAAGAGAATACAAGAAATGGGCGAGGTTTACCTGTTGATGCACTACTCCACCGGCTCAGGCATCGGCTTCAGGCAGGAGCTGCTGAAGGAGAAGGAAAACCTTAACATCATCAGCAAGGTGGGTTCGGCGTCACACCCTCATCTCAATGTTTGGATGCAAGCATTCAAAAATGGTCTTATTGGCTCCTCCACAGCAAATTGAAGAATGCGTTAAGCTTCTCATCCAACTGGCAGACGGGTACTGCGCAAAAGGACACAGCCATGCCGGCAAGATGAAAACATGTGTTTTGGCAGTCGACCGGTGCTACCAGGATTTGAACCGGCGAATGGGAAAGCACCGCTGCAGCTTGGAGAAAGTAAGTCTAATTTGACAATGATACCAGCTATGAAGCTTTTTCAACGGTGTACAAGCTACACAAGGGGTATGATGTCTATCACTGTCAATGGGAGTGAATGAGTTCAGGGCAACTAGCAAATAAATAATAGGGATATCGCAACAAATGTATTTATAGTGGTACTCAGAAAATTCGAATATCCTGAAAAGGTTGTTGGACTTCTGCAATTCAACTTAAAAGATGAATTTGACATATTAAATGAATGAATAAAACGCAAAAGATTGTATTTTCGGCTCAATAAAATTTTTCTTCCATGTTAATTTTCCAAAATATAACAACTTTCACTTGATATTCTAATTTAAATTTTTATTGCGCATGCGCAGTAGTTCCTTCATTATAATTGTTGATTATTATTAATAAATACAAAAATATATAAATACATGTGCAATAATCTTATTGTAACATGTATTTGTTACATGTTTTGATGCATTTTTATAAATTATAAAAGATTTATGTCTGAATTTTGGGGCGCTTGGAAAAGATTCGGGCATTTACAATTACGTGTCTCTACTTACAGATGCAGAACCAATGATTTTTTTAAATAGAGGTACCACTGTACATTGAAGTACCTTTGATCTATAATGCAACAATAAAACATGTACAGAAACTAATCTTTGACAAGTTATTGAAATAATATAAAATGAAGAAAAATTAAGAATCAAGGATAAATGAAGAGAGAAACAAAGGAGAAACTCAGGAAAAATAATCTAATAAAGTGCTGAATGCAAACAGCATTTTCCCAAATAAAACTATTCAAGTCATCTGGTGAAAATTCTTCTAGTTTTAATATTGCGATATACTGTACATCGCAAACCCCTAAAAAGTCACAATGTCAGTTTTTTTCCAATATTGTTCAGCCCTAATGTAGGCTGAAGTCAAGCTTATTGTGCGTGCGTATGATATTTTCATAATTTGCTGCGGGTCAGTAAAAACTGGGCAGTTGGCCCACGGGCAATAGTTTGGACACCACTAATCTAAATAAAAGTGACTTTACTGACTAAATTGTTATAACTTTTAAGACTGCAAAAATCATTTAGCATATTACTAACTCAAAACAATAAATTACTCCCTGTTTCTTGGTCTGTTTCTAGTTGACCGGCGCTAAGTACTCGGCTGCCCATTACCCCAGGAAGAAGAAGCATGAAGGTAATGGTAAGTTAAATAAGGTCTTGTTTTGGTGTAGGGCACTTTTACAACTGTACAATGGAACCTCTGAAATGGAATGTTCCAAAAGTGATACTGTGAAAGCCAGCTGAAGCATTTATTTGATATCCTTAATATGGTCTATGTACTAGCAGACTCTTTGGCCTAACTAATAGGACAATTAGTGCACTAGTACCATGATGGACGTGCTTTTTGGGTTTTTTTTTTTCCCTCCTACGCTATGTTATTTCTGCACACAAATAGAACACCTACCATATATACTAACGTAGAGGTCGCACCCCTAGTTTGTAGTTAAAAAAGAAGGCATTTTACTGTAGATATAGGTTGCAATATAGACAGTTTTTGGGCCAATTGTCTATACCAATATGACTGAAACACAAAGCACGGTACATTTTCTTGTGATTTAAAGACTATATTTTCATTATTTGACACTTGCAGCTTTGTCTGTTGGTTGTATATTATTTGGAGCTTAACTTGCCTGTATAGTTAGCGTAAGTAGCTAATACTAAGTTGTATGCTTTTAAAGTTTAATGATGGTCTAAATTGGGAAATGGTCAGAGAGAGGACAGCATGTCGGGCGTATAGAAAAATGTCATTAAAACAATTGCGAGTGTATACAGTACATGTTTATTAGACAAGCAAAAATTATTATGGGTCTTGTACTCTGATCCTCAAAGATTTGGACGTTCCATTGTACCACACCTGTAACTAAAACATTTTTAAATTATTTGCAGCTATTCCTTATTTCATTGTTTTTGACACAAAGTTGATTTTTATTCACAGACATCTTGCACGGAAACGGCATGATGCCAAGATCGTGTCGCACACTCAATCTGTGGGTGTAAAAAAATGATGTAAGAACGAGCGGAGTTGACGGATGTTTTGTCTTTTAGGTCCCAGTTGGAAAAAGTGGCTCAACAAAAGTTTGTGGTGGCCAAACCATAATTAAGAAGTACGGTGGCTGGCAAACAAGTACATGAAGAGAGGTTTGGTGAAGAGATCCCCTCTCGGGAACCAACTGTAAAATGTAAAAAAAAAAAAAAAACGGCTGTATAGCTGTATGGTACCTTTCCCAAAGTTCCGGAAAGTTTATACCCATGAATCCCTCCACCAGCCCACACAACTTTTTAAATGAACGGCGTGTCATTCTGAAGTTTTGTTTCCACTCGAAAAGTTAAAACAGCAGCTGATCTGACGATCGATCTCCATGTTTTGCAACGTGACGCTTTGTTTTGATTAATCTGCGCATGTCAGACGGCAGTTGTCAAACGTCCTTTCGGAATAAAGGCAGACACATGTAAACGCTGGATCGGAATAGATGAAGTGACATGTAAACGGCTGATCTGAAATTTCCATTCGGAATTATTTGAATCGGTATGAATAAAAGTCAGCATGTAAACGTGGCTAGTGTTTTTTGCATTGAAATAACACTGACAAATAACACAGTCTTATTTTCGAGGTCTAGGCGTTATACCCATTCACGACGCTAGATGGCGCGAGATATCATTAAAGCGATGTTGTGTCATGACAGATCTCGGCTACTCTCAAATTTAACCAGTTTGCATTATTTTATTGCAATGTTTTTCCTTATTCAGATTTGTTTCAAGACTACAGTTACAGTTAGACTTCACTTTGATGGTTAATGCAGTTACTGCAATTTTGTTGTTTTATCACAATAGATTGGTTTGTTTACATTTCAAAAACCAGAAGCCATTCATTTACGAATGTGATTGCACTTTAGTTTACATATTTAAATGTTCAGATATTAAGATTTGAATGAGGCAAAATAACATGCTTTTTCTCTCAAATATATTGTTTTAATTATTTGTTTCAGATGTACTGTAATTATTTTCTGTAATAAAATGGTAAATGGTGTTATACTTATATAGTATGGAGGACCAAAGCTGCCAAAATTAAAAATAAAAGTAATTAAAAATAAATCAATAAAAGGCAAAATATAAACGACTATAAATACAAAATAAGAATTAAGATACAAAAACTAAAAATAAATCCAAAAATAAATATGGAAATAAATAGCTAATTAAATAAAAGTAAAAAATAAAAATGAATATATATACAAAAATAAGAAATTACATTAAAAATGTAAGAATAAATACAAAAATAAATGTGGAAATAAATACAAAAATAAATATATTGATTGAAATAAATGTCAATCAATAAATAAAAGCGCTTTGCCTTATATTTACTTATTTCATTGTCAGCGCCAACTTGCAAGTGGAAATGTAATTCAAATGAGGGGGCGTTCCTAATGGTGCCATGGGTTGAACTATTCGCTTATTGGTTGATCGACATTCGATTTCTGAAATCTACTAGCCATGCCTGCCACAGATGACAGAACGTGGGTCTGAAAGTCAGGGAAACAGCCTACCTAGTTTAGTAGTCCTACTTGGTGAGAAGTGAGAGAATATGCATTATCCACCGCCGAATGTCAAAGCATGGTATAAGGTGAGTTTGTATGACAGTGGCATATTTTAAAATGAAAACTTGGTTATTCGTATGGCATGCTGCACTCTCTATATATATCTGACTGCTACTGGTATCAAAGCTACTTGTAACTGCTCCAGTGTAGCTTAGCAGAAGTTACAACTAAGTTCTCATGAAAGCAAACGATATTCCTGCTCACCATAACATTGTTTTTAGAGTCTCTGACTTGAATAATTCCACTGACATCGCAACGTTGGATGCTGGGTGATTACAGGGATCCCAGGATCTCATCCAAATTCTGGGTTCAGAATGATGCAAGGACGTCTCAGGTTCCGACGTACAAAGGTTCAGAGTAAGTGAATGTTATTAATAATTTGACTTGGACTATAGTTTCATTCATTCAAATGAAGTGTCAAGAGGAAATATTTGTGTTAAAAAAAAAAAATAACAAGCCGAATCATGACTTTGCCATCAGGGTTAAACCATTTTGTTATTTGAAGTCCTGTTTAAACACTAGAAATTACTTCTTCAGCTTTTATGCAATGCAACTTTTTAAATTGCAACTTGTTTTCCTGTTTTTTCATGGAGGACTTCGTGTGCAAGAATCCATGCCACGTCTGGATCCACCGGGAATTGTCCGCACACTACAACTACAAACTGTTCGGCGTAGATGATATTCTGTGCCAGCCCCCAACAGTCAAAGGCATAGCGATGGCAACCATAAAGTCATAAATTAAAGCTCTATATTGGGGGACTCGGAAGGAAGTACAAAAATAAATTAAGACCATATTTTTTTCACCCATTTTGGAACGATAAACCCATATACAGTATAATATAGACCATTTTAAATTAAGTTTAAATATTTCATGCTTTTATTATTTATTACGCGCTAGGAATCTAATTCATTTAGATTTGGAGTGCTTTCGCTGCCAGCCTCTCCCAGTCAAAAATTGATTGGATGTCAAGCGCTGTCAATGGCAGCCAATGAGTTAAATGTTGATGTTTATGGCTTGCAAAAATAAGAAACCCTAAAATTTTATGTCTCAGAATTACGAAAAAAAAAATTCTGGGCCCTGCAACACATTGTCTGTTATTGCAGAAATGTTGGTATAGTTTTAGTTGCCACTTCTGGGAGATGATTGGATGAAATTTTACCCATCAAAATCAAATTATGAGGTGTGGCACGCCCTCTTTGCTTATTGGCTCTTTGAAAATGGCTTAACAAGTTCAACTTCAAAAGGGATAATGTAAAGTGCACATTTCTAATCAAAAACATAACATAAAAAAAAACAAAACAATAAAAGCATGAAATATCCCTGACCAAAAAAGTTAAATAAAATTATATAAATGTGAACACTTTCACAGTCTAGGGCTATGCACACACAGATGAGGCTAATCAATAACTAAATTTGCCATATACGATGTGTGCATGTTTAGTTATATTTTAGGACTAGTTGGTTCAACTTTAAATTACATATTTGCATTTTTATGTGATGGTCCACATGGTCATCCACCCATGTCGATGTCAGTCCCAGAAGTGCAGCTGCGACAGGCCTCGACTCCTGAAGAAATTCAGCAGATGTCAGAATTTTCTAATGTATTGAATGTCTACAACGAGACTATCCATCCTGCGTCAAATATTTGGACTTGTTTTAAATGACAGCATAGAATGTTGGTTGTCGTTGATGTGACATTACCTCAATAATGTGAAGAAATAATAAAGGCAATGATTGTTTTTCTGCAAAGTAATATTTTATTGATGACCAGTGTAATACAATACAAATGATAAACAGGCAATTGATGTACAAAAAAGGACTTCCAGCACAATTAAACTCGTTCATCAAAAAAATTGTCCACTGGACACCAACATGAGCCACTTAAGGTCAGTAACTTTTTCCCCTAATACTGGCCAACTGCTCATCATCAGCATTCCCTGAAATGTAAATTTATTGCGTCTTCGGGGAGCTTTAGGGTAAAAAAAAAAAAAAAAAAAAAAAAAAAAAAAAAAGCACGTAGATAAGTGAGGACAAGAGATGTCTTATTGTTGAGGAACGACACCCCAACCTTCCTCAGAAGTATCTAGAAGAAAATAGATGACAACGGCAAAATGGTATAATAGATTAGCTACGAAAGCATTAAACGAGACACCAGCCGGTGCAAACAGTCTTCCGGAGCACCACACGAACTTGAATGTGTGAATTTTGCTTCACTAAATTGCGCTAACGCTAAACTATTCCTTGTGAGTTTAATGTTGTTAGCAGCTTTATCCATGTCCCGCCTTGCCTCCCCTTCCTGAGACCCAATGCAAGGTATTAGTTTATGGAAGATTATATAGATTCAACATAACTCAACTGGACTTAAGTAAAAAGTTTTTAAAAAAACACACACCAAATTACCAATTCAATACGTACCTTGTCCTCATTCAGCCGATTGCCAGCATCCCGTAGCCGCTTGGATTCCGACCTTCTCGTCTCGTCCCATTATTTTACGAAGCAAGCAAGCAGCAGGAAGGCAGACATTACTTCGTCGATCGAAAGGATCACTGAACTGGCATGTCGATCGACCAATGGGTGAATAGTTCAACACATGTAGTACCGCCCCCTCATTTGAATAACATTTCCACTTGAACGTTGGCACTGACAATGAAATAAGTAAATATATGGCAAAGCGTTTTTATTTATTGATTGACATTCATTTCAATCAATATATTTATTTTTGTATTTATTTCCACATTTATTTTTGCATTTATTCTTACATTTTTAATGTAATTTCGTATTTTTGTATATATATTCATTTTTATTTCTACTTTTATTTAATTAGCTACTTATTTCCAAATTTATTTTTGTATTTATATTTAATTTTTGTATCATATTTCTTATTTTTGTATTTATTTTCGTTTTTATTTAGCTTTTTATTGATTGATTTAGTTTTATTTTTATTTTGAATTTTGGCAGCTTTGGTCCTCCATAATATAGCGCTTTTCCACCTTTCAAGGCGCTCAAAGCGCTTTACACTAAAATTAATTTGGTATTCAAAAAGTCTTTTTTTTATACTTGAGTTTTGAAAAAGAGGGGGTTGTCTTATAATCAGGGCCGTCTTATATCTGGCCCAATACGGTATTTTACTTACAATGTGCGCCTAGATTGGCAGTGCGAGTGAGTGCACCTGGTGGACTTGACATACGGTTTTTACCATAGCACGCAATAGCATGAGCTGCATCGGAAAGGGAACTGTTTGCTGAATTACTGGAATAAATCAACCGAACCAAAACCATCGATGTGGGCAGGTGATTGCCGGTAGCCTATGCATAAATTCAGTTACAAAGGTGTACTCCGTATTGGCGTGATTTGGAGTTTGCTAAAATGCCAGTACATTTACAATAATATTTTGCAACTTAAACATTTATTTCTAAATAAGTATTACACTTCAATGTTTGAATCTAGAACTAAATATTTAATGTAAATCTAAATGTAAAATCTTAATCTTAAATTTATATTAACATTTACATTTAGGATTTATATTTAATATTTCGATTTAAAAATATATACATCTGGATTTAAACATTAAGTGTAACACTTTTCCCTGTAAAACAACAAATCCTAACTTGTAAAAAACAAACAAACAAACAAACAAACAAAAGACTTCAATTCCCAAATTTTGCATTTTAACTAAAGATGAAAAAACAATGTGATGAATTTTCCTATAAGGTTTGTTTTTCTGTTTGCAAGTGATTTTTTTTTGTTTTGTTCTACAGGTGTTTTTTCTTTGCTACGGGTTAAAATTGACCAATTACAAGTGCACAGGTTTTGTCACATTCCTGTCGCGTTTTTGGAGCCAAAAAGTTACCTGTAGCCTAGTTGTAAATAAAAAAATCCGTGTAAAATGGCAAATTTGAACTTGTAAAACAAAAAAAAAAACCAAGGTGTATTCCCAAATTTTGCGTTGTGAAATAAACATGAAAAGAACACAATGTAATAAATTGTTCAACAATAATTTTTTTCTGTTTGCAAGTGATTTTATTTGTTCTTGGGTGTTTTTCTTTGCTACTCCTTGAAAATCACCAATTACAAGTGCACGAGTTTTACCTCCCTTGTTGCGTTATTAGAGACAAAAGTCACCCGTAACCACTGATGAAAAATACTACTTGTACATCCAAATAATCTGTTGTAAAACACAATCACAAAAATATTACTCCAAGTCGTGGTTAAAAAAAAACAGACGTTAATGAATAGTTTTTTGGGTGATTTTTTGTTGTTGAAATTATCTACAAGTGTTTTCTAAGCATGTGCAGATGGATTTCTGGTGAAATACAATGTGTGTCAAAATTCTAACCAATCAGAACGGTGTTAAGGATCGCGGAAGTGGTGGGGGATCCCAACGCAGACAACAGGAAACGTGAGTGGGGTGATGCCAAGTTTATTGAACACACGATGATTACTCAGATGCAGTGACGTGCGGTCAGGGGAGGCAGGTGAGGCAGAGCCTCACCTGTCATCATGACAAAAAAATAATTATAGCATCAAATTTATATTAATATTTGTCCATTGCTCTTTATTTATGACTCATTTCAAACATTTTTTATCGTCAAAATCGCTGAATTTGCCTATTTCCTGTTCAAATAAAGAAATGAAACGAGAGGTGCGGCAGCAACGGGTAAAGCCTCACCTCTGATTGCGCAATCCTTAACAAACTGGGTTGATACATGGAATTGGAGCGTGCTGGTTGCCGTACATCTGCATGTCGCCATTATAATGTTTCCAGATACGTTTATTTGACCTGATTTTCCTCAGTCTGGCTAATGTCTTTAACCCTTAAAGTTTAATGTTTGTTGGCGACATAATTAGTTTTGCTGATGGGAAATAAAACCGCAGTGAAAAGACACAGGCTGCGGCAGATAGTACTCTGCCGCACTGCAAGGGGGCGTACGTGAAACTGGACTTTCCGTTAAAAGTGGACGCGGTTAACACAACGCCGGAGCTAAAAGGTTTGCTTCAAACTACGGGACAGAGGATAACTCGTGCTTTTCAAACGGACTGGTACACCCGAAAAGACTGGCTATGTGGCTGTCCTTCGAAAAATCGCCTTTGCTGCTTTCCCTGCCTTTTCTTCTCAACTTGTGCCAATGTCTGGACTAACACGAGATATTGTGACATTAAAAAACTACCACGAAGCCTCAGCAAACATGAGAGCTCGACCACTCACATTCAAAGCCTGTTTGCTTTAAAAACTTTTGGAAGCTCAAGCATCGATTTGGCTTTGACGAACAGCGGAAGCTCAACGGTAGCATCCTCAAAAGCTAAGGTAAAGAAAAGAGTTTGAAAGACCTCATTAATGCAACCTGCATCCTAGCTAAACAGGAGTTAACATTTCGTGGTAACGATGAGCGTGTAGCTCTTCTAAAAGTGGCATATATGTAGAACGATTACATGGTTTTGCTGAGAAAGATGAAAGGTTAGCTAGACATTTGGACACATCCACTGTGTTTTCTGGCATGTCAAATAGAACACAGAACGATCTAATTGAAGCAATCCTCTCCATTGAGGCGGAGAGATTTTTTTTTTTAAAGTAAAGGAAAATAAGGAGGACTTTTACTAAAAGGGCGTAGGTTTGCATAGGGACGGTAGGGACATAACACTACCAACTTTTCAGCATGCTAAAATTGTCCCCACCAACTTTTAAGCAACCTTACCTTTTTGCATGATATAATGTTCAGTTATATAGAGAATTTAGATCTTTCAATAGTTCCATATGTTGTAAGGATAGAATTGACCCTACCATTATTAAGTGAATTATTTTCACTATGTTTATGTTTGCTAATAAAAACCAGACATTTATTCAGGAAGTTTTCAAAGTGTTTCTTTAGTATTTTTTGAAAACAAAGGTTTGAATTGAACAGTGTATCATCTAAACCAATGCACGTAAAAGTTATTATCAGTAGATAAGGATTTATTTTGCATTGATCATTTTGCCTATTAATTAATTAGGTTCATATACATTAGAAATGTGGCCCTTTGCCCCCTTCATCCAATCTGTTTGGTCTAATTAATGTCCCGTCCCCAGCAAAAAGTGTACCTACATGCAGGTTATGCTGTTATATCGTCCCTACGAATGTTGAGACAAAACCTATGCCCTTCCAAAGTAACGCCGGTTTTTGTGGTGAAGGACAGGCGCAAGACCACAAACAGTTTTCATTTCAATCTTATTAAAAAAAAAAAAAAAAGAGCTTGGACCAAGAAAAATATAATAGAATATTTAAAAACTAAATTTTGGCCTTAAATAAAATATTATTTGTTTTTCTTTTCACACTTTTTGTTTAGCAATCTGTAATAAATTGATTAAAGTTTCAGAATTAAAAGTTTTAAAAACAACTGAATATTTCACTAAAGGTCAGAATTGAATTCTGTGGTTTTGTACACCACTCTTTACTCTCATTTATGTTGCATTAATTATAGAATGGTGACGGCCAACACATTGAGGGTGTAGAGCAAATGCATGTTATTTTCTTACTTTTACGTATCGATAATATGTACCGTGTGTGCCTGTTTTGTGAAGAATGCTGATGATATATGAAATAACCAGTAGCCAATTGAATAAGCTACCCTTTTTGGTTTATATATTTGGAAATCTGACACTAAAGGAGTCAGTGCCTCACCAACCATGAACCTCACCGCACGTCACTGCTCAGATGGACGGAGGAATTGTTGCAAATTGAATCCAACGCGGGATGTCGGCGGCTGTCGGGTTTAGCGGGTCAGAAAGATAAGCTGAGGTATCCTGGAAGCGAGACAAAGAGGTCATGAGCCGAGAGTCAAAATCAATGTGTATAATAGGGGTGCGGGATACAACTGACTGATAAGAAAGACAAGTTGATCTGGCGACGTGGTGGTGCGTCCGCTGGGCTTTTAAAGCTGGCTGATTGTAACTGCTCACAGCTGCGGCCACTCCACCCGTCTGACCTGTAATTCGGAAGGAGGGGCAGAGGCCCTAACAAACGGAGATTATTCAACCATTCAAATGGAGAGGAGGGCGGGACACACCATTGCCGATCTGCTGAGAAGGGTCTGATTGCAGCCGCAGCCACACTACAAACCACACCTCATCCAAACTACGCCCCTCCAAACTACGCCTGCTGTTGTTGTGGTGGCGCGAAGAACTTGTGTACTGTACTACAGGATGTGAAGTTCGAAAGGTTTTTGCCCTAGCCCGGGGGTCGGCAACCTGAGTTTTGAGAGCCGCATGTGGCTCTTTAGCGCTGTCCTAGTGTCCTTGAGTGTTTCAAAAATGTTTGAAAATAGAAAAAGATGGGCGGAGGGAATATATTTTTTGTTTGAACATGGTTTCTGGAGGGGGACAAATATGACACAAACAATCGTAACGCTTTCGAATGGTGTAAAACAGGTGTAGAATAAATATAACATTTCAACATTTCTGTCAACGAAGATTGTAGTCATATCCAGCAACGCACTTTTCTATCAGCAGAGTGGCTGATGTAAGAAAACCTGCGGCTGTATGATGGGCCATGGAATGGATTCCAAAGGGGAAAAAAAGAAAAAAACTTAGAACAGAGGTTTCAACATTTCTTGGCCCGAATCAATTGCATTCAATTGACTGATCAATTGTGGAAGGATTTTCTGAATGTTTGCACTGTAGCAAGAAGTTGTCAAATCACCAAAGGAGTAATTAGGAAATACATTTCCAGGGAAAGCATACTACTTTTGCAGCCGAGTACCCAGTAAGTTCGATTGCATTACTTCTGGAGCAATTAGAGGAATGCAAAAATAGTGACTTGCATCTCCAAACTCCTCCACTACTGCTGCATGTTTTGTTGCCTCCCGGGAGATTAGAAAGCGTGGAAGACCGTTCACAGATGGTGACTGGTAAATGAAGGTGTCATTCATCAACATATTAGAACACCTATTTGCAGACTACAAAACCAAAACCGAGATAATACAGAAAATCAAATCCATGCCGCTTGCACTAAGACAGTGAAGGAAAGGGCCATAAAAATGGCAGGCAACATCACCAGCAAATCAGCAAATCAAGAACATTAATTCAGAGGCACCATACCTTTGATGAGTCGTGTGATGTGATCGATAGTGAACATCCTGCGCTTTATGCAACTATGTGAACTTCGATTATATACTTTCAAAAGGGTGCTGTTTTATTTTTTATAAACGCAGGCTGCGTTTGTTGCCTAGATAAGGCGCACATTGTGCACATTCTATTTTTTTTTCTCAAATCTTCAAAATAAAAATGATATTAAAAATTTTGATTTCTTTGTTGTATTTCTTTAATTTTATCAAAACAATTAAACATAATTCATTCATACTGTAATGAAGTTAAACTTGAGGCAGCATCGTACAACAACAAGTAGTCACGTGGTGCGTCATTCTCTATAGAATGCACTGCAAGGAAAATAAACATTTAATCATGAAGGCTCCTTATGTATTATAGCCAACTTAGTCATTTTGATAGTAGGCTAATATAGATACATACAACATATGTTGTCTTCATTATAGACAAATTTTTAAGGTACTTCCGCTTTACTTCCTTATGTTTGCCAACCACTTCCGTTTTCAATTTTTTTTTACCGTTGACTTCAGTGGCGCTGGAGTGGCATCACTCACTAAAAAAACATGATTTGAAAATAACCCATCCTTCTGCCATCTTGACATGGGAAGACAACATAAAGAAGTTTCCCAGGGTGACCACAAGTAAAATATTATCGTATTTTATTGACTCTATGGCAGTGGATGGAAACCCCATCAGGAAGCTCCGAGGCATTCCAGTACCTGCACAGCTACAACGTTGCTCCTCATACACGAACACGGGAATTTTGTCTTCATGAAGGCAGATGTAGAACCAAGCCAGTGCCTCAATGTGTACCACAAAGCATGGGTGCTGGTAACACCGGGCGGAAACGTCGAAACTGCAGGCTGTACATGTGTGTGGGTCCCGGGCGTTCGTGTAGTCATGCTGCCGCTGTCTACTGGAATCAGGGAACCTCCGCCATGTTTGACTGCGAGGACCGTGTTCTTTTTTTCGCTGTAAACTCTATGTTTATGCCTTTTCCCAAAAGGTCTGACCAGAGAACATTCTTCTGAAAAGTTTTTTTTTCTTTCTCAGGTAAGTCTTGGCAAACTCCAGCCTGGCTTTTTTATGTCTCTGGGTCAAAAGTGGGGTCATCCTGAGTTTGCTTCCATAGAGTACCTTTTCATTCGGACGCCAACGGATAGACGGGTTGACACTGTTGTATCCTCGGACTGCAGGACAGCTTGAACTTGTTTGAATGTTAGTCAAGGTCTTTATCCACCATCCGCACAATCTTTTGTTGAAATTACTCCTCAATTTTTCTTTTCCGTCCACCACTAGGGAGGTTAGCCACAGTGCCGTTGGCTTTACACTTGTTGATGACACTGCGCACGGTAGACACAGGAACATTCAGGTCTTTGGGGATGCCTTGAGATTGCCCATGCTTCCTCACAATTTTGCTTCTCAAGTCCCCAGACAGTTCTTTGGTCTTCTTTCTTATCTCCATGCTCAATGTGGTACACTCAAGGACACAGGACAGAGGTTTTGCCAACTTTAATCCCTTTTAACTGGCTGCAAGTGTGATTTAGTGAGCCACAGGTAAGTAACAGGTGCTGTTAATTACGCAAATTAAAGAAGCATCACACAATTTTTCAAAGGGTGCCAATACGTTTGTCTGGCCCTTTTTTGGAGTTTTGTGTAAAATGATAATGATTTAACTTTTTACATTCTCTTTAATGTTTTTTCATTGCAAGCAAAATAAATGAAGATATTACTACCAAAGCATTATCTGACAGAATTGCAGGGGTGCCAATACTTTGGCCAGCAGTGTATGAAAGATGATGCAATGTATGGGATTGAGTATATTATGTATTGTATATGTGTGAGAGAATAAAGAAACTAATGCCAATTAGTTGTTGTTTTGAATTTTATATGAAAGGGTGAACCTGAGGCTCCATGTTCTTATTTACGATAGTAATATTATTTCGCTATTGTTATTGGGTGACGTCCTAATGACAAGCTGCTTGCCCACTGATCATTTTCTTAAAAAAACAGTACAAACTAGAAAAACTCAAAACATAGTATGATTCAGGGGGACTTGAAGGAATCTGACCTTTGAGCCAGATTGCCGGAATCATGCCAGCCAAACCGCAGGACCTGCGCTGGCGCAGCTCCAACGACCCATGCCGGCGGAACTCCGACAACCCGGCCAAAAGGCCAAACCCTGCGCATTTACCCTAGTCTTAACCACTTGTACTGACTCCATTTTGAAAGATGAAAAAAGGCTTCAAAACACAAGTCAACAATTTATTCAGGTGGACAATAATATAACGGCAAGGCAAAACAGCAACAGACCCAGCCGAGGAGGCAGACTGGTTCCAGGGTCGCCATGTGACAAGTCAACAAAAGATTCCTGAGAAAAATGACAAGGATTAGTTAAACATTCAGTCTTTTTGAAGGGTCTCGGGGTGCGGGCAGTGGGCAGAAAGAAGGGTGTGTTTGGCTGTTCTTCTGTGGCAGATTTGGTCGGTGAAATTTAAGAGTTCTTTTTGTTATTGGGTGTTGTTGTAGTACAGGACGTCCCGCCATTTGTTCTGGACCGTCCCGAAGAGCTGACTGCGGGATTTGGTGTTTCAGACGTGGGCTTGTCTTGCATTTCACACAGTAGTCAGCGTCAATGTTGCTCAGTCAGCTGCATGATGCATGCGTTGGGCTTCCGTGGTCAGAAGGCGTCATGTATCTCTTATGCCCCAGGTCAAATATATTCTGCTTGTTTTTCTTCAACTATAATATAATTATTATTTATTTTATATTGGGTACGTTAGAGTACTATAAACAGTCAAACAGTAAATACAAGAAAATATACTATTTCTTCAGACTCAACTAATAAAATGATATGCCAAACAATGGTGAAAAAAATTGGGGTACAAATGCTTGAAGTGCTGATAGCCTGTCAGGTGTAAGTGGGGTTGCACCACAAAGTTTGCATTGATTTTTTTGTATTTTGTCCTTTAATTTTTTTAGTCTGTTGAACAAATGTCAATCACCAAACTTTTAACAAAATTGCGAAAACTGGTGGAAAGGCAACTATGTAGGTAAATTGGCTTCAGCAAGGAACATCTACTAGTCATGCAGGAACATAATCTTATCCTGTGCCACCAAGTAGAAAGACCTATTCGGTTCAACATTGAACCTTTAGATGGGAGAAAATGCTCTGAAATTCTCCTGCTCTTGGGTTGTTGTTCCGTTCATGTTCAAACCACACATACTGAAAACCTAAAAGTGTGGCTTCCCTACAACTTGCACCATTTGATGTCCGTTAAGTTTAAAATGTTCATTAGGTCAAATCAGCGGTTTTACGTATAATTCAAAACATAAAAGTACAAATTCAAATAAGTGTGGCCAATGAATATTTTATATTTGGGAATTGTATTTGTATGATCATCATCAAAAGCTTTCGTAGAAAAACTGAAGTACCAAATCCTAATTTGGTCTACTAATGAATGCCCCCACAAACACATGTATAGTGGGGCAAATAAGTATTTCGTCAACCACTAATTGTGCAAGTTCTCCCACTTGAAAATATTAGAGAGGCCTGTAATTGTCAACATGGGTAAACCTCAACCATGAGAGACAGAATGTGGAAAAAAAATCCAGAAAATCACAGTTTGATTTTTAAAGAATTTATTTGCAAATCATGGTGGAAAATAAGTATTTGGTCAATACCAAAAGTTCATCTCAAAACTTTGTTATGTAACGGAGGCCAAACGTTTTCTTTAACTCTTCACAAGCTTTTCACACACTGTTACTGGTATTTTGACCCATTCCTCCATGCAGATCTCCTCTAGAGCAGTGATGTTTTGGGGCTGTCGTTGGGCAACACGGACTTTCAACTCCCTCCACAGATTTTCTATGGAGTTGAGATCCCTATGTCATTTTTCAGCTCAATTATATTTTTGAGATAAAAAGCATTTTTCAAAAAGATTTTTTTTTCATAATGTCTTTTCCTGCAATGGCATTAAGATTTCATAATGTGGTTTTTCAGCACGATGAGATTTTACAAGATAAGCATTTTTCACAGTCTTTTTTTCCCCATAGGGTCTTTTTCCACAGTGGCCTTTATATTTCATATCGTCGTTTTCCAGCACAATGAAGCGAGTGCTGTCAGTCAAATACATTATGAAAAAAATGAATTTGGGAAGAAGTGTTTCTTTTTATCTTTTAAAATCTCATTGTGTTGAAAAACAAAAATTATGAAGTAAAAAGGCTATTGTGGAAAAAGGCATTATAAATTTGAAAAAGAAAAACTGGAAAAAAGCATTTTATCATGATAATACCTAATATTGCATTATTTTACAGTTTGAGGGCCAGATTCCACAATTTGTCTATTTTTTATCAAAGGGTATTCATTTCAAAATACACCAACAAAAAATTCCAATTTTATGTATAAATTTAGATTTTTTTTTCTTAAATACAAATAATAATAATCTATTATGACCTCACAGCTTAAGATTTGGACGTTCCATTGTACCACACCTGTAACTAACTAACTAACTGTTAAATTATTTGCAGTTATTCCTATAACGGAGTTGATGGATGTTTTTATCTTTTAGGTCCCGCTTGGCAAAAGTGGCTTCACAAAAGCGTGTGGCGGCCAAACCATAATTAAGAAAGTTGGCTGGCAAAAGTACAAGAATGGTCTTGAGATAAGACTCCAAAGAGGACGATGAGAAACACTTGGACCAGCACGCAGTCAAGGTTTGGCGAAGATATCTCCTCTTGGGAACAAACTGTAAAATGTAAAAAACAACTGTATGGTACCTGTACAAAAAGTCAACTTATTTTTGTACTTTTGGGGCTTTTGTACTATTGTATGTATTTTTGTATATAGTTATGTATTTTACTAAATAAATTGCCATTGGTATGTCACCATGACATACCGTATGTGTAACAATGTTTTTGGTGTTGTTTGAAAACTTTTGTGTTAGTGCTTTTTAGGGGCCATAAAGAGTGTTTTCTGTTTTTGTTCATTTTAATTCATATATATATATATAAATATAAATAATAAGGGTGTAACGGTACATGTATTTGTATTGAACCGTTTCGGTACAGGCTGTTCGGTTCGGAACGGAGGCGTACCGAACGAGTTTCTGACGTAATGTAAAGTGCTGTCAAATTTAGCGCGTTAACGGGCGGTAATTAATTTTTTAAATTAATCACGTTAAAATATTTGACGCATTTACCGCAAGCGCCGAATGCCCGCTGATGCATCCCATAATCCCACTGTTACGTCCCACAGACTGCTCGCTAAAGGCGTAACATAAAACGAGCCACGCACACAAGTTGCAAGTGGACACAAATTTAGTCACATGAAATGACGAACAGTCAGATGACTTTTGTTAACGCTGCCTTTATTTGGTTAACAAGACTCAGGCACAATACAACACACACGCGGGTATGCAAGCTCAAACAACGGCCTAATAGTACTACCGTGTATCGGATTAGCTGCCGTAAAGCAAGTGTTGTTATTGCCGCAAATGTAAACAAAGCGGTGCATAATAGATACATGTCAGACACCAGCTAGTTCGGGTGGCCCATCAGCGGCGGTGACGTCGTCTACCCGTCCGGCGTCAATCAGCGTACGCCACGTTGGGAGGGGAGGCAGCCAGCTGGCGGACGCGGCGATCAGATGACTGACAGTCTCAAAAAAAGATAACAATTAAACGGCCAGGGCTGTCGCACCACTCAGAAGTGCAGTGAGCAGCGTGGGTAACGGTTAAATCTAAACATGGAAGCAGGTTGGCCCTCTGGGTGGGGAATTCAAATTAAAAAAAGAATATAGATGGAACATATCTCAGAAAATGTAAATAACTTGGTTTGGCTCAGCGATTGGCAAGAGGATGAGTAGGGAAGAGGGCCACATTTATGTCTACACCACACACACTTTGCACACATTATAAATAATACTGTTTCAGTTACTGTTCTAAGGCTCTGTTGTGTGTTTGTTTTTGCAGAGAAAAAAAATGTCTTCAACAGAAAGAATGTTAATGCCATCTTGTGGATTTATTGTTATACTCAACAAATACAGTACTTATGTACAGTATGTTGAATGTATATAGCCGTCTTGTGTCTTATCTTTCCATTCCCAAAATAATTTACAGAAAAATATGGCATATTTTAGAGATGGTTTGAATTGCAATTAATTAATTTTTAAGCTGTGATTAACTCAATTAAAAATTGTAATCGTTTGACAGCCCTAAATAACCCTTACTTTTCGAGGCTGTGGTCATAAAGTTTATATGAGAAACTTGAAACTGTTCAGTGTTGCAGCTGTTCAATTTTGCACATCAGATATTTTTTTAAAGAAAAAGTCTTAGCCAAAGTTATTTTTATTTTGTTTTTCAAAATATCTACATTTCAGAATATTGTATTTTCTATTTTTGAGCAGAATTCTCGCTTTGTATAGGCTAACGTTCCTATTGTTGAAAGCACAAAAGTGTGTAATAAACAACTAGCACATTTATATTTTGCATTTTGTTTTCTTACTGTAAGGAAAATGAACCGAACCGTGACCTCAAAACCGAGGTACGTACCGAACCGAGATTTTTGTGTCCCGTTACAGCCCTAATAAATAATATAAGGATTATTTAGAAATATAAGGCTTTTTTTTTTAAAGACCAAAATTAGTGACTGGCATTTTGCAGGTCACGTGCACGATAATAGAAATAATATAGTCAATAGTTGCATGCAGGCTTGCAGCAGGTGTACAGGGCATAATACAGCAAACGCCCAAGTACTACTTCACCTTTGGTTGCTGATTTTATTTAACCCCCTTTTCAGACACTGTTATTTCTTACTTGACACTAAACTGTTAAACTTCTGAGAATTTTTTAATAACAGTATTTTAATAATTCTAATTTATTCGGATGTATTTGTTTGAATACACTCTACATGTTAAAATACATTTTTAAAAAGATCAATTAACAATTTGCTGTGGATATACATTGATATTTAGAAATACTACAACCAAGCACACCAAGCAACAGTGGTGAAACGAAGCGCACGACACATGAAATTGCTGGAAAAAAATATGCAAGATTAGAAAATACCACTCTTGGTTCAGAAACAAACTATTCATTCAGGTTTCATACAATGGTGTAAATATTACATTGAATTTGAAACCAAATTAAATTAAACTGAACTAGTTCTCCACATTTATGTGCATGTTGAAGGAGAAACGATATCGTCATCGCACACACCATATAATTGTCTGCATTAGTCTAACACATATATAGTCTAACACATACATATGGTACAGGTTTTCGTAGGCACCGTCTAACTGTTTGCATTAGTCTAACACACGTAATATAATTAATCAGGAAATAGTATCATTTTCATATTTACGGTAGGACTACACTACTAATATAAAATAAACAGCACACCATAGTTTAATGAGAAGAAATAGAAGAGATACACAATGCCGTCTTATCACAGGAGTGATGCACCAACTCTGGCAAATCTGCTCTCCCAGCAAACTCCAAGGACAAAGCGCTTTGTCCTAAAACAAGCACAACCAGCCCGGACAGCAAAGTTGATAGCGGGCGTCCCAATCCGCGCACGAACCTAAGCCGCCTCAAACCGGCCAACAAGGGGAAGATCAAAAAGCAACGCCCAGAAACGCCTTCGACAAGACCCGCGTCAGCAAAGACTTCAAAAAGACTGGACACTGAGATAAGACAGATTTCTTCTGCTCGGAAACATGTAGCCTTGTTTTGGATCCAGAATTGTCCCTCCATCGTCTGTTTTTGCCTTGTTTTTTACCATTGTCGACGAATAAATTGTCAACCTGTTTTCGGCGAGTGTTCTTCAAGCTTTTGAAACATGGAGTCAGTGTGCAAAGGGTTAACACAGGAACGCGCGGAGTTTAGCTTCCTCCCGCCTGGCTCTGCGGGGGCATCAGCGACGGAGCACATTTCCGTTCTGTTGCCGGCCTCCCCGTGCAGTTTGGGCTGGGAGGACTAAATTCCTTCAGTTGGAGACCCGACGTGATGGTTTGACGACGTGATAGGCCCAGACGACGGAGGGGATGGACGAACGGCTGCGGAAGAGTCAACTGGAGCCCTTTTAGGTGCACCGCTAAAAGCCGAAAAGGTAAAAAGACGTTTTGTCATAATTTAAGGCGGGTGAAAGTTGACTTGAAGCGACCTTCGACCATTTTGTGTTTTGTCTAACGGTGAATGTTGCATTCTGGCATATGGGGAATTAGTTTGGTAACAGTAGTCTTAACACTAGAGGGGTATTTTATAGATTTGTGCATGAAGTACAACATCCATTGCGTAGTTTAGGCTGGGCGAAAGATAGATTAAAAAAAAAAAATCAAAAAACCACAAAAAAGCTATAAAAAATAAAATTAAAAAAAAAAAGTAAAATAAAAGGACAAGTTAGGTTAGGGAGCGTGGTGTCCTCTGGAAGCCGATTAAATTGCGAGAGACGGCAATTGAGAAGGGGTTGTGAGTCGCCCCCTCCCTCCCCAAACCCCAACCTTCCCTTCCTAATGCTGGTTGGCGTCTGGGCGACACAATCACCGGATGGTTGTTGTTTTCCCGATTTGATCTGGTGGGACACACGTAATATATACATGCGCATGTATGCATATACATATAAATATATGTGTATGGGATAGATATGGGCATGTATATGGAATTGTAGATTAGTGCGTGAGAACCCCCTCCGAGTGTTAATAGGATCGCGAGGGATCGGCAGTTGCAAGCTCATTGTGACTGTTGGTTTCCGATCTGACACGGGGGCTGTGGCCCGCAGTATGTGTATGCATATATATATATGTGATTAATTGCGCATATATATTTATATGGATAGACATATACTTGTCCAAAGGAAGTGAATTGACTGGCGAGGCAGCATCAGGCCGGGTCAAATTCGCCGGGACTGGAACGTGGCGGTTCCCCACCTCGCGTCTGACGAGGCGGAGGATTGTGAGCTGGGTGGCGGCGCCCTGGGGAGTGGTCCCTCCTTAAAAGATGGGTGCAAGACCCGTCGGAAGGCACACTGTGGCGTCTTGAGCCACCTTTTGTGGCTCACGAGGGCCCCAGGTTCCTACGACAAAACACTAAAGGTTAAGGCCGCGCTTGGAGTGACGCCCAGCAGCAGGAGAGCCTCGAGAGAGAAAAAACATGGCCATGAGTAGATTCGCCCAGCGGAAATATAGGTTAGGGACCCGGAATGGATGGTTGTACAAATGCACTAAGATTGACCATGACAAAAAATGACAATTAAAATGGGGAAGCCGGGGTGGACTGCCACTGTTGCTGTTTAAATGTTAAGTTGCTATGGTGTCGTGTAGTCTCTTGTTAAAGTAAGTGGACGTTTTGTTTTGCTTAGTGTTGTTCGGAATGAAGCCGAAAAAATAGGAAGTGCCCCTGTTAACGTTCTGGGAGACAGCCGTTGGCATGGCGCCTGGAGTTGGGCTGACTAGAAAAGAACACTGTGGAGGGCGGGCCGTCGGTGGCCCCTATTTGCAACATGGGGTCCTCGACGGCATCCGCTGGATTTTTTGCCAAAATTGATTATAAGGGGAGGCTAGAATTGAAGCTGGGAATTTTCCAGTCCTTGTTTAACACTTTAAGATAAAATTGAGAGCAAAAAAGGGACAACATGTAAAAAAAATTCTAAAAAATCAGTAGATCTGATTAGAAAAGGAACACAGTGTTCAAAATGAGGTGCGCGGGCCGATGGGCGGGAGGCCCCTCTTGCTCTTGTTCAGGCCAAGCAGAGCAAGGAGGGCTGAAGTCCCTGGATGTTTGGTAAAGTAATAGATTAAAAAAAAAAAAAAAAAAAAAATAGCTTTTTCTAACAAGATGTTTTTTACTCACAAAAGAATGTAGAGAAACAAAAGAATATTAAAGTGATGCGCTCAACCACGAACTTACAATTATTAGAATAACAAACATGCAAACCGTACAAGCAAAGAACACCTTAAAATTAGTAGCGGGGAATTGATATCATGGCTCGCTTCTAGTATAACGAATAGTTTGAAATTTAATTTTTAGGGGATTCGAGCATGATGAATATGGGGAAAGTGTCACTTTTGGATCACATGTTGATAGAATTGGCTGTCGTGAATTCAGCTGGGATCCAAAGAACAACAGGATAACTTTATTGATTTTAGTTTTGATATAAGAAGACAATTAAAATTGAACTAATTTTTGCTGTTATGAAAATAGAGTAGGAAATAAGTGGCCAACTTTGTCGAGACAGGCCATGACCAAAGTTAATTGACAAATTATCATATAGGGTGCGACTATAAAACATGTAACAATGCAATATAAGAATTGTAAATATTTGAGCCAATTGACATTCATAACACCCCTTAAAGTAACTAGAACATCTTTGAAGAAGAAAAAAAAAAAAAAGCAAATGGTTCTTTCATAACACTTATCACGATTCCAAATTTACATCGGAGATAACGTTCCCAGAATGAGATAAATAGTAAGTCTTATTAGTTTTTATTTTTATTTTAACTTGGATATTTGCTTTTCATTGTTGACCCTTGAAGGAAATAATTTCATTTAGTATATTTTCTTTTCCTTTTGCACTTTCGTAAAACTGATTTTGGAGTTATTTTGTAGTTCCGTTTAATTTGGAGTCTAATTTAATAATTTAAATTTAGCTAATTTAAGCTTGAGATGCCTTGCCTAAAGGGTTAAAGTTTAGGAAAGAGCAAAGTTTTAAAGTGGGTCATCTCAAGCTCAAGTCTCTGGTTGTTTTGGTAAAACAATAGATAAGACAGTCCTTCCCTAGCCACTATTGACTCCCGGAAGAATCTCCTATATGTGTTAATTTTGATATACGGGACAATGTAAAAGTGGATTTAGGTTTTTAAAAAAAAGACTTGAAAATGCCAGATTTCACTAAAATATAATCTTTTGGGGCACCTGCGGATAGAATTGGGCTATCCTTGCAAAAAAGAAATCAAGAAATGAATAAAATAAAATAAGAAAAAAAGGGGAATAAGACATTTTCACCAATTTCATGATCTGGGATGAAAAGACAAGACCAATGTAGGTAAATTTTGTTGCTTTGAAATTATAGGGGAAATTAGCAACCATTTTTTTTTTTTTTAAGAGAAAGACCACAGTAGAAATCGAATTAACAAATTACATAAGAGGGGAGGAATTAAATTTGAGAACGTAAACAAACATGGGCATCGTGCCAAATGCAAGTTATTATGCTGGGGAAATGGCTTATGTTAAAAGTTAAGAATAATACTCGAAAGATACAACGATAATTAGATAGAATCTAGAGATGAGTTAATTTAATTTCAGAATACCTTTCCAAGTCTACTGCCTATAAATACAATTTCCCCAGTATAAGACAATTTTTATGTTTTCATGTTTGATTTTTGTTTTTGATCTTTTGATGAATTATCCTCATGTGATATTTTTCCATTCCTTTGGACACCTTTATGGAACAGATTTTTATTTTTAAGGACTTGAATAATCTTTCAAAAAAAAAAAAAAAAAAAAAAGGAGGAGTGGAAAAAGTGTTGTTTGGTTCCATGTCTGTGCTAACTGTATTTTTCATTTTTTTTTTTTAGAATTTTTCTAAAAATTCTATTTATTTATTTCTATTCTTTTTCCATTTTTTATAAAAAGTCAAACTGGTTGGCTTGCATTTATTCGATTGATCCTATTCACTGGTTTGTTATTTTGCAATTATTTTCGGGGGACCTAATTGTTTCACAAAAGGGGAGAAAGATACATATTTTGAACGACATGAGGAACAAAGGAAAAGGCATCACCTTCCAAGACATAAATATTTTAATTATTGCTAAGTGGCTTTGTTTTGGATCTGAATTGGACAAGAGGGGTTTGTAAACTGGAAATAATAAGACATATAAATGTTTTTGTGTTGTTACATTGATAACCATTGAACAGTTTAAACGTGTTGTAGACAACCACACACCGTAGTAATGAATGTTTAACTCCCATCTTTCAACAAAATGATTCCTTGTGACTAGGGTTGTTGACGATCAATATTATTTATTAAGCTTATTGGTAAAAAAAAAAAAAAAATTAGAAAAAAAGAAAAAAAAAAGAAAAAAAAAAAAGAGGTAGAATCTCAAATAATGGCATTTAGACCACCATAGGGGATAGTTTTTGATTTGGTCTAGATAATTGGGGGATCACACAAGTTGATGTAAATTGGGAATGATAACATGTACTGGGTATTCATTATGCACTTTGAGTAGTAGCTATGAGTGATATAGCCATGCTTACAATTGCAATTGTGGGCATGGCTAGAGGGGGTTAAGTGGGTCAAGATAACACCAACATTACGACTGAAAGTTAATATGGATGCGGACAACTGTAAATTTTTATTGACTTGTACAGTCTGTTCAATCTAAACATACAGTTCTTAGGCCCAACAAACAATAAATTATTATAAACATAATACTGTACTATTCATAATCTCATTTAGATACATGGAGTTTGACACATTGCTTTAATAGCACGACACATTTTAGGAGCACGCAGAGGCCATGACAACGATCTAAAGTTTTCCCTGACCACATTGTTTCCCAAAAGATTTCAAGGTTTAAGGATAATAATCTGCCACATCACATGTTGGAGTTTTGAGACGGGTGCTGTTGGGACGTTTCAGGTTGTAAATTTACAAGTAGGCCCAGTTATGATAAGTAAGTATAACAAATCGGCTATTCTTAAGTTTATCCTTGTTTCTATTTATCGATCCCCTGAAACACCAGATGTGTATGTTGACAGGATGGGAAGACATTCACCCTGAACGCTAGCTGAGCTGGAGCTGGGTGTGACAAGCGGAGCCATCGCACCGGCACACGGACCACCGGTTGCGCGGGTGGGAGAAGGGATCGCCAATGGTTGGAGGATCAAAGGTTTGATTCCAGACCCCACCTATTCCCTCAGGGCTGTGACTGCGGTACCGCACGAGCCGTGAGCTGGTGGTTGTGTGAGAACAGGTGCTCACAAAATAATGGTTCATCGCCAAGGGACAGCCATCACGATCGTCCCCACGGTTTTATACTCACCCCAGCTGACGATGCTGTGTTTCGTCGAGGTGAATGTTTTCCGGTCTTTTTGAGTTTGAGAGAGTATTTAAATGTTAGAGAGATTACCGTGCCTCAGACGTCTCGACAAGCAGTAGGCAAAAAACTAAAACATGTGAGTATGTGACATATTTCAAGTACACCACATAGTCCCAGATGTATTTGATTAAGATTCTTTACTTTTATTATTTTATTTTCACTTTCTAATGATTAACTTTCCTGTAGGTACTGCATTATATTTTAGACACCTTAAACTCATTGTTTGTGTTCTACACAAAGGCAAAGTCGTTCTATGCTTTAATTAGGGAGTGTTTTAAAATGTGTTGGAGGCTCTGTATTCTTTTGAGTTGAACAGATTACAGCTACACTAGGATCCACTCGGGGGGGGGGCAACCATGACGGATCCGGACTGGGAGAAAATAAACAAATTCCCATACGACCCATGTCCTAGGAAGTGACAATTGATTATGGAAATAAATAGGTTTAGCGTCATGGTCCCTGTCGCTATAGTGCTCTCGTTTATTTGTTCTTTTTAATATTATTTTTCGCTAAAAGGTTTGGATTTTCTTTCCTTTTTCCCTTTTATTGATTTCACATGCGGATGTTGCTGTTAGAAATGTGGTGTGGAAAGGTGCCCCTGACGTTGTTGGTAAGTGGTGGGAATACACATTGTTTATGTAGTGGGGTTTATTTTTTCCGTCACATTTTTCGATCTTTTGCAGTCACATTTGGGTTCTGTAATTCCTCGACACATGTCATATAAGTTCACTGGGTTGTTTTATATTTCCACAATCACCATAGATTCATTTTTGTTCTTGGGATTTTTGTTCAACGACTACTATTTTCGGCGAGTGTTCTTCAATCTTTTGAAACATGGAGTCAGTGTGCAAAGGGTTAACACAGGAACGCGCGGAGTTTAGCTTCCTCCCGCCTGGCTCTGCGGGGGCGTCAGCGACGGAGCACATTTCCGTTCTGTTGCCGGCCTCCCCGTGCAGTTTGGGCTGGGAGGACTAAATTCCTTCAATGTGTTGTGAACCCTTCCGTTTCTGGGTGTTTGTTTTGTTTGCTTTGCTTTGCTTAAATTAACTGAAACAAGCTTGATACATCCAAATAATATTTTAACAGCTGATGACCAGTATTATTTACTCTCAATGTGTTTTCTTCAGTCAGAAAAGTAATAGTTAAAAAAGATTAATCACGATAAAAAGTGCACTATTTAGGAGTGAAATAAAAATCGACACCACTAATTGTAATGTTAGTTCATTGTGTATCTTCATTTGTAATGTTTGTTTTGTTTTTCAGTTTTGCTAAACGCACAAGTGCACTTAGTGCACTTTTTATCGTCGCTTTTTGTTACGTAACAACTGGCCGAACGGACTTATGACATACGTGATTGTAAAGAGGTGTCCCAATTCGTAGGGCTGACGTTTCAAGCCCTACCTCTTATTACTTCGTTTGAAGGGCCAAGGGGTGGGGGAAGAAAAATAGAAATGGGATGCGGCCGGCGGTGCATAAGTAATGGCCCCATTTACAAAACAAAGGCTAGGCTCGGCTTGGGGGCGGACCCCTACTTGGTAATATTAGGGAGCACCAAAACCCCTGGTACTTCTAGTGTTAAACAATTGTTTACTTGTGCCCCTTTACTTACTGACCCTAATACCGCTGTGCTATTTGTTGTAGAAATGGATGTCTCGGATTCAGGAGTGGGAGCCGTTCTTGGTTTTTCCTGCGTTGTTGTTATTTGTCATTGTATGTCTATTGTTAAATTAAAATAAAATAAAATAAAAATAAAAATTGATGGCAATAGACGTCCAATCCATTTTAACCGTTGAAATAGATTAGACCTCTATTGTCGTCATTTGGTGATTTAATCAATTTTCCCTCTATTACTAACAACCACAACACATACTCCATGACCGGACCACGGCACACCTCTCTGCGGACCCAGAGCAAATGGCACTTTTCATTAAAAAAAAAAAAAAAAAAATTTAAATAGAAAAGTGCTACTATTCTATCGCTGAATTCTGTGTCATTTTTAGTCATATACCTTCCAACTTTTGTTATCTTTATGACAACGATGCACTGATTGGCTGAGAGAGCGTGCATCGATGCGCTGATTGGCTGAGAGAGCCTGCATGCTACTAGCTAGAGTGGACCGGACCGCAGCGGTGTGAAACATGAGTCACACCCGGTACTTTGCAATCTCAGTAGAGGACCGAATCTTACAAAATGGCATGCTCAAAGTTGACCAAGAAACGTGGACATGGAAAATCCCCGTTTCAATGAGGAATGGACTGACAAACATGCGTCCATTTTACCAACTGCAAGTACCGAACCTAAGTGCTTATATGCTTCAAGACAGATGCTCTGATAAAAAGTGAAAATGTGAAACGCCATTATGTTACAGAGCACAGCTCTTTTGAAAAGAAGTTTCCTCCTAAATCAGAATTGAGAAGGCAAGAAATGAACAGGTTGAAGCAGTCATATCAAGAGTCAAGCAAGGTTATTGTTAGATCGATGACACAACAACAAATTGCAACGGAATGCTCACTCAGTGTCGTGGGTGTTGGCCAAACATAAGGAGCCATTCTCTGATGGAGAAATAATAAAAGAGTATTACTGAAGTGATGGCAGCAATGTTTGAAGCATAGGCGGAGTTTGACTTTTGGGGCAGGGGGGGCACAACATGTTGATGAACCCAAAACGCATTTTCTGCAATAAAATTAAGTTCCAAGAATTATCATTGGTTGGAAATAAGCGTTTTTTGTTTCCCATCATTTTTGAGGGGAATTCTAAATCAGGCTGCTTAGGACAGCTCAACTTTTCGCCAAGATCGTCATCCATTGAATATGGTATGCCCGCCGGTGTTAACAGGTGTTCTGTCAAATTTTGCACCCCATCAGAAATTGCAACTTTGTGTTAAAAATGGCTGTGAAAACAGCGGTTACATAGTAAACCCTTCAAATTTTCTTTGGATAAAGGAATATATACTTAAGTTTGATCATGGACGGACATGTAGAAAAGTCCTCAGACACATTCTGCCATGTTAGCTGCACACAACAACTGCACGCCACTCTCTCACTGTTAACGTATTCGCTGCATATTTAAACATGAATGTACGACGTATTCGTTTGTAACATGTATGTTTACCATGTTACTTATTTAGCACCTGGGGATAACATTGAGAATCCAACTGAATGTAAAAGTGACCTTATTCACCACCACAACAGCTTTGGGAGCAAAATTAGCATCTTTAGTGGGGCAAATTGAACCTCCGCTCAACATTTTGGCGGTGCTCTCTGGCTTTTCATGGTCCACATTTTCAATCCTTGGTTCTTGCTCAGTAGTTGTTGTCACTTTTGAAAGCTTAGGTTTGAAAAAAATTACATATCCATCTTGCCTCTTCGTTCCTTAGGTGGTTTTGGCTCAACAAAACAAATGACCGTCCAAGGTCCTAGTTGTGTTACTTTGTAGGCTTCTTAAATAAGACAACTTACTGAAAGGGTTGACGTTTTTTTACTGACAGATCTTTAGTTACAGAACACAAGAGGCATCATCAACATTAAAAGTCCACTGGCAGGCTTTTTATCAGCTGTCTCGATCCCGCTGCGTATCTCTGACTTCCGTGTGCTGTGACGAGCAGACATTACTCATCGAACATGCAGATACGATTTGCTCATATCATTACAATAGTTCCATGATCTGTTTGAAAAATAATTTGACCCATTATAAATTTTTTTTGTTCATTTCATTCATTTTTTGTTGTCTTCCTTTACAACTTCTGTAGACAATATTTTACCGGAAAATTCTTAATTTTAAAATCATATATAGGAAAGTCAATTAAATGCAATAACACTTTTCGCCACCAGGGGGGCCAAGCCCCCTTTGCCCCCCATAAAATCCGCTTATGAAGTGAGCATGCTTCTATCGGTCGGCGACTAAACTATAGACCCTACTCACCAACGTCACAGAATGACGTGTTGCTGTATCCGGCCACCATATTGTCCGTCTTTGTTTATCTGTATTCTCAATGGTTTCAATTTGTCGTGCAATTTATAGTGCAATTCATGGAAGCCCCGGTGCTTTCAGACGCTGTAAACTCATTGGATGCGTTGCATAAAAGGCGTTATGTGGAAAAGCCTCAGTCTATCCATTCGCCAGATCCATATTTGATGCCTATTTTCGACCCGCTGTCTTCGCCATCTCTGCCTGACATCTGCTACCCTGATATCTACAACTATCTTGTCCACAGAAAATCAGCCTATTCTCACGAAAGTTTGAAAAACTAAGAGCAGCACTCTAAGCAACATTACCCCGTATGACCCTTTCCTTCCAATTTTCTAAAATGGCGACAATCAATTAAAAAAAAAGTTGACTGCGATGGCCGACGCTTCAAGGATAGGTGGATATTGGACTATTTCTTCAATAAAACACGCAACAACTGTGTCTGCCTCATTTGCAAAGAGACAGTCGCTGTTTTCAAAGAGTTCGATGTGACGCAATATTACTAAACAAGACACGCTGACATGTACGACAACATTACAGGGAAGATACGCAGCGAGGAATTATAGCAACTTGAAGCAAGTTTATTTTTTCACAGCAGCAGTATTTCGCAAGAGCACGAGTGTCGAAAGAGAACGCCACAAAGACGAGACTGTTGAAATAATGAATTTAAAAAAATAATAAAGCAAATGTGACACACAGAAGGGCTTGCTAAAATTTGTTTAAATATATTGTTCTATGTAAATCAGCCAAGGTAGCCCCCCGCATTGTAACAAGTGTGAGCCGCAATGTTAACAGACCACCACCACTGAGGTGTACAATTAGTGGGTAAAGATCCGGTTTGGCTACTAGAGGGCAGCGGCAATGAATAATGACAAATTTGTTTGATTGAATGAAAAGTATATTCATGAAATGTGATGCAGAAACAACAATTTGGAATATTTACAAACACAAAAAAGTGTGTATACAATTTAAAGTTGATCAACCAAGAGGGGGGAAAAAAAACCTTCACTTTCCCCACCCCAACGTTCGTAAGTAACAGTCAAGCGCATGAATGAATGCCTTCAGTTCTATGGAGGTACAAGGTGAGTGTCCATTAGCGCTGCTTGAATAGTTGAATGAGTATTTGAAGTGCTTGACCCGAGTAGTGGGGAGAGAATAACAGGCTGCAGAGCCTTTTACCAGACCCCGACTTGACAATTTTGTTGAAGACAAGGAAAAGGACCGTCAGGCTCCTGGCTCGAGTTCTAGCTCGCCATCCTTTTGTTAGAGTGGTCCCAAAGCAGGGCAGAACCACCTGACCTACATGTACCAACCAACCCAGTAACAAAAATGCAATTATATTCACATGTTAGCATTAGCATATTAGCATTATCATGCTAACATAAATACAATAATGAAGAACCACCAGACACGGAAAAATCACATGAACTCATAAGGTAGCGTAAATTAGCATAGTGGCTAATCCGCTAAGAATAGATGGGAAAATTCAGACTCATCAGTTCACTTGGATGTAGTTGAGCACAGACACTAACAGGTCCCCAACACAACTAAAAAGGTCTGGTTCTTTAAGTTATAAAACAGCCTTTAACAAGTTTGAAAAATACAATCGGTTGGATGCATCAAAAAGCATTTGAGACTGACCTGCAGTTGTTGCTCCTTGGCTTCTCTCCCACACAACTGAAGGGAGAGGTGTCTTATATCGTGCCTAGGTGACTGGTGATAGGTCACATTATGCCAATGACCCAGTCATGTGATGTGGTGCATTCATGGAGTGTGGGAAAAACAAGTACTGGCTAAAAACAGGGAATCTTAACCCATGTTACACCCTCCCCCCCTAAACCTTGCAAGTCCCATTACAAGAGGCACGAAACGACCTGGAAAACGGAAGTACTAGTCGGTTAAAGCACCCAAAGAATCGGACAGACTATGTAACAAAGACTGAACGACAGAAATCAACGGATTTCCCAAAGAAGCATATGCCAAACTCTTAGGAGGTGACCTATGACGAGTTATGCGTCTAACAACGGGCTCAGTGTCAGGTAAGTCAGATACACACCCAAGATTTTGCGGCTCAGGCAGATTCAATGCTGAATGTTCATCCTCTTCTTCAGTAACTTAGTTGTCGAGAGGGACATCGAGGAGCGGGGGATAACCAGGACCAGGTAAGTCTCCTTCCACAAGATCAGGTAAGTATGTTTGTTCAGTGGCATGCATGGTGTCTGGCATAGACGGCTGTGTGCGGCTGCATGGCAACTCCGTTGGAGTATGAATTCTCTCCACTGAAAATGTAATTGGATCCAGACTATAATTGGTCGGCGGGTCCACCACCACTTCCTCTTCAACCACACGGACGGCCTCCAAAGAAGTAATTGAAAACGTTGAGTTTATTTAAAAATTAAGGCAATAACCCTGTTATTTAAAAAATATTCTGTGTTTTTGCACTGTTTAAGAAGGTAAACATAGTAAGATAAACCTAATTACATGTTTTGATATTCCAACAAGTGAATGTTCTTTACTCGCCTGATTTAGGCGACTTGCCTGTTGTTTTTAGAAGTACTGTTTTCAGTGTGTTTCTTTTAAGTCTGTAAACCGAGTGAGAGTAACAACAATCAATGTTGATGTGGTGTTCTGTGTAGCCTCATTGAAAAATGTTTTACTTTAGTTGCTTGAGTTTGGCCACTGGCCTGTTGTTTTATATAGTACAAAGAATAACAGTTTTAAAAAAAAAAAAATTTATCCAGTCCTTTTGAGATACACATTACCTCTGGGGTAAACTATAAGTATTTAATTGTTACAAACCTAGTCATTAACCATGTGTTTTCCTTATCAAAACGTTTTTTTATTTGCTTGCCAATTTATAATGTGTTTTTAACGTGTTGTTGTTGTTTATCTCGTCGAGATGGATCCAATATTCAAAAAGAGACCCAATGTGAGCATCATTTTGAATGACTCCCAAGAGACGGCACAGTTCAAGAGGGAAAATCAAGGTAGACCTTGGGCCCGTCCTGCGCTTCCTGAGGAAGTGGAGAAGTCTGCGGTGGAAAAGGCTCTGAAGATGGGTGTGGACTCCAGAAATAGAATGAGTATTTTGGCTTTTTACAAACTCAAGTTTGGACTCTTTAGGGGACAAACATTCAAGTTGGTATTAGAAAATGCCCTCGGCTATGGTGCTACCTGGTGGTGCACCAGGTAACAACTGGTGGTGTTGTGTGAGTGTGAGACAGGTGTGTCAAAAGACTCCTGGAGCCACAAGACCAACAAGAACTCTTTTAAAGAGTACATGGAGATGTTTACATAGGCCTGAGAAGCTATCTCCCTGAAGAAAAAAAAAAATGCAGCAGTCCACCAGCGCCCAGCCCTCCACCAGTGCCCAGCCTTCCGCGAGCGCCCAGCCCTCCACCACTATGCTGCACTCCTTGCTTGTTGGGAAAGAAATGACCCAACATGCGCTAAATAAGTCTGTTCAAAGACTTATAAAAAAAGTAAATTTCAACCTTGTGAGTATATCTTTATTTTTTAACTATGCCCTTTATCAAGCCGCACAAACAGTAGGACATGAATAACACTATAGAAAAAAGATTAGGCGAGTATGTTATAAAACCCTAACAACCAGCATTATAAAAATGTATTTAACTCGTCTCCCAGGCAATAGTAGGTAGTTTTATTTACCTGACATGTTTCAGCGGGCACTTCCACCTTCGTCAGAGGGTCCAATTGAATGGATGGGATTTGTATGGACCCTCTGACGAAGGCGGAAGTGCCCGCCGAAACATGTCAGGTAAATAAAACTACTATTGCCTGGGATAAAAGAAAGGGTTTGTTGTTTGGTAAGTGTAGGCAAAATGTATTTAACTCATTTAACTAGGAATACACAATCACCTAAAGTGCTTAATCCTGAAGTGAATTGTCTGGGTTTCTTTCGATTATCCTGCATTTTTTTTTAACATCTTGACCTTTTCATTTATATTATTTGGTATTGCGGTGAAATCTCATCAAAATCGCATCTAAACTTTGTTTTTTGTAAAGCTGTTGCAGTGGCAGTGTCTAGACCTGCTGTGGGACCACCTGTGCCACAGGAATTCAGTGACACTGGGTTTCTGGCCATCGCTGAAAGTCTAGAAACCCCTCAGCCAGGTAAAATTTATAAAAAGTCATTGTAATACTAGAGGTTACAGTTCAATTCATGGTTACATTTAACAGTTTGCATTTAATTTATAATATGTCTCTCCTATTCAGCAGAGAAAAGAATTTGCCTCCCTGCTGGTTGGATGTCTGCCTTGCCTGCCGTAGATCAGCGTTGGATATCCAAGGCTTTGATCAAGTGGTCCAGGATTGGACAACCGGAAATGGACTACTCCAGAGTGACAGATTTGTGGATGTTCCCTCCCAAACCAAAGTTTGTTCCTGTGGACATTCTGCCTGAAGAATATTATATTGGACATCGACTGTTTCTGTGGATGCCAAGAAAGTTCTGGCGCATCCACTTGTTCTGTCCACATCCAGAATGCGGCCATGGTGAGCTGACATCAGCAGGAGCCCATCAGCGGATCAGACAGGTGGCTGACCTGAGCAGTACATTTTTCATGGCAGCAGAGTACCTCAGCTGTCCCATCTGCAAAAGGAAGGTCATCAGCTGGAGCCACAATGTCATTAGCCAGCTGGACACTGGACAGCAGATTGAGTTTCCCAGCATCATAATGTCAAAATTAGGCTGCCACATGCGGGTGGCTCGTCTGATGACACAGCGAGGCCTGGGCAACACAGCAGCCAGCTCCAAAAACAGCTTGAGGAGGAGCACGTTGAGGACTGGCAACAGAAGCCGATCAAGTATTTGTCTGATTGTAAAGCTGTGTCCAAAGCTGCAGTTAATGGGCTTTTCAGCCACAGTGACTTTGGTGCGATGCCTGAGATGGTCCCTGTCCCAAAGCAAGGCTGGAGGAAATCAAGGCATCCATCACCTCTCAGTTTGGGAGGGTCCTGAAGATGGACTCAACCAAAAAGATTGCCAACAAGCTGGCAGGTGAGAGTCGGTCCACAGCTTCTTGGGTCACCAATGTTGGGAGCGAACATGGCCAAATCATCATGTCCGTGCTCCCAGCCAGTAAGGGGTATGGACTTGGCAAAATAATCGATGGCCTCATCTGCCGCTACGAAAATGCTGCACTGCCCCCTCTTGAGTTTTTTTTTTTTTTTTTATGTCGATAGAGACTGCTGTGGGTCCACACATTTCCGTGGGATGCTCAGAGCATGACACACTATGGCGACACGCCTTGATGTGTGGCATTTCATGCAGAGGATTGCAGTTGGACGCACCACCGATTCCCATGCCCTCTATGCTTCTTTCATGAGCAGCCTGAGCCATTGCCTGTTTATTTGGGACGAGCAAGATGTTCAGGCTCTCATGGAGGCTAAACGTGCAGAGCTGGCGGGAAAGCTGATGCAGCATACTGACGCCGTTGTGAAGCGCTACATCACGAAATCAGAGATGGCACTGCATTGCCGATGAACCACCCAAAGCCCTGCTGAGTTGGAGACCCTCATATTGGCTTTGATTGAGGCTTATGATGGGGATAAAGGGTGCAACACTCTGGGTGTGCCTCTCATCAACTCCGCTAGGATGGCTGAAATCTGGAAGGTGCAGATGAAACACCTCCTCTGCCTGCAGGACCCCCCTGGCCTGCAGCTGTATATGCAGACAGGCACAGTGAAGAAGGGGGACACACCCTGCCAATGTACAGGTGTGCCAGGGGTTCCACATCCTTGGAGAGTTTCCATCTCCACCTAAACAGATTCGTCACTGGTATGAATTTTATCATTGAATGTAAAAGTTAATATTCTGCGTTTTCTAAAATAGTAAAATGTAAAACAATACCATTTCTATCCTCTCGTCTTTTCAGGAACGCTGGCAAGTCCAACGTTCTTCCAAGAATACCTCATGGATGGTCTGGCAAGGTGGAATGAGGACCAAGCCAGGGCAGCTGAGGGACAGCAGGGGCCAGATACCTACAGTGGCCTCAATAGGCATGCTATCAACCAGCTTTCTGTGGAGGTCCTCCGGACGCAGCTGGTTGACTACAAAGAGCCTCGCAAATATACAGGTATATCGAGTGTTGAAGAATATATTTGGTCAGTTGTAACATATTTGCCTATGTTTTGCAAAATAGTGTTAGTGTTAATGTACAGTTACTGTTTCAGAGTTTAGTTTTGCTTATGATTTCTCTATTATGCTTTTGTCATTATGGTATGTTTTCAGGTGAGCTCATAGGTATTGAGTACTTATACAACCAGACAGGAAGTGCTCTGGAGGACCACAAGTTTACCTTCACCAGGATAGAGACTGAGGATGTGACCACGGCAACAGAGGATGAGGGCTATGTGGAGGCTGAGGAGTTTGAGGACCTTACCCTCAACACACTTGAGGATGGTGTACTGCCACAGCTCCACAAACACCCTCACCCTCTAGCACCTCTGTCTATGCTCCTTGTCCAGCCTTGGTCGTGTCACACTCACCTTGAGGGGCCATAGCCTTGCGTTGTCTACGGAGGAGTCAAGTCACGTTGTGTCCCTCTGGAGTGCACCAAGTGACTTTGACAAAGCCAGGACAGTGTATCCACCTCGTCATTAAAGCATGCTGGCGAAAGGTCGCTTTAGGGCCACCAAGAAACTTGTGGCACCAGGAGTCGAATCCACTAGACTGCATGTAAAGATACCTACTGTATCAATACTTGTTACTTATTAACTCTGATGTCAAAAGCTGTGTAAACTGTGTTAGTCCTTTTAGTTTTCATTGAACTGTTGACATACTTTGGCTAGTGCGCTTTCTAACAATCAAGAATTAAACAAGCAGGTCAAGGTAGTTAACACCATAGGCAGTAATTTCTTTTACACATTTCAGCTGCTTCGCTGGCTCCAATACCCCATTCCAATGGCCTGACTGCAACAGTGTGGTCGAGGCCATCTTTGTTAAGCTCTGCTTAACAATCACTGGTCGCAAGAAGACTCCAGAAGGCACCCGAAGCAGGTGGACTCAGGTCATCCATGCATACAGTACCATTAGGGAGTGCCTCGTGACCAATGCAAATGTGATGGCTGTGAGCAATACATCCACGTTGGCACAGTGGTTAGTAAATCACTCAGTGTTTAATTTTATGCTTGTGTGCATATATAAAACCAAAAACAACAATAAAAAAACTAAGCCTGCAAGCAGGACTGAACGGGCCCTCGCACTTTGGCGCAACTCGGACGGCACGGAGGTCGGGGTGGTGGCAGACAGGCCCCCTCTATATCTGCCAAGTTATGACTGTTCAAAATGTGTGGAGAGACAAAACTGTGACAGTCATTATCACTTTCCTGTTGGACCCTTCTGCTTCACCCAAACCTCAATTCATCAGCCATCTCAACACATGTCTTAAGGCTTCCCTTATGCAGGTTTGAGGTTGATTGATTTTTTTTCCCTTAGAGAAGTTTGTCCCGTAAAAAAGGGCATTTCCTATTCCCACTAGGAGGCGCCAGGCACATTTGGTAATATTTCACTCCAGTCCTGTTTAGGCTGGGATACCTCACACGCATGCCAGATTTAAAATAGATTGAACGTTGTATGAGGGAATTATTAGTCATTTTCCAAATTTGGTGTTTTGCCGAAAAAAATGGACGACTTTGGCACCCCGCCCAGGTCAGGCCGGTAAATGAAAACACACCATTTTGATAACTGAAGATTTCATATGCCTCATAAACAGGCTCACCAATTTTGAGGATCATCCAACTAATTCCTTAGGCGCCAAGGTCTCAAATGTGCACCCTGAAAATTGATAAAAATTTCACATTCAATCCAAAATACCTGATTTCCTGTTGAGTTTGTAATATGCGTGCAAGAGACTTTTTGGAGCAGTTTTGCACAACGTATCGACCTCCCGAATTGCATCACTCTACGTTGAAAAAAACGAAATAGCGAGGCCTTTTTGAAAAATTCAAGGGGGCGCCACTGAGCCATTTTGTTACATATTTTCATAATGTTCCAAGATTATAAAAATGTACGCGAAGCTGCATGTATGTGCAAAATTTGGTGAGTTTTCGTGCATGTTCAGGCCTCCAAATGTAAACTGTACTATAAATCAATAAAAATTTCACATTCGATCCAAAATACCTGATTTCCTGTTGGATTTGGAAAATGGGTGCAAGAGACTTTTTGGAGCAGTTTTGCATAAGGTATGGACTCCCCAAATTTCATTGTTCTACGTTAAAAAAAACCAATAGTAGAGGCCTTTTTTAAAACTTTCTGTCGCCACTAGTTGGCACTGTAGAGTTAACGCAAATGACCCCTACAAGACCCCAAACAAGCATGGGAAGTTTGGCACAGATATGTTGTATATCTGCCGAATTATGACTGTTCAAAGTTTTTGGCGAGACAAATTGTTGACGGTCATTTTCACTTTCCTGTTAGGACCCCTCCGCTTCAACGAAACCTCAACATTTTTCATCAGATACCTGAACACATGTCTTAAGGCTCCCCTGATACAGGTTTGAGGTCAATAGATGTTTTTCCCCTGGGGGAGGAGTTTGTCTGGTAAAAAAGGGCATTTCCTGTTTCCACTAAGGGGCGCAAGGCCTAATGGGTAGTATTTCAATGCAGTCGTGTTCAGGCTGGGATACCTCATATACGTGCTAAATACGCTGACAAACCCTAATGTTATAGGCCAATTTTAAAATTTCAAGGGGGCGCCACTGAGCCATTTTGTTGCATTTTTTTTTTTTTTTTTTTTTTTTTGCAACGTTACAAAATTATCGAAATTTAAATTGTGCCGCACGTGTGTGCAAATTTTGGTGAGTTTTTGAGCATGTTCAGGCCACCAAATTGGCAGTTTTCATTTGCAGAGAAAAAAAAAAAAAAATCCTTTACAAAATAATAGGGCCTTCGCACGCCTGTAGTGCTCGGGCCCTAAAAAACAATGTTATTGAATTAGAAATGGGGTACCTTAATGTTTCATGTCATTAATACAAACATCTTTGCACATTCGGTTCATTGGGTACAACAAGCGGGGGGAAAAAAAGCAGGAGCCAATTATGCTACAACAAGGTATTGCCCACCCTGATGCACCACAGGCTGGTCCTGTCTGCCTTCTTTCCACTCCTCAAAAGGAAGCTTTTGCTGCCCCCCCAGCTGGCAGTGAGCATGTGTTTGTGCTGCCACAAAACACAACTGGGATGGCAAAAGTAAAAAAGGTCCTCCACTTTGGTGCCACAGCAGTGTCACCTCCCGTCCTCATTGCCCCAGTCTCTGCTACATCAGTGCCACATCACCAGCCTCCAGTTGGCCTACGGACCTCTGTCCAGCATCCGCCACCAACTATAATGGGCTCTATAATACCTGTCCCTACCACCTCACTGTCAGCCGGACCAGGAACAAGTGGAGCAACCTTCCTGTTCCCTGGACCCCATCCTCACAGTGGTCAGCAGTGTGTAACACCAAGGCCAATCCTGCTTGCCACCGGAGCGGCCCTTCCTGCACCCGTGTCCTCACAGGGGTCCCTGCCCCTCGGCCCAAGCCTTCCATCCAGTACTTTCCACTACAGAAAGCGGAATAAAGAAAGGGAGATGGCAGTTAATTTCTCCAGAAAATATGTGAGGTGATCCATTGCAAAGCATGCAAGAAAGACAGAAAATCAGATGGCCACTACCACCACTATGGCAACTGGTACTGCCAAGAAACTGCCAGTCAAACTTTAGATGAGTGGAGGGAGGCAATGGCAGCCAAAGGCTATGGCAAAAAGAGCAAAAGCCAAGATTAATATGGTAGATCATGTAATATTATGTATATGTTTCCTAATCTGAAATGTTTCCATGGCAAAAAGAGCAAAAGCCAAAATTAATATGGTAGATGGTGTAAATATGTTTCCAAATCTGTTTGAAATGTTTCCAACCAACTTTCTCACAACACTTTGTATTGCAGTGTTGGATTTGTTTTAAATGCTTTAATATACACATTGCTAATTAAAATGTTTTCTTGTTTACTTCATTGTCATCTAGTTATTGTTGCTTTGCATTTTATATCAACATATATGGGCCAAAGTGTTTTGAAAATGAAAACCAAAAAAAGCAGGGAAAGAAAATACTCATAAATCGTTAAAAAAATATATAGTGGGGCAAATAAGTATTTAGTCAACCACCATTGTGCAAGTTCTCCTACTTGAAAAGATTTAAAAAGGCCTGTAATTGTCAACATGGGTAAACCTCAACCATGAGAGACAATGTGAAAAAAACAAAAAACAAAATCACATTGTTTGATTTTTAAAGAATACATTTCCAAATTAGAGTGGAAAATAAGTATTTGGTCACCTACAAACAAGCAAGATTTCTGGCTGTCAAAGAGGTCTAACTTCTAACGAGGTCTAACGAGACTCCACCCGTTACCTGTATTAATGGCACCTGTTTTAACTCATTATCGGTATAAAAAAACACCTGTCCACAACTTCAGTCAGTCACACTCCAAACTCCACTATGGCCAAGACCAAAGAGTTGTCGAAGGACACCAGATACAAAATTGTAGACCTGCACCAGGCTGGGAAGACCGAATCTGCAACAGGTAAAACGCTTGGTGTAAAGAAATCAACTGTGGGAGCAATTATTAGAAAACGGAAGACATACAGGACCACTGATTATCTCCATCGATCTAGGGCTCCATGCAAGATCTCACTCCGTGGTGTCAAAATGATAACAAGAACGGTGAGCAAAAATCCCACAACCACACGGGGGACCTAGTGAATGACCTACAGAGAGCTGGGACCACAGTAACAAAGGCTACTATATGTAACACAATGCGCCGCCAGGACTCAAATCCTCCACTGCCAGACGTGCCCCCCTGCTGAAGAAAGTACACGTCCAGGTCCGTCTCCGGTTCGCTAGAGAGCATTTGGATGATCCAGAAGAGGACTGGGAGAATGTGTTATGGTCAGATGAAACCAACATAGAGCTTTTTGGTAGAAACACAGGTTCTTGTGTTTGGAGGAGAAAGAATACTAAATAGCATCCGAAGAACACCATACCCACTGTGAAGCGTGGGGGTGGAATCATCATTCTTTGGGGCTGTTTTTCTGCAAAGGGACCAGGACGACTGATCTGTGTAAAGGAAAGAATGAATGGGGCCATGTATTGAGAGATTTTGAGTGAAAATCTCCTTCCATCAGCAAGGGCATTGAAGATTGTGGCTGGGTCTTTCAGCATGACAATGATCCCAAACACACAGCCAGGGCAACAAAGGAGTGGCTTCGTAAGAAGCATTTCAAGGTCCCGGAGTGGCCCTGGAGTGGCCTAGCCAGTCTCCAGATCTCAACCCCATAGAAAATCTGTGGAGGGAGTTCGAAAGTCCGTGTTGCCCAAAGACAGCCCCAAAACATCACTGCTCTAGAGGAGATCTGCATGGAGTGGGCCAAAATGCCAGCAACAGTGTGTGAAAAGCTTGTGAAGAGTTACAGAAAACGTTTGGCCTCCGTAATTGCCAACAAATGGTACATAGCAAAGTAGTGAGATGAACTTTTGGTATTGACCAAATACTCATTTTCCACCATGATTTGCAAATAAATTCTTTAAAAATCAAACAATGTGATTTTCTGGGTTTTCCCCCCACACATTCTGTCTCTCATGGTTGAGGTTTACCCATGTTGACAATTACAGGCCTCTCTAATATTTTCAAGTGGGAGAACTTGCACAATAAGTGGTTGACTAAATACCTATTTGCCCCACTGTATATACATACATACATACATATATGTATGTAATTGATTGAATGATATACAAAAAATGCATGGAAACAAAGTCAATGTGAGTTTAAGGCTAGCTTATTAGATCATAAAACGCAAACAATTTTGTCTTTATTAGTATTGCATTATATAATTTTCCAGCAGTTAGTTGCTTGACACATGGCGACATTTTCGTTCAGCACCATAAAAGGGTTGTTGGGCAGAAAAAAATAAAAACACATCTGATATAATCGGGAATCCTTTCATTCATTTTCCACGCCACTTAGCCTCACTTAGGGTCTCGAGGTAATCGAGAACTGAACAGCCGTTTTTTGCGCAAAGTTTATGATTATTATTATTTTAATAAAAGTCATAATAAAACTATGATCTATATTATTATTATTATCTAATCTCTAGTAAAAATCAACCCCTGAATGGTGTGCTATTCTTAATTAAATAGAGCGACACGACCGGGAATCGAACCCCATTTTGTGCGCTATTCTTAAAAGTAATCATTGAGCGCAAGCACGACAAACACGCGATGGCCTTCGCCCACATATTAACTTATAAGGCATGAATCCCGTTACTTCATTTATGTACAATTGTATGCATGCACCAATGGTTTGATGTACTCTCTCCATTTGGACTTCTGTTTTGTCTCCAGGGTTCCTAGCATGTTGAGTAAAGTTTTATTAAATCGCTCAACTGGATTTCCTCGAGGATGATAAGGTCTTGTATGACCTTTCTGTATGCCAGCCACTGTACACAGTTCACGGATCAGTTTGGATTCGAAATCCGGGCCTTGTTCTGTATGCAACCTCTCAGGGATCCCATAATACACAATGAAATTGTCCCATAGACTTCTAGCCACGGTTCGTGCCTTCTGATTTGGCGCTGGTATGGCCACGGCGAACTGTGTAAAGTGATCAGTCAATACTAGAATTTCCTTGGTGTTGCTGGTGTCAGGCTCCAAGGAAAGGAAATCCATGCAGAGGAGTTCAAATGGTCGAGATGTTCGGATGTTGACGAGAGGTGCAGCCTTCTCAGGCAATGCTTTACGTCTGACACACAAGTTTTGATCTTGTGCTCCACATCAGCAGCCATTCGGGGCCAATAAAACCTTGAGCGTACGAGGTCAAGGCTTTGCTCGATCCCCATATGACCCATATCGACATGCAGACTCTGGAGAACAGTAGGTCGAAGTTATTCTGGCAAAACCAATTTATAGGATGGCTGATCATTTTCTTTTCTCTTCCTGTACAGAATACCATCAAGGAGCTTCGGCTTGGGTATCCCTCTCAGGAGAAGTGGCAAGTGTGGGATCTCATCCCGAGCTGTAGGTGACATCTTTTCGCCAGTTTCCAGCTGGTAGATGATTTCACGAAGTGCTGGATCTGCCCTTTGCTTATTTTGGAGGTCAGTTTGTGACTACACAGGAACAATGGGCAGGCCATTTGAACCTTCTGTGAATATTTCAGGAAGAACATCAGCAGTGATGTTTAACGAGAGTGACTTAATGTGAGTGGCATCAGCTAATGAACAGACAAGGCTACTCAGACATACAGCTTCAACCACCTCAGAGGATAACTCATCCTCATCAATGGTGACCAGACGTTGCTTAACAAACTTGTTAAGGAGATCATGATCATTTTGTCTAGTTTCGGAAGTAACACTGTCGTGTGGGCGTCGGCAGAGTGCGACGGCATCCAAGTTCTGCTTGTCAGCTCTGTACTGAATCTTGAATGAAAATGTTGAAAGAGCTGCAAGCCGATGGCTGGTGGCATCTAGCTTTGCTGTTGTCAGGAGGTAGATAAGGGGGTTACTGTCTGCGACTACAGTGAAATTAGCCCCGTAGAGGTAACCCTGGAACTTTTCCGTCACACTCCACTTGAGTGCTAAGAGTTCCAACTAATGTGCTGGGTAACGGGCTTCACTTTGCGACAACCCTCTGCTTGCAAAGGTAATTACCCTTACTTGTCCCTCCTGCTCCCGGTAAAGGGCTGCCCCGAGCCCTTTAGTGCTGGCATCTGTGTGGAGTATGCCACCCGGCAGGCCTAAAACCGGGGGCTGAATGATTACAGACTGGATGTTATTGGAATGGACACCTTAGCAGAGCCTTCAATTACCACAGCGCGACCTGCTGGAACGAGCACTGGGGTCTTGCTGCAGAGCGTGATTAGTAATATTGTTCTGATTTCTCAGCTGGAGGGTTTGCAAAATAACCTTGTAGCCATGAGAGCTGGGCTGGAAGTTAGAAGATTCACTGCTGCAGAACAATTCACAGAGAGCTTCGAGCGTGCTCATGCCAGTTAGAACGGAAGTGGGAGAATCAGGTCTGACATCTGGAACTACTGGTGCCAGGGTTTGGATTTCAAAATTGGTTCCAAGGAAATCTGCTGGGAATGTTACTGTAGTGTCAACATAACCCAGATATGGAACACTTCGAACTGCTGCACCATCGATATGAAGAAGTTCGTTCAGAGAATGAATGGGTTTGTCTGACCGCTAGTTATTATAAAACGACACTGGGATTGTGGTCACTTGTGATCCTGTTTCAAGAAGACACCAACAAGTTTGGCCAGCAATGTTGACTTCTGCTGTACATCTGGAACCAATAATCCCCTTTGATGTCCCTTTCTATGATCGTAGGAATTTCCTCACATGGGACAGATTTCTCAGCGGGATAGAATATGTCTGGCACAGCTCCTGATTGTCCCTAAACAGGAGCTGAGGTTAGTTGAAATGTCAAGAGGTGCTTGGTTTTTTGCCACTTTTGTTGAATCGTTTTCTTTTGGAGCTTCCCAGTGATGAATTCAGGGCATTCTTACATTGTGGCTTAAAGTGGCCATCCTCTCCACAGCGGAAACAAAATCCGGGCTTTGAAGAAGTAGCAGCTTTTGAGTTGCCAGCTTTTGGTGGATTGAAAGTCTTTGCAGCAGAGGGAGGGACCTGGGTCTGACTTGCTGTCAACAATGCCAGTTGCTTTTGAATTGCTGACATTTGTTCGGACAGCTGCTTGGTCATTGTCATCAGTGCAGTGCACATGCTGGTTTCAGGCTCTGGTTGTACAAGCTGGGTGTGGCTGGAAACTTTCTGCTTAGTAACACCCAGGTGCTGCTGCATCCGAACTGCCTTTGCTGCATCATGGTCCTCCTCTGTACGAAGCAGGAGAAGGAACTCACCAAAAGAAGGTGGACAACTCTTTCCGTTTCAGCTGTACTTCCACGATCAGAATATTGTCCCAACACCCCCGACAGAATTTGCTCATCAAGCACTTGTCCACATGTCTCACAGGAACTCCTCCTCGCCTCACGGCGTGCTGCAAAGTGATCTGAAGACGCTACAGATACGTAGATGGCATTTTTGTAGGTATCGAGGAACTTCGCGTACAGTTCATCAGCATCCTGCACCACACCATATGCAGAGTTGAGTTGCTCTACATAGATCTCAGGAGCAGTGTCAAGGGTCAGATGTGTCACGATATCAGCTGCAGGTGGCAACAGACTGTCACGAATTAGCCGGGTGCGCTGCAAGTCAGAGATGGAAGGGTCCTTGCAGATCAACTCGACACCAGACTGCCACGTGCCATGGTCCATCTTATGCGCTGGCCTTGGCACTTTCCCGGAGAAAGTCCTCAGTCTCCGAGACCTGTCACAGCTTCTTACCACGTGTTCCACAATGTAATACTGGACTTCTGGAGGGTTTAGGTCACTCTGCGCCATGTGGATTGGAGACTGCTCTTCTCTCTTTACCCCCACAGCAGCCGCAGACAAAGGTGGAGAGGGATCGGTTTGGTTATCGGCCATGTTAGATGTTAGCGGCGGGGGGTTGCTTTGCCTGAAGCAATACTTGATGAAACAGGACGAAGAATTTCTGGTATAGATTGACTGATCTGCTCCATTATTTCCTGAAGAATCTCCACATATTGCTTTCCAGACAATCTTGCAACATTCCTGACCGAGTTTTTGAACCACAAATCTTGGATGCGTATATGTAAGTTTTCATTATAAAATTCTGCACCAGACAGAAGTGTAAGTAAATGGCAGGGAGTGGGATAACTTTTGCAAAGCTGAACCCGACTTGAATTCAACTACGATGCGATTATCGAAATCGGTTGCAGCTTTTTCAATGACGACATTCTGTCTGACCTCGCCATACTGTGAAAGGAAATCGACCATCTCGTCGCACGAAGAGGAATCAGTTTCCCCATGTATGAGAACCGCATTTGAAATTTTGACCTCAAATTTATCAAACAACTCCATCATATCAAAATGAACTGATGAGACTGAATATAGCCAATATTCACTGCACAACTGCCCTCCTGGCTAGCTCGCCAAGAAATGTAACAAGTGTGAGCCGCAATGTTGACAGCACCACCGAGGTGTACAATTAGTGGGCAAATCAGGAAGATCCGGTTTGGCTACTAGAGGGCAGCGGCAATGAATAATGAAAAGTATTTAAGAAATGTGATACAGAAACAACAATTTGGAATATTTACAAAATCGGTGTACACAATTTAAAGTTGATCAACCAAGAGGGGAAAAAACCCCAGTTCACTTTCCCCACCCCAACGTTCGTAAGTAACAAACAGTCAAGCGCATGAATGAATGCCTTCAGTTTTATGGCGGTACAAGGTGAGTGTGAATTAGCGCTGCTTGAAGAGTCACAAGTTGAATGGGTATTTGAAGTGCTTGACCCAAGTAGCGCGGCGAGAAAAATAGGCTGCAGAGTCTCCTACCAGACCCTAACTTGACAATGGAAAAGGACCGTCAGGCTCCTGGCTTGAGTTCTAGGTCACCATCCTTTTGTTGGACTGGTCCCAAGGCAGGCCCTACATGAACCAACCAACCCAGTTACAAAAATGCAATAATATTCACGTTAACATTAGCATGTTAGCATTATCATGCCAACATAACAAAATACAATAATAAAGAACCAACACATGCAGAAAAATCACATGAACACATAAGGTAGCTTATGTTAGCATGGTGGCTAATCCACTAACAATAGATGGAAAAATCTTGTGATTGCCAATGAAGTTTCTTTTGAAGTTCCGAACCCCTTAGCCAAATTGATTCGAAAATAGGTTCAGTTCATGAAACTTCATTACCAGTGACATCTCCTGGCAAAAGCTGGAACTGCAGGGGCTCACAACCCCTTTCCCCCTTAAGTGTGATGCAAACAGGAAAGCCGATTTTGATGTGCCATTTCGTCATCCTCTTACAATAATCGCGTAAGTCACTTTATTTTGGGTTTTATTTTTATTTTTTTTGGAGAAAACTTGAAACACTGAATCAAATTCTCATTATACTGATGTGTGATGTCACTGATTTGAGCGATGTGGGGGGGTATTGCACTGTGCATGTGTAACTACAGTCATTATGTAGGAGGGTGAACATTCAAAGATATTTACTGAGGTACATTATTAACAGCATAGTTTTTGGATTGAGTGAATTTCTTTTTTGCTTACAACTTTTCCACATTTAGAAAGTACTTGCTTACAGGAAACATGATGCTGGTGTGCATTAAAAAAAAAAAAAAAAAGTTTTGCTAAATGGAATAAATGAGGGTACACGTTCCGATGGTTCTGCCACTAAATGAGTGGGTTTTCGGTTCTTCCCAGTGGTGGATCAGTAAAGTATCACTGCATCTGCTGAGGCGTTCCTTGATAGCTTCCTGGTATCAGATGCATCTCTGGCCAGAGTATCGATACTGAACTTTTTGTTAGCAATGTAACTTTTTAAAATGACATTACTTATGTTACATGTTTATAGACAGCGCACGTACCTTATCAGGAGCGATCAGATCATAGTGTTCCCCCATTTCATTTCGACCTCTCTTCCTTGCTTGCTCGTTAATGATCAAACAAAATAGATTTCTCAGCAAGTCAACAGCAAAAACGCACACAAACCACGACCACACCGACTCACAAATTGAACATTTGTTAGCGCCGTTACGAAATAGTGAGATACTATAACTCAAATCACCTCAGCCAGTCACTTGTCAGAATCGAGCCAGTCAGTGTCTGTGACCCATCTGATTGGATTATGAACCGAGAGGAGTGTTTCATTCAAGAACTGAAACATTTCCCGCTTTATACGTCATATGTCACGTGGTTTGAAGCAAGCTCCGGAGCAGTGGTCCAATATAAATATGCTATGTCAATGATTCGGAGCACGTTTTGAAGTTTCAGTTTGAAGCTGCCATCACTAGAAAAATTCAGACAAGTTTGAAAAATACAATTGGTTGGATGCATCAAAAAGCATTTGAGACTGACCTGCAGCTGGTGCTCCTTGGCTTCTCTCCCTCACGACTGAAGGGAGGGGAGTCAAGGAAGCTTAAATAGTGCCTAGGTGACTGGTGATTGGATAATTGGTTTAATGTGACTTGTCATGTGATGTGGTGCATTCAGGGAGTGTGGGAAAGACAAGTACTGGCTAAAAATAGGGAATCTTAACCAATGTTACATGCAGGTGACATCAAAGACCAAAGAGCTGACCACTTCGACTCTTATTACGTCCATCCTCTTTGATCTCGATTTTTACCTTGACCCCACTTCCTTCGGACCTCTGGTATGTGATGGGAGGACTTGTAGCCATTTTCTCCTTCTCCCAAGTGTATTTTACTTGTCATTATGAACAAGTTTTCAAACATTTTACAGTAACATTAACCCATTTTGCATGGAACCCCAAAAGGGTCAAAATTCAATAAATGAAAACAACTGTAGGAGCCTAAATAACGTTTATTTAATGATTCAGATTAGTTGTGAATAATATATTTTGGTTCTATAAAACATGTTGGGAATTTGATTTGTGGAGCTGGTTCGTGACGTCACGTCGTACGATATACAGTATAACGCGGAAGTGGCCAGTCGCGCTAAGGCAGAAGGAGAATAAGTCAGAGAGAGTCAAAGCAGTTTTAGACCTCTCTCTCTCTCCATGTTTTTGGATTTAACTTTCAAGTGGATTCATTTTCCTTTCCTTATTCTCTCATTTGCTGTTTTGTATGCTGTGGATTACCTTTTTGTTGGATTAAAAGAACAAACTCAAGTCAGTGGCGAGCGCTTTTTCTTGGCCGCTGTCCAAATCTGCGTGAGGAGGACAGCGTCGGATTCTGAGGGATTTTTCGTTTTGGAACCTACGACAACATTTTGAAATAAATACGATTTGTATAAATAACAGACAAATTATGTAATATGGGCCTTAAATTGTAAAATAAGGTGATATTATTATGAAAAGATTTTACATAAAAGACTAATAAAAGTTTTTTTTAATTTCATGATACCTTCTTCCACAATAGCCGTTTTATGTCATCATGTCATTTTTCAGCACAATGAGATTTTTGAGATAAAAAGTGTTTTTCACAAAGAATTTTTTTCCCATTATGTCTTTTTCCACAATAGCCTTTATATTTCATAATGTTGTTTTCCAGCACAATGCAGCGAGTACATTGTACAAATACATTATGAAAAAAATGAATTTGTGAAAAACTGCTTCTTTTTATCTTGTAAAATCTCATTGTGTTGAAAAATAACATTATGAGAAGAAGTCTAATGTGGAAAAAGGCATTATGATATAAAAAATATATATATATATATATTGTGAAAAACGCTTTTTTTTAATCATAATAATACATACAATAGTACTTTATTATACAATTTGAGGGCCATGTTCCACAATTTATTATTTATTTATTTATTTATTTTTATCAAAGGGTATTTATTTCAAAATACACAAACATAAGATCAATTTTTTAGGTATAAATTTAGATTTCAATTATTAGTATTTTTAAAAAAATGAATCTATTCTGCCCTCACTGCTTAACTGGTTGGCTGCTATTGATGGCAATAGACCCTACATACTTATGGGGAGAGATCTGTCTCAAAAATATTCTCACAAATACATCCACGATTCACACATATTTTTTGTCGATGCACAAATATATCCAAGATTGTCACATGTATTTTCGAGATCCACATATATATTCGTGAGTTTCTCATTAGTTTTTGTAATCCACAAATATATCCGTGAGTTTTACGTGTGTTTTTTAATGTTGTGCGTGCACTCATCATGAATTATTGTTTGCAAACATTCGAATTCTATTTGTGAATCGGCGCCCGCGCGCATTTATTTTTGAGACAAACATAACAAGAAACGGTCAAATTTTCACACACAAGCGCATTCGCGATTCACACGTGTTTTTTCAAATTCACAAATACATCCGCGATTCTCACAAATACATTAGTCATTTTCACATGCGTTTTTCAGATCCACAAATACGTCCGCGTTTTCCACATGTATTTTTCAAATCCACAAATACTTCCGAAAATTTCACGTGTTTTTTAATGATGTGCTTGCAATTATCATGACTTGACCTTTTTTAAGTATTCAATTTTGCTTGTGAATTGTTGGAGCTGTGTTTTTTAACAGCGAACACGCGCATTTATTTTTGAGACAAACGTCACTCGATGTTTGACCAAGATTTTCTCACACACAAGCCGACAATTTTCACGTGTCTCAAAACACCTCCGCTTCCACCCGATAGGTGTCAGTATTAAGCGCATAGACTATAAAGGTATGATTCTCAAACTTCAAGAACTATCAAGACCAGGGGTGGGCAATTATTTTTCCCCAGGGGCCAAATGAGAAGCAGAAAATATTGTGGAGGGTCGGACCAAAATTTGAAATCTACTCATTATTAATTTTATTTCCACATTGAAATAAGTAAATTGTATTGTTTACAGAAGCTGGTAAGAGTATGTGTTATTGTTAGATAATGAGAGAGTAAGGTTGTTTTACAACAAACCTGAATTTATTCAGTGAAAACAGAGGTAAGTTTGCTACATTTTTGACTGCTTTTCAGTCACATTACCACAATGCTTTATTTTTAACTTTCTATAAAGATACCACAATAATGTAACATAACTCAACATTTTTATCAAACTGCCAAACAGTGCAGAACAAACATGTTTCAGTATTTTTTTTCTTCAGCGAGAGAAATCTAGCCTCTGTTGAGCTTTAACAAGAGCATCAAGGTCAGGTTGAATGTTTGAGGTGGAGATGTGAAGCACATCTGACAGATGGTCATCAGTCAGAGAGGACCTGTACCTGGATTTGGTAAACTTCATTACTGAGAATGTTTGCTCACATGTGTAGGTAGAAAAACACCAAATAAACACCAATTTATGCTCAGCGTCAAGTTCAGTCACTTTATCTTGCATCCGTTTCAAAAGTCCTACTATTTCCCGGTCAGATTGGGACAACCATCAGTAGTGACTCCTACCAGTTTGTCCCATTTCAGTTCAAGCTTGTCCATTCATGCGTTTACCTTGAACAAATCACTCCCCGTGGTTGTTCCTTTCATTGATCTCACTGCTGCCAGCTCCTCCGTAATCGTGAAATCCTGTGTTATTCCTCGGAGAAACACGAGTAACTGCGCCGTGTCGCGGACGTCACAGCTCTCGTCCAAAGCCAAGGAGAAAAAGTCAAAACTTGCTACTCCACTTTTTAGCTGAAGTCGGAGATTCTCCGCGATGTCCTCCACCCTTCTGGTCACCGTTCGCCTGGACAGCGGGACTTTCTCAAATGCTTCTTTTTTCTCCGGACATATTAGTGCTGCAGAGTCCACCAAGCACTCTTTCACAAACTCTCCCTCCGAAAACGGCTTACAGTTTTTAGCGATTTTATGAGATATCACAAAGCTGGTCTTGGTTGCTGCATCCCGGGCTGCATATAGCTTGGTAAAATAGCCTTGTTGTTTTTCTAGCTTCGCTAGCAAATCTTCAGATAACTGCGCTCTTCCAGCCTCAGTCAGATGTCCGTATTTTTCTGCATGCTTCGTCTCGTAATGCCTACTCACGTTGTATTCCTTAAACACGGCGACCTGCTCACCACAAAGTAAACACACGGGTTTACCACCGACGTCTGTAAATAAATATTTAGTTGTCCATATTTTTTTTTAAACCACGAACTTTAGCGTCCACGTTTCTTTTTTTGGCGTATGCAGACATTTTAGGGTTACCATTGAGTTGCTGCTAGTCGCATGCACTCAGACTTGTTTCAGTACCTGGACGTAAATGACGTACGCATGCCGTAAACAGGTTTCAAAGTAAAAGCCCTGCTGTTTTAGTCCACGCATTACGCACAATTTTGAAAGTAGGTTTTATTTTCTTAAGTCCAAGCAACCTTTCGCGGGCCAGTCAGAGTGGGTCCGCGTAAAATGCCCGGGTCTGATCAAGACGGTCCGTGTACCTTTTGGCCGTTTGTTTTTCCTTCTGTATCTATATCCTTCAATATTTGTTTTCCTACGAGTTCGCTTTTACGATGAGCCTTGACCCGGAAAAAGTTCTTCTTCAACAAGGCATCGTCTTCCGGGTCATGGCTTATTAATTCTTTACAAAAACAAATATTTATTCTTGGACAATTAGATATTTAGATGCAGAAAAAAATCATTTTTGTGTCACAACTTTTTAATTGCAACGGGCACCTGATGTCTTACACGGAGTTTTTTAATTATTTTTAGTTACCAGATAGACCTATTGTTTATGATGCGATTCCTTCAGGATTCATTATGCTGTGCAGAAATGTAAGCATGCCATTTCAAACTTTATCTCCTCCAAATATACTAAATTTAAGTGTGGGTAAATTATGTTAACTGCATTACAAAAATTCGAATCGATACTCGATCTCTATTTCAGAATGAGATTAGATCCACACCATATCTTAAGTCTTTTTGGAATCAATTAGCTGGAGATATCATTTGGTTGAAGGCAGGGGTGTCCAAACTTTTTGCAAAGGGGGCCAGATTTGGTGTGGTAAAAATGTGGGGGGCCGCCCTTTGCTGACGTCCTTTATGTAGAACAATATATTCAAGCAAATTTTAGCAAGCCATTCTGTGTGTCACATTTGCTTTATTTTTTCTTTTTATTAATAATTTCAACAATCTTGCAACTAGCCTTTGTGGCGTTCTCTTTCGACTCTCGGGCTCTTGTGAAATGCTGCTGCTGTAAAATTAAACTAGTTTCAAGTTGCTTCAATTTTTCGCTACTTATCTTCCCTGTAATCTTGTCGTACAAGTCAGCTTGTCTTGTTTGGTAATATTGCCTAACATTGAACTCTAAACAGCGACTGTCTCCTTGCAAATGAGGCAGACACAGTTGTTGCGTATTTTGGTGAAGAAATAGTCCAATTTCCACCTATCCTTGAAGCGTCAGCAGTTGCAGTCAACTTTCTTTTTTTTGTTGATTGTCGCCATTTTAGAAAATTGGGAGTAAAGGGTCACACAGGGTAATGTTAGAGTGCTTCTGCCTTTCCTGGGTAAATGAGGAGCAGCATTTTGTGTGTAGGTTACTTCATATGCTAGTAGCAGTATGGCTGACCAATTTATTAAGTCTGTGTGCGGGCCAGATGTTATTGATTTTATGACAGAGGCTGGGGGCTGGATGAAATTTGTCCACGGGCCGCATTTGGCCCCTGGGCCGGACTTTGGCCATGTCTGGTCTAAGGTATGGACTATCCCCAATATGTTTCCGTTGACAAGTAAGGTCAAAGAAGTCTCTTTCAAAATTATCCATAGATACTATCAAGCGGGCTGCGGGACATTGAGACAAACTTTTTTTTTTCCTGTGGAAATCATCCAGAGACAGTTAAGCACCTTTTTTGTACCTGCTTTTTCCAATAAATTTTGGAAAGAACTTTGCAAGTTCACCATCAGGAACCTACATGTGGACTTCAAACTCAAATGGGCAAATGTCATTTTTTGTTTCTATAAGAATCGCAAGAATGAGTGTTTTCATTATTAATCTTCTCATTTTGCTATCGAAATTCTACCTCCACAAATTTATGTTTAGCAAGGTTTTTTTTTTTTTTTATCTCACCTTCATAACGAGAGTGTGTGCTATGTTTAGCAAGGTTTTTTTTTTAATCTCACCTTCATAACGAGAGTGTGTGCTACATAAATTTTTTTTTTTGTAAATCAAATAATTCACTTTCATAATGAGAGTGTGTGCTACATATTTTTTTTTAAAAAAAAAATCTAATCTAAAAGCGGAAAAAACAATATTTGTGAAAAACTTTGTGAATAATTGATTACGGCATTATTCATTGTTTTTTTTCTCTGATTTGTAATGTTTGAAATGTTTATGCCTCCTGCCATGTTTGTGTTGTTTTGTTTTTGGTTTGTATTGTTGATTATTCATCTTTGTTTTTTTTTTTGTTGTTTTTTTTTTTTGAAAGATGGATTAAGGCTCGTTTCCGTTATTGAATTAGCATTTTTTAATTGGGAAACGGGAGATGATTCATTTCTTCTTTTTTTTTTTTTTTGTTAACACACATAAAAATTGGGCTTGTTTTCCAACATTAGAAGGAAAAACGAATGGCCAACGGACCCAAGACACCTGTTTATCTGTTGCCCGGTGTAATGTCACCCGCTAGGTGTCAGTATGTGATCTCTTTTGATGGGTACTTTTGACCTTTCTATGCGCTCAATACTGCCACCTATCGGGTGGAAGCGGAGGTGTTTTGAGACACGTGAAAATTGTCGGCTTGTTGTGTGTGAGAAAATTTTGGTCAGACATCGAATGACGTTTGTCTCAAAAATAAATGCGCGTGTTCGCTGTTAAAAAACACAGCTCCAACAATTCACAAGCAAAATTGAATACTTAAAAAATGTCAAGTCATGATAATTGCACGCACATCATTAAAAAAAAAAACGTGAAATTTGCGGAAGTATTTGTGGATTTGAAAAATACATGTGGAAAACGCGGACGTATTGGTGGTCCGTGTCTCTTTTGGTAATTGGATATTACATAAATAGAAAAATCGAAAAATAGGAAAACGGCTGGTTATTTGGTTTTCGTTTTAAAACGGAAAAATCTAAATTGAAATACAGCTTGATTTTCTTGCTTCTTATCTAGAACGAGTAAGGAAAAGTCCCAAAACAGTGTGATTTTTAAATTTTAAATTCTTTACCCAAAATAGAATTTAGCACGAGACAAAAATCGAAAAATGGTCCGTATATTTGTTTTTAGTTACCAGAAGTTCTCCTACTGACCGGGAGATGGCGACAGCTTGACGCCTACACATATGCCTGCCATCCGTCGGTCTTTGTCAGTCACGTGCCCAAACTAGCGGACGCGCCCCCAGGCGCCATTTTGGGTGTACCGCGGATGTAAACAAACCAGAGCAGGAGTAGCCAGGGAAGCAGTGAGTTTTTAAACCGTTTTAAAACTTTTTGCTTCAAGCATGAGAGGATACCGTACAGGGACAAACTTATCAAGGAGGCCAGGGATCGGTATTTGGCTAAATTGTCGACTATCAATAATATAGATCCGTACGACCTCCCTACAAAAGAATGGAGCTCCGACGCCACATTACTGCCTCCAACTTCATCGCTGGATATAACAAACTACCTCGTTTACGGTATCATTGCTTACACATATGAACAGTTTAAACTATAAATCTCTCGAAGCTCACGGACATTTCTCGAATGGCTTGGTGCAGATCTCTCAGCATTTCGACCGCAGGACTGCGACAACACGGAACGCTAGAGAAGACTTTTGGATCTGCTCTCGTTGCTCCTCCAAGAAACATGATACAGCTCTCACTTGAACCATAGACCATGCTTGAACATTGTTGAACTTGAATTGTAAATGGTGTTATACTTATATAGCGCTTCCTTGAATATCATCTTAAACATCACATGACTAAAATAGGTGAAGGAACTGTCATAATGACATGCAAATTCATGTATAGTGCACAATATATTGTTTCAGTGTTGACATTGCCATGTAAAGATGTGCACTTCTCTCAACGCAGGACTTGACATGTGAAGTGGGACAAATTTACTTGAATACGTTATTCTACAACTAGTGTTATTTTACTTCGTATGCACACTTTATATTTCCTTGTATTGCTATTTTCTGTTTACCATTGTGTTGTTGCTGTTTTGAGAATTTTGGTAAAAATTATACATCTAAAAAAAGTAAAACTGTAAAGCTTCTCGTTTTGTTAGCAAACATCGTATTTCCTATTCAGTGTTAATCTCCACAAAATTGAATGTAATTAGTAAAGAACTTTTCATTACCAAAACCAACACTGGTTCTTTATGTACTTGAGAGGCAGAGAGTCAAGAAGACATCAAAATTGTCATTGACATACTTTATTAAACAGGTTTAAGTTATCTAAAAACGTATAAAAACTTTGCTTGTACAAATACTACAAAAAGAAAACTAATTGTATTAAACTATTGTTGGGCAATGGTTTGTCAGTGCACAGCACACAGTGACAACCTTATCCAACATTCTGGCTTCTTCACCTTCACATGGAAAAATCATGTTTATGGGCATGGTTCCTGTTAAGAGCTTATACTTCTGACAAACATTTCAGATGACCCTTTAAACATGGATTCTCAAATTTGATAAGAAACAAATGGCTCCCTTGAGTGTAATACCTATTAAGTACTTCATAGTGTGGTGGTGCTTGTTGCTAGAAAACATTTGGGCACATGTTTTCATATTTGATGGTTTCGCAGTGAAATTTTCAAAACAGTCAATAATCACTGCCACTCTGTTTCCAAAGGCCTCCACAAACTGGTGAGGCATAATTGTGTGCAGAGCGTCTCTACCTGGCCATACAATCGAACGCCTCAATTTTACACACAATGTCACATCCTGACTGGTATTGTGTGTCTCATCCTCTGTGATTAGCTGATCACCTTCTTCAGCTTCATGTGTCCCCTCTTCAGTCTGTAGCTGACCATTTTCTTCTCCAGCATCAGGTGTCCCCTCCTTATTCTGTTGGTGACTGTTTATTTCACCAGGCTCAGATGGTCTCTCCTTGGTCTGCAGCTCTTCAATGTTTGCATCCTGCTGGACCACCATTTCTGGTGCTTACAGTGTCTCTTTCCATAGCTGCTCACGCCTACTTGCAGAGCGTGCAGTGTATGTCGGTGTAACAGATGTGTGTCCCAGATGTAGGTGACCACTGACCAGTCTGGGTCAGTCTCCATCATTTCATAAGCTGGTTCACCTGCAATCACGTTAGGTTTTATTTAGAAAGCTAGGCAAGATTGGATGTTTCCATGGCATTTCACAATCGTAACCACTTAATTAGAATTGCTACCATCCTATCAGATCACAAAACTCACGCATTGATAAATATTTCTGTGCATTTTTGCTGTTTATCTTTCAAATCATTCACTCTGTAATGTTTTTATGAACGATGACTAAATAAACACTGATTTATCACGAACAGTTTAACCCATTTCCACTGCCCCCCTCTTTGCCTGTAGTTTACAACTGAAGCTAGCTAGCTAAGGTTAGCCAATGAGAAAATAGCGACTTTAGAAAGCAAAAAAAAAACAGCATTCAGTATCCATACTTAAACGAAAAAAAAATCTGACTTGCCTTTATGAAAATGCCGAGAGCAAACACGCATGAAGGGAGATATGGTGTTGAAAGTGATGCCCTTCCGTCTCACCGCTCTGACCAAGGCCATCCGACGCCGCTTCGTTCGTTCAACCTGCTGTCCATATCCTCTTTTCCAAGTGGGAAAACGAAAAAATCTTACGTCGTAGTGCCATTTTTGTCTTGTGATTTAGTATGGCAGCCTTTCACACAACACGAGTGTCCCATTTTATCAAAGACAATAATGAAAGCAGACGTTTATCACTGTTCAGTTGTTTACATCCAAAATGGCGATTCGACCCACAATGCACTGCAGCTTTTGCAAGTGTTACGTCACCTAACAAAGACCGGATGGCAGACATATGTGTAGGCGTCAAGCTGTCGCCATCTCCCGGTCAGTAGGAGAACTTCCGGTAACTAAAAACAAATATACGGACCATTTTTCGATTTTTGTCTCGTGCTAAATTCTATTTTGGTTAAAGAATTTAAAATTAAAAATTAAACTGTTTTGGGACTTTTCCTTATTCGTTCCATATAAGAAACAAGAAAATCAAGCTGTATTTCAATTTTGATTTTTCCGTTTTAAAACGAAAACCAAATAACCAGCCGTTTTTCTGTTTTTCAAACTCGTTTCAAAACGTAATATCCAATTACCAAAAGAGACACGGACCATTGGTGGATCTGAAAAACACATGTGAAAATGACTAATGTATTTGTGAGAATCGCGGACGTATTTGTGAATTTGAAAAACACGTGTGAATCGCGAATGCGCTTGTGTGTGAAAATTTGACCGTTTCTTGTTATGTTCGTCCCAAAAATAAATGCACGCGGCCGCCGATTCACAAATACAATTCGAATGTTTGCAAACAATAATTCATGATGAGTGCACGCACTACATAAAAAATGCACGTAAAACTCACGGATATATTTGTGGATTACAAAAACACATGTGAAACTCACGAATATATTTGTGGATCTCGAAAATACATGTGAAAATCTTGGATATATTTGTGCATCTACAAAAAATATGTGTGAATCGCGGATGTATTTGTGAGAATATTTTTTAGACAAATCTCTCCCCATACCTACTCACCTACGTCACAAAATGACGCGTCGCTGTATCCGGCCACCATATTGTCCGTATTTTTTAGACCTATTCTAATTGTTTCAATTAGTCGTGCAAGTTATAGAGCGATTCATGGAAGCCCCGGTGTTATCTGACGCTGTAAACTCATTGGATGTCCACTGTAGTGCCACCTGTCCTGAAAGGGTAAAGAAAAAAATAACTTTTTATAGTTAATAATGATGACTAAATAAAAAGAAAAAAGGAAAAAAAATAAAAGAAAGAAAAAATTTATGATTTGAAATGAATTGAAGTTCTCAAGTAGGACGTCCAGAGGAGGTGGCGCCAAAACAGTATGACGTCACAAAGAGTAAATGGCCTTTGATGTCACGTGAGCATCTAACAGCATCAGTACAAACACACGAGCAGGTGGGAATCGGTCAGACGCTGCATTCGAGCGCACGTGATTCATCGGAAGGCACGCGACTCATCTGGAAAGAACTTTTCTACCATGGAACACCTCACGTCTGAACTTACTTCATTCGTTGAATGGCTGGGAGGTAAGTTTGATTAAACTTGTTTTATTTGCCATAAAGTTTTACGTTTTGCGTCGTGCCAAATTATTGTGAACTACACGGTGTAAATTAGCATTTTGGTCGTCGTCCTTTGACGAAGAATTTGGTACTTTTCAATGACTTAACGCTTTACAGCTAACATTGAGCAAACTTTTAACTGTCATTCAGAATTGCCGAGTCAAAATGAGACTTGGAATATCGCGTCGTGTTAAAGGTAAATCTTTGCACGCTCACTACATTTTAGAATTTAATATGACAATAAACATGTATATTTTTGGGTTTTTCTGCGCGTGGGTCATTCATCCTCGCTTTACGATCGATGCATCGCGGTTGTCCGCTTCAGTTCAAATTTAGGGTGAGGTTAACATTAATATTACCGTTATCTAGAGAAATTTGCTAAATTCAAATATTTCTTCACAATAAAATATTATTCTCTGCGGAAAGGTTGCCACCTAATCAGGATTTTTGTACCGCAATCGTCCGTTAAAAAAATAAGAAAGAAAACCCGAGGAAATCCTGAAAATACCTTTCCTATTTTTTTTTTTTTAGACATTTTGTGGTTTTGCCTTTCACCAAATGCCGCATGAATGGGTGTAGATGAAGAGAACATTATTTTAAGTAAATATGTAATCAACTTACGTGTGCAAATGTATGTATTCCTGCACCCCACTTGTTGGGACTTCATCGTTTTACAGTTGGGAATCAGTCAAACCACTCAATGTGTCCATCATTGGCAGAGGTGGGTAGAGTAGCCAAAAAATGTACTCAAGTAAAAGTAGCGTTACTTCAAAATAATATTATTCAAGTAAAAGTAAAAGTAGTCATCCAAAAAATGTACTCAAGTACAAGTAAAAAGGTATTTGGTGAAAAGAATACTCAAGTAATGAGTAACATTATGAGTAACTGCTTACATTTTTTTTGTTTTTTTTTTTAACAATATTTTTTTCTGAGCAAAAAGTTATCTATATGAACTGTTGTTATAAATTCCGACGAAAGAAAACAAAAAATCATAATTGCGTTATTTGTCCAAAAAGCATGAGTGCCCTCTGGCTGAGAAAATAGTTCCTAGTTTGAATAGTGAGTAGTTCCTTCCAAATTACTTTTATGAAATTAAAAGGATCATATCTCCGGGTTTCCGTGGTCAATCGGTGCCAGATAAAAACTAGGAGAGAGGTTAAAATCCGCGCTTTCGAGTCATGTTGAGGGGAGCGCTCTATGTCAAATACTTCATTTTTTAAGGTGCTTTAAAGACACCACATGATTGAAGAGGCTGGTGTGAACATAGAACGGCAACCTTGGAGTCATGTGATTATTGTTGTGACATCTCATTGGTGAAATTGGTAGAGGTACTGTTGGCATTGCCGGCAAAAAATAAAATAATATGCAAAGAGGAACAATTTAATGATGCATGTGTAGCCCAAAGTAGCGAAGTAAGAGTAGCATCTTTTTCTTCACAAATCTACTCAATTAAAAATAAAAAGTATAGCTTAGTAAAACTACTCTTCGAAGTACATTTTTCTCAAAAAGTTACTCAAGTAAATGTAACGGAGTACATGTAATGCGTTAAGACCCACCTTTGATTATTGGTGGCTCATCCATGTTTTTGTCTGCAGAATACCCACCGGAGCTTACTGCTGGATCATTAGAAGGCCAAGGCTCTGCAATAGGAAAGACCACTTCTAATGACACGGACTTGGAAAAAGACAACGCTGGCAGTACGACCACTAACTGGCTGCAGCTCTTGCCCAAAACACATGGCAAACGCCAAGTGGTCATTGCCTCCCTGGCTTTCCAGAAGACCTGGGCACAGGTAGGTAGATGGTTTTGGAAGGGTCACCCCCCTTAAAATGCTTGGTTCATTCAAACTATATTCACAATCATACTTATTTTCCACTTGAAGGTATGTCGTCTGCTGGAAAGCCTGGAGGAAGACTATAAGAGGATGGAGGACTGGTGCTGCCCAACAGGCAAACCTGACTCCAGCGCTCAGTTGGACCATGTGACCTTCATGAGCAGTAAACACCTGGAACAGAAGGAATTCTTCCTCAAGGTTGAAATCACACCATTAAATATTCAAGCACAGTTCATAGAATGTAACATGTCTAATCTTTTGTAATTGTGTTTTCCCTCATTCAGGCCTGCACGTTAACCAAAGGCATCGCAGAGATCTTCTACCAGTATGTAGAGAGGAATGGCGATACAATGGGAAGGCTGGGTCACGACCAAGAAGAACATGTTACAGGTCAGTTTGAAGGATAACATTTACTTATGTAGTTGATGGGGGGTGGGGGGAACCTGATCTTAATAGTTTGCTCTCCTATAAGTAACAAATCACAAATGTAATGGACGAATAATGCTGTAGTTTGCCAAAGTGAGTGGGATTTACAGAAGATTAAATAACATATGTGAAAAAAAAAACTGGTTTGTAGGTTTTCTCTCAACTATCACTGAAGAGTGAAGCACTTTCAGTGTTGCCAACTACCCAGTAAGGTAAGTAGCTATTGGCTGTCCTAAAAGTCGCGAGATGGTGTCATCACCTAATTTGCATAATTGGCAATTTGCATTTAATTGTAATGGGCGTTGTATAGGAGAGAAATAACGCAGTGGGAGAAGCAAAAAGTGAGTTAAAATGCACCCCAAATATGTTTAGAACTACAAATGAACCCTTACATTTTTTTAATATTGTCAAACTAAATGGACCAGAAGTACAATACAGTACAAAAAGAAATGATGGTAACTTGTCGCTAGATTTGTCGTTAGCTGCTTTTGATCAAAAAAAGTTGCCAGATTTAGCGAGAAAATCGCCGAGTTAGCAACACTGAGCACTTCAAAACTCACTTACACTTTAATAAATGACACTTCTAAATATTTTTCAATAGAGAAACAAACATTAAAATAACACTATGATCTCTTACGTTAACGCTCAAACAGCTTGCCAAAGGCACATCTTGCATCATTATAATATTTCCCTAACGGGTGGGTGTTTTTTTTTTTCCTCATATAGGCATCTTAACTGATTTATGTGAGAGAGAGAACCGTCTCCTCTGTTTATGGAATATAAGAAAGCAGCAACTGGACCAGTGTCTGCAATATTTGACTTTTGAACGCCGTGCCATACAGGTGACAGTTAGAAATCATTAGTCTCAAACAGTCAACATTGTGTGACTTGACCAAAAACATAACAAGTTTTTGTCTTTAGGCCCAGAAGAGAATACAAGACATGGGCGAGCTTTACCTGTCGATGAACTACTCCACCGGCTCAGGCATCGGCTTCAGACAGGAGCTGCTGAAGGAGAAGGAAAACATTAACATCATCAGCAAGGTAGGTTCCGTGTCACACCCGCATCTGAATGTTTGGATGCGAGTATTCAAAAATGGTCTTATTGGCTCCTCCACAGAAAATTGAAGAATGCGTTAAGCTTCTCATCCAACTGGCAGACGGGTACTGCGCCAAAGGACACAGCCATGCCGGCAAGATAAAAAAAAGTGTTTTGGCAGTCGACCGGTGCTACCAAGATTTGAACCGGCGAATGGAAAAGCACCGCTCCAGCTTGGAGAAAGTAAGTCTAATTTGACAATGATACCAGCTATGAAGCTTTTTCAACGGTGTACAATAGGGTTGTGACAAAATATCGAAATGGTGATATATCGTGATACTTTGTATCACAAAAGGTTATCGATATGCTCCTGCCAAGAATCGAGATATCGTTTTAAAAAAGTGTCAATGTCTAAACAAAAAAATAAAAAGGAACCAACAAATTGCTACCAAAATCTTCCACCGTAGTATTGTCTCAGTTAACTCTAAGGCTGCATTGACGGTGCACGACGCAGGAATCCATTTAGATTGGGAACATTCGTTCATTCGAAACCAGAGCATTCACAGTCATTCTGTCCGATTTTCAGGGCATTTACAGGTCATTTCCTGTTGAGTTTAATTCACTGCCTATTCATTTGGGTGATTCCCAGGTCACTTCCTGTTCTGTTACTCAAAATAAACAAAAAGTGACCGGTAAAATACCCTAAAATCAACAGGAAGTAACTGAAAATCAACAGGTAAATGACCTTAAATAGCCCAAAATTACCTCATTGCCTGCAACTGGCTGCCACTGACAGCCATAGACGTTCAATCCGTTTGAAGTGGGAGGGATGGCAGCGAATGAACGAATGTTCATTTCCTGCCACCCTCCCAGTTCAAATGGATTGGAAGCCTACTATTGATAAACTCTAAGAAAATTCGAATATCCTGAAAAGGTTGTTGTATTTCTGCAATTCAACTAAAAAGATGAATTTGACATGTTAAATGAATGAATAAAACAGAAAAGATTGTATTTCTGGCTCAATAAATGTTTTCTTCCATGTTAAATTTCCAAAATAAAACAACTTTCACTTGATATTCTAATTTCAATTTTTATTGCGCATGGGCAATAGTTCCTTTATTATAATTGTTAATTATTATTCATAAATACAAAAATATAGATATACATGTGCAATAATCTAATTGTAACATGTATTTTTGTACATGTTTTGATGCATTTTTATACATTATAAAAGATTTATGTCTGAATTTTGGGGTACTTGCAAAAGATTCGGGCATTTACATTTACAACGTGTCTCTACTTACAGACACAGAACCAGTGATTTTGTAAAAGAGGTACCACTGTACATTGAAGTACCTTTAATTTATAATGCAACAATAAAACATGTACAAAAACTAATCTTTGACAAATTATTGAAATTGTCTATGTAATGATATAAATTAAAAAAAAATAAGAATACAAGGATAAATGAAGAGAGAAACTCGGGAAAAATAATCTAATAAAATGCTGAATGCAAACAGCATCTTCCCAAATAGAACTATGCAAGTCATCTGGTGAAAATTCTTCTGGCTTTAATATTGCAATATACTGTATATCGCAATATATCGCTAACCCCCAAAAAGTCACAATGTCAGTTTTTTTTTTCCAATATTGTTCACCCCTAATGTAGGCTGAATTCAAGCTTAATGTGCGTGCCATATACAATGATATTTTCATAATTTGCTGCGGGTCAATAAAAACTAGTGTTGCACCGATACCATTTTTTGGCCCCGATACCGATACCATACCGATACCACCGTTTATATATTCATTCATTCATTTTCCATGCCGCTTTTTCCTCACGAGGGTCGCGGAGGTGCTGGAGCCTATCCCAGCTAACTATGGGCAGTAGGCAGGGGACACCCTGAACTGGTTGCCAGCCAATCACAGGGCACAAGGAGACATACAACCATTCACGCACACACTCATACCTACGGACAATTTAGAGTGTTCAATCAGCCTACCATGCATGTTTTTGGGATGTGGGAGGAAACCGGAGTCCCCGGAGGAAACCCGCGCAGGCACGGGGAGAACATGCAAACTCCACACAGGATGGCCGAAGCCCGGGATTGAAACCTTGATCTCAGAACTGTGAGGCAGACGTGCTAACCACTCAGCCACCGTGCCGCCCCGTTTATATATATAATTTTTTTTTTTTTTTTTCCTCCAAAGAGCTACATAATTGGATGTGAAATTATTGCTATCAAGGCTTTGTCAGGCTGTTGCTTACCTTTGCAAAATAGGAAAAAGACTAGTACAAAGTATAATACTAGCCCAACAGTAAGAAAGTAAAAATAAATTAATAATAATAAACTCTGAATGAACTGAGTAAAGTTTTTTGAACCTCTCAAAGGCCAAACAGTGCAACTTTCATGAAGTTATTGTCACATTCTGCTGCTGGTTAGATTGTGTTTTGTTGCTGGGCTGTTAGTGGGGGCGTTCCTGACGTTGCACCTGAATCCAATGCAGGCTCATCAACGCAGCATTTAACCACGGGTGATCTCAGAGAAGGCTGCTGAGATATTTGCCTTGCTGATCGCAATTTGACATCTCGCACTATTAGTCTCGCTACATTTGCTTGTTACGCCCCTGCATTGGGTTTTTCTGTTAGTGTGCTGCACTCGTTTGTAACCTCTACCCTGTGCAGTTATTTGAGTGTTTTTATTTTGGCTTTTTGGCTCGCTGCCTATCGTCTTAGTTAACCTTCGAGTTTGTAGTATTGAGCTCCGTCGACCTGCTGTCACGGACTCCTTTTGTTATTTCTACTATCCCGCGATCGCGTGTTATTTTTTGTTTGCAATCATTAAACCCTTGTACGTACTCCCCGCTTGTTGTGCGCTTCGAGGTCCAATCTTGTTTCCGCATTTGCGGACGCTAACAATTATAAGTAATAATAATTGACCACAGCATCCCGTCTCTGTATTAGCCTCCTTTTTTCGGGAGGGGGAGGTCCCTTATTACTATTTCTGAAAGGTGGCAACCCTACTTTGGAAACAGTACCCAAATTACTGCAGCATTTCTTTAAGTAAAAGACAAAGTAAAGATGACGTAGTGAACTGACCAGAGATTGTTGCACCTGTCCAGCGTCCTTCCTCTGGATAGCAGTCCTGCTCTTGCAGGCTCAAACTCGTTGTGTTCGTTCACGTTTCGTCTTCAAATGTTTTATCAGGTTCGAGGTATTGAAACTGGCCGATTTAACTCCACGTCTCGAAACTTTCAGGCCGCAAATCTTGCATGCAGCACTTGATTTTAATTGACGGGATTTCTATTTTGAAATATTTCCCAACCGCCGCCATGTCGGCGCCGCCATGTCGGCTCCGCCAAGCGGCCTTGTCATTGATCAGGAGTGGCTATTGGCCCGTTCTCATTGGTCTGGAGCAGGCCAATAGCGATAGCTGCTTGGTGTTCACGTGTCATCACACAACACAGAGACAAAGTGTAGTGAGCGCCAGGAGAAAAAAAAAGGCTGCGGTCAAATGTTATAATAATGGACCGGTAAATGGTATCGGCGCCGTCTTTGTTGGTACTCGCCGATACCGATACCACCATTTTGGGCCGGATCGGCGCCCCCTGCTGATACTAGTATCGGTATCGGTGCATCTTTAATAAAAACCGGGCATTTGGCCACCGCTAATATATATAAAAGTGACTTGACTGACTGAACTGTTAGAACTTCTAGGACATCAAAAATCGTACAGCATATTACTAACTCAAAACAATAAATTCCTCTCTGTTTCTTGGTCTGTTTCTAGTTGACCGGCGCTAAGTACTTGGCTGCCCATTACACCAGGGAGAAGAACCATGAAGGTAATGGTAAGTTAAATAAGGTCTTCTTTTGGTGTAGGGCACTTTTACAACTGTACAATGGATCCTCTGAAATGGAATGTTCCAAAAGTGATACTATGGAAGCCAGCTGAAGCATTTATTTGATATCTTTGATATGGAGCTTAAGGGTCTATGTACTAGCACACTCTTTGGCCTAACTAAAAGGACAATTAGTGCACTAGTACCATGATGGACGTGCTTTTTAGTTTTTTTTTTCCCTACTCCCTACTACGCTATGATATTTCTGCACACAAATAGAACAACTACCATGTATACTAACGTAGAGGTCGCACCCATAGTTTGTAGTTAAAAAAGTCAATTTACTGTAGATTGACCCTCGTATAAGTTGCAATATAGACGATTTTTGGGCCAATTTTCTGTACCAATATGACTGAAACACAAAGCACGGTACATTTTCTTGTGATTTAAAGACTATATTTTCATTATTTGACACTTGCAGCTTCGGCTGTTGGTTGTAGATTATTTGGAGCTTAACTTGCCTGTATAGTTAGCGTAAGTAGCTAATGCTAAGTTGTATGCTTTTAAAGTTTAACGACAATCTAAACTGGGAAATAGTCAGAGGACAGCATGTCAGGCGTACAGAAAAATGTCATTAAAACAATTGCGAGTACAGTATATACAGTACACGTTTATTAGACAAGCAAAAATTATCATGGGTCTTGTACTCGGATCCTCAAAGATTTGGACGTTCCATTGTACCACACCTGTAGCTAACACATTGTTAAATTATTTGGAGCCATTTCTTATTTCATTGTTTTTGACACAAAGTTGATTTTTCTTTACAGACACCTTGCACGGAGACGGCATGATGCCAAGATCGTGTCGCACACTCAAAGGCGGTCTTAAACTGGAGTATAAAGGAAAAGGTAGATTACATGATACCACCTATAAAATCTGCGGGGGAAAAAAAATGATGTAAGAACGAGTGGAGTTGACGGATGTTTTGTCTTTTAGGTCCCAGTTGGCAAAAGTGGCTCAACAAAAGCGTGTGGTGGCCAAACCATAATTAAGAAGAACAGTGGCTGGCAAACAACTTTTTATTTTTGTACTTTTGTGTTATTGTATATATTTTTGTATATACAGTGGGGAAAACAAGTATTTGATACACTGCCAATGGGTTATTCCCATTGGCAGTGGGAAAACCCATTGGCAGTGGATCAAATACTTGTTCTCCCCACTGTATTGTGTATATTTTGTATATAGTTATGGTTTTTACTAAATAAATTGCTATTCGTATGTGTAACAGAATGTTTTCCGTCTTGAATTGTTTGAAAACTTGTGTTATTGCTTATTGGGGGTCATAATGAGTATTTCTGTGTTTGTTCATTTTAATTTTATTAATTTGGTTTTTATTAAGATTTGATTGACAGGAATTTTAAACAAATGCACTTTAGAGTGTTATTTGGGCCATAACAAAAGTGTATTTGTCATTTTGATTTAATATTGTCATTCACGTTTTATAAATACATATATTAATTTAAAAAATATATAAAAAATAAAATATAAATAATATAATAATTGAGGATGTATAAGTATTTTTCTTGAATACCAAAATTAGTGACTGTTAATAAACTTTCAAAATGGGGGATGGAGGGACATTTTGCAGGTCATGTGCTCCATAATAGAAATAAAACAGTCAATAGACCCTACTCACCAACGTCACAGAATGACGTGTCACTGTATCCGGCCACCATATTGTCAGTCTCTGTTTAGCCCTATTCTTTCAATTAGTTTCAATTAGTCGTTCAGTTTATAGAGCAATTCATGGAAGCCCCGGTGCTTTCAGACGCTGTAAACTCATTGGATGCGTTGACTAAAAGGCGTTATGTGGAAAAGCTTCAGGCTATCCATTCGCCAGATCCATATTTGAGGCCTAAATCGATATTTTTCGACCCGCTGTCTTCGCCCTCTCTGCCTGACATCTGCTACCCTGATACAGTGCCTTGCAAAAGTATTCGGCCCCCTTGAACCTTGCAACCTTTCGCCACATTTCAGGCTTCAAACATAAAGATATAAAATTGTAATTTTTTGTCAAGAATCAACAACAAGTGGGACACAATCGTGAAGTGGAACAAAATTTATTGGATAATTTAAACTTTTTTAACAAATAAAAAACTGAAAAGTGGGGCGTGCAATATTATTCGGCCCCCTTGCGTTAATACTTTGTAGTGCCACCTTTTGCTCCAATTACAGCTGCAAGTCGCTTGGGGTATGTTTCTATCAGTTTTGCACATCAAGAGACTGACATTCTTGCCCATTCTTCCTTGCAAAACAGCTCGAGCTCAGTGAGGTTGGATGGAGAGTGTTTGTGAACAGCAGTCTTCAGCTCTTTCCACAGATTCTCGTTTGGATTCAGGTCTGGACTTTGACTTGGCCATTCTAACACCTGGATACGTTTATTTTTGAACCATTCCATTGTAGATTTGGCTTTATGTTTTGGATCATTGTCCTGTTGGAAGATAAATCTCCGTCCCAGTCTCAGGTCTTGTGCAGATACCAACAGGTTTTCTTCCAGAATGTTCCTGCATCCATCTTCCCGTCAATTTTAACCATCTTCCCTGTCCCTGCTGAAGAAAAGCAGGCCCAAACCATGATGCTGCCACCACCATGTTTGACAATGGGGATGGTGTGTTCAGGGTGATGAGCTGTGTTGCTTTTACGCCAAACATATCGTTTTGCATTGTGGCCAAAAAGTTCAATTTTGGTTTCATCTGACCAGAGCACCTTCTTCCACATGTTTGGTGTGTCTCCCAGGTGGCTTGTGGCAAACTTTAAATGAGACTTTTTATGGATATCTTTGAGAAATGGCTTTCTTCTTGCCACTCTTCCATAAAGGCCAGATTTGTGCAGTGTACGACTGATTGTTGTCCTATGGACAGACTTTCCCACCTCAGCTGTAGATCTCTGCAGTTCATCCAGAGTGATCATGGGCCTCTTGGCTGCATCTCTGATCAGTTTTCTCCTTGTTTGAGAAGAAAGTTTGGAAGGACGGCCGGGTCTTGGTAGATTTGCAGTGGTCTGATGCTCCTTCCATTTCAATATGATGGCTTGCACAGTGCTCCTTGAGATGTTTAAAGCTTGGGAAATCTTTTTGTATCCAAATCCGGCTTTAAACTTCTCCACAACAGTATCTCGGACCTGCCTGGTGTGTTCCTTGGTTTTCATAATGCTCTCTGCACTTTAAACAGAACCCTGAGACTATCACTGAGCAGGTGCATTTATACGGAGACTTGATTACACACAGAGGGATTCTATTTATCATCATTGGTCATTTAGGACAACATTGGATCATTCAGAGATCCTCACTGAACTTCTGAAGTGAGTTTGCTGCACTGAAAGTAAAGGGGCCGAATAATATTTCACGCCCCACTTTTCAGTTTTTTATTTGTTAAAAAAGTTTAAATTATCCAATAAATGTTGTTCCACTTCACGATTGTGTCCCACTTGTTGTTGATTCTTGACAAAAAAATTAAATTTCATATCTTTAGGTTTGAAGCCTGAAATGAGGCGAAAGGTTGCAAGATTCAAGGGGGCCGAATACTTTTGCAAGGCACTGTATCTACAACTGTCTTGTCCACACAAAATCAGCCTATTCTCACGAAAGTTTGAAAATCTTTAAGAGCAGCGCTCTAAGCAACATTACCCTGTGTGATTTCTAAAATGGCAACAATAAAAAAAAAAATTTTAAAAAAAAGTTGACTGCGATGGCCGACGCTTCAAGGATAGGTGGATATTGGACTATTTCTTCAATAAAACACGCAACAACTGTGTCTGCCTCATTTGCAAAGAGACAGTCGCTGTTTTTAAAGAGTTCGATGTGACGCGATAATATTACCGAACAAGACATGCTGACATGTACGACATTACAGGGAAGATACGCGGCAAGAAATTATAGCAACTTGAAGCTAATTTAATTTCACAGCAGCAGTATTTTGCAAGAGCCCGAGGGTCGAAAGAGAACGCCACAAAGGCGAGATTGTTGAAATTATGAATAAAAAAAAATAATAATAATAAAGCAAATGTGACACACTGAAAGGCTTGCTAAAATTTCTTTAAATGTATTGTTCTACGTAAATCAGCCCAGGTAGCCCCCCCACATTTTTACCACACCAAATCTGGCCCCCTTTGCAAAAAGTTTGGACACCCCTGTTTAACCGATGATCCATAGACGAGGCCAGCTTCTTTCACTTGTTACCAGCTAAATATTATTCAAAAAATAAAGATGGTGGAAGAAATAAGCATCTTGAATTTGAAACGGTATGTTGTCGACGATTAGCCTAGAAATGATCTTAATTGTGGTTGTCAGCCCAAAACCCTCCAAATATATATTAAATGCATCTTGCCAGATATAAAATGACTACTACATAATCTGTGGTAATCGTTTGGAGCCCAGTTTTCTCGTCGAATTGCAGCAGTCCATCTCGCTCTCCTCTCCGGGTCTCTCGGAATACGGTAGAACCTCAGGTCTCTCCGTCTATCTTCTCTGTTATTGCAACCGACCGCCACACACGCCTTCACCATTTTGATTATTAATGTTAACGAGCAGAAAACACGCCATAATAGGAGGAATTTACGTAGCGGTAATGCATCAAGAACGACGAGCTGACGGACAAATGGCCGGGGGCGTGGTTGTGACGTCATGTGAGTAGGGTCTATAGTTGCATGCAGGCTTGCAGCAGCTGTAAGATGCAAAATACAGCAAACAAAGTACTACTTGATCTTTGGTTGCTGATTTTATTTGGCTGCCCACAAAGCCAACCCATAAATTCTCACTTCATCCTTTCATGCATAAATGATGACTTTTTTTTTTTTTTTTTAAACTTGAACATCATTTAACTCATTAGCTGCCATTGATAATGCTAAATGTCTAATGCATTTTGACCGGTAGGGGCGAATGAACAAATCTTCATGATGAACACTGAAAAGATGAGCATTCACGTATGGGGCACTATTTGTAAAGCAGCACATGCTGAATATGACGGCAACATTTTCTCATATCTAGCGCTACACAGTGTTTAAAATGGTGTGAACATTTTTGAGTCACTCTTCCATGCACATTTACTGTAGAAGCCTTATTCACTGCATCAATTTGTTTATTTTGAAACTGTGTTATTGTTTTTGCCACAACCCATGTCATTAAGTATTTTACTATCAATGTGCGCAGAGATTGTGCTAGTGAGTGCACCTGGTGGACATAAGGTGTTTACCATAGCACGCCGCAGCATGAGCTGCATTAGAAAGGGAACTGTTCAAATTAGAGACAATATGAACACTGCAGTAATCAAACTACTGCCAAAAGAAGGGAAAGACCTAACCCAACCAGCAAACTATAGACCAATATCCTTAATGAATACAGATATTAAAATTATTGCAAAGGCTTTAGCTACTAGATTAGAACAAACTCTTCCCACTATAATTCATAAAGACCAGACCGGCTTTATTAAAGGACGTAACTCTACAAACAATATAAGACGCTTGTTAAATCTTATTAATATTGCACAGAATTATAAACAGAAAGCAATTATCCTCTCTTTGGACGCAGAAAAAGCATTTGACAAAGTCAACTGGTTTTTTCTCTTCAAAGTTTTGGAAAAATTTGGCTTCGGTGAGCCATTTATCCGCTGGATAAAAATATTCTACAACGCCCCAAAAGCCACTGTAAACACAAACGGGGTCATTTCACAAAGTTTCTGTCTTCAAAGGGGAACTCGACAAGGCTGTCCACTCTCACCCCTATTATTCGCTCTATTTATTGAACCATTAGCAATTGCAATAAGACAAAACGCTAATATCAAAGGGATCTGCTCGCACACATCGGAACACAAAATTAACTTATACGCAGACGATATACTTTTATATCTAGAAAAACCAGAATCCTCCCTACATGAGACTTTTGAACTAATAAAGACATTTTCACAAATATCAGATTATGCTATAAATTGGTCAAAATCAATTATAATGCCCTTATCAACAAACTCATGGAATCCTGCAAATTAAAATCACAATATTCCAATAGGAAATATAAAGTATCTTGGAATCAACATTTCACCAAAACTTACAGAATTAACTAAACTAAACCATACACCCCTCCTAGCAAAAATATGTGAAGATTTGACACACTGGAATAATCTACCCATCTCACTTTTGGGCCGGATAGCAACAGTCAAAATGAAAGTATTACCACAAATAAACTATTTGTTCTCAATGATCCCCTTTAAACCCACTCAAAAATGGTTTCAAGACCTAGACTCAGCCGTCACAAAATTCTACTTTAAAAACAAGAAAAGCAGAATTAGCCTTGCCAAATTGCAAAGAAATAAACCAGAGGGGGGTCTAGAGGCCCCTAATTTCCAACACTATTATATAGCAAATCAAATACAATATCTTATTAGGTGGTTATACCTTAACACTGAACAACAGTCATGGCTAGAATTAGAGCAAACAGACTGCAACCAAATACAATTGGCAAACCTCCCCTTTATTAGTTCTAGTATTAAGCACCACAGCTGCTTCAAAAACCCAATGATAGCATGTACCTTGAAAGCCTGGTGGAGAGGTATGGAAATTACGCAATCACAACAAGCCCCGTGTAAATTCTCACCAATCTGGCACAACCCAGACTTTGGAGTTAATAAAATTCCTATTTATTTCAGCACATGGGATGATACGGGAATAAACCAGTTACAGCATTTGTTTAAAGATAATACATTCATGTCATATGAAAAAATATTACAAGATTTCCAGATCAAAGGGGTCAATTTCCTTCAATACAATAAGATCAGGGCAGCCATCAGAAGCAAATTTCCATCACTACCGGGTACGTTAGACCCACCACCTTTCGTAAATAAAATAATAAATATACATCCTAAACAAAAAAAAAAATACTTTCAAAAGTATATAAAGCCCTCTCATGTAACAACTCTACTTGCCTACCAATCGAAAAATGGAATAACGAACTTTCGGTAACATTAGATAATAACTATTGCTCCAACATCTGTAAAAATGCATTTATAATGACAAATAATAAGAACCTTCAGCTTATACAGTTCAAAATACTGCACAGATGGCATATTACTCAATCTAAAATGCACAAAATGGGGTTCTCCCAATCCGATAAATGTACAAGCTGCAACGAAGATAATTCAGATACATACTTTCATGCTCTTTGGCAATGTAAACCAATACAAGATTTCTGGGCACAGGTAACGAAGAAACTCTCTTTCCTATTGAACTGCAGGATTCCATTGTCTCCAACTCTTTGTCTGCTTGGCGATCTGAATACAGTGAATATCTCTATCCATCAAACCCGTCCACTACTAGCAAGTCTAACGATAGCCAAAAAAACAATATTGTTGAATTGGAAAAACAAACAAAACATTAGCATTAACCAATGGCTAAATCTAATCATTGAATATATAACATTAGAGAAAATATCTGCCAAACAGACAAATAAAATGGACAAATACGAACAACAGTGGGAAACGGTCGCAAGAATGATGAACATAGAATAAGGATTCTCTCTCACCTGCGAAGGAATGCCACAAAAATAATAGAAATGTATACATAAATGGATGTATGCGGGGTGTCCAGGGAAGTTGTATGCATCCTTCTGCAGCTGGAAACTGGACATGTTTAAATCCGAACTGTTTTATACACTCCCAACAGCATGTAATAAATAATTTTTCTTCCTTCACAGTTTAGTCGGTCAATGGGCTTATTTTACAAGGATACTCATAGACAATTTGGTTTCCAGCTACTGGGGATCATATGCAACTTTTTTTTGGAACACCCTATATATTACTTATCAGACTTGGAACAATTAAGGAACTATGCGTAAATAATACACTTCACTGGTCCTTGGCATACATCTAATGGTGTTTGATAAACCTCTTCTTCTATCAGCTTTACAGGTGGAGTTTGTTGGCGTCCTGCCCTGGGCCGTCCCGCCGCCGGTCTTGGCCCCCGGGATTTTCGGCCGGGGCTTGTCTGGTTGCGTCTGGCTGTGCGGGGGGTCCCGTCGGGCGCGCGCTGGTGTCGTGGGCGGGTGCGGGGGCCGCGCGGGTGCCGGTCCGGGGCCGCGGCCCTTCCCCGGCCGGCCGGGGTGGGGTGGAGTTGGGGTGGGGGCCGGGGGGTGTATGCGGCAGCCATGGTTCCCTCCCAGGTCCGCCCGGCCGGAGCCGCGTCTCCCTGTACCGGGTGCCGGGGAGGTGCCCTCTGGTGCCATACCGCGCGCCCCTCTTGGCCCGGGGGTGGGTTGTGGGGGGTGCGCTTCCCTCCCCTTGGTCTGTTTCCGGCCCTGTCCGCCTCCCTAGGCCGCGGCGGCCGCGGCTGCCCCCCGGCCGGTGGGGTCGTTGGGGGGGCCTCTTGGGGCCCGCGGGGCCTAGGGTGAGGCTCGCTGTCCCTTGCCGGTGGGGTGAACGCCCCCTGGTCGCCGGCGCTTGGTGTGGCGCCTGCTCGGGGTGCGGGGTGGGTGCTCGGTGGGTGGGAGGGGGGTGGGCGGTCGCAGAGGCGCCGTGGGTGGTCTGGGGCGGGGATTGATCGGGGCCCTGACGCTTCTTCCGCCCTGGGGCCGGTGGTTCTGGTGGACGGGGCCACGCCCGCGGGAGCCTGCCTCTTAACTCACGCACTTCTCACTTCGGCACTGTAAATATTTTTCACCCTGGCACTTACATGCGCATACATTTCTCCGGGGAGAGTTGGGACGGGGCTTTACAGTCCCAGCCCAACTCCCCCCTGTTTTTAATGCACCACACACCAAGGCTGTGGGATGGTTGGGACCTGTTGGGGGGGGGGGGGGGGGGGGGCCTCACGGCTGCCTCCTCACCACAGGCCCCGCCATCCCTGCACCTTTTTTAAATGCACCACACACATCATACTCCACAGGAGAGCTCCGGCAAATGGCGGTGGGACGGGCGGCTGGACAGAAACTCCATGCTGCGGTCCCACTGCCCCAAGCCAAGCTCTCCTATTTTAATGCATACATTGCACTACCCTCCCCTCACACCCCCATCACGGTGCTGGGTGATGGCTGCCAGTCGGGAACCTGGCAGCCACAGTAATAGGGTGGTAGGTGGGTCCCACACTTTTTCTATATGGCGTGGCTCCCGGGGTGTGGCCTCCCCTCTGCCTCGGCTGCCGGCCGCGGGAGTGGGTTGGGGGGTCGGGTCTCCGATCTTGCATCGCCCCGTGGCAGTCCCTGGGCGTTCTCCTGCCTCCGCCTTCCCCTCTCTTCTCTGGCTGGGCATCCCCCCTGCGCTCCGTCGCGGGTCGCTGGCTGGGCGCCGGTGTATCAGCGGGGTGTCGCCTGCACCGGCGGGGGACCCTGCCTTGCCTGGGGCTTGGTGGGCCGCTGGGGGTCCCGTGGCGTGCCGTGCCGGTTGGGGGGCTGTGGCTCGTGGCCCGGGTGGGCGGGCGGGGGTGGGTGTAGGCGTGGGGTTGGTGATGCGTCCCCTCCTGCCATCCCTGAAGGCCGGTTGATGGGCACGCGGGTGGCCCGGGGGACCACCCTGGGTCCCGGGGGGGGGACGGTGGCTCCTTTGCTGGGCTGCGGGAGGAGGGATGGGCTGCGCATGGACCCCTCAACCCCCCGCCCGCCCTCCCTCCCCGGGCTGGCTGGGTGGGGGCCGTGGCCCTGGGTTGGCGCCCGCGCGGTCTCTCCGCCCGTCTGCGTGGCTGTCGCGCGCCCGGTGGGGCTTGCGTGCTGCTGGATGTGGTAGGGCATGCTCGGGTTGGGGGTTCTGGTGCCGGGATTGGCGATGCGGCGGCGTTGGGTTGGTCGCCAACGGGCTTACACTCATAAGAGATTCACACGATTACTGGGTTCTAGATCACAGAACTGATTTGTGTACACTCTACCCCTTTCAATCACTTAGCTTATAGTCTTATAGACACCCCCACCCCCATTCTCCTCTTTCACTGGCCAATTGGCCCCCACATGGTGTAAACCGGAAATACATCTCGCTGACGATAGCACCAGCTTATTAGTAACTAGTTTAGATGTTCAATGTATTTCTTGTTGTTGTTTGTGTATGTGTTTCTTTTCTTTCTTCTCTTGTATTTCTTTTCTTCTGTCCCCCCATAATCCCTTCCTGTTCGCTGCTTTGTCATAATAAAAAGGTATTTTGAATGATCACAATGGGAGTATGTCAGACTCTCCATGTGAAACATTAAAACTGTTCAGAATCCGGGCACTTAGACTTCCATTCTCTGTATCAAACAGCTGAACAGGACAGGTTTAAAAAAAAAAAAAAAAAAAAAAAAAAAAAAAAAAAAAAAAAAAAGAAAGGGAACTGTTTGCTGAATTACTGGAATAAATCAACCGAACCAGAACCATCCATGTGGGCAGGCCATTGCCGATAGCCTGTGCGTACATATTTACATATTTAATTTAAATCTAAATGTGAAATCTAAATTTTAGGATTAAATATGAATCCTAAATCTTAAATATAAATCACAAATCTAAACCTTATAAATATTAAATCTAAATTTTAGATCTTAATCTAACATCTTAATTTTAGATTTATATTTAACATTTGGATTTATGATTTATATTTAATATTTCGATTTCAAAATGTATACATCTGGATTCAAACATTTAAGAGTCTTTTCCCTGTAAAACTACAAATTTTAACTTGTAAAAAAAACAAAAAACAAAACTTGAATTCCCAAATTTTGCATTTTAAACTAAACTTGAAAAAAAATGTAATGAATTTTTCTACAACTTTTTTTTCTGTTTCTGTTTCTGTTTTCTGTATTTTTTTTGTTCTACAGGTTTTGTTCTACAAACGTCATTTGCGAAGAGACAGTCGCCTTTTATTAAAGAGTTCAATGTGAGGCGATATTACTAAAAAAGACACGCTGACATGTACAACAAGATTACAGGTAAGATACATAGCGAGAAATTGAAGCAACTTGAAGCTAGTTTAATTTTAAAGCAGCAGTATTTCACAAGAGCCCAAGAGTCGAAAGAGAACGCCACAAAGGCTAGTTGTGAGATTGTTTAAATTATTCATTTAAAAAAATAAAGCAAATGTGACACACTGAATGGCTTGCTAAAATTTGCTTAAATATATTGTTCTACGTCAAGAATGTCAGCCAAGGTCGGCCCCACACATTTTTACCGCACCAAATCTGGCCCCCTTTGCAAAAAGTTTGGACACCCCTGATATAAATTTTATAAATTATACTAAAAGTATTTAGGTAAGCAAGTGAACTGTATTTTGACAAATACTGTAACAAACTGTGTAATATGGCCCTTAAATTGTAAAATAAGGTGCTTAAAATAAGCCCTTTTATTTCATCATGTCATTTTTCAGGACAATTATATTTTCGAGATAAAAAGCGTTTTTCACAAATACGTTTTTTTACAATGTCTTTTTCCACAATGGCATTTAGATTTCATAATGTCGTTCTTAGTTTTATGATAAATTTAGATTGTTAATGTTAGTATTATAACGGTGATAAAAGTCAACCGCTGAATCAGATTGCAATTCTTTATTTGTGGGAACTTATTGAACAACATGACTGATGTCTGCCGCAGCCAACGCACACATAACCCGCCACAACAACGGCAACACAGGAAGGCACGTCCCCCGCTCTCCCGCACCTCCCTCACCCCTGTACGTCACGCGATGCATTCAGGAACATATGCAAACACCCCCACCACATTATAACCCGATTTGTTACACTACCCCCTCCTTTCAAAGACCCTCGCCCCCGAGGGTTTGAACAAAGTTACTCAGCCAACCCGGTGGCCTACGGTACCTCCAGGGCCGCTCCCGATCTGTAGGCAAAGAAGCAGAGTCCACAACCGAACCCCCAGGAGGTGTAGTGTCTAGTCCATACAGTCCATCTTGGGAAGTCTGGTTACCACCATCCGAGCCACTCAGGAGTTCTGGCGTGTTTGTAGCAGATCCTCGGTACGGTGCCAGACGATCACGATGAAGGGCCACCCTCCTCCCTCTTGGGGACAGCTGAACCCTATATACCACTTCCCCAAGTCTGTCCAGGACCTTGCAGGGTCCCACCCAGTCGCTGTCCGACTTCGAGCATCTGCCCTTCTTCCTCTGAGGGCTGTACACCCAAACCAATTCCCCCAAATCGAATTGTATTCCCTTGGAATGCACATTGTAGTACTTCTTTTGCCGTACGCCTGCATTCTTCAGCTAGAGCCTAGCAAAATCACATGCAGACTCCAATCGATCCTGCAATTTCCAGGCATAGTCAGGTCCTGCAGGAACAGCAGGAGAATGAGGCGGTCTGCCCACCATTATCTCAGCAGGGGTCCTAAGCTCTCTTCCAAGCATGCGGAGAACCGGAGAGCAGGAGGTGGAATCTTGCACTGCTGATCGGCACGCCATCAGCACCAGTGGAATGTGTCTATCCAAATCTTTTTGATGCTTGGCCGTCACTATTGCAAGTTGCTGCGATAGTGTTCGATTAAACCGTTCGACTAGTCCATCACTTTGTGGGTGTAATGGGGTGGTGCGGGTCTTGTGCGAGCCCAGTGTATCGCACATGGCTGCGAAAAGCCGAGACTCAAAGTTCCTGCCCTGGTCCGTCTGAATCACCTCCGCTGTCCCGAACCTGCTCAACATCCCCCCTACCAGTGCGTCCGCTATGGTCTCCACCTCCTGGTCGGGCAGGCAATAGGCCTCGGGTCACTTCATGAAATAATCCATAGCATGATATTAATCCCCACTCTCTCCATGGGTCCTCCAATTGGGCACTGCTGAAGTTGTGCATTACAACTGTCCGTGGGACCTTTTTTAGCGGTGCAGCTGTCGCAGCGGCCGCAGTAGTCCTCCACATCATGCCTACTGTATGTAATCCCCAGTAAAAACTGTTACAGAGTCGACTGAGCGTCTTCCCAACCCCAAAGTGCCCCGTGCCAAGTCCACCGTGTACCGCCTGTAGTACCCGTTCTCGTAGGAGTTTTGGCACTACTACCTGCCAGCGAGTCTCATCAGTAGCCGGTTCAATCCAGCCACGTTGCAGTACTCCATCTTGCAACCGTAGTGTGTTGAACATAGACCAGAGTCCTTTGGTGGCACAGGAACACATGCCAACCTCCTCCCACTTGGGTCTGCACTGTGCTGCAACCCAAGCCCACACCGGACCAGTGTCACTGTCCGCTTATTGCATGCTCCTCCACTCGGGTACGTCTACAGCCGGTGGACAGCGCTCAACAGACTGTCCCTGGGTACTGCTCGCTGCACATCTCACCTCCAGCTGTAGCTGCTCACTCTCTCGCAACTCCCTCTTGTCACAGTAGTGACAGCTTTCGACACTACAAGGTCTACGGGAGAGTGCATCAGCATTCCCGTGTTGGGTGGCCGCTCTGTGAACAACAGTGAAGTCATAGGCCTGTAGTTCAAGTCAGCATGTCAGCTTTCCTTCTGGCTCTCGAAAAGTCATCAACCACTGCAAGGCCGAGTGGTCAGTCCTGACAGTGAAATGGAGTCCACCAAGGGCGGGCGGGGGCCAAGACTGGGGCATTCATGAGTGCAGTCTGCAGTGAAGTGAATGCCAACTGGCACTCTTGTGACCAAACAAAGTGTTCCCCCTTTTTGCAGTAATCGGAACAAGGGAGCGGCAAGGCAAGCAAACCTCATAACAAATCGTCGGTAATAAGAGGATAATCCCAGGAAGCTCTTCAGTTCCTGCACTGAGCTGGGGGTGGGCCAGTATTTGACAGCCTGCACCTTGTCCTCCAATGCACTGACGCCGCCCTGTGCCAGTCTGTGGCCCAGGAATGTGACTTCCCGCCTCATGAAATGGCACTTTTGAGGATGAAGTTTCAACCCTGCAGCTGCTATCCTCTCCAACACCTTCCTGAGAGAACTGAGGGTTGACTCATAGGACGAGCCATGCACCAGGATGTCGTCCAAGTACACAACACACTCGCGGCGTGAAATTCCAACAAGCACCCTGTCCATCAGCCTTTCGAACGTGGCGGGGGCATTGCAGAGACCAAACGGAAGCACTCTAAATTGCCACAGACCCCCATTTGTGATCAAAGCAGTCTTTTCCTTGTGCTCCTGAGCAAGCTGAACCTGCCAATAGCCACTGCGGAGGTCAAGTGAGCAGATGCTGCAACAGTCTCCAAAGCCTCATCGATGCGGGGGAGAGGGTAGGGATCCTTTTTAGTCACAGAGTTCAAAGGCCTAAAATCCACACAGAACCATGGTTCAGCCTGAGACTTCTTGGGCACCATGAATACAGAGAAAGCCCAAGAGATGTTGGAAGGTTCAGTGATCCCTGCCCTGCGCATCTCCAATAGGGCCTGGGCTGCAGCAGCCTGCTTTGCTAGAGGAAGTCGTCGAGGTCTCATCCTGATGGCCCGCGCATCCCCAGTGTCAATGTGGTGCTCTATAAGATCCGTACTGCCCACGTTTTCTCCTGACAATGAAAAACAGTTCTTGTACTCCAACATAAGGGGCCAGAGCAAACCCCATTTCACAGGAGACAGTTTACCACAATTCTTTCCCAAAATGTCCCTCACCAACGTGATCCTTCTCCCTCTATCAGTTCCAGACAGTCCCCGGTAACAGAGAAGATCCAGGAGATGACTGACGGTCTGACGGGACAGGAGGTAGGTCCTCACCTTGCTTGGGTGACTCCCCAGGCAGAGCAGAACAAGCAGTGGTGTCGGTAACAATCCCAGTAGGTGACACAAAAACAGAGTGGCTCGCTGTATGGCCTGGCGCAACAGGACTTTTGGACAGCTGGGCGACGTGACCGTCTGGGAAAGAGAGTTCCATTTCTGGTGTTGAATATGCAGCCAAGAGTTTTAAGGACATCGAATCCCAGTATACAATCCTCCAAATGTACAACCCACACTGTGCTCCGAACCCTCTCGTAACACACACCCTGAGTCACCACCTCGTTGCTAACAGTGTGAAGTCTCACCAGGCAATGCCTGTATGTATCGTCTTTTGTGTTGTTGTTGTGTGCTTCCACTCGCGATCGGACACTTAAATCCAGTTGTGTAGTAGATTGAACGATGTGCTAATGCTAGCGAACGCATGCTAACCTTTTAGCTGTATTAGCAGCTAACCATCGCTGATTTACGTTGGTGCAAACCTGTTTGTTATTGGGGACGAAATTGATTTGTTTCATTTCTATTTTTAGTTTCACTCTTCAAGTGATGGTTGAATAAAGTCAGCAAATTATACCAATGTCTTCTGTATCCTCATTTGGGAGTTTAGCTAGCTATATAGCCAGGACTAAGCCTTAGCGTCTCTGTGAGGACAGTGCAATCTTATTCCCTCCCGATGCAGTTATCTCCACCTTGCAAGTCTGCAAGTCGTTTTGTTGTAATTTTTCCCTCGTGAAGTAAAGACACACTTTCCAGCATTTGAACCTACGTGCTGTCATTGTTATGTTTACGGCTGCAATGCTCGTGCTAAACAGTCGTAACCTTTCATTTTCACCCTCTTTCCTGGTGAAGTGTAGCCAAACTTTGGAGCGGGTGGTTCTTGGCGCCATGCTAGTTTGATGCGTCTGGACAACAAGACACGTCACAACGCAATATGAGTCTTTAGGAATCGTTAAAGGGATTGTTGAGGTTTTTTCATTGTGACGTCGAGGCCTCGAAACACAAAGGAACCGGTTCTGAATTGGAATTGGATTTCGATTCCCGTCCCTACTTAGGGCAGTCCCGGACCAAGTGGACTGGTTGGCCACAGCCCCAGCAGATCCTTCGCCGTGGCGTAGATCGACGGCCTCCCTGAAGCGAAGCCGCCCGAACCAGTTGAGTCAGTTCCTCTGCCCATGCAGGTGCTTTAGAGTCCAACCTAGCCCCCATCGTGGACCCAACTCTCGGTAAACCCTCAAACGCAGCAGATGGGGGCGCCGCACGCAGCAACTCCCTTTCAGAGGCCAGCTCCAAAGCCTCCTGAAGGGTCCTGGGGTGGGCCAGCAGGGTCTGCACCCGCAAGTCGCTCAGTAGCAGTGCTTGGAGGAAGTGGTCCTGGGCCAGTTCACTCTGGATGGTAGGGGGTATATGGCCATAGGTGCGGTGGAGCAGTCCTTCAATGTCATTGGCAAGAGCATGCACCGACTCTCCAGGCCGTCTATGGACCAACCGTTGGCCTGGGCGAGGAGCTCAAACTGGGCATGAAAAGCCTCCCAGTTAGCCTTGCCATCGTATTTCGGCGTCTCCACGGGGGGGCATCGTCCCACCAAGCAGTTCCAAACGATTAGCCCTGCAGGCGATTGATAAGCTAGCGAGTCGGACACCACCTCACGATGGCAAGCTGAGCCAAATCCCGCCACCCTGGCAATTTCAGCAGTCATCTTTCTCACGGTCTCTCCATGCTCAGGCGAGCCCCAAGCAGCCGCAGCTGTGGGCAGTTCATAACCCGATTTGTGACAGTATTTTAAAAAAAATAAATCGATTCTGACCTCACAGCTTAACTCGGTGGCTGCTTTTGATGGTAATAGACGCCCAATCCATTTAACTGTTGAAATAGATTACACCTCTATTGTAATCAATTGGGGATTTTATCAATTTCCCTATTTTACTAACAACCACAACACATACTCAATGACCTTGTTTGGCAGTGAACGAGTTAAGCCAAAGAAAACTTTTGAAGGGATGTCCACTTGCCTTGCCACCATTCAGCGGATACAATTTCGACGGCGGAGCAAGCCACAGCAAACAGACAGCGGAGTGGACCAATCAGCGACGGGCAGACGTGACGTTGGTAAAATGACGAGGGCAGGACGAGGGACTTGCGCGCGGGAGTAAACATACGAAGAGAGCTAAGTTTATTCAACATGGCTAGCGCGAGACAGACTGTTGTCATTGACTCACGTCGATGTGTTTTTGGTAATTTAAAACTGATTTTACTGTGGATTGGAACATATTCTTTGCTCTCCCGTTCACCATGTGTTGTTGTGGAGACGACTTTCGACGCGCAAGAGTGATGTTGCTCGTTAAGAACACAAATAAACGAATCTGATTTGTCGATTGATTTTGTACCTGCTCGGGAGGCCGTTAATGGGCTGGTTCCCAGACTTTTCTCTCAGTGTTTGAAAAATAGAGGGAGAACAGTCTGGCCGTGCCAGGCAAGATGTCCACTGTAGTGCCACTGGTCCTGAAAGGGTTAAGAATTTTTTTTTGTTTTTTTTGGTTATTAATGATGAATAAAAAGAAGAAATGAAAGAAAGAAAAAAAACATTATTTGAAGTTCTCCTGTAGGACGTCCAGAGAAGATGGCGCCAAAACACGATGACGTCACAAAGACAGCAACTGGCCTTTGATGTCACGTGAGCATCCAAACGAGCAGGTGGGAATCGGTCAGATGCTGCCTTCGAGCGCACGCGATTCATCGGAAGGCACGCGACTCATCTGGAAGAAACTTTTTTACCATGGAACATCTCACGTCTGAACTTACGGCATTCGTTGAGTGGCTGGGAGGTAATTTTGATTAAACTTGTTTTATTTGCCATAACTTGTTGCGTGGTGCCAAATTGTTGTGAACTGCACCATGTAAATTTGCGTTTTGGTCGTCGTGCGTTAACGGAGAATTTGGTACTTTTCAATCACTTAACGCTTTACAGCCAACATTGAGCAAACTTTTAACTGTCATTCAGATTTGCCGAGTCAAAAATAACACTTGGAATATCGCGTCGTGCTAAATCGTTTGCACGCTTACTACATTTTAGAATTTAATATGACAATATACACATATATTTTCGTGTTTTTCTGCGCGTGGGTGATCAATCATCCTCGCTTTTTCCTCTTTCGATGCACCTCGGTTGTCGGCTTCAGTTGACGTTTTAGAACGTGAACGTTATTCATGTCTGCTGTATAAAGGAAATTTATAGGGAGCTATATATTGTGTTGTATGTTCGTTAATTTGTACAACACTTTACAGGTTAACATTTATATTACCGTTATCTAGAGAAATTTGTTAAATTCAAACTTTTTTTTTACAATAAAATAGACAATAAAATGTGCGAATAGGCTGCAACCTAATCAGGATTTTTGTTCCGCAATCGTCCGTTAAAAAACAAAAAGAAAAGAAAGAAAACCCTGCGAAATCCTGAAGAGACCTCTCCTATTTTATGAAAAGCGTTTTGTGGTTTTGCCTTTCACCAGATGCCACATGAATGGGTGTAGATGAAGTTAACATTATTTTAAGTAAATATATATTCATCTGACTTGTGTAAATGTATGTTTTCCTGCACCCCACTTGATTGTACCTCATAGTTTTAGAGTTGGTAATCAGTGGTTAATCAAACCACTCAATGTGTCCATCCTTGACAGAGATGGGGAGAGAAGCTAAAAATTGTACTCAAGTAAGAGTAGCGTTACTTCAAAATAATACTACTCAAGTAAAGTAAAAGTAGTAGTCCAAAAAGTGTTCTCAAATACATTACACGTTTTGTTTGATTTTTTTTTTTTTTTTTTTTTTAAAGAATAGTATTTTTGTCTGAACACAAAGTTATCTATATGAATTGTTGTTATTAATTCCTACGAGAGAGAACAAAATACATCAATGAAGCATTATTTATCCAAAGAGCAGGAGTGCCCTCTGGTGGAGAAAATACTTCCTAGTTTGAATAGTGAGTAGTTCCTTCAAAATTATGATTATCAAATTTAAAGGATCATATCTCTGGTATTCCGTGGTCAATCGCTGCTAAGTAAAAACTAGGAAAGAGGTCCGCACTTTCGAATCATGTTGACTTTTGTGTAGCCCAAAGTAGCGGAGTAAGAGTAGCTACTTTTCTTCACAAATCTAGTCAAGTAAAAGTAAAGCTTAGTAAAACTACTCTTCGAAGTACATTTTTCTCAAAAAGTTACTACATTTTTCTCAAAAAGTTACTCAAGGAAATGTAACGCAGTACATGTAGTGCATTACTACCCACCTTTGATCATTGGTTGCTCATCCATGTTTTTGTCTTTTTGCCTGCAGAATACAGCCCAGAGCTTACTGCTGGTTCATCAGAAGGCAAAGGCTCTGCAATAGGGAAGACCACTTCTCATGACACGGACTGGAAAAGAGACAAAGCTGAGGTATCGACAACTAACTGGCTGCAGCTCTTGCCCAAAACACACGGCAAACGCAAAGTGGTCATCGCCTCTCTGGCTTTCCAGAAGACCTGGGCACAGGTAGGTAGATGGTTTTGGAAGGGTCTCCCCACTTAAAATGCTTGGTTCATTCAAACTATATTCACATGATATTCACAATCATACTTATTGTCCACTTGCAGGTATGTTGTCTGCTGGAAAGACTGGAGGAGGAGTACAAGAGGATGGAGGACTGGTGCTGCGCAACAGGCAAGCCTGACTCCAGCGCTCAGATGGTTCTTGTGACTTCCATGATCAGGAAACACCTGGAACAGAAGCAATTCTTCCTCAGGTTTAAATTCACACCTACTATGGAAGCAGAGTTCATACAATGTTACATGTCTAATCTTCCGTAATTGTGTTTTTTGTCATTCAGGCCTTTATGTTAACAAAGGGAATCGCAGATATCTTCTACCAGTACATAGAGAGAAACGGCTCTACAATGGGAAGGCTGGGTCATGACCAAGAAGAGCATGTTGCAGGTCAGTTTGGAGGATAACATTTACCTATCTATAAATAGCTCTAAAGAGCACTCAAAAAGTTGATGGGCGGGGCTGAACACCTGGTATTAATAGTTTGATCTCCTATAAGTATCTATTGACAGAAGTAACAAATCACAAATGTAATGGACAAATAATTCTGTCATTTGCCAAAGTGAGTGGGATTTACAGAAGTTAAAGATTATTTAACGTCCTAAAAGTCGCTAGAAGTCGCTAGATGGTGCCATCACCTAATTTGCATAATTGGCAATTTGCATTTAATTGTAATGGACATTGTAGGGGAGAGGAATAAGGTGGTGGGAGAAGCAAAAAGTGAGTTAAAAACCACCCAAAATATCTTTATAACTACAAATGAAACCTAACATTTTTTTAACATCGCCAAACTAAATGGGCCAAGAAGTACAATTCGGTACAAAAAGAATTATAGTAACTTGTCACTAGTTGCGTTTGACAAAAGAAAAGTCGCCAGATTTAGTGAGAAAATCGCCAAGTTGGCAACACTGAGTACTTTAAAACTCACTTACACTTTAATAACTTTACGTTCACGCTCAAACAGCTTGCCAAAGGCATACAGTATATTAGTTAGTTAGATTTAAATGGAACATCTTGCATCTGTATAATATTTTCCTAACAGGTGGGTGTTTTTTTCTTTTTACAGGCATCCTGAATGATTTGTATGAGAGAGAGGACCGTCTCCTTTGTTTATGGAATGCCAGAAAGCAGCAACTGGACCAGTGTTTGCAATATTTGGCGTTTGAACACCATGCCACAAAGGTGACCGAGTTAGAAATCAGTAGTCTTAAACAGCAAACATTGTGTGACTTGACCAAAAACATAACAAGTTTTTGCCTTTAGGCCCAAGAGCGAATTCAAGATATGGGAGAGCTTTACCTGTCGATGCACTACTCCACCGGCTCAGGCATCAGCTTCAGGCAGGAGCTGCTGAAGGAGAAAGAAAACCTTAACATCATCAGCAAGGTAGGTTCCGCATCACACCCTCATCTAAATGTTTGGATGCAAGCATTCAAACATTATTTTTTTGGCTCCTCTACAGCAAATGGAAGAGTGCGTGAAGCTGCTTATCCAACTGGCGGACGGGTACTCAGCCAAACGTCACAGCCATGCCGGCAAGATCCAAAAATGTGTTTCGGCAGTTGACCGGTGCTACCGGGATTTGAACCGGCGAATGGAAAAGCACCGCTGCAGCTTGGAGAAAGTAAGTCTAATTTGACAATGATACCAGTGATGAAGCTTTTTCAACGGTGTACAATCTACAGAAGGGGTTTCCAAACTATGATGTCTATCACTGTCAATGGCAGTGATTGAGTTAATGGGTACTAGCAAATAAACATAGGGATATTGCAACGAATAAATTTATAGTTGTACTCAGAAAATTCGAATATCCTGAAAAGGTTATTGTAGTTCTGCCATTCAACTTAAAAGGTGAATTTGACATATTAAATGAATGAATAAAATGCAAATTATAATATTTCTGGCTCAATAAAAATTTTCTTCCATGTTAAATTTCCAAAATTAAACAATTTTCACTGGATATTCAAATTTAACAGGTGCTACTCTGTATTTACACACCTGAGACAAACTTTGTATAATCTGCTAGCTTCATCTAGTGTTGATGCTGATGAGTGCAACAGAATACAGGTTAGGAAATAATGCAAATATATATAAATATATGTGCAAATATATATATAAATATATATGGAATAATCTTATTGTAACATGTATTTGTTACATATTTTGATGCATTTTTATACATTATAAAAGATTTATGTCTGAATTTTGGGGGGCTTGGAACAGATTAGGGCACTTACATTTACAATGTGTCTCTACTTACAGACGCAGAACCAATGATTTTTTTTTTTTAAGTAGAGGTACCACTGTACATTGACAACTCTAATCTATAATGCAGCAATAAAAAATGTTCAGAAACTAAGATAACATTTGTATAATGAAGAATCTTTGACAAATTATTGAAAGAATGTAAGATAAAGAAAAATTAAGAATACAAGGATAAATGAGAGAAACGAGGGACAAACTCAGGAAAAATAATCTAATAAAATATAAAATAATAATAAAAATAAAAATACGAATAAAAATAATAATACAAATTGGGCAGTTGGCCCATGGCCATAGTTTGGACAACGCTAATATAAATAAAAGTGACTTGAATGACTGAACTGTTAGAACATGTAAGACTGCAAAAATCATACAGCATATTACAAACTCAAAACAATAAATTCCTCTCTGTTTCTTGGTCTGTTTCTACTCGGCTGCCCATTACCCCAGGGAAAAGAAGCATGAAGGTAACGGTAAGTTAAATAAGGTCTTCTTTTGGTGTAGGGCACTTTTACAACTGTACAATGAAACCTGCGAAATGGAATGTTCCAAAAGTGATACTATGGAAGCCAGTTGAAGCATTTATTTGATATCTTTGATAATGAGCTTAAGGGTGTCTGTACGAGCACACTCTTTGGCCTAACTAATAGGACAGTTACTGCACTGGTACCATGATGGACGTGCTTTTTAATATTCCCCCCCCCCCTACTACGCTATGATATTTCGGCACACAAATAGAACAACTAACATATACTAGTCCACTAACGTAGAGGTCGCACCCCTAGTTTGTAGTTAAAAAAGACATTTTACTGTAGCTTGACCTTGTATAAGTTGCAATATAGACTGTTTTTGGGCCAATTTTCTATACCAATATGACAAACACAAAGCCCGGTACATTTTCTTGTGATTTAAAGACTATATTTTCATTATTTGACACTTGCAGCTTCGGCTGTTGGTTGTAGATTATTTGGAGCTTAACTTTCCTGTATAGTTAGCGTAAGTACCTAACGCTAAGTAAGTTGTATACTTTTAAAGTTTAACGACGGTCTAAATTAAGAAATGGTCAGAGAGAGGACAGCATGTCAGGCGTATAGAAAAATGTCATTAAAACAATTGCGAGTACAGTATATACAGTACACGTTTATTAGACAAGCAAAAATTGTTCTGGGTCTTGTATTCGGATCCTCAAAGATTTGGACGTTCCATTGTACCACACCTGTAACTAACTCATTGTTAAATTATTTGCAGCTATTCCTTATTTCATTGTTTTTGACACAAAGTTGATTTTTATTTACAGATACCTTGCACGGAGACGGCATTACGCCAAAATCGTGTCGCACACTCAAGCGCGGTCTTAAACTGAAGTTTAAAGGAACAGGTAGATTACACGATACCACCTATAAAATCTGTCGGGGAAAAAATTGATGTAAGAACGATCGGAGTTGACGGATGTTTTGTCTTTTAGGTCCCAGTTGGCAAAAGTGGCTCAACAAAAGCGTGTGGTGGCCAAACCACAATTAAGAAGTACGGTGGCTGGCAAACAAGTACAAGAAGAGAGGTTTGGCGAAGAGACCCCCTCTCGGGAACCAACTGTAAAATGTAAAAAACGGCTGTATAGCTGAATGGTACCTTTCCAAAAAGTGAACTTTTCATTTATTTTTGTACTTTTGTGCTATTGTATATAGTTTTTGTATATAATTATGTTTTTTACTAAATAAATTGCCATTGATATGTGAAACAATGTTTCATGTCTTGTTTGAAAACTATTAGTAGTGTGTTATTGCTTATTGGGGGCCATAATGAGTGTTTTTCTGCGTTTGTTCATTTTAATTTTATTAATTTGGTTTTTATTAAGATTTGATTGACTTAGGAATTTTAAACAAATGCACTTTAGAGTGTTGTTTGGGCGATAACAAAAGTGTATTTCTCATTGTGATTTAATATTGTCATTCACGTTTTATAAATGATTAATTAAAAAAATATATATAAAAAAATAAAATATAAATAATATAATAATAATTGAGGATGTGTATTTTTCTGAAAATACCAAAATTAGTGACTGTTAATAAACCTTCAAAATGGGGGACAGGAGGACTTTTTGCAGGTCACGTGCACCATAATAGAAATGAAAATATAGTCAATAGTTGCATGCAGGCTTGCAGCAGCTGTAAAGTGCAAAATACAGCAAACGAAGTACTACGTCACCTTTGGTTGATGATTTTATTTGGCTGCCCACAAAGCCGGCCCATAAATTCTCACTTAACCCCTTCATGCATAAATGATGACTTATTTTTTCAAAAACGTGAACATCGTTTAACTCATTAGCTGCCATTGAAAATGCTAGACGTCTAATCTATTTTGACTGGGAGGGGCGAATGAGCAGATGTTCATGATGAACACTGAAAGATGAGCATTCACGTATGGGGCACCATTTGTAAAGCAGCACATGCTGAAGATGACGGCAACATTTTCTCACATCTAGCGCTACAAAGTGTTTAAAATGGTGTAAACATTTTTGAGTCACTCTTCCATGCACATTTACTGTAGAAGCCATATTCACTGCATCAATTTGTTTATTTTGAAACTGTTATTGTTTTTGCCACAACCCATGTCATTAAGTATTTTACTATCAATGTGCGCCTAGATTAGCAGTGCTACTGAGTGCACCTGGTGGACATACGGTTTTTACCATTGCACGCCGTAGCATGAGCTGCATTGGAAAGGGAACTGTTTGCTGAACCAAACCAGAACTATCCATGTGGGCAGGTCATTGCCGATAGCCTATGCCTACATTCGGTTACGAAGGTGTACTCCGTATTGGCGTGATATGGAGTTTGCTAAAATGCCAGTACAAAAAAGTACAAATATATACAACTTCGTCACATTGTAATTGTCATAATTACACTATAATAATAAACTCTTCATAAAACCGCATGCCTTACCAGTAGGTGAAAGAAGTTAAGAAAAGAGTGAAAGATATGTGTAAGATGAAGTTACTTGCACATGGCCTTCAGTCCGGTGTGGTGCATTCGCGTACTAATTGTCCATTGGCCAGGTCTTTAATAGCCTGCATAGTGTATAAAGGGCAAGTGGCAATGTTGCAAAGAAGAGATGGGCTTCTTAAAGTTCTGCCTCTTGCAACAGGCAAACCTTGCTAATAGGTCTGTTCAAATGTCCAAACTTGGTCTTAATCCGTAGCATGCGCACAAGTCCTTTGCCGTCTGTGATGGTCTCAACGACTTTGCCGATTGGCCAGGAGTTTCGTGGTGCTGAATCATCGACGACAATCACGATGTCTCCTGAGGAGAAGCTGCGTTTGGTTCGAGCCCATTTCTGCCGCTCCTGCAGTTGTGGAAGATATTCCTGAATCCATCTTTTCCAGAAGACATCCGACATGTATTGTATCTGTGTGCATCTGCGACGAGCATATGCGTCGGTCTTCTCAAACACTCCTGGTGGCAGTGATGGTTTGGATTTGAGAAGCAAAAGATGGTTTGGTGTTAGTGCTTCAAGGTCATTAGGATCTGTAGAAGCCGTAGTGATTGGTCGCCCATTGAGAATCGCTTCAGCTTCACAGAATACTGTTTGAAGTCCTTCCTCGTCCAGACTCTGCAGGTTTAAGGTAGAATTGAGAACTTTTCGCACTGACTTGATCATTCTCTCCCATACACCACCATGGTGTGAACCAGCAGGGGGATTGAAAATCCAGCGTATTCCTTTCTGGAGCAATGCATTGTGGATCCGCTCCTGATTCCAACTTAATGGCCTCCTTCAGCTCACGTTGAGCCCCAACCAAATTGGTGCTGTTGCTTTATTTGTTCCTTTATTTGTCCACGTCTGGCTATAAAACGGCGGAGGGCATTGATAAAGGAGTCTGTGTCGAGTGAGGATGCCACCTCCAGGTGAACTGGTCTCATGGTCAAGCATGTGAAAATCACGCCGTAGCGCTTCACCACACTCCTGCCACGCTTCACTCCAAAGGGTCCAAAGTAATCAACTCCAACATATGTGAAGGGTGGTTCATCAGGTGAAACTCTGTCCGAGGGTAGATCAGCCATCAGTTGTTGCCCAGGAGTAGCATTCAAGCGGCGGCAAACAACACACTTTGACAATTTTTCTGATTGACACTGTGGCGCTGAGAATCCAATATTTTTGGCGTAATTTGGATAACATGTAATTCCGGCCACCATGTCCTATATCCTGATGTACATGTCTGAGAATGAGATTGGAGATGTGAAAATCCTTGCCAAGTATAATTGGATGCTTCTCTTCTTCCGGCATAGCTGCACGGCTGAGACGCCCTCCAACTCGCAGTACATCATTCTCCAGAATGGGATTGAGTTTATGAATGTGACTGTTTTTCTTGACATTTATCAGTCTTCTCAAACATGAGATTTCCTCTGCAAATCGCTTTTTCTGGCAAAAGCGGATGATCTGCATTTCAGCATGAGCCAGTTCTTCCACTCCAAGTCCAATGGCTTTCTGAGTGTTATGTGGATCACTCATTTGTTTCTTCTTCTTGCTTTGAAGCCATTCTTTGAATCTAAGCACCCATGCTGCAGCTCTCTTTAAACCAGTCCAGGTTGAGTAATGGTTGACGAAGCGGGTCGTTGGATCCACTTCCTCCATTATCAGAGTTGCGTTGACACTGATGCTCTTGACTTCACAGTCTTTAGATGAGATTTCTTCCAGTCCATCTGGATTCCGAGGCCATTCTTCTTGTGGCTGCCGAAGAAATGAAGGTCCAGCTGGCCAGATCTCATTCTTCAGAAAGGCTTTAACTGTCAGACCTAGAGAAGCCATGTCTGCTGGGTTGTTCGCAGAATTGACGTGTCTCCATTGCTGTACTTGTGACACCTTGGCAATCTCAGAAATTCTGTTCGCCACAAAGGTTCTGAATCGTGAAGTTTTGCTATTGATGTATTTTAGCACGGAGGTGCTATCCGTCCAGAAAGTAGAGTCTGCCAATTCCTTTTGCAGCTCCTTCCTCAACACCGTGTCCATCCTGCTCGCCATCGTTGCAGCTGTCAACTCCAAGCGAGGGATCGTGGATGGCTTTAATGGAGCCACTCTCGCTTTCCCCATGATGAATACACAGTGTGCCTGGTCGTGATTGTCATGTAGTAACAAGTAGCTGACAGTTCCATACCCATCCTCGCATGCATCAGCAAAATGGTGTAGCTGAGCAGATTTGACTGTTCCAAAGTTGATGGGCTTGAAACATCGGTCAACTTTGAAGTCCTCCAGTTGATGAATATTTCTCATCCAGCTCATCCATTCTTGTCTGATGCCGTGTGATACTTCATCATCCCATCCAATTTTTTCCCTGCACAGATTTTGCAGGATCTTCTTGGCTGTCATAACGACTGGAGCCACAAATCCAAGAGGATCATAGATTGAACTGACAGTTGACAGAATTCCTCTTCTTGTGCAAGGTTGGTTCTTCAAGTTGACCTTGAACTGAAATGTGTCAGATTGTATGCACCATTGCACTCCCAACACTCTCTCCACAGGAAGACTGTCATGATCCATGTCCAAGTTCATCACCTCTTTGGCCCTGTCAACTTCAGGTATTGCGGCCAACATGTGACGGCTGTTACTTATCCACTTGTTGAGTCGAAAGCCTCCTTTCGCACAAATTGCTTGAAGCTCATGATGAAGAGCAATTGCCTCCTCTTCTGATGCTGCCGCAACAAGAAGGTCATCCACATAAAAGTTGTTTAGAACAATATTCACTGCACGAGGGCTGAACTGTTCTTGGCTCTCCTCGGCACATCTCTGCAGGGCGTAGTTTGAGCAACTTGGAGATGATGTTGCTCCAAATAAGTGCACTGTCATCCGGTATTCTGTTATGTTCTTCTCACAGTTTCCTTCAGGCCTCCATAAGAACCGTAGCATGTCGCGGTCCTCGCTTGGCCCTGTCACTTGATAAAACATCGCTTCTATGTCTGCTGCGATGACGACGAACTCTTTCTGGAATCTGGTCAAGACTCCTATCAGTGAACTTGTCAAATCTGGTCCCTGCAGAAGGTGGGCATTCAGTGAAGCTCCTTTGTACGTTGCTCCACAGTCAAAGACCACTCGAAGTTTCTTCTTCTGTGGATGCACGACTCCATGATGAGGTAAATACCATTTCTTGCCATCATTACGCTCCAGCACCTCATCCGGTACCTTCTCAGCCTAGCCTTTAGATATCACGTCAGACATGAAGTTGGTGTAGTCCGACTGAAAGACAGAATCCCTAATGAACCGTCTCTTCAAGCTCATCATGCGCTGTTCAACGACACATCTGTTGGCAGGCAGGTGGATTTGGCTTGTTCTGAATGGCAGTCCAATACTGTAATGACCATTGACCAGTTTGGTTGATTTTGTCACCAATTCCAAGAACAGTTTGTCTTCTTTGGAAGATTCGTGGTCATCTCTGTTGCATTCTGGGAAGTCTGTCTTGAACTGTTGTTCCCAAATTTCATCCAGCTTCACAACAGATATCCTGTTGACAGCTTTCTCCTGGATGTCATCATTTTTCCCTCCAAGTGGTCCATTGACTGTCCATCCAAGCATGGTTTCCACTGCGTAGGGACCATCTCCTACACTTCTGATAACATCTAGTGGTTCCAATGCCTTGGGCACATCCACACCAATCAGCAACTCTATCTCCAAGTCAGCGTCAGACAGATGTACACCCCTCAGATGAGGCCTCTGTTCGATGTCGCTCTGACATGGGATGTTTCCTTTGTGCACAGGCAATGTTTTCTGTGTGTATAAACCAGGGAGTTCACAAAAGTCACTGCTTTCCAGTGCAGCAACCTCTAAGGCCAGAAACAATATTAGTTTCAACAATCTTCCTCTGGCCCAGCGTCCTTATGGTAATTGTGGCTTTCTTTCCTTGTAAATTTAACTTCTCCATTAGTCCAACTGTGCGGAATGATGCAGTACTGCCTTGGTCAAGAAATGCAAAGGTTTGGACTAATGCATTCCCCTTCCTGGCTTTCACCTGCAACGGTACAATTGACAGCTTGCAATTGTCTTCACCGGCCCCAGTGAGACCACTTGACTGCACAGAGGTCATGGAAGTTACAGTGTTGCCTTCCATGATTTCAGCACTGTCTTTCTTCTTTGTGTCTGTCTGCCCCTTCTCCGTGTCCTCCTTTAGCTTGTGGATATGCAGCATCTTGGGATGTCGTAAACTGCAAATAGTACAGGTCAAGCGCTTCTTGCAGTCTTTACTGATGTGCCCTTTACACAAACAGCCGAAACATATTCCATTTTCCTTTAAGAAAGCGATTTTCTCATTATGTGCCCTCTTCTCCAGTTGTGAGCACACATCCAAAGCATGTCCTCCTCCACAGCACAAACATTTGGACACAACAGACAGACTATCCTCCTCACTTTTGCCTCTGTACGGTTTCTTTTCCGTGACTCTCACAGTGGTGGCAAAAGAACTTCCTTTCTTTGGCTGAGGTTGTGACCTTGGCTTCTCCACATCTCTACTCACTGGTGGAGTGTCTCTGATATCTCCATAAACCGGGTCTGTTACAATCCTCACTTGCCTTTCCAGAAAATCCACTAGGTTCTTGAATGTAGCTCTACTGTTGTATCGCTCTTGGCCACAGCCACAGTTCTCCATTTCTCTCAGTCGATATGGCAATTTCTTCATGATAGCCATCAAATTAGCTGACATGTTGAGCTCCTGCAAATAGTTCACATCGTCCATGGTGTTACAACATCCGCGCAGGAATAGCGTGAACGATTGCAGCGATTTTGTGTCATCAGCTCTTATTGCTGTCCAGGAAAGAATCTTCTCCATATATGCTGTAGCAATCTTATGCTTATTGCCAAAGTTCTTCTCCAATAAAGACTTGGCGTTATTGAATCCTGTGTCTGCATCCATATACAAACAACTCCTCACAAGTTCCCTTGGATGCCCCCTTGTGTACTGCTCCAAATAGTAAAGACAATCTTTTGGGCTTGCATTCTTACTCTCAATGTTGTGCTCAAAGGATTTAACAAATGTTTGGAACTTGAGTGGGTCACCATCAAAAACTTCAATCTCTCTTTTAGGCATTGATGAGAGACACTGTTGCCTGAGTAAAAGCGCAGTGATCTCATTTTGTTTCTCCATCACTGTACAAATATTACTCTGCTGGTCTGTGTTGTCTGAAACAGGCTGTGTAGCTGAAAATGACACAGCTCCTCCTTGGATTCCTATTCTGCTGCTTGACTGCTGTATCAGTGGAGCTGCAGCTGAAGCTTGGCTACCAGTTACACCCCCATCCAAGGCAGGTGTCAGTTGTGGTTGAAAACTGGTGTGTTGCCCCGGGTGGGTTTGCCCACCTGTAAGGCTAAGAGGTGAGTTCACGACCTGGCCGCTAGTTACGGCCCTGTTCACAGGTGTTATTGGTACTGGAAAACTGACATGGTGCAATGGGCGGGTTTCTCCACCAATAGAACCCGCTTGGCTCTGTGCTTGTTCACTATTTTGAATTTTATGAAAATATGAGTTCAAGGGATTGGATCGTCTTGATGCTCTAGATGATTTGGTATGCATACTCGAGCCTGATAATGATTCCAATACTTTCATTTTGGCCTTAGCAGCTTCGATATTTGCTTCCAATTCCAATTGTTCTCGTTTCTTTCTCCACTCCTCCTCCTGTTTCTCCAGGGCGTGTTTATCCCTGAGCCGTTGCTGATGTACCGTGAGAGCGGCTACTTCAGCCTCGGCGAGGATTCGCGCTTTGGAAACTCCAGAATCTAAACATGAAGAGCTTCCTTTGCTGCTCCTGCCATGATTAGATACACTGTCCTCTCGTCGTATTTGATCCATGAGTGAATTCACACCTTCATGATTTGGCTTAATTGATTGAGGGGCGAAAATATAGTCAAGCTGAACACCTTTAAAATGATCTTGTCGTCCCAAAGAAAAAGGTGTAGCATTTGGAAGGGTGGAAATATCATAATTCTGCGGATATTGGCCTTTTAATTGCACACTTGCATCAATTTCATTGTGTGTGTCATTAACTTTCTCTTCAGAAATCAAAACATTGGTTGGCTCTGCAACTTCTGTCTTGTCAGTCACATGACCCTGTGTATCGATCACATGAGACCTCTGCCTAGATGATTTTTCAATTTCTTGCAGCCATATTTTTACATCTTCAGCAAAGTCTTTAGCGTGTTTTGAGACACGTTCAAACCATTCATTTTGAGTAATCTGTTGAGTTTTGGGCAGTAATACAATCACTGAATCATGATTAATTTTTGCTCGTTCATACAGTTGAAGCAATGAATCCAATTTACATTGCACATCTCTTGCAGTCACATCATCGTGCATTAGCCCTTTAATTTCATTGGTGAGTCTTACACCTGAGTGGCGTTGCTTTTGATGCATTTCAATTTTATATCCCAATGCTTTGGCTGTGGGTTAACAACTCTTCTGCCTTCTGAAGGTAAAGTAATTTCAAAATAAGAGAAAACAGTGTTTTACCATGCATAACTTTAATCAACAGTCAAATGTAATGGCAGAGGCATTCCTACAAGTGTCAGGAAATAACATAACAGATGTGTGTGAAGGCACAATTACAGGACTTGCAGAACAAGCCCACAGTCAACCATAGGAAGGGGGGGGGGGCAGACGCTCCCTTTTGTCTCAAAAGGCGGGAAAACAACCCGGCTGTCCCACATACTGAGAGGGACCCCCCGGAGATAAAGAGAGAAGACCCCGCCATCCTGCAGGGGAATTTAAACCAATCAGAGCAAGCTAAGAATAATTGCAGAGATCACATAGCCAATCAATAGTCGATAGGAACATGTATTTGCATATTGTGTAGTATGAATCATTCTTGGGCAACTCGGGGTGTGTGCTTCTCCTGATAGACACAGGAAAGTACAAGGCTGTACTGAGAGGGACCTGAGACCCGAGTGCTGTATTAGATTTGCTTGTTAGGAATAAATCCACTCGTGTGTGAAAATGCCGGCTTCCTGACGCCTTTCTTTTCAGAACGAATACGCGTAATTGTTGGAAGAGTGTTTGGTGATAAGGTAAAACTTATATAACACTAAAACGGAGTCAGGTAATTATTGCGTAATATTTTAAGGTATGAATGATTCCCAACACTTCATCCAATGATTTTGTTAAACTCAGCTTGTCACTGCATAAGATATCCAATCGTCGAGTTGGTAACGAGTGGGACATGTGCTTTCAATCAAAGTCAACGAGGCCACATATGACAGCTGACAGCAGTCCCCAATGGACAAGCGGTTCTTTCGAAGCGGCTTTTCTTCAATTTTAAATAAGCCTACCTTTCTGTTGCTGCGAAGTGCTGTTGCTTGATGGGCAGGACGTTTCCAATGTGGATCCTTCAATTAGAACAGGCTTCAATTTCAAAGCGTGTGGAATTGACGTCTGTAGCAGTGTTTCCAATGGTGCCTCACGCTCTTCTTTCGTAGGGCTTTCTATTGACTTAATTCTCTTCTTTCAACGGAAATTTTCTGTTGACTTAAATTGTGGGGACTATTTTTTGACAAATAGCCACTGAGAGGCTTAGAAGGCTCTGGGTTTCTTGACTCATTGAATCATTCAAGATAAACTGAACGTAAAGTTTAAGGTGTTTATTCCAACTCAAAATTCACACAATACTTCTTGTGGTTTCTAATCAAATAAACAGAACTAAACAATAACGTGCAGCAGTGAAACAACGGTCAACAGAAAATATGCCTTGAGCCAGGTAACCCCCTTGCTCTGTGTGTTCAACTGACTTGGCTCTTTCTGACAGCCCCATTTGAACTAGGCATAACAGCTGAAATGTGTCAAAGGCTGATTACCTAAAACCACACCCACACCTACCAATTAGAACCCAAAGTAGACAGTCAAACAATAAGCAAAGGAAGATAACCAGGCTCCTAAACAAAAGAAATAGTTTAACATTATCAAATCAACACTAATAGACATTATGGCTCATACACCTGTGTTAGAGGATTTGGAGAGAAAGTCAGAGAGGCCAGACTGAGATGGTTTGGGCATGTGATAGTAAGTATATTGGCAAAAGGAAGCTGGATTTCCATATGCCAGGCAGGAGGTCGAGAGGACAACCAAAGTGGAGGTTTATGGATGTAGTTAAAGAGGACATTGTCGTCCTTGACTACCTTGCAGACCACCAAGGACTTCTTCAAGAGGAAGAGATGTCTATATTTCCCTATCCTGAATGGTATCTTTGAATCCCACATTTGAAGGACTCCTGAAGGAGCACCTCGCCTTGGGACTCAATATTCTCATCAAAACCTGAAGGAAGAGACATAGACATCCAAATTACTTGACTGGACACATTTAGCGTTTGCTGCGCTCCACCTGCCCTTAGGGGGCTATGTGACTCAGCCTCATTTATTAGATATCGGTGGGAGTGAAAAGTACGAAATCTGGACCGCATACTAACAAGAAGGATTGTCTCAGGATTGATTTGTTCGAGGATTCAAGGCAATTATTAAATGTTCGTACCATGCGTGCATTTTGAAATGTTGTGAAAAAAATCAGTTGGAGAAATTAGACGCGCCATAACTCGCAACATTTACGTCAAATAACTGCCAACTGCCGGGTTTTTGCTTTACCAAGAATTTAGACTGTTTTACGTCCATATCTATAAAGAATTATTGCAAGAATTTTCTACGGAAAATTCAACCCCTTATCATAACAACGAGCTAACAGACTAGCATCATTCTTTGACATATTTATGTGAAGTAAACTGCCATTTTTTTTTTTGCTTTTAACCAAGAATCGTGACTGTTTTACATCCGCATCTATAAAGAATTCAGGGATTTAAGCATTTATTGACAAGAATTATAGCTTAAAAAGCTTTTTGTTTTGGACTTGTGGTAAGGCGCCGCCACAAATGACACACATGCCTCCTTCAGACCTGTGGTATGTGACAGGAGCACTTGTAGCCATTTTCTCCTTCTCCCAAATGTATTTTACTCGTCATTATTAACAAGTTTTTAAACATTTTACAGCAACATCAACCCTTTTTGTATGGAACCCCAAAAGGCAGACCAATTGTGTAATATGCCCCTTAAATTGTAAAATAAGGTGACGTTATTATGAAAAAGATTTTACAAGATTAACGTATTTTTCACTTTTTTTTTTTTTTTTTTAATACCTTTTTCCACAATAGCCCTTTTATTTCATTATGTCATTTTTCAGCTCTATTATACTTTCGAGATAAAAAGCATTTTTCACAGAATTTTTTTCCATAATGTCTTTTTCCGCAATGGCATTTAGATTTCATAATGTGGTTTTTCAGCACAATGAGATTTTACAAGATAAGCATTTTTCACAGACTTTTGTCCCATACTGTCTTTTTCCACAATGGCCTTTATATTTCATATCGTCGTTTTCCAGTACAATGAAGCGAGTGCTGTCAGTCAAATACATTATGAAAAAAATTAATTTGGGGAGAAGTGTTTCTTTTTATCTTTTAAAATTTCATTGTGTTGAGAAAAACGTTATGAAGTAAAAAGGCTATTGTGGAAAAAGGCATTATAAAATTGGAGAAAAAAAAAACCACTGTGGAAAAAAGCTTTTTATCATAATAATACCTAATATTGCATTATTTTACAGTTTGAGGGCCATATTCCACAATTTGTCTATTTTTATCAAATGGTATTCATTTCAAAATACATGAACAAAAATTCAATGTTATGTATAAATTTAGATTATTAGTATTTGTATTTTTAAAAAAAAAAATCTATTATGACCTCACAGCTTTACTCGTTGGCTGCTATTGATGGCAATACACGCCCAGTCCGTTTTAACTGTTGAAATAGATTAGACCTGTATTGTCGTCAATTGGTGATTTCATTCATTTCCTGCTACTACTAACAACCACAACACATACTGGACTGTCTCAGAAAATTAGAATATTGTGTATTCTAATTTTCTGAGACAGTCCTGTACATTAATCCACCATTTAAAGCAGGGGTGTCCAAACTTTTTGCAAAGGGGACCAGATTTGGCGTGGTAAAAATGTGGGGGGCCGACCTTGGCTGACGTCCTTTACATAGAACAATATACAGGACTGTCTCAGAAAATTAGAATATTGTGTATTCTAATTTTCTGAGACAGTCCAGTGATCCATGACCTTGTTTGGCAGTGAATGAGTTAAACCAGTGATAATTTTGAATGGATGTCCAATGTAGTGCCACCTGTCCTGAAAGGGTTAAGAAAAAAAAATACTTTTTATTATTGGTAATGATGAATAAATAAAAAGAAAAAGAAATAAAAGACAGAAAAAAACAATTAGTTGAGTCATTGAAGTTCTCAAGTAGGATGTCCAGAGGAGGTGGCGCCAAAACATGATGACGTCACGAAAAGAGCAACTGGGCTCTGATGTCACGTGAGCATCTCAATAGCATCCAAAGGAGCAGGTGGGAATCGGTCAGATGCTGCATTCGAGTGCAAGCGATTCATCTGGACGTAGGCACGCGACTCATCTGGAGACATTTCTACCATGGAACACCTCACCTCTGAACTTTCTGCATTCGTTGAATGGCTGGGAGGTAAGTTTGATTAAACTTGTTTTATTTGCCAAACCTTTTTACGTCGTGCCTAATTGTTGTGAACTCCACCGTGTAAATTAGCGTTTTGGTCGCCATGCGTTCACGGAGAACTTTTCAATAGCTTAACGCTTTACAGCTAACATTTAGCAAACTTTTAACTGTCATTCAGACTTACCGAGTCAAAAATAACACTTTGAATATCGCGTCGCGTGAAATCGTTTGCACGCTTACTACATTTTAGAATTTAATATGGCAATATACATGCATATTTTCGTGTTTTTCTGCGCGTCGGTGATCATTAATCCTCGTTTTTCGGTCGATGCATCGCGGTTGTCCACTTCCGTTCAAATCTAAGAACGTGAACGTTATTCATGTCTACTGTAAAAACGAAATTTAGGGGGAGGATATATTGCGTTGTATGTGCTATCATTTGTACAACACTTTTCAGGTTAACGTTTAGATTGCCGTTATCTAGAGAAATTTGTTCAATTCAAATATTTCTTCACAATAAAATAGGCAATGAAATTTGCGAATAAGCTGCCGCCTAACCAGGATTTTTGTAGCGCAATCGTCCGTTAAAAAACAAACAAAAAAAAGAAAATCCTGCGAAACCCTGAAAAGAACTCTTCTATTTTATGAAAAGCGTTTTGTGGTTTTGCCTTTCACCAAATGCCACATGAATGGATGAAGATAAAGATCATTATAACATATATATATGTATCCAAAGAACATGAGTGCCCTCTGGTGGAGAAAATAGTTCCTAGATTGAATAGTGAATAGTTCCTTCAAAATTACTATTATGAAATGAAAAGGATCATATCTCCGGTTTTCCGTGGTCAATCGGTGCCAAATAAAAACTAGAAGAGAGGTTAAAATCCGCGCTTTCGACTCATGTTGAGGGCAGCGCTCTATGTCAAATACTTCATTTTTTACGGTGCTTTAAAGACACCACATGATTGAACAGGCTGGCGTGAACATAGAACGGCAACCTTGCATCTGATTGGTATAAAAGGAGTAATGTGATTTTGTTACGACGTCTCATTGGTGAAATTGATAGAGCTACTCTAGGCATCGCTGGCAAAAAATGAATAAATCAATCTAATATGTTGAGTAAAGAGGAAAAATGTAATGACTCTTGTGTAAAAGTAACAGAGTAAGGGTAGTGTTTTTCCTTCACAAATCAAGTAAAAGTAAAAAGCATAGCTTGGTAAAACTACTCTTCGAAGTACATTTTTCTCAAAAAGTTACTCAAGTAAATGTCACGGAGTACATGTAATGTGTACTACCCACTTCTGATCATTGGTTGCTCATCCATGTTCTCATCTCTTATTGACTTTAGAGTACCTACCAGAGCTTACTGCTGGTTCATCAGAAGGCCGAGGCTCTGCAATCGGGATGACTACTTCTAATGACATGGATTTGAAAATGGACAACACTGAGAATAAGACAACTAACTGGCTGCAGCTGTTGCGCAAAACAGACAGCAACCGCAAAGTGGTCATTGCCTCTCTGGCTTTCCACAAGACCTGGGCACAGGTAGGTAGACAGTTTTGGAAGCCCCCCCCCTAAAAAACTTGGATCATACAAATTATATTCACAATCATACTTATTTTCAACTTACAGGTATGTCGTCTGCTGGAAGGCCTGGAGCAGGAGTATAAGAGGATGGAGGACTGGTGCTGCCCAACAGGCAAACCTGACTCAAGCGCTCAGTTGGACCATGTAACTTCCGTGATCAGTAAACACCTGAAACAGAAGGAATTCTTCCTCAAGGTTGAAATCACACCATTAAATATTTAAGCAGAGTTCATACAATGTTGCATGTCTAATCTGCCGTAATTGTGTTTTCCCTAATACAGGCCTGCACGTTAACCAAGGGCATCGCAGGGATCTTCTACCAGTACGTAGTGAGGAACGGCGCTACAATGGGAAGGCTCAGTGACGACCAAGAAGAGCATTTTACAGGTCAGTTTGGAGGATAACATTTTCTTATCTATATATAGCTCTAAGGAGCATTCAAAGTTGATGGGCGGGGCTGAAATACCCAATATTAGTAGTTTGATTTTCTATAAGTAATAATTTTCTAGCATTAGTAACAACTCACAAATGTAATGAACAAATAATGCTGTAATTCGCCAAAGTGAGTGGGATTAACAGAATTTAAAGATTATTTAACGTATGTAAAAATAAAAAAAAAAAAATTATTTAAATGGTTTGTAGCTTTTCTCTCAACTATCACTGAAGAGTGTAGCACTTTGAGTTTTGCCAACTACCCAGTAAGGTAAGTAGCTATTGGCGATCCTAAAAGTTTCATCACCAAATTTGCATAACTGACAATTTGCATTTCATTGTAATGGACGCTGGAGGAGAGAGGAATCAAAAAGTGAGTTAAAAAGCACCCAAAATAAGTTTAGAACTACAAATGAACGCTAACATTTTTTTTAACATAGCCAAACTAAATGGACCAGAAGTACAATACAGTACAAAAAGAAATGATGGTAACTTGTCGTTAGATTTGTCGCTTGCTGCTTATGACAAAAAAAAACTCGCCAGATTTAGCGAGAAAATTGCCAAGTTGGCAACACTGAACACTATAAAACTCACTTACACTTTAATAAATGACACTTGATTCTAAAATTTTTGAATAGAGGAACGTTAAAATAGCACTATGATCTCTTAGGTTAACGCTCAAACTGCTTGCCGAAGGCACTAGGGAATACAGTATACTAGCTGAATTTTACGGTAATGATTTAAATGGAACATCTTGCATCTATATAATACTTTCCTAACAGGTGGGTGTTTTTTTTCTTTTTATAGGTATCTTGAATGATTTGTGTGTGAGAGAGAACCGTGTCCTCAGTTTATGGAATGCCAGAAAGCAGCAACTGGACCAGTGTCTGCAGTTTTTGATGTTTGAACGCCGTGCCATACAGGTGACTGAGTTAGAAATCATTAGTTTCAACCAGTCAACATTGTGTGACTTGACCAAAAACAACAACTTTTTGTCTTTAGGCCCAGGAGAGAATACAAGAAATGGGCGAGGTTTACCTGTCGATGCACTACTCCACCGGCTCAGGCATCAGATTCAGGCAGGAGCTGCTGAAGGAGAAGGAAAACCTTAACATCATCAGCAAGGTAGGTTCCGCGTCACACCCTCATCTCAATGTTTGGATGCAAGCATTCAAAAATGGTCTTATTGGCTCCTCCACAGCAAATTGAAGAATGCGTTAAGCTTCTCATCCAACTGGCGGACGGGTACTGCGCAAAAGGACACAGCCATGCCGGCAAGATGAAAACATGTGTTTTGGCAGTTGACCGGTGCTACCAGGATTTGAACCGGCGAATGGAAAAGCACCGCTGCAGCTTGGAGAAAGTAAGTCTAATTTGACAATGATACCAGCTATGAAGCTTTTTCAACGGTGTACAAGCTACACAAGGGGTATGATGTCTATCACTATCAATGGCAGTGAATGAGTTAAGGGCAACTAGCAAATAAATAATAGGGATATTGCAACAAATGTATTTATAGTGGTACTCAGAAAATTCGAATATCCTGAAAAGGTTGTTGGATTTCTGCAATTCAACTTAAAAGATGAATTTGACATATTAAATGAATGAATAAAACGCAAAAGATTGTATTTCTGGCTCAATAAAATTTTTCTTCCATGTTAAATTTCCAAAATAAAACAACTTTCACTTGATATTTTAATTTTAATTTTTATTGCGCATGCGCAATAGTTCCTTCTTTAGAATTGTTGATTATTATTAATAAATACAAAAATATATAAATACATGTGCAATAATCTTATTGTAACATGTATTTGTTACATGTTTTGATGCATTTTTATAGATTATAAAAGATTTATGTCTGAATTTTGGGGCGCTTGGAAAAGATTCGAGCATTTACATTTACAACGTGTCTCTACTTACAGACACAGAACCAATGGTTTTGTAAGTAGAGGTACCACTGTACATTGAAGTACCTTTAATCTATAATGCAACAATAAAACATGTACAGAAACTAATCTTTGACAAGTTATTGCAATAATATAAAATAAAGAAATTAAGAATACAAGGATAAATGAAGAGAGAAACAAGGGAGAAACTCTGGGAAAATAATCTAATAAAGTGCTAAATGCCAGCAGCATCTTCCCAAATCGAACTAGTCAAGTCATCTGGTGAAAATTCTTCTAGTTTTAGTATTACAATATACAGTGGTACCTCTACATACGAAGTTAATCCGTTCCAGGAGCTTGTTTGTAAGTCGAAATGGTCGTATGTCGAGCAGGATTTTCCCATAGGAATACATTATAATTCCATTAATTCGTTCCACAGCCCAAAAACCTGCACTAAATCCTTAAAAAATACTGCTGGTACTATTACAAATGGCAATTACATATAGCAAAACAAATAAATAATAAATAAAAATCGGATTAATAATATAATAATAATAATAATTCCTTTAATAGTGTAACGAAATGGGTTCTAATAAGGCGGACGTTTTTTTCTGTACCTGAAGGCACCGCGGCGCTGACGTGACAAAGAGGGAGGGGAGCGGGTGAAAGTTTACTTTCGCTTTCAATGCTTTCTTGAGAACATCGTCAATTGCGGCAGACAGCAGGCGTTTTGTGTTGAATAAGTTGTGAAAGAAATGCTGAAAACGTGGCGAAGCTGGCGATTTCTCTGGAGATGTTACCACAATAAGAATTGTCAGCTTAACTTATAAAGACTGGCGAACGATGGTCGGAGGAGGACCGTGGAGATGTATTGTTGAGCCATTTCACGGATGCCCACCCTACGCTCATATTTTTCTGTCATTTGCATCTTTATTTAGAAGGTAAGCGTCAACTTTTTCCTTGTTTCACCACCTGTACCAACCTTTTCTGAAACCTGTGTTGATTTGTCACACAAGAAAATCCGCCGTGCATTCGTCTGCGGTGCTGCCATTGTCGTCGTATTTCGAGCATGTCGTCGGATGTAGAAACAAATGGCGAGTCAAATTTTACGTTGGATGTCGAAAAGTTCGTGTGTCGAAGCGATCGTATGTAGAGGTACCACTGTACTGTATATCGCAAACACCCAAAAAGTCACAATGTCAGTTTTTTTCCAATATTGTTCAGCCCTAATGTAGGCTGAAGTCAAGCTTATTGTGCGTGCGTATGATATTTTCATAATTTGCTGCGGGTCAAAAAAAAACCGGGCAGTTGGCCCACGGGCCATAGTTTGGACACCACTAATCTAAATAAAAGTGACTTGACTGACTAAATTGTGATAACTTGTAAGACTGCAAAAATCATACAGCATATTACTAACTCAAAACAATAAATTCCTCACTGTTTCTTGGTCTGTTTCTAGTTGACTGGCGCTAAGTACTTGGCTGCCCATTACACCAGGGAGAAGAAGCATGAAGGTAACGGTAAGTTAAATAAGGTCTTCTTTTGGCGTAGGGCACTTTTACAACTGTACAATGGAACCTCTGAAATGGAATGTTCCAAAAGTGATACTATGGAAGCCAGTTGAAGCATTTATTTGATATACTCTTGATATGGAGCTTAAGGGTCTATGTACGAGCACACTCTTTGGCCTAACTAATAGGACAATTAGTGCACTAGTACCAGCATGGACGTGCTTTTTGTTTTTTGTTTTCCCATCCTACGCTATGATATTTCTGCACACATAGAACACCTACCATATATACTAACGTAGAGGTCGCACCCCTAGTTTGTAGTTAAAAAAGAAGGCATTTTACTGTAGATTGACCTTAAGTTCGATATAAGTTGCAATATAGACTGTTTTTGGGCCAATTTTCTTTACCAATATGACTGAAACACAAAGCACGGTACATTTTGATTTAAAGACTATATTTTCATTATTTGACACTTGCAGCTTTGGCTGTTGGTTGTATATTATTTGGACCTTAACTTGCCTGTATAGTTAGTGTAAGTAGCTAATACTAAGTTGTATGCTTTTAAAGTTTAACGACGGTCTAAATTGGGAAATGGTCAGAGAGAGGACAACATGTCGGGCGTATAGAAAAATGTCATTAAAACAATTGCGAGTATATACAGTACATGTTTATTCGACAAGCAAAAATTATTATGGGTCTTGTACTCGGATCCTCAAAGATTTGGACGTTACATTGCGCAGTCTTAAACTGGAGTGTCAAGGAACAGGTAGATGACACGATATCACCTATAAAATCTGGGGGGGGGTTTATGTAAGAACGAGCAGAGTTGACAGATGTTTTGTCTTTTAGGTCCCAGTTTGCAAAAGTGGCTTAACAAAAGCGTGTGGTGCCCAAACCGTAATTAAGAAGTACGGTGAGGTGAGGTGGCTGGCAACAAGTACAAGAAGAGAGTTTTGCCGAAGAGATCCCCTCTTGGGACCCAACTGTAAATTGTAAAATGTAAAAAACAACTGTATAGCTGTATGGTACCTGTCCAAAAAGTCAACTTTTCATTTATTTTTGTACTTTTTGGGCTTTTATACTAATGTATATATTTTTGTATATAGTTGTGTATTTTCCTAAATAAATTGCCGTTTGTATGTGTAACTGAATGTTTTTGGTCTCGTTTGAAAACTTTAGTGTTATTGCTTATCGGGGGCCATAATGAGTGTATTTCTGTGTTTGTTCATTTTAATTTTATTCATTTTATTATGTTATTATTAAGATTTGATTAATTTGAAAAATTTAGGAAATTAAAACAAATACACTTTATTTTTTTGGGGCCGTAACGAAAGTGTATTTCTCATTTTGATTTAATTCTTGTTCTTGATTAATTTTTGTCATTAACATTTTATAAATGCATATATTAATTAAAAATATATGTAAAAAATAAAATACAAATAATATAATAATAATTGAGAATGTATAAGTATTTTTTTAAATACAGAAATTAGAAAGTTAATAAACCTTCAAAATGAGTGGCATTTTGCAGGTCACGTGCACTATAATAGAAATAAATAGTTGCATGCAGGCTTACGGCAGGTGTAAAGTGCATAATACAGCAAACGCCCAAGTACTACTTCACCTTTGGTTGCTGATTTTATTCAGCCATCCGTGAAACCGACCCATAAATGACCATTTCAGGCATAAATTATGATTTTATTTTTCATTCTTGAACATCATTATCATTTAACTCATTAGGAATCATTGATAATCCTAGACGTCTAATCCATTTTGACTAGGATGGGCGAATAAACAAATGTCTACAATGAACACTGAAAGATGAGCATTCAGATATGGGGCAAGATTTGTAAAGCAGCTTTGCTGAAGAAGACGGCAACATTTAGTCACATCTCGTGCCACACAGTGTTTAAAACTCTTCTGCAAATTTACCACAATATTTTGCAACTTCAATATTTATTTCTAAATAAGTATAAAACCTAAATGTTTAAACTCTAGAACCAAATATTTAATTCAAATCTGAATGTGAAATCTAAATATTAGAATTAAATATAAAACCTAAATCTTAAATATAAATTGTAAATCTAAAATCTCTTAAATCTAGCTCTCTTAAATTTAGATTTAAGATTTGGTTTTAGGATTTAGATATAATATTTAGATTTTAAATTTATACTTCTGGATTTAAACATTTCAGTGTAACACTTATTATTCAGACTACTCACCCTACTTAAATTGCTAAATATTGTTGTAAATATGTTGCTGTAATCTTCGCATGTGCCAAATGGCGCCCCATATTGACGTACAGTCCTACTAGTTTAAATGAATTGGGCGTCTGTTGCCGTCAATAGCATGCAATGAGTTAATACTAATTGATGCTAGAATTTTACTTGGGGCCGTAACCAGAGTGTTTTTCAGTTTTTAGTCTTAAAAATGCGGTGAAAGTAATTAAATACATATACGCTCAAAAAAATGAAACATAGTATGTATGCAAGAACCTTATTTACACACAACTGCTCTAAGTCACATACTATGTAGTTGAATGAAAAATGCCCAAATGATTTAAGTAAGACTTAATAAACTACTTGAACAAGTTAAGCAATTTCTATTCAAACCTTTTCCACGGAAAAATGTGTCATCACCTTGTGTTTTCTTTCAACAGGAGTGAGTATTTTAAATATTCATTGTGATATTATGAGTGGGGGACCATAGTGCAGAAATGGGGTTAACTAGCAATTGTACCCTACTGTTGCACTCACAAGAGGTAACAGCGGGACTTTGCATCTCTTAAGTAAGGACAGAAGTCAGGACTCAGGTACACAATCATGTGCTTTTTCTCAACCGAACACACTCCACCTATTTACAGACAACGCTATTTACAGTGGTGGTGTCACTTCACCCATAAGTCTTTGCGCCTGCTTTGTTTTTTGACACGTGCACTTAAACTGGGTGTGACTGATTAACTCTGCTAGAACATTTAACTCTGCTAGGTGTGTCTGTGTTAAACTCACTTAAATGACAACGCGCCAAGAACGATCGAAACACTGCTAGTGTGAAAACAACACCCAAATCAACACCGATCAACTAAAAAATAATTTACACCCAAAAAAGTCAACTCCACAGATTTTGCTGTGTACAGCAACAGAGGGACAAAAGTCATACAATTTGATTAGTCACGTTACATAAATATGAAGCAATGCTTTTTCACAAATGTTTTAATTGATTCTCTTACATGAGAAATACAACAATGGGTTCAGCAATTTGTAAAGACACAAAGCTAATATGTATATATAATGAAAAACACCTATTTAAAATTGAATTTTATTTGATTTAATCACGTTACTTGAAGCATTGTTTTTTCTTAAGTGTTTTAATTGACTGTCTTACATTATAAATAGAACAATAGATTCATTAGTTTGTAAAGACACAAAGCCAATATCTATATACAATGATAAACGCCTATTTAACCCCTTCAGACCCAAACGATGCACTTTGTTCTGGTGTTTGAGTAGAGTAAAAATCAGCGGAGATTTTTTTTTTTTTTTTTTTTTTTGCCCAGCAAAAAAATGCGGGTCTGAAGGAGTTACAAATTAATTTTATCCTATTTAATCACATGACATATACAGTATATTAAGCAATGCTTTTCATAATTGTTTTAATGGACTCTTCTACATAAAATAATGCATGTTAATTTTTTGAGTGTGTGTATAGATATACATTGCTGGCCAAAAGTATTGGCACCCCTACAATTTTGTCATATAATGCTCAATTTCTCCCAATAAATGATTGCAATTACAAATGCCGTGGTTGCAATAGCTTCATTTATTTTGCTTGCAATGAAAAAACACAAAAGAGAATGAAAAAAACATTAAATCATTATCATTTTACCTAAAACTCAAAAAATGGGCCTGACAAAAGTATTGTTCTATGGGATTTAGGTCTGGACTCATTGCTGGCCACTTTAGAAGTCTCCAGTGCTTTCTCCCAATCAATTTTCTAGTGCTTTTTGAAGTGAGTTTCAGGTCACTGTCCTGCTGGAAGACCCATGACCTCTGAGGGAGACCCAGCCTTCTCTCACTGGGCCCTACATTATTAGTCTTCAGACTTCATAATGCCATGCATACGGTCAAGCAAACCAGTGCCAGAGGCAGCAAAGCAACGCCAAAACATCAGGGAACCTCTGCCATGTTTGACTGTGGGGACTGTGTTCTTTTCTTTGAAGGCCTTGTCTTTTTTTTCCACTTTAAACTCTATGTTGATGCCTTTTCCCAAAAAGCTCTACTTGTCATCTGACCAGAGAACATTCTTTCAAAACATTTTTGGCTTTCTCAGCAAATTTTGACAAACACTAACCTGGCTATTTAATGTCTCTGGGTCAGAAGTGGGGTCTTCCTGGGTCCCTTTTCATTGAGATGGTGACGGATAGTACGGGTTAACACTGTTGTACCCTCGGACTGCAGGACAGCTTAAACTTGTTTGGATGTTAGTCGAGGTTCTTTATCCACTAAGTTTTCTTTTCCGTCCACATCTAAGGAGGTTTGCCACAGTGCCCTGGGCGTTAAACAATTTTGCTTCTCAAGTCCTCAGATAGTTCTTTGGTCTTCTTTCTTTTCTCCATGCTCAATGTGGTACACACAAGGACACAGGACAGAGGTTGAGTCATCTTTAATCAATTTTAAATGGCTGCAAGTGTGATTTAGTTACTGCCACCACTTGTCATGTGCCACCGGTAAGTAACAGGTGCTGTTCATTACACAAATTAGAGAAGCATCACATGATTTTTCAAAGGGTGCCAATACTTTTGTCCGGCCCATTTTTGGAGTTTTGTGTAAAATGATAATGAATTAAAAAAAAAAAAAATCGTTCTCTTTTGTGTTTTTTTATTGTAAGAAAAATAAATGAAGATATTACTACCGAAACATTTGTAATTGCAATCATTTTCTGGGAGAAATTGAGCATTATCTGACATAATTACAGGGGTGCCAATACTTTTGGCCAGCAGTGTAGGAAAGATGCAATGTATGGGATTGAATGCATTATTTATTGTATATGCGTGAGAGAATAAAGAAACTAATGCCAATTGTTTGTTGTTTGGAATTTTATATACGTATATAAGGGTGAACCTGAGGCTCCGTGTTCTTATGATTGTAGTATTATTTCGCTATTGTTATTAGGTGACGTCGGAGTGACAAGCTGTTTGCCCTCTGATAACGAGAAACAATAGTTGCCAGTCATTTTCTTTAAAAATTACAAATAAGAAAAACTCAAACGATAATATGATTCAGGGGGACTTGAAGGAATGTGACTTTTTAGGCAGATTGCCGGAATCACGCCAAGTCCATCCATCCATCCATCCATCCATTATCTTCCGCTTATTCTGGGGTCGGGTCGCCGGGGCAGCAGCTTTAGCAGGGAAGCCCAGACTTCCCTCTCCCCAGCCACTTCAGTCAGCTCCTCCGGCGGGATTCCAAGGCGTTCCCAGGTCAGCCGAGCGACATAGTCTCTCCAGCGTGTCCTGGGTCGACCCCGGGGCCTCCCGCCGGTGGGACATGCCCGGAACCCCTCTCCAGGGAGGCGTCCAGGAGGCATCCGAACCAGATGCCCGAGCCACCTCAACTGGCTCCTCTCAACGCGGAGGAATAACGGCTCGACACCAAGCCCCTCCCGGATGACCGAGCTTCTCACTTGATCACTAAGGGAGAGCCCGGACACCCTGTGGAGGAAACTCATTTCGGCCGCTTGTATCCGGGATCTTGTTCTTTCGGTCACGACCCACAGCTCGTGACCATAGGTGAGGGTAGGAACGTAGATTGACCGGTAAATCGAGAGCTTCGCCTTTTGGCTCAGCTCCTTCTTCACCACAACGGACCGGTGCAGAGTCTGCATCACTGCAGACACTGCACCGATCCGCCTATCAATCTCCCGCTCCCTCCTACCCTCACTCGTGAACAATACCCCAAGATACAGTACTTGAACTCCTCCACTTGGGGCAGGATCTCAACCCCGACCCGGAGAGGGCATGCCACCCTTTTCCGGCTGAGGACCATGGTCTCGGATTTGAAGGTGCTGATCTTCATCCCAACCGCTTCACACTCGGCTGCAAACCGCTCCAGTGAGAGTTGGAGGTCACGGCTTGATGAAGCCAACAGCATCACATCATCTGCAAAAAGCAGAGATGCAATGCTGAGGCCACCAAACCGGACACCCTCAACGCTTCGGCTGCGCCTAGAAATTCTGTCCATAAAAATTATGAACAGAATCGGTGACAATGGGCAGCCTTGGCAGAGTCCAATCCTCACTGGGAACGAATTCGACTTACTGCCGGCAATGCGGACCAGACTCTGACACCGGTCGTACAGGGACCGAACAGCCCTTACCAAGGGGCTCGATACCCCGTACTCCCGGAGCACCCTCCACAGGACTCCCCTAGGCACACGGTCGAACGCCTTCTCCAAATCCACAAAACACATGTAGACTGGTTGGGCGAACTCCCATGCACCCTCGAGGACCCTGCCGAGGGTGTAGAGCTGGTCCACTGTTCCACGGCCGGGACGAAAACCACACTGCTCCTCCTGAATCCGAGATTCGACTTCCCGACGGACCCTCCTCTCCAGCATCCCTGAATAGACTTTACCGGGGAGGCTGAGGAGTGTGATCCCTTTATAATTGGAACACACCCTCCGGTCCCCCTTTTTAAAATGGGGGACCACCACCCGGGTCTGCCAATCCAGAGGCACTGTCCCCGATGTCCACGCGATGTTGTAGAGGCGTGTCAGCCATGACAGCTCCACAACATCCAGAGCCTTTAGGAACTCCGGGCGGATCTCATCGACCCCCGGGGGCTTGCCACCGAGGAGCTTTCCAACAACCTCAGTGACTTCAACCCCAGAGATTGGAGAGCCCACCTCGGAGTCCCCAGACTCTGCTCCCCCCCAAGAGTGGCGTGTCAGTGGGATTGAGGAGGTCTTCGAAGTATTCTCCCCACCGACTAACGACATCCCGAGTCGAGGTCAGCAGTACCCCATCTTCACTATACAGAGTGTTAATGGTGCACTGCTTTCCTCTCATCAGACACCGGATGGTGGACCAGAATTTCCTCGAAGCCGCCCGGAAGTCGTTTTCCATGGCCTCACCAAACTCCTCCCATGTCCGAGTTTTTGCCTCGGCGACCACCGAAGCTGCAGCCCGCTTGGCCAGCCGGTACCTGTCAGCTGCCTCTGGAGTCCCACAGGCCAAAAAGGCCCGGTAGGCCTCCTTCTTCAGGTTGACGGCATCCCTTACCGCTGGTGTCCACCAGCGGGTTCGGGGATTGCCGCCACAACAGGCACCAACTACCTTACGGCCACAACTCCGATCGGCTGCCTCAACAATGGAGGTGCGGAACATGGCCCACTCGGACTCAATGTCCCCCACCTCCCCTGGGACAAGGGTGAAGTTCTGCCGGAGGTGGGTGTTAAAGCTCTTTCTGACAGGGGATTCTGCCAGACGTTCCCAGCAGACACTCACAATACGTTTGGGCCTGCCAGGTCTGGGCAGCATCTTCACCCGCCATCGGAGCCAACACACCACCAACTGGTGATCAGTTGACAGCTCCGCCCCTCTCTGCACCAGAGTGTCCAAAACATGCGGCCGCAAGTCTGATGACACGATTGCAAAGTTGATCATCGAACTGCGGCCTAGGGTGTCCTGGTGCCAAGTGCACATATGGATACCCTTATGTTTGAACATGGTGTTTGTTATGGACAAACCGTGACGAGCACAGAAGTCCAATAACAAAACACCACTCGGGTTCTGATCGGGGGGGTCATTCCTCCCAATCACGCCCCTCCAGGTCTCACTGTCGTTGCCCACGTGAGCGTTAAAGTCCCCCAGAAGAACGAGGGAGTCCCCAGAGGGAGCGCTCTCCAGCACACCCTCCAAGGACTTCAAAAAGGGTGGCTACTCTGAACTGCTGTTCGGTGCATAAGCGCAAACAACAGTCAGAACCCGTCCTCCCACCTGAAGGCGGAGGGAAGCTACCCTCTCGTCTACCGGGGTGAACCCCAACGTACAAGCGCCAAGCCGGGGGACAATAAGAATGCCCACACCTGCTCGGCGCCTCTCACCGTGGGCAACTCCAGAGTGGAAGAGAGTCCAACCCCTCTCGAGAGGATTGGTACCAGAACCCAAGCTGTGTGTGGAGTAGAGTCCGACTATATGTAGTCGGAACTTCTCTGCCTCGCACACCAGCTCGGGCTCCTTCCCTGCCAGAGAGGTGACATTCCATGTCCCAAGAGTTAGCTTCTGCAGCTGGGAGTCGGACCACCAAGGCCACCGCCTTTGGCTGCCGCCCAACTCCCTACGCACCCGACCCCTTTGGCCCATCCCACAGGTGGTAAGCCCATGGGAAGGGGAACCCACGTTGCCTTTTCGGGCTGTGCCCGGCCGGGCCCCATGGGGACAGGCCCGGCCACCAGAAGCTTGCCTTCGAGCCCCACCTCCAGGCCTGGCTCCAGTGAGGGGCCCCGGTAACCCGCGTCCGGGCAAGGGAAACTTGAGTTCATTTGTTTTACTCATTATAGGGGTCCTTTTGATCCATGCTTTGTCTGGCCCCTCACCTAGGACCTGTTTGCCATGGGTGACCCTGCCAGGGGCTTAAAGCCCCAGACAACATAGCTCCTCGGATCATTGGGACACGCAAACCCCTCCACCACGATAAGGTGACGACTCACGGAGGGGGTGTAAACATTTTTTTTGTACTTTTATTTTAAGTCAAGAAATTGTTTTGTTAAAATGTATTTTTATTTAATCAGAATGTCAATTGTATTTTTGTTTGGTTAAAAGAAAACCAACTTTACCACCTTCGACCTGCCTTGTACTTGACCGACATTAATAAATAAACCCATGCTTGTATGAAAATAATAATTGTGGAGCTTCAAGATTTGTATTTGAGGACCCCTGGTCTATGACCTTATTTGGCAGTGAATGAGTTAAGCTAATGACTTTTGAATGGATGTCCACCGTAGTGCTCCTGTGCTGAAAGCCTGAAAGGGTTAAAAAAAAAAAAAAAACTTTTTATGGTTAATAATGATGAATAAATAAAAAGAAAATCAATAAAAGAAAGGGAAAAAATTATTTGAATTGAAGTTCTCAAGTAGGACGTCGAGAGGAGGTGGCGCCAAAACATGATGACGTCACAAAGAGAGCAACTGGCCTTTGATGTCACGTGAGCATCTCAGCAGCATCCAAACGAGCAGGTGGGAATCGGTCAGATACTGCATTCGAGCGCAAGCGATTCATCTGGACGTAGGCACGCGACTCATCTGGAGACATTTCTACCATGGAACACCTCACGTCTGAACTTACTTCATTCGTTGAATGGCTGGGAGGTAAGTTTGATTAAACTTGTTTCATTTGCCATAACGTTTTGAGTTTTGCGTCGCGACAAATTATTGTGAACTGCACGGTGTAAATGAGCGTTTTGGTCGTCGTGCGTTAACCGAGAATTTGGTACTTTTCAATAACTTAACGCTTTACAGCTAACATTTTGCAAACTTTTAACCGTCATTCAGATTTGCTGAGTACTTGGAATATCGCGTCGCATTAAATCTTTTGCACGCTTACTACATTTTAGAATTTAATATGACAAGATACATGTATATTTTCGTGTTTTTCTGCGCGTGGGTGATCATTAATCGTCGCTTTTCGATCGATGCATCGCTGTTGTCCGCTTCAATTCAAATTTAAGATGAGGTTAACATTTATATTACCGTTATCTAGAGACATTTGTTAAATTCAAACATTTTTTTCACAATAAAACAAGCAATAAAATTTGCTAATAGGCTGCCACCTAATCAGGATTTTTGTACCGCAATCGTCCGTTAAAAAAAGGAAAGAAAATCCTGCGAAATCCTGAAAATACATCTCCTATTTTATGAAAAGCGTTTGGTGGTTTTGCCTTTCACCAAATGCCACGTGAATGGGTGTAGATGAAGTTAACATTATTTTAAGTAAATATATAATCATCTGACTTGTGCAAATGTATGTTTTCCTGCACCCCACTTGATTGTAGCTCATAGTTTTACAGCTGGGACTCTGGTTAATCAAACCACTCAATGCGTCTATCCTTGGCAGAGGTGGGTAGAGTAGCTAAAAAATGTACTCAAGTAAGAGAAGCGTTACTTCAAAATAATATTACTCAAGTAAAGTAAAAGTAGTCGTCCAAAAAATGTACTCAAATACAAGTAAGAAAATATTTGGTCAAAATAATACTAAAGTAATGAGTAACATTGTGAGTAACTGCTTGCATGTTATGTTTGAGTGATTGATTGATTTTTTTTTTTTTTTTTTTTTTTTTTGAACAATGGTATTTTTGTCTGACCACACAGTTTTCTATATGAATTGTTATGAGTTCCGACAAGAGAGAACAAAATACATCAATGAAGACTTATTCATCCAAAGAGTGCCCTCTGGTGGAGAAAATAGTTCCTAGTTTCAATAGTGAGTCGTTCCTTCAAAATCATGATTATCAGATTTAAAGGATCATATCTCTGGTAGTCCGTGGTCAATGGGTGTCAAGTAAAAACTAGGAAAGAGGTTAAAGTCTGCACTTTCGAGTCATGTTGACATTTGTGTAGCCCAAAGTAGCGGAGTAAGAGTTGCTATTTTTCTTCACAAATCTACTCAAGTTAAAAGTATAGCTTAGTAAAACTACTCTTCGAAGTACATTTTTCTCAAAAAGTTACTCAAGTAAATGTAACGCGGTACATTTAATGCGTTACTACCCACCTTTGATCATTGGTTGCTCATCCATGTTTTTGTCTACAGAATACAGCCCAGAGCTTATTGCTGGTTCATCAGAGGGCAAAGGCTCTGCAATAGGGAAGACCACTTCTAATGACATGGACTGGAAAAGAGACAACGCTGAGGATACGATAACTAACTGGCTGCAGCTCTTGCCAAAAACACACGGCAAACGGCAAGTGGTCATCGCCTCTCTGGCTTTCCACAAGACCTGGGCACAGGTAGGTAGATGGTTTTTGAAGGGTCTCCCCACTTAAAATGCTTGGTTCATTCAAACTACATTCACGTGATATTCACAATCATACTTATTTTCCACTTGCAGGTATGTCGTCTGCTGGAAAGCCTGGAGGAGGAGTACACGAGGATGGAGGACTCGTGCTGTGCAACAGGCAAGCCGGACTCCAGCACTCAGATAATTCTTGTGACTTCCATGATCAGGAAACACCTGGAACAGAAGGAATTCTTCCTCAAGGTTGAAATCACACCATTAAATATTTAAGCAGAGTTCATACAATGTTACATGTCTAATCTTCCGTAATTGTGTTTTCGCTTATTCAGGCCTGCATGTTAACCAAGGGCATCGCAGATATCTTCTACCGGTACGTAGAGAGGAATGGCGATACAATGGGAAGGCTGAGTCACGACCAAGTAGAGCATGTTACAGGTCAGTTTGGAGGATAACATTTACTTATCTAGTTGATAGGGAGGGAAAAACACCTGATATTAATAGTTTGCTCTCCTATAAGTATTTATTTGCATAAATAACAAATCACAAATGTAATGGACAAATAATGCAGTAATTTGCCAAAGTGAGCGGGATTTAAAGAAGATAAAGATTATATAACATGTAAAAAAAAAAAAAAAAAAAAAAGACTGGTTTATAGGTTTTCTCTCAGCTATCACTGAAGAGTGTAGCACTTTCAGTGTTGCCAACTACCCAGTAAGGTAAGTAGCTATTGGCTGTCCTAAAACTCACTATATGGTGTCATCACCTCATTTGCATAATTGGCAATTTGCATTTAATTTTAATGGGCGCTGTATGGGAGAGGAATAACGCAGTGGGAGAAGCAAAAAGTGAGTTAAAATTAGGGCTGTCCCAAACGACTAATTTTCTCCCGATTAGTCAGCCGACTATTTTTACGATTAGTCGACTAATCTAATAATTTAAAAAAAAAAAAAATTTTTTTTTTGTTTTGTTTTCTAATTTAGCAATGAAATTTTTGTTGACGCTTATCAATTCACAAAAAACATATTGGAACACTTACATTATTTATTAAAGTACAAATAAACACGTAAATAACAATAATAAATCACAAATAAACAATGAGTTGAAATGCTGATAGAATTAACTAGTGTAGCATCCTGATTAAAAAGATGGTCTCTTAAACTGATGGTTTACAACTTTTATTCCATCCTTGATGTAATCACACTGTAAAAGCTACGGTGCACACAAATAAAACAACACAATTAGAAATTAACGAAAACTTTTCACCTTTTTCCTTTTAAACCTTATTTATATATCAATAAATTGCCTATATGAATTGCCTTTACCTTAATTTATTACCTTATCATTGACAATCTCTCCCTTAAGTGAAATCACTGTATATACTGTATATATTTATGACCTTTTAACCTTATATAATTTTCTATACTATAAAATAAACCATAACATGAAATAAACCTTTCAGTTAGCATTAAGAACAATACTAATAGCGTTTACAGGCCCATTGTCAATGAAACATTATTATTTAGTAAGGCGACAGCACCCTCTGGTGTACAAAAAATGAAAAAACAAAAAAACAAAATTACAAACTGGGTTACGGCGCTTGAAGTGTTTATTCACGGCCGACGTTTAGCCAAGCTTGGCATTGAAGAGACAGGACGGAAGAGTGTACGCTCCTTTTTTTCTTTGAAATAAGTCAATGTTTTGGACACTCTGGTGCGGTTTTTTGGCTTTGTGCCGCTTTCCCCGCTTGCATACAGAGCATCCGACATTCTGAACTTTCCGTGCATATATTTTTTTAACCCTTCATTAACCGTCGACGGGATGTTGTGCTCGTCGACGGATTTACGTCATCGATGACGTCGACTATGTCGACTAGTCGGGACAGCTCTAGTTAAAATGCACCCCAAATATGTTTAGAACTACAAATGAACCCTAACATTTTTTTACCATACCAGTACCATACAGTACAAAAATAAATGATGGTAACTTGTTGCTAGATTTGTTGCTAGCTGCTTTTGACCAAAAAAAGTCACCAGATTTAGCGAGAAAATCGCCGAGTTGGCAACACTGAGCACTTCAAAACTCACTTACACTTTAATAAACGACACTTAATTCGAAATATTTTTCATTACAGAAACATTAAAATAACACTATGATCTCTTACGTTAACGCTCAAACAGCTAGCCAAAAGCACATCTTGCATCATTATAACATTTCCTTAACGCGTGGGTGTTTTTTTTTGTTTTTTTTCCCCTTTTTATAGGCATCTTGACTGATTTGTGTAAGAGGGAGAACAGTCTCCTCTGTTTATGGAATGTAAGAAAGCAGCATCTGGACCAGTGTCTGCAGTATTTGGCTTTTGAACGCCGTGCCATACAGGTGACTGAGTTAGAAATCATTAGTCTCAAACAGTCAACATTGTGTGACTTGACCAAAAACATAACAAGTTTTTGTCTTTAGGCCCAGAAGAGATTACAAGACATGGGCGAGCTTTACCTGTCGATGCACTACTCCACCGGCTCAGGCATCGGCTTCAGGCAGGAGCTGCTGAAGGAGAAGGAAAACCTTAACATCATCAGCAAGGTAGGTTCTGTGTCACACCCGCATCTAAATGTTTGGATTAGGGATGTCCCGATCCAGGTTTTTGCACTTCCGATCCGATCCGATATTGTTTTGCACTTCCGATCCGATACCGATACTGGCCGATACCGATACCTGCCTATCTCAGCATGTATCAAAGTTTAAAGTTATTTAGCCTCCTTACTTAGTTGTCAGACTAATGTTGAAAAGGGTTTTATTATTCTTGATAACAACTAGCCAGCTGAATTAGGTGAGTTTGAATAACACACAATGGTTGGTAACAAGAAACTGACCTGTTTATTCAGTGACAAACACAAAACATTATAAATGACAAACAGAAATGGCATAGTCAGTCAGTAAAATGTGCAAATAATATTGTAAACTGTCAGTGGAAAGTACCATAAAGCCCCCCAAGCTATTATATGCTTTTAATGTTTCGTGCATTAGTTACAAAAATTGTATAAAAAGCCTCTCAGGTTTAAATAAACGACTATTTCAGTATCAAGTTAACATTTTAAAACAGTAAATAAAATACTCAAGTCCCCATTCTGTATCAGCAGCTTTGAACTACATTCAATTAATTTAATTTTGCAAATCAACTGTTTAAGTTGTTAAAATTGCTCCCGTTATTCCATAATTTCCCTTCTGTCTACTATTGACATGTGAAAGTTTTAAAACTGTTTTGTAGATAGATTCAAGTAGGCCTGTCGCGATAACAAATTTTAGTGTGCAATAATTTTTTTCATAAATTATTGCGATATGCGATGTTATTGCACCCCCCAATTAAAAAAATAAATAAATAAATTATGATAACACTGTGAGAATACAGTATATATTAATAGATCATGTACACCCATTTAAACGCAATAATTGTTTACTCTTAAATTCAAAAATACTTTTTAGGAAATCACAACTAAAAACAATAGACCATGCCTCTTTTAAGTAAAAGACAACAATATTAATAATGCACAGAAACACAGAGGAAATAAAATGTGTTTTTTAAGAAAAATACAATTCCACTTAATAATTTAAGCATCTAGGCAAATGAAAACGTTTCCCCTCATAGCTTCTGCTATGGCGTTCCATGTGTAATACAGTGGTACCTCAACATACGAAGTTAATTCGTTCCAGGAGCTTGTTTGTAAGTTGAAATGGCTGTATGTCAAGCAGGATTTTCTCATAAGAATACATTATAATTCCAATAATTTGTTCCACAGCCCAAAAACCCACACTACATCCTTAATAAATACTGGTGTTACTATTGCAAATAGCTAAACAAATAAAATACAGTGCCTTGCAAAAGTATTCGGCCCCCTTGAATCTTGCAACCTTTCGCCACATTTCAGGCTTCAAACATAAAGATATGAAATTTAATTTTTTTGTCAAGAATCAACAACAAGTGGGACACAATCGTGAAGTGGAACAACATTTATTGGATAATTTAAACTTTTTTAACAAATAAAAAAACGAAAAGTGGGGCGTGCAATATTATTCGGCCCCTTGACTTTCAGTGCAGCAAACTCACTCCAGAAGTTCAGAGAGGATCTCTGAATGATCCAATGTTGTCCTAAATGACCGATGATGATAAATAGAATCCACCTGTGTGTAATCAAGTCTCCGTATAAATGCACCTGCTCTGTGATAGTCTCAGGGTTCTGTTTAAAGTGCAGAGAGCATTATGAAAACCAAGGAACACACCAGGCAGGTCCGAGATACTGTTGTGGAGAAGTTTAAAGCCGGATTTGGATACAAAAAGATTTCCCAAGCTTTAAACATCTCAAGGAGCACTGTGCAAGCCATCATATTGAAATGGAAGGAGCATCAGACCACTGCAAATCTACCAAGACCCGGCCGTCCTTCCAAACTTTCTTCTCAAACAAGGAGAAAACTGATCAGAGATGCAGCCAAGAGGCCCATGATCACTCTGGATGAACTGCAGAGATCTACAGCTGAGGTGGGAGAGTCTGTCCATAGGACAACAATCAGTCGTACACTGCACAAATCTGGCCTTTATGGAAGAGTGGCAAGAAGAAAGTCATTTCTCAAAGATATCCATAAAAAGTCTCGTTTAAAGTTTGCCACAAGCCACCTGGGAGACACACCAAACATGTGGAAGAAGGTGCTCTGGTCAGATGAAACCAAAATTGAACTTTTTGGCCACAATGCAAAACGATATGTTTGGCGTAAAAGCAACACAGCTCATCACCCTGAACACACCATCCCCACTGTCAAACATGGTGGTGGCAGCATCATGGTTTGGGCCTGCTTTTCTTCAGCAGGGACAGGGAAGATGGTTAAAATTGATGGGAAGATGGATGCAGCCAAATACAGGAACATTCTGGAAGAAAACCTGTTGGTATCTGCACAAGACCTGAGACTGGGACGGAGATTTATCTTCCAACAGGACAATGATCCAAAACATGAAGCCAAATCTACAATGGAATGGTTCAAAAATTAACGTATCCAGGTGTTAGAATGGCCAAGTCAAAGTCCAGACCTGAATCCAATCGAGAATCTGTGGAAAGAGCAAAAGACTGCTGTTCACAAACACTCTCCATCCAACCTCACTGAGCTTGAGCTGTTTTGCAAGGAAGAATGGGCAAGAATGTCAGTCTCTCGATGTGCAAAACTGATAAAAACATACCCCAAGCGACTTGCAGCTGTAATTGGAGCAAAAGGTGGCGCTACAAAGTATTAACGCAAGGGGGCGGAATAATATTGCACGCCCCACTTTTCAGTTTTTTATTTGTTAAAAAAGTTTAAATTATCCAATAAATTTTGTTCCACTTCACGATTGTGTCCCACTTGTTGTTGATTCTTGACAAAAAATTAAAATTTTATATCTTTATGTTTGAAGACTGAAATGTGGCGAAAGGTTGCAAGGTTCAAGGGGGCCAAATACTTTTGCAAGGCACTGTATGAATAAAAATCAGAATAACAATAAAATAATAATAGCAATAAAAATACGGTAATAATAAAACAGTACAGTACCTGTAATAATGTAACGAATCGGGTTCTAATGTGGCGGACTTTTTTTTGCTGCACCTGAACGCACCGCTGGGCTGACGGTGAGCAGGAGGAGAGCGCTTTTTACTTTCTGTTTCGATCCTGGCGTCAACAGCAGTGGACACTCGACGAGTTGATGGAATAAATGATTAGAAACCTGACGAAGCTGGCGATTTCTTTGACGATGTTACCACAATAAGAACTGTCACCTTAACTTATAAAGACTGGCGAACGGAGGGGGACAGCAGGCCCAGATCGGCGTTCTACGACCCAGTTCATGGATGCACACACCATGCTTATATTTTGCTATCATTCACATCTTCATTTCAATGGTAAGCGTCACCTTTTCTTTTTTTTTCTCCACCTGCACTAAACTTAAACTGCACTAAACTAAAAACAGAACTAAAATGCATTTTGCGTAGTTGTTAACAAGGAAGCCGAACTTTTAACTGCACGTCAGCCGCACGCGCGCACACAGGTGCACGCGAGGCGATAAATCGCAGCGGAAAAATTATCGCCTTCGTTTTTATTTACCGTGTGATAAATGGAATTATTGCATATTGCGACAGGCTTAGATTCAAGTCAAGATTTTGCCGATTTAGGAGTATTTTAAATAAAAAGTTAATTAGGTTCGCTTGGAAGGTTCACTACAACAGCCTACAAGGGAAGTCTCCTGCTTTAAGATGGCGGCTATTTACTAACGCACCTAGTTTTCAATGCATGTGTATGTCGCTAAATGCTTGATTAGGTTGGTTTTATTAAAACTTCTTACAGCTTTACCACCACGCTTGACTTTATTGTGGCATATATTGCACTCTGCCTCTTCGTCTTTGTCGTCCTTTAAGGTGAAATGATCCCACACAGCTGACATTTTTACAGATAAAGTCTCTCAGTAAATTGGGAGACGGTAATGTAGTGTGTTGAAGGTGTGCCGTAAAATGCGGACCGGACTTTAGGGAAACCAAAGCAAAAACTGGAATGGATTATGTATTTCGGCGCGCTGGAAAACCCGGACCGGATTTAAAAAAAAAAAAACTGGATCGGAAGTCTGGATCGGAATTTTTCCGTGTCGGCCGATCCGATACCGATCCGCATTTTTTTGCCCATATCAGCGTCCGATCCGATCCAAATATCGGATTGGGACATCTCTAGTTTGGATGCAAGCATTTAAAAATGGTCTTATTGGCTCCTCCACAGCAAATTGAAGAATGCGTTAAGCTTCTCATCCAACTGGCAGACGGGTACTGCGCCAAAGGACACAGCCATGCCAGCAAGATGATAAAAAGTGTTTTGGCAGTCGACCAGTGCTACCAAGATTTGAACCGGCGAATGGAAAAGCACCGCTCCAGCATCGAGAAAGTAAGTCTAATTTAACAATGATACCAGCTATGAGTTTTAGGGTTTCCAAACTATGATGTCTATCACTGTCAATGGCAGTGAATGAGTTAAGGGCAACTAGCAAATAAAATAATAAGGATATTGCAACAAATATATTTATAGTGGACTAAGAAAATTCGAATATCCTGAAAAGGTTGTTGTATTTCTGCAATTCAACTAAAAAGATGAATTTGACATGTTAAATGAATGAATAAAATAGAAAACATTGTACTTCTGGCTCAATAAAATTTTTCTTCCACGTTAAATTTCCAAAATAAAACAACTTTCACTTGATATTCTAATTTTAATTTTTATTGCGCATGCGCAATAGTTCCTTCATTATAATTGTTAATTATTATTAATAAATACAAAACTATATATATACTGTACATGTGGAATAATCTCATTGGAACATGTATTTGTTCCATGTTTTGATGCATTTTTATACATTATAAAAGATTTATGTCTGAATTTTGGGGCACTTGGAAAGGATTCGGGCATTTACATTTACAACACGTCTCTACTTACAGACGCAGAACCAATGATTTTGTAAATAGGTACCACTGTACATTGAAGTACCTTTAATCTATAATGCAACAATAAAACATGTACAGAAACTAATCTTTGACAAGTTATTGAAATAATATAAAATAAAGAAAAAATCAGAATACAAGGATAAATGAAGAGAGAAACAAGGGAGAAACTCAGGAAAAATGATCTAATAAAAGGCTGAATGCAAACAGCATCTTCCCAAATAGAACTATTCAAGTCATCCAGTGAAAATTCGTCTAGTTTTAATATTGCAATATACTGCATATATATCGCAAACCCCCAAAAAGTCACAATGTCAGTTTTTTTCCAATATTGTTCAGCCCTAATGTAGGCTGAGTTCAAGCTTATTGTGTGCGCCATATACAATGATATTTTCATAATTTGCTGCGGGTCAATAAAAACCGGGCATTTGGCCAATGGGCCATAATTTGAACACCGCTAATATCAATAAAAGTGACTTGACTGACTGAACTGTTAGAACTTGGAAGACTTCAAAAATCATACAGCATATTACTAACTCAAAACAATAAATTCCTCTCTGTTTCTTGGTCTGTTTCTAGTTGACTGGCGCTAAGTACTCGGCTGCCCATTACACCAGGGAGAAAAACCATGAAGATAAAGGTGAGTTAAATAAGGTCTTATTTTGGTGTAGGGCACTTTTACAACTGTACAATGGAACCTCCGAAATGCAATGTTCCAAAAGTGATACTATGGAAGCCAGTTGAAGCATTTATTTGATATCTTTGATGTGGAGCTTAAGGGTCTATGTACTAGCACACTCTTTACCCTAACTCACAGGTGTCAAACCGATTCCAGAAAGGGCCAAGTGGGTGCTGGATTTTGTTCCAACTGATACCGTGCAGAGAGTTTAACCAATGAACTTCCTACTGAAACAAGCAGCACCTGACAAAGTTTAACTGATAAAACATGTAAAAGATCTGAATGGTGAAAAGGTGTCCTCTTCATTGCTTGGAAAGCAAACCTGCACCCACTTGGCCCTTTCTGGAATCGGTTTGACACCTGGGCCCTAACTAATATGACAATTAGTGCACTAGTACTAGAGCAGGGCGGTAAACCGAAAATTTACCGTCACCGAAATTCTTAACGATGACCGACGTAATTTTGACCATGTCGGTAAATTCGGTAAATTAATAAAACAAGAAAATATAGTCTTTTCATCCCGCTTTGATTCTGTTGTTCGTCTATGTTCATTCCCCTTTAAGAAAGCAGTGAATGTGCTGACGTAGGGAGTCACGTGATCATCAGGAAGCCAATCAAACAAAAGCCCGGTAAGCTAACGCTAGCAGCTAACGCTACAAGCAAAACGTGATGGAGTGTGGCTTAAGGGAGGTTCACCAAACTTTCAACCGACATTTAGTAGACGCTTGGTGGCATCCAGACGGGCTTTCACCCGATGTCCTCCTTTGTTCTCACGATTTCCGGAGATGGTGCTTTCAGTGCTTTCTACTGATAGCCAGGCTAACGCTAGCTAGCGGCTAACGCTACAAATGAACGTTATGGAGTCGGATAGAGGCTCTAACCTTGTCGAAACGGCTGAACTTAATGAGTGGATTGGGCACGGACTGCATCTAGCAATTACTATGTGGCGTTATTTTGTATCTGTCTGTGTGCGATTCCTCTGATAGCTTTTGTGATGGTAAAGAATTCCGCATAAAGTACAATCCAACGGCGAAACTTATAATGACCGAGAAATGGCCCCAGCTATTTTTATTGTGCGTGCATTTATTAAAAAATGCACTGGGGGGGAAAAAAAACCTTAAACCATAAAGTAAACACTTGTATTTAATAATTATATCACAGCAGCCATTAACAATAAGTTGTCTTTTCGAAGTGTACTGTTCAAGCTGCAAGTCATTTGTGTTACAATTACATGTTTGCACAGGCATATTGATTTTGACAATGTACATTGTTCAAGTCATACACGCTGTTATAAATGTTCATACTTGAATTCTTATTGCTTACAATACATTTTTATAAACTTAATGTTTAGACTGCATGTACAATTGTTAAATACAGTATATCAAATTGAATGCTGGTAAATCAACAAGAAATAGTTAATCTGTATTTCATGCATTGATTCAGATTTTCAAATTACCGTATTTTTTGGACTACAAGTCGCTCCTGAGTATAAGTCAGCCATAAAATGCCCAACGAAGAGAAAAAAAACATATACAAGTCGCACCGGAGTATAAGTCGAATTTTGGGGGGAAATTTACTTGATAAAATCCAACACATAGAACAGACATGTCATCTTGAAAGGCAATTTAATATAAAAATACAATAGAGAACAACATGCTAAATAAATATACAGTGTACAGTGCATGAACAACGAAATGTGAATATACTGTCCTACGCTACAGCTCGGTCCTGGCTGTACAGCGAACTCCCAAAAGACAATGCAGGACGTCCGTATAATTTGCTGAATCAATTTGGTCCTCGATAGAAAACAGGTTCGGATCAACGTAAATAAATGATAATTAGGTACTATTAGTAATAAGTAACAGGTTAGCATGCGTTCGCTATCATTAGCACATCGTTCAAACAACCACACAACTGGCTCTAAGTGTCCGATCGCGGGTGGAAAACACACAACAACAACAGAAAAGATGATACACGCAGGCGTTGCCTCTGTAGAGATGATTTTAAAGCATAAACAATGAAAGTAGGCTCGCAGCCGTCTATTCTCTCTCGCTGTAACTCGCCCACTCACTCAGAGCTACGTAGCTGTCCGTCTTCTTCTGGCGTGTGAGCACTCTTCTCCACGTAAACAAGTGCGAGTGCGCCCTCACGTGGGCATGAAAGCGCCACAAACTAAATGCATCCATTTCAAGATAAAAAAGTCAATAATACAATTGAGCATACAATGCCAAAGGCAGAACGCGAACGTGGCCATAGCTATAAAGAGTTATTCAGATAACTATAGCATAAGAACATGCTAACAACTTTACAAAACCATCAGTGTCACTGCAAAACACCAAAATAACATGTGAAATTATATCATAATGTGTTAATAATTCCACACATAAGTCGCTCCTGAGTATAAGTCGCACCCCCAGCCAAAATATGAAAAAAACCGCGACTTATAGTCCGAAAAATACGGTATATAACAGTCCGCTTGGGCGAATTTATCGTCATTTATCGTTATCGAGATAAATCTGCTCAATTTATCGTGATACATGTTTAAGGCCATATCGCCCAGCCCTAACTAGTACCATGATGGATGTGCTTTTTGTTGTTTTTTTTCCCCTCCTACGCTATGATATTTCTGCACACAAATAGAACAACTACCATATATACTAACGTAGAGGTCGCACGCCTAGTTTGTAGTTAAAATAGAAGGCAATTTACTGTAGATTGACCCTTGTATAAGTTTCAATATAGACGATTTTTGGGCCAATTTTCTATACCTGAAACACAAAGCACGGTACATTTTCTTGTGATTTAAAGACTATATTTTCATTAAACACACTTGCAGCTTCGGCTGTTGGTTGTAGATTATTTGGAGCTTGACTTGCCTGTATAGTTAGCGTAAGTAGCTAATGCTTAGTTGTATGCTTTTAAAGTTTATTGACGGTCTAAATTGCGAAATGGTCAGAGAGAGGACAGCATGTCGGGTGTATAGAAAAAAGTCATTAAAACAATTGCGAGTAAAGTACATGTTTATGAGACAAGCAAAAATTATTATGGGTCTTGTACTCTGATCCTCAAAGATTTGGACGTTCCATTGTACCACACCTGTAACCACTTTGTTAAATTATTTGCAGCTATTCCTTATTTCATTGTTTTTGACACAAAGTTGATTTTTATTTACAGACACCTTGAACAGAGACGGTATGATGCCAAGATCGTGTCGCACACTCAAGCGCGGTCTTAAACTGGAGTTTAAAGGAACAGGTAGATTACACGATACCACCTATAAAATCTGTGGGGGGGAAAAAATGATGTAAGACCGAACGGAGTTGACGGATGTTATGTCTTTTAGGTCCCAGCTGGCAAAAGTGGCTCAACAAAAGCGTGTGGTGGCCAAACCATAATTAAGAAGTACAGTGGCTGGCAAACAAGAAGAGAGGTTTGACGAAGAGACCCCCTCTCGGGAACCACCTGTAAAATGTAAAAAAAAAAAAAAAAAAACGGCTGTATAACTGTATGGTACCTTTCCAAAAAGTAAACTTTTTATTTATTTTTGTACTTTTGCATTATTGTGTATATTTTTGTAAATAGTTATGTTTTTCACTAAATAAATTGCCATTGGTATGTGTGACAGAATGTTTTATGTCTTGTTTGAAAACTTGTGTTATTGCTTATTGGGGGCCATAATGAGTGTATTTCTGTGTTTGTTCATTTTAATTTTATTAATTTGTTTTTTATTAAGATTTGATTCATTTAAAAACTTAGGAATTGAAAACATGCACTTTAGAGTGTTGTTTGGGCCATAACAAAAGTGTATTTCTCATTTTGATTTAATATTGTCATTCACGTTTTATAAATAAATATATTAATTTAAAAAATATATAAAAAATAAATGATAAATAATATAATAATTGAGGTAGTATAAGTATTTTTCTTGAATACCAAAATTAGTGACTGTTAATAAACCTTCAAAATGGGGGATGGGGGGACATTTTGCAGGTCACGTGCACCATAATAAAAATAAAATAGTCAATAGTTGCATGCAGGCTTGCAGCAGCTGTGAAGTGCAAAATACAGCAAACGAAGTACTACTTCATCTTTGGTTGCTGATTTTATTTGGCTGCCCACAAAGCCGACCCATAAATTCTCACTTCACCCTTTCATGCATGCATGATGACTTTTTTTTTTTTTTTTTTTTTAAACTTGAACATCATTTAACTTGCATCTTAATCCTAAATTTATATTTTACATTTGGATTTCGGATTTAGTTTAAATATTTAGATTTAAAATGTATACTTCTGGATTTAACAATTTAATTGCAACACTTTTCGTTGTAAAATTACTAATTTAAACTTGTAAAACAAAACAAAAAACAACAACTTGTTTTCCCAAATTTTGCGTTCTAAAATAAACATGAAAAAAACAGTGTAATGAATTTTTCTACAAGTTTTTTTTTTCTGTTTGCAAATTTTTTGTTGTTGGTTTTTTTTGTTCTATGAGTGTTTTTTTCTTTTTGCTAAGGGTTAAAATTTACCAATTACAAGTGCACGCATTCCGGTCGAGTTTTTGGAACCAAAAAGTTACCTGTAGCCTAATTGTAAAATAAATAAATGAATAAATCCCAGTAAAATGACAGATTTTAACTTGTAAAACAAAAAAACAACAACTTGTATTCCCAAACTTTGCGTTGTGAAATAAACATGACAAGAACACAATGTAATCAAGTGTTCTACAAGTTGTTTTTTTTTTCCGTTTGCAAGTGATTTTTCCCCCCCTTCGGGTGTGTTTTCTTTACTACGGGTTAAAAATCACCAATTACAAGTGCACGAGTTTCGTCTCCCCCTTGATGTATTTAGAGACAAAAGTCACCCGTAACCACTGATGAAAAAACTACTTGTATATCCAAATAATCTGTTGCAAAACACAAATCACAAAAATATTACTCCAAATAGTAGTTAAAAAAGTCGTTAAAAACAATCAATGAATAGCTCTTCGGGTGTTTTTTTTTAACATCCTCTGTCTAACAAGTTATGTTAATTCAGAATATTTTAAAGTGCAATAGCTGATTACCAATTGCAAAGTAAAACAAAATGGTTGCATGTGTAATATTAAGCCTTACATTTGTAAGATCAAATTATTAACTTTGATTTTCTTGGACGTTTATATTTTTGAATACGTATATACATCTTGTCACTATATTATATGACATGTAAAAATCTTAAACATGCCCATCATCTTCATCATCATCAACATCTTGCTTGCTATACTTTCTCAGCACAACGCCATCTATATGAAATATAGCATATATTGCACAATGATCTATTCTATTACCATAATATGCCAAAAAAATCCAACTAAATTAGCTAATTCCGACTTGATGCCAAGAGAAAATAATGGCCTGTAGTGTACACTCATGCACAGAAAAAAACATTATACTGTATATACTAACAAACTAAAATGATAATATCTCTATTTTTCCGGAATATGTCAATGGCGTTAAACGTTATTAATAGCCGTTTTTCCTTTCATTTCTTTCGGGTTCTTCCTGTAACACCGCATCAACTCAACACACGAAGTCAAGATAGCTAACCGTTGCTAATAGGGTCGCCATCGATTTTCATGCCAATCTTTAAATGCAAAATTAACTGATATTTAAATTGTGATTATATTTGAATAATAAATCCTTTTAGTACATGACATTCAAGAGAAACGAACGTAAACTCCTTACCTGGGCGCGCACCGCCATTTCTATCATTTATTTATTCATTTATTTATTTTTTAGTTATTATTTTTATTATTATTGAACAATTTTATTATATTTCATTATCAAACATTACAACATAAGTGGCATGGTACATTGTTAAACAACTTTAAACGTAACAGACAAGCCTAAGGAGTAATCATGAATCCAACATCAGAAATTACAATCACATATACAGTAACTGCAAGTTAAAAAAATAAGAGAAAAGAAAAAAAAAAGATATAAAAAAAAAAAAAAAAAAAAGAAAAATTTCCCAAGAATTATAATTGTGTTGATGACTAGGTCATGTGATGGCTCTATTACAGAGATACCATATAAAACATTTTCATTGTGTGAAACTAAATAACTTGGCCAATTGCTCCAATTAGCATCTTGAGTGTTTTTAGGGCAAGGTGTCTTGGCTGATGGGGGAAGTGTAAAGTGGTTTTATTCTAGCTGGTCTATTGTCACTTTCAAGCCCAGGTCGTGGTGAAAAAGTTACCATAAAATAGACCAAACTACTGACAAGATGTGACTTTTCTTTTTAAGTGTTTACTTGTCTCTTCAACTCTTCCCGATTATCTTTTGTGTAAACCAAACGGGACATACTAGTCAGGTTTTCTTTCTTTTCTTTTCACTTTTTTTTAAACTTCATGCATGGAGCCATTCTGTCGTCAGACTTATGGAGGTACTGTATATTTGTGTCTTTATTATTCAATTTAAAAAAAGTTGCTTCAATCCCCAAAAAAAGTTGCTTCAATCAAAATATTTATTTTCAATCAAAGAAAAAGGCACTTCAATAAAAAAAAAAAAAGTGATTGAATGCAAAAATAAGAAACTCAAAAAAATGTATTTGGAACCCATTTTTCTTTGATTGGAAAATTTTTTTTTGATTGAAGTGACTTTTTCTTTGATTGAAACAACTTTTTTGATTGACGTAATGTAGCTTTGTGTTTGGACCATATTTTGGCTAGGACATTTGTGTATTATTCAATCAAAAATAAGTTGCTTCAAACATAAAATATATATTTTCAAAAGAAAAATCACTTCAATCAAAAATTTTTTAAAAAATCTATCGTAGAAAAAAGGTTTTTGAATATGAAAAATTATTTGAGACTCGGAAATTCGCATTTGAACACTTAATTTTTCATTGAAACTGTTTTCTTTGATTGAAACAATCCTTTTTGTGTTAGAGCCATATTATGGGTAGGACATTTGTGTCTAAATCATTCAATCCCAATAAAAGTTGCTTCAATCAAAAAACCCATTTTTAATCAAAGAAAAAAAATCACTTGCAAAAATGTTTTCTTTTGAAAATATTTTTTATTTTAAATATTTATTTTTTATTGAAGTGTCACTTTTTTCGAAAGGCAAAAGTTTTAAACTGTTTTTTTTTGTTTTTTTTTTAAAGAAGTTTTGCACACACTTTTTTTTTTTTTTTGAAGTGGAAAAAGTTTTGAAGGCACTTTTTTTGATTGAATCAGTTTGACACAAAGATCCAACTTCAACGCTACTTCCGACATGTTTGAGTGGCAAGTGACTACGCCAATGGCATAAAAGCATGAAGCAAGAATAATGGCCATTAGGGCTCCATCCAGACACTGGACTCTGCTCAAGTCCAAGCCGAAAATAGGGCACCGGTTTTTTTCACAATTTTTCACATTCAAAAACTTTTTTTCTACGATTGATTTTTAAAGTATTATTGATTGAAGTGATTTTTTCTTGAAAATATATGTTTTTTTGTTTGAAGTAACTTATTTTTTGATTGAATAATAAAGACACAAATGTCCTTGCCCAAATGTTGTCCAAGCGCAAAACTACTGTACATTACGTCATTGAAAAAAGTTGTTTCAATTAAAAAAAAAAACTTGACTTAAAAAAAAAAAAAAAAATTCAAACAAAGAAAAGTAGGTTCCAAATACATTGTTTTGAGTTTAGAATTTATTTTTGCATTCAAACACGTTTTTTTTTTTTTGATTGAAGTGACTTTTTCTTTGATTGAAAATAAATATTTTAATTGAAGCAACTTTTTTTTGATTGAATAATAAAGACACAAATCTACCTCCATATGAAAGTGGCTAGAATTTCTTGCCAGAACTCCCCGACGTGAAAGTCGTCACAGAGGCAGAAATTTTCTTTCTTTCTTTTTTTTTTTTTCTTTCTTTCTTTTTTGTGTGTGTGGGGGGGGGGATCAAACCTAAAACTGCTGAAATGCAAAGAAAACTGTTTTGGCACAATGATTTCTATAACACATACATAAACTGATTTTCATTGTAAATTGTATTTTTTTCAATGATTTGCAAAATAAAAGTTAACAAAAACAGCGATAACCCAATGGCGTAGTTTTGGTCTCAACATTGGTAGGGACGATATGGCATAACCCACATGTACACTTTTTGCAGGGGATGGGACATTCATAATGATCAATGCGAAATAAATCTGTATTGACCTATACCAAATTTTATGTGTATTGGTTCAGCTTACACCGTTCAATTCAAACCTTTGTTTTCAAAAACTACTGAAGAAACGTTTTGAAAACTTCCAGAAAAAATGTCCGGATTTTATGAGCAAATTTAAATTAGATTATTTGAACATCACTTAAGTTATATTAACATACACAAAAAATACAAGCTTGTTAATTTCAACTATCCAGGAATTAAAAAAAACAAAACAAAACACACACACACACACACACACACACACACACACAAAAAAACAATTGCCTTAGTACCATTAAGCATTGTCTAAATAAAGAAATTAAATAGCACTTGAAAAAAAAAAAATCTTTGTTACGAAATAATAAAATAAATAAAAATGGAGCCATCCTTCAAGTAAAACACAACTGCTTTTGTCCACAAACACAACTCAACAAAAAATGAAAGATCCTGTGGGCTGCTTTAAGACCACATAAATAAAATAAAAAGTATAATTGGGGAAAAGGGGGTAAACCTCGGTTCACTGCATTTCTCACAGTTTAATTATTTTAACAGTAGAAAACACATACAGGAGGACACTTCTCTCTAAGCAGCTTCCTACTCGAGTTTTGCAGGTTAGCAAGTTCACACAGTTTACTGCTATGCTATCTCTGATGTAGGGCTGACCTTCAGTAGCAAAAATAATGGTGTTTTCCCCACTTCCACAACATTAATGTCTTTTTACATTTCTTACAGTGGCTGCTGTTGGCCGAAAAAAAAAAACTTTAATTTCCCTAATATCTAATGTGTGTGTGTGTGTGTGTGTGTGTGTGTGTGGGAAGGGCGGGGTTCACGCCATTGGCCAATCAAAAATGCATTTAAGATGAGAAAAATGGACTGGCACATTCAAGTGAAAAGAGGTACATGTTAGTCTGAACATTATAAAAATAATTCACTTAACTCATTCACTCCCAGCCATTTTCACCTGAGCAACCCCCTTCACTCCCAGCCGTTTTATTGGATTTTGGTTGATTTTGCAAGGCCCACAGAAAATTCTGTTCTATTGCTATATAAACATGGAACCCACTAAAAGAAAGATTAGATTCTCTTCTTTCAGCAGAAAAAAATTGTTAGTTCATATCTTTTTCCATTCTTTAGAAATCAGCATTAGAAAATAGCTTAGTTTGAGCAATTTTCCAATTTCTGATGAAAAAACAGAGAAACTGAGCTTTTTGTAAAAGCATACATTTCAAACATAACTTTGACTTTAACACAGCTATTTTTCGCTTTTGTGACATGCCAAACATCTGAATAATGTTTTTATTCTCCAAAATGAGATAAACAACAAGTCAAATAGAGCTTTTGATCGCAAAGTAACAATTTATTTACACATAACTAAACTATTGAACTGTTGAACTATTTGCGCACATAACAACGGGGAAGGCTCTCGGCTACTCCCAGTTGAATGAGGTGGCTCCCAGTAATCAGATGAGCCCGGATTAAGGTCAGTCTCACTTTTTTCATCATCTTCATCGTTGGTTTCAACCTCGGGCTCAGGAGTAACGCAACGTGAGCTCTGCAGAACATGTGTGGAACCTGACGCTGTTGTGGCCGTCTCGGCAGACGGGGTGAACTTCTCTCTCATCGCCGTCTGTCTCATCAAGATAGATTTTTTTTTAATCCTTCTTTGACGATGGTTTCATTTTCTTTTCTAAACACTCCTCCAGTGTCGTTTGCCTTTTTCCCCCCGATTTTTTCCACCTTTTTCTCACGCGTCTTCACAAGATCCCTCCAACTTCCGTTTCCTGACTATTTTTCTTCACTTCCTTTCTTGGCCCGAGATGAGTTCTTACAAAATGCGCTACTGCCTTCCAGTGGCCAGTTTTATTGCTTTAAAATGGGTTTTGAGCATTGTGCATTGCAGTTTAGGTGCATCAGAACCTAATAAGATATAAGTACCATACATTCAGAAAAATAAGTACAAATGACTTGTATTATGCAGAGTGAAATGGAATGTTTTAAAGATCGCGCAAACATTGACTTTTTTAAATATAAGGAAATGAATAAGTAGCCTAACATTAATGAATAAATATATGTCCAAAGTGCACATTGACAGCAAAGATGTTCTGAACCTCCCCATCAGAGCAGATATAACTAAATATGATAAATTAGGCTCGTCAACTCTTTCGTTGATGTTAAAGATTTGATCCATTTCATGTTGCATTGCCCTTTTTTTGTCGCATAAATTCAACATTTTTTTTTTTTTTTTTTTTTTTTTGCAGTTCCAGAAAACATGCACATTTGAACCAATCAGAGCTAACTATATCTGCTGATCACATGTCAGTATGTCAGCCAATTGAACTGATAAATGAGTCCAGGCATTTTGCTTTGCTGCTTGCATTCGCACATTGACGTGACTCATCATCGTCAGACTCGGATAACTGCAGCAGCTGGGGAAACCCCATGCCATCCGTGGAATAAAATAAATAATAAACATTGGTGGAAACGGATTATGCTACACAAGCACTTTATTATGCTTGTTGTTAACACTTGTGTATGTAAATCTGATGTTGGTAGAATGTTTTCTTCTTGGAAATGCATGTGTGGTTGCTTAGCATTTTTTGTTTTGTTTTACATAGCGTTTTGATAGTTGCCGTCATATTTTCGGAATCAAAGCACCGTGTACCGGAAGAGCATTCCGGCCCTGAATCTTATACCGGAACTGTGTTCCTGACCGTTCTGGTTCTTTCACCCCTGCATATTCTGTATGTGTGTATAAACTGTATAGAGACAGAAAAGTGCCACTGGATGGTTGTCTGAGGCAATGAACACCTTTAGAGTTCATTTTATCTCCCCCTTGCAAATAGGCTTGTCCAGTGGGACAAAACAGTTGTTGCTTGTCGAACAGTGGACCACCCATGACAGCCTTTTTACATCTTCCAAAAGCTGCAGTTTGCCTACACTGCTGGCCAAAAGTATTGGCACCCCTGTAATTCTGTCAGGTAATGCTCATTTTCTCCCAGAAAATGATAGAAATTACAAATGTTTTGGTAGTAATACCTTCATTTATTTTGCTTGCAATGAAAAAACACATAAGAGAATGGAAGAAAAAAAAATCATTATCATTTTAAACTCTAAAAATACAAAAGTATTTTGAAAAATCGTGATGTTTCTCTAATTTATGTAATCAACAGTACCTGTTACTTAGCACATAACAGGTGGTGGAAATAACTAAATCACACTTGTAGCCAGTCAAAATGGATTAAAAATGACTCAACCTCTGTCCTGTGTCCTTGTGTGTACCACATTGGTCTTCTTTCTTTTCTCCATGCTCAAAGAACTGTCTGAGGACTTGAGAAGCAAAATTGTGAGGAAGCATGGGCAATCTCAAGGCTACATCCATCTCCAAAGACCTGAATTTTCATCAATAAGTGTAAAGCCCATGGCACTGCGGCCAGTGACGTGCGGTCAGGGGAGGCAGGTGAGGCAGAGCCTCACCTGTCATCATGACAAAAAAATAATTATAGCATCAAATTTATATTAATGTTTGTCCATTGCTCTTTATGTATGACTCATTTCAAACATTTTTTATAGTCAAAATCGCTGAATTTGCCAATTTCCTGTTCAAATAAAGAAATGAAACGAGAGGTGCGGCAGCAACGAGTAAAGCCTCACCTCTGATTGCGCAATCCATAACAAACTGGGTTGATACATGGAATTGGAGCGTGCTGGTTGCCGTACATCTGCATGTCGCCATTATAATGTTTCCAGATACGTTTATTTTACCTGATTTTCCTCACTCTGGCTAATGTCTTTAACCCTTAAAGTTTAATGTTTGTTAGCGACATATTTAGTTTTGCTGATGGGAAATAAAACCGCAGTGAAAAGACACAGGCTGCGGCAGATAGTACTCTGCCGCACTGCAAGGGGGCGTACGTGAAACTGGACTTTCCGTTAAAAGTGGACGCGGTTAACACAACGCCGGAGCTAAAAGGTTTGCTTCAGACTACGGGACAGAGGATAACTCGTGCTTTTCAAACGGACTGGTACACCCGAAAAGACTGGCTATGTGGCTGTCCTTCGAAAAATCGCCTTTGCTGCTTTCCCTGCCTTTTCTTCTCAACTTGTGCCAATGTCTGGACTAACACGAGATATTGTGACATTAAAAAACTACCACGAAGCCTCAGCAAACATGAGAGCTCGACCACTCACATTCAAAGCCTGTTTGCTTTAAAAACGTTTGGAAGCTCAAGGATTGATTTGGCTTTGACGAACAGCGGAAGCTCAACGGTAGCATCCTCAAAGCTAATGTAAAGAAAAGAGTTTGAAAGACCTCATTAATGCAACCTGCATCCTAGCTAAACAGGAGTTAACATTTCGTGGTAACGATGAGCGTGTAGCTCTTCTAAAAGTGGCATATATGTAGAACGATTACATGGTTTTGCTGAGAAAGATGAAAGGTTAGCTAGACATTTGGACACATCCACTGTGTTTTCTGGCTTGTCAAACAGAACACAGAACGATCTAATTGAAGCAATCCTCTCTATTGAGGCGGAGAGATTTTTTTAAAGTAAAGGAAAATAAGGAGGACTTTTACTAAAAGGGCGTAGGTTTGCATAGGGACGGTAGGGACATAACACTACCAACTTTTCAGCATGCTAAAATTCTCCCCACCAACTTTTAAACAACCTTACCTTTTTTGCATGATATAATGTTCAGTTATATAGAGAATTTAGATCTTTCAATAGTTCCATATGTTGTAAGGATAGAATTGACCCTACCATTATTAAGTGAATTATTTTCACTTAATAATGTTTATGTTTGCTAATAAAAACCAGACATTTATTCAGGAAGTTTTCAAAGTGTTTCTTTAGTATTTTTTGAAAACAAAGGTTTGAATTGAACAGTGTATCATCTAAACCAATGCACGTAAAAGTTATTATCAGTAGATAAGGATTTATTTTGCATTGATCATTTTGCCTATTAATTAATTAGGTTCATATACATTAGAAATGTAGCCCTTTGCCCCCTTCATCCAATCTGTTTGGTCTAATTAATGTCCCGTCCCCAGCAAAAAGTGTACCTACATGCATGTTATGCTGTTATATCGTCCCTACGAATGTTGAGACAAAACCTATGCCCTTCCAAAGTAACGCCGGTTTTTGTGGTGAAGGACAGGCGCAAGACCACAAACAGTTTTCATTTCAATCTTATTAAAAAAAAAAAAAAAAAAAAAAAAAAAAAAAAAAAGAGCTTAGACCAAGAAAAATACAATAGAATATTTAAAAACTAAATTTGGGCCTTAAATAAAATATTATTTGTTTTTCTTTTCACACTTTTTGTTTAGCAATCTGTAATAAATTGATTGAAGTTTCAGAATTAAAAGTTTTAAAAACAACTGAATATTTCACTAAAGGTCAGAATTGAATTCTGTGGTTTTGTACACCACTCTTTACTCTCATTTATGTTGCATGAATTATAGAATGGCGACGGCCAACACATTGAGGGTGTAGAGCAAATGCATGTTATTTTCTTACTTTTACGTATCGATAATATGTACCGTGTGTGCGTGTTTTGTGAAGAATGCTGATGAGATATGAAATAACCAGTAGCCAATTGAATAATCTACCCTTTTTGGTTTATATATTTGGAAATCTGACACTAAAGGAGTCAGTGCCTCACCAACCATGAACCTCACCGCACGTCACTGACTGCGGCTCACCTCACTAGATGTGGACGGAAAAGGAAAAATTGATTTCAACGAAAGATTGTGCGGAGGGTGGATGAAGAACCTCGACTAACATCCAAGCAAGTTCAAGCTGTCCTGCAGTGTCAACCCGTACTATTTGTCGGCATCTGAATGAAAAGGGACTCTATGGTAGGATACCCAGGAAGACCCCACTTCTGACCCAGAGACATAAAAAGCTAGGCTGGAGTTTGCCAAGACTTACCTGAGAAAGCCAAAGACGTTTTGGAAGAATGTTCTCTGGTCAGATGAGACAAGAGTAGAGCTTTTTGGGAAAAGGCATCAACATAGAGTTTACAGGAAAAAAACGAGGCCTTCAAAGAAAGGAACACGGTCCCCACTCAAACATGGCGGAGGTTCTCTGATGTTTTTGTGTTGCTTTGCTGCCTCTGGCACTGGACTGCTTGACTGTGTGCATGGCATTATGCATACCACTGTCCTAAAAAACCTAAAAGTTTGGAATACCTACAACTTGCACCATTTGATTTCAGTTAAGTTTAAAGTCTTCATTGGGTCAAATCAGAGGTTTTATCATTCAAAACATAAAATTACAAATTCAAATAAGTGTGGCCAATGTATATTTTGATTTGGGAATTTTATTTGTATCATCATCTTCATCAAAAGCATTATAAGAAAAACCTGAAGTGCCCCCACAAACACATGTATTTAAATTCCGTTTTAAACAAGGACAAACACTTTCCGTGCAAAGAACATTGACATTTTATTTTGTGAAATACATAGATTTATCCAACTTTATACAAGAAATCATTTTTTAAAAAGTGTACACAAACAACAAAGATTACCTACAGTATATACACTACTGTTCAAAAATTTAGGGTCGCTTTGACCCCAAACTTTTGAACTGGATTGCACATAATGAAAAAACCCATATGATACACTACGGTTCAAAGGTTTGGGGTCAAAGCGACCCCAAATCTTTGAACGGTAGTGTACATATATTAAAACTTGGCTTTTTGAAATAGTCCGAAGCTGTTTTCTTTGGTTTCTTTTTAAGAGTATATTGTCAAGGTGTGCAAGTTGTGCTCATGAAAAATCTACCAGGTTCACCTAAGAGGTCAGAGCTCGATAACTGTATGGGGCACTCATTGAAAGCATTGGCTGCCATGCATTGACGACGCGAGACGTCCAATCCATTTTGACAGTTAAAATGAATTGGACATTTGTAACAATATTTTGTTCGTAATATTGTTGTTTATTGTTTTTCTCTGTACATTAAAAAAATTAATGAAAATATTTGAAAGAAAAAAAAAAAGAATTGGACTTCAATTGTTGGTAATGCCGGAGGATAAATATTATGATTTTTATTTTTTCAAGCAACTTTAGAGTGTTATTGAAGCAATAACCAGAGTGTATTTCTATTTTTATCATTTTAATGTTATCAGTTTTAGTTCTACTGACATGTTTTTTCATTTCTAATTTCATTTTTTTCTGAAATGTATAAAAAAAAGATAGATATTAAGATTCATAACAAATATATGACCCAAAATGTGATGTCCACGTATGTGAATGCGAGATTTCCGTGTAAATTGTTGTTGTTGGTGGTGGTTTATTTATTACGAAAAAACACGCATTGACTTTCTTGGAATGTACCACATTAGCATAGCATAGAGGGGTATCCCATACCACGCATCACTGATTAAACTACTCAATCATCTTTAACGTTAAAAAAATAATTGCGGATGTTAATTACTGTGCAAATGATTGAACATAAAACACGATAAATATCTCCCTTCACATTTAGCGTAGAGCACGAGCAGTTTATTGATGATGATGAAGTTGAATGCCCTTGTTTGGCAGTGAATGAGTTAAAGTGCCTGTGACACGAAAAAGCATGTTTATTTCATAATAAACGCAGTATTTTATACTCCTGAATGAAATGGACGACTTGGATGTGTGAAGAAGCGATTGATATATTTATTAAATTTTTTAAATCCCGCGCTACGGACTTCCGCCTTCGGTCTTGCATTGAGGAAGAGGGCGCTGTGACGTGTACGGGAGAAGTTAACGTTAAAAAAATAATTGCAGATGTTAACTACTGTGCAAATGAGTGAACATAAAACACGATAAATAGCTCCCTTCGCATTTAGTGTAGCGCACCAACAGTTTAATGACGATGATAATTTTAATAATTACCTGCATGCAAAATACTGTATACATTTCAGCAGTTAACAGCTGAACTTTAGCAAAACGCTACAGCATATCCCAAACGTTGTTTTCGACCCGACAAAAGGCAATTATGCATACAATTAGTCAATTGTTAGGCACAATTAGGTTAAAAACAATAACAAAGATTTTAGAAAACGGGCTGCAACTAATATTTTGCACCAAACAATGTCACAAATGAAACGTTAATTAATTAAAAAGAATTTAAGAATTTAAGTATTTTTTTAACTTCGTAATGCCTTTTTCCACAATAGCCCTTTTATTTCATAATGTCATTTTTCAGCACAATATTTTTGAGATAAAAAGCGTTTTTCACACAATGTCTTTTTCCACAATGGCCTTTATATTTCATAATGTCGTTTTCCAGCAAAATGAACGAGTGGTGTCAGTCAAATACATTATGAAAAAAATGAGTTTGTGAAAAACTGCTTCTTTTTATCTTGTAAAATCTCATTGTGTTGAAAAACAACATTATGAAATAAAACGGCTGTTGTGGAAAAAGGTATTATGAAATTAAAAAAAAAAAACATTGTGAAAAGTGAGTTGGGCTAATGATAAGTTGATAACTTTTGAATGATGTCCACTGTAGTGTGCCACCTGTCCTGAAAGAGTTAAGAAAAAAACGTTTTATGGTTGGTAATGATGAATAAATAAAAAGAAAAAATAAATTAAAGAAAGAAAAAAATTATTAGTTGAATTAAGTTATCGAGTGGGACGTCCAGAGGAGGTGGCGCCAAAACACGAAGACGTCACAGAGAGAGTAACTGGCCTTTGATGTCACGTGAGCATCTAAACAGCATCCAAACTAGCAGGTGGGAATCGGTCAGATGCTGCATTCGCGCGCACGCGACTCATCGGAAGGCACACGACTCATCTGGAGACATTTTTCTACCATGGAACACCTCACGTCTGAACTTACTGCATTCGTTGAATGGCTGGCAGGTATGTTTGATTAAACTTGTTTCATTTGCCATAACGTTTTGCTTCGTGCTAAATTGTTGTGAACATCACCGTGTAAATTAGCGTTTTGGTCATCGTTCGTTAACGGGGAATTTGGTACTTTTCTATAACTTAACGCTTTCCAGCTAACATTTAGCAAGCTTCTAACTCATTCAGATTTGCCAAATCAAAAATAACACTCGGAATATCGCGTCGTGTAAAATCGTTTGCACGCTTACTACATTTTAGAATTTAATATGACAATATACATGTTTTTTTCGTGTTTTTCTGCGCGCGAGTGATCATTAATCCTCGCTTTACAAACGATGCATGGCGGTTGTCTGCTTAAGTTCAAGTTTAAGAACATGAACGTTTTTCATGCCTGCTGTATAAATGAAATTTATAGTGAGGTATATATTGTGTTGTATGTTCGATGATTTGGACAGCACTTTACAGGTTAACATTTATATTAACGTTTATTTCTTCACAATAAAATACGATTCTTTGCGAACAGGCTGCCTCCTAATCAGGATATTTGTACTACAATCGTCCGTTGAAAAATGAGAAAGAAAACCCTGCGAAATCCTGAAAAGACCATGCCTATTTTATTAAAAGCGTTTTGTGGTTTTGCCTTTCACCACTTGGCACATGAATGAGTTTAGATGAAGATAACATTATTTTTATGTCAATAAATAATCGTCTGACTTGTGCAAATGTATGTTTTCCTGCACCCCACCTGATGGTACCTCAAAGTTTTACAATTGGGAATCAGCGGTTAATCAAACCACTCAATGTGTCCATCATTTGGAGAGGTGGGTAGAGTAGCCAAAAATTGTACTAAAGTAAGAGTAGTGCTACTTAAAAGTAATATTACTCAAGTAAAAGTAAAAGTAGTCATCCAAAAATGTACTCAAGTACAAGTAAAAAGTATTTGGTAAAAAATACTTAAGTAATGAGTGACAATGTGAGTATGGGCTTACATTTTTTGTTAGATTTTTTTTTTAAACACTGGTATTTTTTTCTGAGCACAAATGAACTGTTGTTATAAATTCGACGAAAGAAAAAAAAAAAAAAAAACACTAAAAAGCATTATAGGTCCAAAGAGCATGTGCGCCCTCTGGTGGAGAAAATAGTTCCTAGTTTGAATAGTGAGTATTTCTTTCAAAATGACTATTATGGAATTAAAAGGACCATATCACCGGGTTTCCGTGGTCAATCGGTGCTAAATAAAAACTAGGAGAGAGGTTGAAATCTGTGTTTTCGAGTCATGTTGAGGGCAGTGCTCTATGTCAAATACTTCATTTTTTACGGTGCTTTAAAGACTCCACACAATTGAAGAGGCTGGCGTCAACATAAAACGGCAATGTTGTGTCTGATTGGTATAATGGAGCCATATGATTATTGTTGCCACGTCTCATTGGTAAAAATTGGTAGGGCTACTCTTAGCGTCACTGGCAATAAATAAATAAATAAATCTAATATGTAGTGTAAATAGGAAAAATGTAACGACTCTTGTGTAGCCCAAAGTAGCGGAGTAAGAGTAGATTTTTTTTCTTCACAAATTTACTCAAGTAAAAGTATAGTTTAGTAAAACTACTCACCGAAGTACATTTTTCTCAAGTAAATGTAACGGAGTACATGTAATGGGTGACTACCCACCTCTGATCATCGGTTGCTCATCCATGTTTGTTTGTCTTATTGTCTGCAGAATACCCTGCGGAGCTTACTGCTGGATCATTAGAAGGCCGAGGCTCTGCAATAGGGAAGACCACTTCTAATGACAAGGACTTGGAAAGAGACAACACTGAGAGTACCACCAGTAACTGGCTGCAGCTGTTGCGCAAAACGGACGGCAAACGCCAAGTGGTCATCGCCTCTCTGGCTTTCCACAAGACCTGGGTACAGGTAGGTAGACGGTTTTGGAAGCCCCCCCCCCCCCCCCCCCAAATTGCTTGGTTCATTCAAACTATATTCACAATCATACTTATTTTCCACTTGCAGGTATGTCATCTGCTGGAAAGCCTGGAGGAGGAGTACAAGAGCATGGAGGACTGGTGCTGTGCAACAGGCAAACCTGACTCTTGCGGTCATATGGATCTTGTAACTTCCTTGATCAGTAAACACCTGAAACAGAAGGAATTCTTCCTCAAGGTTGAAATCACACCATTAAATATGTTAGCAGAGTTCATACAATGATAGATGTCTAATCTTCCGCAATTGTGTTTTCCCTTATTCAGGCCTGTACTTTAATCAAGGGCATTGCAGATATCTTCTACCAGTACGTAGAGAGGAACGGCGCAACAATGGGAAGGCTGGGTCACGACCAAGAAGAACATGTTACAGGTCATTTTGGAGGATAACATTTATATTATATTATTATATTATATTTATATATATAGCTTTAAAGAGCACTCAAAGTTGATGGGCGGGGCTGAAATACCTGATATTAATTGTCTGATTTCCTATAAGTCTTTATTAGGAGAAGTAACAAATCACAAATGTAAAGGACAAATATTGCTGTCATTTGCCAAAGTGAGTGGGATTTACAGAAGATAAAAATTATTTAACATATGTAGGAAAAAAAATCGTTTGTAGTTTTTCTCTCGACTATCACTGAAGAGTGTAGCACTTTCAGTGTTGCCAACTACCCAGTAAGGAAAGTAGCTATTGGCTGTCCTAAAAGTCATTTGAAGTCGCTAGATGGTGTCATCACCTAATTTGCATAATTCGCAATTTGCATTTAATTGTAATGGACGCTGTAGGGGAGAGGAATCAATAAGTGAGTTAAAAATCACCCAAAATATATGTAGTACTACAAAAGAACCCTAACATTTTTTTAACATTGCCAAATTAAATTGACCAGAAGTACAATACAGTATAAAAAGAAATAATGGTAACTTATCGCTAGATTTGTGGCTAGCTGCTTTTGACAACAACAACAAAAAATTCCAGATTTAGTGAAAAAAATCACCAAGTTGGCAACACTGATCACTTTAAAACTCACTTACACTTCAATAAATGACACCTTATTAAATGTTTTTCAATAGAGAAACATTAAAATAGCACAATGATCTCATACGTTAATGCTTAAACAGCTTGCCAAAGGCACTAGGGTATACATTATATGAGCTGAATTTTACAGTAATAATTTAAATGGAACATCTTCCATCTATATAATATTTTCCTAACAGGTTGGTGTTTTTTTTTCTTTTTGCAGGCATCTTGAATGATTTGACTGAGAGAGAGAATCGTGTCCTATGTTTATGGAATGTAAGAAAGCAGCAACTGGACCAGTGTCTGCAGTATTTGGCATTTGAACGCCGTGCCATACAGGTGACTGAGTTAGAAATCATTAGTCCCAAACAGCCAACATTGTGTGACTTGACCAAAATCATAACAAGTTTTTGTCTTTTAGGCCCAGGAAAGAATTCAGGATATGGGTGAGGTTTACCTGTCCACACACTACTCCGCCGGCTCAAGCATCCGCTTCAGGCAGGAGCTGCTGAAAGAGAAGGAAAACCTTAACATCATCAGCAAGGTAGGTTCCGCGTCACACCCTCATCTCAATGTTTGGATGCAAGCATTCAAAAATGATCTTATTGGCTCCTCCACAGCAAATGAAAGAGTGCGTTAAGCTGCTCATCCAACTGGCGGACGGATACTGTGCCAAAGGTCACAGCCATGCCGACAAGATGAAAAAATGTGCTTTGGCAGTTGACCGGTGCGACCGGGATTTGAAGAAGCGAATGGAAAAGCACCATTGCAGCTTGGAGAAAGTAAGTCTAATTTTGACAATGATACCAGCTATGAAGCTTTTTCAACAGTGTACAGGCTACACAAGGGGTTTCCAAACTATGATGTCTATCACTGTCAATGGCAGTGAAGGAGTTAAGGGCTACTAGCAAAAAAATATATATAGTTCAACAAATGTATTTATCGTAAGACTCTGAAAATTTGAATATCCTGAAAAGGTTGTTGTATTTCTGTAATTCAACGTCAAAGGTGAATTTGACATTAAATGAATGCATAAAATGCAAATTATTGTATTTCTGGCTCAATACATTTTTTTCTTCCATGTTAAATTTCCAAAATTAAACAACTTTCACTTGATATTATTATTTTGACAGGTGCTACTGTATATTTACACGACTGAAACAAACTTTATTTAATCTGCTAACTCCATCCAGATTTGATGCTGATGAGTGCAACAGAGTATAGGCTGAATTCAAGCTTCTTGTGCTTGCGATATTCGATGATATTTTCATAATGTGCTGCGGGTCAATGAAAACTGGACAGTTGGCCCACGGGCCATAGTTTGGACACCGCTAATATAAGAAAAAGTGACTTGACTGACTGAACGGAAAAATCATACAGCATATTACAAACTCAAAACAATAAATTCCTCTCTGTTTCTCGGTCTGTTTCTAGTTGACTGGCGCTAAGTACTCGGCTGCCCATTACCCAAGGGAGAAGAAGCATGAAGATAAAGGTGAGTTAAATAAGGTCTCCTTATGGTGTATTTTTACAACTGTACAACGGAACCTCTGAAATGAAATGTTCCAAAGTGATACTATGGAAGCCAGTTGAAGCACTTATTTGATATCTTCGATATGGAGCGTAAGGGTCTATGTACTAGCACGCTCTTTGCCCTAACTAATAGGACATTTAGTGTCTTAGTAGTACCATGATGAACGTGCTTTTTAATTGTTTTTTTCTCCGACTACGCGATGATATTTTTGCACACAAATAGGACAACTACAATATATACTAACGTCGAGGATTTTTGGGCCAATTTTAATACCAATATGACTACATCACAAATAAAACTCTTTTATTGTTATTTAAAAACTAAATTTGCATTATTTGACACTTGCATATTCGGCTGTTGGTTGTTGGTCTATTCCTTGGGCAGGTTTCGTTAATAAGTACTGTTTGTCTAAAGTACAGTGCATATTTTTGTGGTTGTACGAGATGTTGTATTTCTTATACTCTATTAGATATTTGTTGATTATTTGGAACTTAACTTGCCTGTATAGTTAGCATAAGTAGCTAGTGCTAAGTTGTATGCTTTCAAAGTTTTACGATGGTCTAAATTGGGAAATGGTCAGAGATAGGAAAGCATATCAGGCATATAGAAAAATTTCAGTAAAAAAAATTGCGACTTACTGAATACGTGACTACAGTATATTCCGCACATTTTAGACAAGCAAAAATATACAAGTCGATGGGCATTTTGATGCTCCTATTTTTGGTTACTAATGTTTAACTTATTGGCTGCCATTTACAGCAATAGACATCCAATTTAGAGATTGGCAGTGAGCATTCAAATGGATTCGTTGTTTATTGCTGGATGAAAAAAAAGTTTCTCTTAATTAACGTATTTTACTAGTTGTTTTATGCGAGTTTGTTGATTTTTCTTTGCAATGACAACAATGATTAGGGTTACAGTTCAAGCTGGATGTCAAGGATGATCTATCAATATTAAAATGGAATTCAAACTTTTGGAAACAAAAAGAGAAAACAATGATTAAGGGTCTTGTACTCGCATCCTCAAAGATTTGGACGTTCCATTGTACCACACTTGTAACTAACACATTGTTAAATTATTTGCAGTTATTCCTTATTTCATTGTTTTTGACACAAAGTTGATATTTATTTACAGAGATTTACGGAGAATGCATGATGCCAAGATCGTGTCGCACACTCAAGCGCGGTCTCAAACTGGAGTTTCAAGGAACAGGTAGATTACACGATACCACTTATAAAATCTGTAGAAATAAACAAATAATGTCAGAACAAGCAGAGTTGACGGATGTTTTGTCTTCTAGGTCCCAGTTGGCAAAAGTGGCTCAACAAAAGCGTGTGGTGGCCAAACCATAATTAACAAGTGCAAGAATGGTCGTAAAATGAGGGCACAGAGAGAACAATGAAAAACACTTGGACCACAACGCCATGGTTTGGTGAAGAGATCCCCTCTCGGGAACCAACTGTAAAATGTAAAAAAAACCCAACTGTATAGCTGTATGGTACATGTCCAAAAAGTCACATTTTTTATTTATTTTTGTACTTTTGGGCTTTGTACTCTTGTATATATTTTTGTATATAGTTATGTTTTTTACTCAATAAATTGCCATTGGTATGTATAACAGAATATTTTATGTCTTGTTTGAAAACTTTAGTGTTATTGCTTATTGGGGGCCATAAAGAGTGTATTTCTGTGTTTGTTCATTTTAATTTTTATTAATTTTGTTTTTATTAAGATTTGATTAATTTGAAAAACTTAGGAAAAATAAAACAAATGCATTTTAGAGTGTTGTATGGGCCATAACAAAAGATTTATTTCTCATTTTGATTTAATATTGTCCTTAACGTTTTATAAATTAATATATTAATTTAAAATATATATTTAAAAAATATATATAAATAAATAGTATTATAATAATTGTGACTGTATAGGTATTTTTTAAATACCAAAATTAGTGACTGTTAATCAAGAATTTCATTGTACAACTGTATAATGACAATAAGGGCTATTCTATTCTACCGGTATTCTACCTTCAAAATTGAGGGAGGGGGCATTTTGCAAACAAAATAGTCAATAGTTGCATGCATGCTCACAGCATGTGTAAAGTTTATAATAAAGCAAACGCCCATGTACTACTTCACCTTTGGTTGCTGATTTTGTTTGGCTGCTCACAAAGCCGACCCATAAATCATAAATTCTCACTTAACCCTTTAATGCATAAATGATGACTTAAAAAAAAAAAAAAAAAAAATTAATTCTTGAACATGATCATCATTTTACTCATTGGCTGCCATTAATAATGCCAGATGTCTAATCCATTTGACTGGGATGGGCGAATGAACAAATGTTCATGATGAACACTGAAAGATGATGTGTGGTTTGTTACACATCACCACCAATTAAGTTCATTCCAGTGTGCGGCACTGCAGCAGATCACATCAGATACTTAATTTATCCGATATCTTGACAAACGTAAAGACTTATCAAAATGCGCCTAAGGTGTGAAAAATAGGAATTGTACTTATTTGCAGGAACTCAGAGAGCCATGTACTTCCTCGGGTGTATGGAGATTTGTGTCTTTATAAATCAATCAAAAATAAAGCTGCTGTAATAATAAAAAAAGCTTGACTTCATTAAAAAAAAAAAAAGTTTGAATGGAAAAATAAATTTGAAACTCAAAAAATAGATTTGAAAACTATCTTTGAATTTTTTTTTTTGATTGAAGTCAATTTTTTTTTTTTTGATTGAAACAACTTTTTTGATTGAAGTAACGTAGTTATGCTCGCGGGCCATCTACTCCCCGACAGGCGACAGCCGGCCTCCACAGCCATTATTCTTGCTTAATCATGGTTTTATGGCTTACGCCATTGGTGGAGTGACTTGTCGCTCAAACATGTCGGAAGTAGCTTTGAAGTTGGATCTTTGTGTCAAAATGATTCAATCAAAACTTTTTGCTCTCCAAAAAAGTGACACTTCAATAAAAATAATATATATTTAAGCCCCCCCCCCCCAAAAAAAACTTATATAAATATATATATAACACTGAGGTGACTTGAAGTTCCGCTCTGAGACCCCCAATTTGGCCAACTTTCAAAATTGTCTGATATGCATGTGTGATACATCATTGGAAAGCTTAAAATCTCAATTTTCTGGGGGAAGAAAAATTTTGAACAGGAGGGCATTTTTAAAAAAATTAAACAGCAAAACCCTAACTGGAGGTGAGAGCACACGAGAGCAGAATTAAAGACGCCATGACTTTAACGAGACATTATTGCGTACTTACCTCGTTTTGATCCAAAAACTCCACGTAGCATGTATCACTGAGTGATTGAATAATAATAAATGTCCTAGCCTAAATGTGGCCCAAACGCAAAACCATTACTTCAATCAAAAAAAGTTATTTCTATTTAAAGAAAAATTCAATCAAAGAAAAGGTTTTCACATTTTTTTGAGTTTCAAATTTATTTTAGCATTCAAACACATTTATTTTGATTGAAGTGACTTTTTTGATTGAATATATATATTTTTGATTGAAGGGACTTTTTTTGATTGAAGCAATTTTTTTTTTTTTTTGATTGAATAACAAAGACACAACTCTACCTCCATAATAGTGGAGTGGTGCGCTCGCCTTGAAAATGGATGAGAGGAGAATGGATGGATGGATCATGAATGGGCGATGTGCCACATATAATATGGCGGTCACTATCACGTGTCGCAGCAACGGTTTAACCCAGTCAAGGCGGTCTATGTGTATATGTATGTCTATGACCGTATCAGTCGAGCGGACAGTGGGAAATCGCTACAGCTGTGGTTTGTTAGCAAGCATCAAGATCACAAAATGAATGCTACAGTGGTGCTCAACTCGTTCAATGGAACGAGCAAACTATAGATAGAAAACAATGACACACATTTCAAGGTATTGTCCGAACAACAGCCGCGAGGAAAACCACAGACGATAAAGGAGGATACGTCTGTCCACTATTGGTCTCCACCATTTTGGTTGTCAGTGATGGAGCACATCCGGACGCCCAAGGTATCGTCAACAATGACATGCTAACGTTGTACTGACACTGCCATTTATCGTTTCGTTATTTTCTTGCACAGTGTTGTTTTTTTAGTTTATCGCCAAACCCTGCTCAGTTACACTGTGGTTTTGCCTCCCAAATTGGCTAAAACGTTCCTTGTGGCAAGGACAAGCATCCGAGCAGCGTCGGGCGATATGGCTTTACAGTGGCTAGGCACTTGGGATTAAATTTAGAAGTAATCTTTTTCACTAATTTTTGCTTGAATCCAACAAGGCTCACTGATTCAATGATGTCGCTTTTTATTTCATTAAAAAATTCCAAACAGAAAATAAAAGTTATGGGGGGAAAGTGCACTAATAATTGACCTATTAACACAATGACAAACCCCATTACTTTTAGTGATCCAATTAAGGATGAATTAAAGTTTTTTTTGATTTTCAGATTCTGAATTTTTAAAGCTATATCTTAGTCAATTTTTATTTTTGTTTTACCAAATTTTCAATATAAAATATTTCTGACATGTACTTGACGTTTGACCCAACAACTTGACCTTTGAGCTAATTAGGCACAAGCTCTTACCAATCAAAATAAAGATTTACAAATAGGTCCACATTTTTGGTGTCAAATCATCTTTGACATTTATATTGTATTCCTAAAGATAATGGCATATTCCTTAGTCTCTGACTTTACAAGGACTGATTTTTTACCAATAAAATGACCTGTTTTTAAAAACACACACTTGACACAAATACTTTGCTTCTGACAACAATGAGGAACATGCGGATTTCCTGGCTATAAATATACATATTTTAAGTTAAAACAAATCTAAACATTAAAATATAAAGAGAAATATATTTGGTACCATTTAAGTGCAATTTGGTACCATTTAGATTGTTTATAGCGGTCAGTGGAATAGAATGGATTTCAAAACCATTTCTGCAGCTATATACCTATTCGCCAATACAGCTAGGCCTGGTTCTATAAGGCATAAACTTCATATTAAATATGAAGTATTTGCATATGAAATAATTTCATATGCAAATACTATAAAACATAAAACTTAGCAGGTAAAAATATCTTTTCTATATCATTTTACATCATCCGTTATCTCTTTGAATTGTCCCCATTATTCAAATCATTAATAAGTGACCTTAACTAACCTCCATATTCTTGAAGTTAGCATTGGTGGAGCCGCCATGTATTCAGCTTCAAAACAAGACCCTGCCTAAATTTGTAGTAAACAATAAAGTTTCTCTGCCACAATAGGGTGCGCGGGGCTGGAATCACAAAAAGGTGACATATCCAGGGACACCATTTTGTAGCTAGGGGGCGGGTTTTTGCAAGTGCCTACTCTGGAGTGGACAACCTAAAACTGCACATTTTCGTGTAGTTCAAGGCTGATAACTCCTCTTCTCTGTGACCTGAGATAATTAGGGCAGTCGCCCACAATGTAATTCCTAAAAGGTATCAGCTAATCGGATTTCGTATCAAATTGTGTTTGTAATTTTGTCATTTATACCGATTTGCACCCGTGGGCGAGTATGGTTAGCTGCACTAAGCCACACGGTTACTAACCCTCATATGCTATTATTGAGCCACAACTGTATTCATTGCCTTATTACTATTTGTCCTTCACACAGCTGCTGGAAACAGAAATGTTGTTTAATTAATCTGCAGGCGACCAGGAGATTGGTTTTTGATTGAATGATGATTTTATGACACTGTTCGGGTGTGCGCTGGTCCTCGTGGGAAACGCAGTCGTCCTTAAGGCAAAACATTACCGCTTTTGTCCACCGGCATCGCTAAAATCGACCAAAACTGAAAAGCTACCAAGTGTTGCTTTAAGAAAGAATAATGATAATCTTAGTTATTAAAACCCAAGAACTTTTTGACATTGGTATTTTTTTCCACGTGAAGTTTCAAATGATTTTTTAAGCAAATAAACACTGGTATACCAGGTAATGGATCAATAAATACTGGTGCTGCAACGATTAATTGATTAACTTGAGTACAGGTAGTCCCAGAGTTACGACGTACCCGACTTACGCGATTTCGACTTTACGACGTCGAAGTCTCGTCCGCCATTCTGTCTCCAGTTGATTTTTTTTTTTTTTTTGTCGCGTAAACAGTACCTAGTTCTTGCCATGCCTTCTTCTAGAGCAGCGTCGCCGCCATCCTGCAGTTCCGGACGGTGTCAGGTCCTACCCGCTGTCATCTCCGGTTCTCATGTGTACGCCCGAAAAGTGCCCTTTTCGGCTTGGGAGAGTCATGACGCTCGCCCCAACCTCTGGTTCTTCCCTGGCCACCAACACACAATGCGCGGTTTTCGGACTTCCCACTTCCTTGTTCTCATGCTGCTGCCGCCATCGCTGCTGCCTCTCCCCTGGCGCCGACTCCTCTTGCGAGTCCCAATCTATTTTTTTTTTAGTTCGGACAGCAGGCTCGCTCTAAGAGAGACGTCCTGAGCGGCCATGATATCCCCCTTTTCTCGCCTTCCTACTCTTTCCACAGTGCCCTTTTCTCTCAGCAAAGCGACTCACACGCGAGTAAAGCCCGAATAGTTTTGTTGTTGTTGTTGTTACAGCCCGACTAGTCATTTAATATAACAGCATTTAACACAATTTTTTTTAAACACAGTGACATTGTAATGGTTTGTTTTGAAAGTGTTGCATTTAGTTTTATTGATTTGGGTGGATACACTGCCCTCTAGTGGCAACAGTGAATATGCCATAACTCTGCTAATATAGCTGAATCCGGCTGCTCACTGTTAAGACCAACATAAGGCATGTTTTTGTTTGAGCTTATGTTTGTTTATGCATTCCTTATTTAATTTAGAAGTATATTTAGCAGTTTTTTGTGGGAATATGTGTTTGAACGATTTGTTGAGAAGATTGTAAAAAAAAAAAAGTTAGCAATTTATAATTTACAGCATTTAATTGACTTATGCTATGCAAGTTATCCAATGGTTCTTTTGTTGTACTTAGATCATTTATTTTTGTAGTTTGAGGCTAAGATCAATTTATTTTGAAATGTGTTTATTGCTCTTGTAAAATGAAAGTGCAATTCCGCATTGTTTGAAGAAACACTAAAGAATTTTAATGTCTTCGCATTTTTAATGCTCTTTTGAAAGTGCAATCTTATCAACCAAAATAAATTTCATTGCAAGCATAAACACCTGTTTCTTTGTTTTACATCTCCTAAAATTTATTCTACAATGAATTACATTTTCGTAATCCCATTACTCGATTATTCGAATTAACTAATCGATAGCTGCAGCCCTAATAAATACCAACTGCATCCCTGAGAATTTCTTGTGTCTGTGTTTGCTTCCCTAAGGTGGAAAATGTGCGTCTCCTGGACCGCTCCAAGGGCCAGAGAAAGGCAACCATTGGGACTCTCTACCTGTCAGCTACACATTCAATGTTTATTGAGAACAACCCTGAGACACGCAAGGAAACATGGGTAAGCAGGATGCTCTGTGCAGCTCCTTGTAACTCATTGGCTGCCATTGTCGGCAATGGATGTCCAATCCATTTCGACTGGGAGAATTTGGCACTTAATGACCTCTGTCAGCCTCTCACGGTCAAATGGATTGGACATAGATCGCTGTCAATGGCACTGAAACATGATCATTCTATGCCAGCCATACCCGTTTAAATGGATTTGATGTCTATCGCTGTCAATGGCAGGGAATGAGTTCATTGTAATAGTGTCACTTTTTTCCCTATGAAAGTTGCTTTTCAAATGAAGTTTGATTTTAATATTAGGTAGATGCAATTTATGTACTATTTTTCCTTATTTCACTGTCTGATCCTGGCAGCAGCAGCTGGCGGGCAACTTTGTGCAAGTAGGTGCATGCCTTGTGAAAAAGGCAAAACAAATTTAATTACACTGAGTTCTGTTTTTTTCATAACTGTTAGCATTTTATGAGATAAACCCAAGAGCTCTCTCACAAGATGTCATTCTATTGATGGTTTAAAATCACAAGACAAATTAGACAACAGTTTGTCATGCTTCTTATGACTTAACAGTCGTTTTGGGTATTTGTATTGCAAATTCATATTTTATGGAAGTCACTCTCTATACCGTTCTGCTGTTATAGTGCCTTTGGTCAGACAATGAACCTTAAATGTCTTTCTGTGGGCCATGAATTCTATTCTATTCTATTCTATTCTATTCTATTCTAGTCTAGTCTAGTCTAGTCTAGTCTAGTCTAGTCTAGTCTAGTCTAGTCTAGTCTAGTCTAGTCTAGTCTAGTCTAGTCTAGTCTAGTCTAGTCTAGTCTAGTCTAGTCTAGTCTAGTCTAGTCTAGTCTAGTCTAGTCTAGTCTAGTCTAGTCTAGTCTAGTCTAGTCTAGTCTAGTCTAAATCTGCAACCATCTTATGCTTTTGATAGCATCGTCGTTTTACTCTTTACACGATGTCAATAAACCTGTGGACAATGGACAGCTGTCTTCAGAGTCGTGATGTCACTAAAGAGTTATCTAACTGCCAAGTAGTATCCAGCGTTCATATACCGAGGGTCCAGCCCAGCCCAGCCCAGCCCAGCCGTAGTGGTCCCCTGGAGCTTTTCAAAAATGTTTGAAAATGGAAAAAGATGGGGGAAGGGAATTATATTTTTTGTTTTAATATGGTTTCTGTAGGAGGACAAACATGACACATTCTTTTAATTCATTAATATTATAAGGCATTGTACAACAAAGTATTTACGTGGTGCGCCATTCTCTATAGGATGCACTGTAGGGAAAATAAACATTTAATCATGAAGGCTCATTATGTATTTGTAGCCAACTTAGTCATTTTGATAATAGACTAATATAGATAGATACAGTAGGTGTTGCCTTCATTATAAGGCTTTTAATTTTTTGTGGCTCCAGACATATTTGACATATTTCTTTTTTGGTCCTTTCAACATTTTGAGTTGCCCACCCCTGTGTTAGGAGGTAGCAGGATAGGCAGGTAGCTCAAACCTCTCGCCATCTGACCTGGATCCGATTGAGTATGCATTTCATATGCCGTAAGCAAAACTGAAGGGTCAATTCTACAGGAACAAACAGGAACTGAGGACATTTGCAATAGAGGCCAGGTATAGATTCACCAGGGATAAGTCAAGCGTCTGGTAACGTCTATTACAGGGGTGCTCATTGTTTTTGGAGACAACCTCCCTCAATCTACCTTATTTGGGGTGTGGTGGGGTGTGTTAAAAAAAAAAAAAAAAAAGAAAAAACCCTTTGATGCATGATTTTTTTCCCCGAAGTGTTTTTATTCTTCTTAGGACATGAAAATAATGTTCTATTTCTTATTTTTCAAATCAAATTTTTTTTTTCATGAAGTTAGACATGTCCAATCAAGTGGACTCCATGCACCTGCACACTCGACATAAAACAATGTACATTTACTATCAAAAATGAATTGTTTTATTGTGAGTATAGAAACCCTTGGTCCGTTTTATGCTTTGATAAACATTTCAAGGATTTTTGGGAAATGTCAACACTTTCAACACTATAGGCACAATATACAGTGCTGCTCGAAAGTTTGTGAACCCCACAGCGATGGTCAGATTTTTTGTAAAAAAAACTAAAATAACCTTATTAAATGTTACGTTATACCCAAATCCACAATACTGACATTCCAAATAATGGACTGAAACAAAAGAAATAGTTATATTGTCATTCTTTATTTAACAAAAGTGGTTGATTTAAGAAAAACTCAGATATCATGTGTGCAAAAGTATGTGAACCCCTTCAGTTAATAGGATATTGCGCCTCCTTTTGCAGAGATTACCTCAACCAAACGGTTTCTGTAGTGACTAATCAGCCTCTCACATCTACTTTGGGGGATTTTTGCCCATTCTTCCTTGCAGAACGCAGTCAGTTGAGAGAGGTTTGATGGGCGTCTGGCATGAACTGCTCGCTTCAGGTCCCGCCACAGCATTTCAATGGGATTTAGGTCAGGACTTTGACTGGGCCAGTCCAGAACACGAATCTTCTTCTTTTTCAGCCATTCCTTGGTTGTATTGCTGGAATGCTTTGGATCATTATCATGTTGCATGATCCACCTTCTGCCAAGCTTTAACTTCAAAACAGATGGCGTCAGGTTATGTTCTAGGATTTGACAATATTCCTCAGAATTCATGATTCCCTGGACTATGTGGAGTTGTCCAGGTCCTGAGGATGAAAAGCAAGCCCAGATCTTGACATTCCCACCTCCATGCTTCACTGTTGGGAGAAGGTTCTTTTGGTGGTATGCAGTGTTGACTTTTCGCCAGACATGGCGGTTTTGGTTGTGACCAAACAGTTCAATTTTGCACCTACATCAGTTGATGAAAACTCTTTTTAATTTAGTCTCGACAACACAACTGTTAAAAAAACAAAAAAAAAAAACTACTGAATTGATTGATTAGGAAATCAGGTTGAAATAATAGAAAATTCCAAAATGTTGAGGGGGTTCACAAACTTTTGAGCAGCACTGTATAGGCTTGAACAGAACCCCAATGAAACTTCTAGTTGTGACTCCTACATCTAAGGACCAATGTCTGTTATTGTCTGGCAACCTCTCATCATCACTGTCACTACAGCTATTATCACTGAAGCTGGAAGAAACTTCCTGGGCTATCCTGTAAACTGCCTTATTCTTTGCTTTTATTTATTTAACAGGGACAATGCACATTGGTGAATATGTATTAGACAAATCCAAAACATGTAAATATGCCAGATTGTAGCAAAAATGCTAATTTACATCTGCAGTCTCTGGGCAGGTTACACAAAGACGAAAAAGAACAAAAGATTACAATAAAACAGCACAGTGCAAATGGTTACTGGGAACTTAAAAGTCAGAGATTGCAGGACTGGTTTATTTTCAACCACTGCTTGAGCTGAATTTTGAAAGTTCGTATTGTCGCCCTGATGGCGACTGGTAAACTGTTCCAGATTTTACTGGCTTTTACAGAGAGAGAATTGTGGCCGAAGGCTGTTTTTCCTGATTGGGACCTAAAAGTCCCCCTCTAGAGGAGGCCCTGCGTCATGTCCTTCAGCAGCATTCTCAGGTCTAAAGGGGTTTAAAAAAAGTCTGACATGGGATGTAGGGCGAGTCCATGTAACACCGTATACATTAGAAAATTGTCAAGGCTCAATAAATAGTACTTTTAAAAAATGTTTAAGTCTACAAAATAAGACAATGCATGTAGTAATGCAAACTGCAGCTAAGATAAAATGTATCTGGCGGAAAACATTCAGGTGACTTGAAGTTCCGCTCTGAGACCCCCAATTTGGCTAATTTTCAAAATTGTCCTATATGCATGTGTGATACATAATTGGAAAGCTAAAAATCTCAATTTTCTGTGGAAAGAAACATTTTGAACAGGAGTACATAAAAAAAAAAAAAAAAAATTAAACAGCAAAACCCTATCTGGAGGGAGAGCATGCGAGAGCAGAATTACAGACGCCCTGACTTTAACGAGATATTATCGCGTACTTACCTTGTTTCGATCAAAAAACTCCATGTAGCATGTATCACCGAGTGGTAAGACACAGCTGTGAATGGCCACAGCTGGATTTTTGGGGGATTGTATGGGTTAAACATGATAATATAACAAGGGTCGCGATGCAAAAATTGCAGACATCAAGGAGTGGTTGAGATATTTTCATATATTTACCCTTTTAAACTTTTTTTTTTTTTCAATTTTTCTTTGTTTGGATTGATTATTTATCATCCAACATATTGGAAAAAATGCGACAGGAAAAAAAAAACAATTAAGCGATAGTTATGAGGTAGACTTTTTTTACTGACACCATTTTTTTCATTGTGACATCATTTGTTTAAAACTTTAAAATATGCGAGTGAATAATTTTTTTTTCTCCAAATGAAATATTAGACAACAATTAATGATTCTAAGCTTAAAATGACACATTTTGAATAATATAATTAATTACCTTCGTCTTAAGGCTGGGTTGAAACAGAAGCGGTTGAGCGATGTCTGTAAACGGGGGTTTCCAGGGTAAAACGGACAGATTAAAAATAGTTTGGGGGCTTAATGCACCATGAATCTCTTATGGCAGCATATAGACATATTGTTCTATCAAACACAATAGTTGTTTTAGCTTAAAATACAGCAGTTTCTTTTAAAGAGGAGTTTAAGAGCAGAAACTGCTTTTTCAGCCTTGTCTGTGTTTTCCGCCATGTAGTAATGCAAACTGCAGGTAGTCTGCACAACATGTATTTTTTAAATTAACTGCTTATAAATATCACAATTACATACTAACTTATAACCAAAACAGTCATAAAAACAGTGACACAATTATGTGACATGTTAAAAAATATACTAGGGGATGCATGATGTCCATTTTATTGGACACATGGTTAATTTATCTAAATATTATACACAAATATTTCATATTCCAGAAATTTCCCGAGATGTTACTGTATAGCATTTAAAAAAAAAAATTTTTTTTTTAACCACTGTAGCTCTTCAGGCGCAGAATTATTGACTGCATATGCCAGTTGTAGTCGATACAGGTAGTCACAAGTTGTTGGTTATCTTGGATTCAGAGGATATTTACCCTACCTGAGTGGACCGTCTGACAAATATGGGCGTGCTAGTGAACAATTATTTGTGGACCTCTTCACACTTCACACAAAGATATTTGAACAACTTAAACACTATATTACAGCTCCGCACATCATCTTACCTTTTTGTTTCACCCAGCCCTCGCTCAACCACGCCCACTTTACGACCGCAAACTGACCCTCTAAGTTCCGCCCCTGCCTTTATTCATTCTAGCAGAATTTGTCTTGTAGCAACTGTATTAAAAAAACTCATTCATTTCCAATTCATGACTCTAAATAAAATGTTTGTGTTTCAGGTTTTACACAGCATGGTAAGCAGTGTGGAGAGGTTGCCTGCCACACCTGCCGGTAGTCAGCTGATCTTGCGGTGCAAAGATTTCAGGATCTTCCAGCTTCTCATCCAACAAGAGAAAGATTGTTGTGATGTCCACACCTCATTGTTGAGGTTGTCACGACCAGGTTTGTATGTATTTTGAAACGCAAAGTATGTCGGTATTTGTTTTTGCACAATGTTAAGTACTGTATTTTCTGCACTATAAGGTGCATCGTACTATAAGGTGCATCTTCAAGGAATAGCCTATTTTAAAACTTCATATATATATATATATATATATATATATATATATATATATATATATATATATATATATATATATATATATATATATATATACTGTATATAGGGCGCACTGCATTATAAGGTGCAGTAGTGGCAGTACTTGTTGGGGTTGCGTTATACAACCACTAGATGGTGCTGCGCTAAAGGGAATGTCATGCCATGCTTAATCAATATTGATCCATACACTGCTGGCCAAAAGTATTGGCACCCCTGCAATTCTGTCAGATAATGCTCAATTTCTCCCAGAAAATTAATGCAATTACAAATACTTTGGTAGTAACATCTTCATTTATTTTGCTTGCAATGAAAAAAGCACAAAAGAGAATAGAAAAAAAATTAAACCATGATCATTTTACACAAAACTCTAAAATTAAAAAATTGAAAGTATTGGCACCCTTTGAAAAATCATGTGATGCTTCTCTAATTTGTGTGATTAACAGCACCTGTTACTTACCTGTGGCACATAACAGGTGGTGGCAATAACTAAGTCACACTTGCAGCCAGTTAAAATGGTCATAGTTGACTCAACCTCCGTCCTGTGTCCTTGTGTGTACCACATTGAGCATGGAGAAAAGAAAAAAGACCAAAGAACTGTCTGAGGACTTGAGAAGCAAAATTGTGAGGAAGCATGGGCAATCTCAAGGCTACAAGTCCATCTCCAAAGGCCTGAATGTTCCTGTGTCTACCGTGCGCAGTGTCATCAATAAGTGTAAAGCCCATGGCACTGTGGCTAACCTCCCTAGATGTGGACAGAAAGGACAAATTGACCAGCGATTTCAACAAAAGATTATGCGAATGGTGGATAAAGAACCTCGACTAACATCCAAACAAGTTCAAGCTCTCCTGCATTCCGAGGGTACAACAGTGTCAACCCGTACTATCCGTCGGCGTCTGAATGAAAAGGGACTCTATGGTAGGATACCCATGAAAACCCCACTTCCGACCCAGAGACATAAAAAGCCAGGCTGGAGATGCCAAAACTTACATGAGAAAGCCAAAAACAGAAGAATGTTCTAGGGTCAGATGAGACAAAAGTAGAGCTTTTTGGGAAAAGGCATCAACATAGAGTTTACAGGGGAAAAACAAGGCCTTCAAAGAAAAGAACATGGTCCCCACAGTCAAACATGGTGGAGGTTCCCTGATGTTTTGGGGTTGCTTTCCTAACTCTGGTACTGGGCTGCTTGGCATTATGAAGTCTGACGACTACCAACAAATTTTGCAGCATAACGGACGGCCCAGTGTGCGAACACTGGGTCTCCCTCAGAGGTCATGGGTCTTCCAGCAGGACAATGACCCAAAACACACTTCGAAAAACACTAGAAAATAGTTTGAGAGAAAGCACTGGAGACTTCTAAAGTGGTCAGCAATGAGTCCAGACCTGAATCCCATAGAACACTCGTGAAGAGATCTGAAAATGGCAGTTTGGAGAAGGCACCATTCAAATCTCAGAACCTGGAGCAGTTGGCCAAAGAAGAATGGTCTAAAATTCCAGCAAAGCATTGTAAGGATCTCATTGATGGATATATGAAGCGGTTGTTTGGAATTATTTTGTATAGAGGTTGTGCTACCAAGTATTAGGCTGAGGGTGCCAATACTTTTGTCTGGCCCATTTTTGGAGTTTTGTGTAAAATGATGATTTTTTCCCCCCATTCTCTTTTGTGTTTTTATTGCAAGCAAAATAAATGAAGATATTACTACCAAAGCATTTGAAATTGCGATCATTTTCTGGGAGAAGTTGAGCATTATCTGACAGAATTGCAGGGGTGCCAATACTTTTGGCCACCAGTGTATTTAAGGCTCATGGGATTATAAGGTGCATTGTTGACTTTTGAGAAAATTGAAGGCTTTTAGGTGCACCTTATGTGCAGAAAATATGGGAATAAAAAATAGTATTGCCCATTTATTCACTTAATATCTTCTATTTACAGAAAAGTACAGTGAGCTGTACTGTCTGTCCTTCAATCCCAATATCAACAAGGAGGAGAGACAAGAGTCATGGAACTTCATAGACCTCATGGCCGACTACAAAAGAATGGGAGTTCCAAATAACCTCTGGGTTGCTTCAGCAGCCAACAGTGAATACCAGGTTAGTTGGTCTAAATTTGATCCTTGTACATAATGCTCATTTTGATTTCTCAAATGGCAAATATTTTTCTGTGCCAACATAAAAGCTCCTGCTAAGATAAAGACAGAATTAACCGTATCCTCTTTACATTGTTGAACGTGTGGCAAGAAAGAAATTTACTAGAAGGTACTCACATCGTTGAACTAATTGTCAAAGTCGAGTTGCCCGGTTGATGTTACAACAGCAGTCATATATGGTATATATACATTTCAATGATGTAAGGCTGCAACAACTAATACAGTAAAATCGATTAATAAATTAGCCGCCAACGAATTTGATCATCTATTTCTGCGGTAGCTATTAGGAGTCCCGTTTGCGTCCTTGTTAGTGTGTAATTTGAGGCTGCACCTGCGCGCCAGTGATTAGCGCAAGAGAGAGTGAGTTCACTGCTACACTCTGCTTGGGGTGCCGAATCAATAATATGAAGAAGTGTCAAGAGTTAGATTATCTTTTGTGTTGTTAGATCCAGTGTGCCTCCATCAGGTGAGTAAATGAAGCCAATTGTATTGTTTGTATTCTTTGTTGATGAGATGTTACTGCTTAGTGCGGAGCGCTAAGCTAGTTAGTGATTACGCTAATCAGTGTCTTAAGTGGACATTTGTATTGTTTTGGAGAAGCATATTAGAACTTGAGTTTTGTGCGATTGTAAAGTTGTCTCACTTTTTCTTTTTCTATAAAGAAACCGCACACATAAACCACATTCAAACTTAATTGTCATACTAGAGAGAATTTATGAATAACTATTTGATAAGGAAAAATGATTCGTTACAGTCTGCCTCGATTTTGTTGTTTAGTTTGTTTAAAGAAAAATGAGTCTTTGCCACAATTTATATCGGTGCTTTGCTCACAAGACAAAAAAATGTCAATTAATTTGAACGAACAGGAATTTTGTCTTATCTGTGTACTGTGATGTTTTATTCGGAACCTTTATTAACAACTTAAACAAGTTTTATGTGCTTAAAACAGTGCTGTTGTAGACTACAGATAAATCAGGCAGCTGTAATAAAATTTAATTTTTTTTAGGAAATCATCATCCATGTTGTCTTCATTGTTACTTACAACCAGAGGTGGGTAGAGTAGCCAAAGATTTTACTCCAGTAAAGTAGCGTTACTTCAAAACAATATTACGCAAGTAAAAGTAGTCTTCCAAAAAATGTACTTAAGTACAAGTAAAAAAGTATTTGGTGGAAAGAACACTCAAGTAATGAGTAATATTGTGAGTTTTTGTGAGCACAAAGTTTTCTGTATAGACTATTGTAATGATGCTGTACAATAACCCATTACATAACATCATTATGCCAAAGGATTAAAAAAAAAAAAAAAAAAAAAATCATTGAATTCCGACGAGAGAAAATTAATCAAGTATTATTTGTCCAAAGAGCATGACTGCCTTCTGGTGGAGAATAGTTCAGAGTTTCAATAGTGGTGTGTTCCTTCATAATTACTATTTTGAAATTAAGCTAGGTCTAGCTGGGCTGGTCTCTATCAAACACGGCAGCTCAACTTTTCATTAGGGAGCATCTTCCTCTTTAAAATCACCATAGGTGACAGTTTCTTTTTGTTTCGTGTAGGTGACAGCCCTGAGTTTAAACTGGGCTTCGTAAGCGTGTCTCTTCGCAGTAGATGCCATTTGCGAGGGTCGTTCGCCAGACCAATGCTGTTTGGCCTAACGCACACACGCCTCCTATCACACGCAAGAGTCTCCCTTTATGGTGCCTGTGACAAGATAAAACAAAAAGTCTTAAATAGCATTATTATGTGACTTAAAATCATATTTTGAGACGATTCAATTTTATACAACAATTTAGCAAAGTGCAGATGACGAGAAATTAGTCTTTTAATCTGCCGTTTAGCCCCGCCTGTCATTATTAGCGCTCTAGCTTCCCCAGCTGGATGATGACGTCGGCAGGGTCACGATTTCAGCTGAGTTAGACTCTAGCCCATTGAGGGGGAAGATTCGGAACAAGGAAAATTGCGACAGAGAGCAGCAAAATGTAATCATTGTTTTACTCTCTACGCTAATATTTTTACAGGATATTCTTTTAAAGTTTAGTCTTGTGCTAAATTGAACATAAAATATTAAAAATGCATTCATTCAGTACGACAGGGCAAAATTACTGCATAATGGTCAAAACTGTCAACTTCTTGCACCTCCCGAACGGTATTTTATGCCCCGGTTTCGGAGACATAGGAAAGAGCGTAAACAAAATAGCAGGCGTGACAGCTTGCTGACTTGCTAACCCGAACCGAGCGGAGTTTCCAAGTCTTTTTCTCGCCTTTCGAAAACGAAAAACCACACAAAACTACTCCAACTCATGTCACACACGGCAGCGGGGTTGATTGTCCTCACCAATCGGCAGCCCATTGCGGCGAGCATGTTACCGCTCGTCGTCCTGCTGCGCCCCGGCGGGGAGGCAATGCTCGTCGCCAGCGAGAGAAGGGACACACCAAAAATGGGTGAACAAAGATCTTTTTGGAAATCCAAGCCTCACACCGCTCTCCCTGGTGTAGCAACAAAAGCCTGCAGCACATTGGGCTGCCGTAACGCAAAAAATAAACTAATTAATCTGCAAAATCAGATGAATCCACAGTCCTTCTGCATGCTATATGGTAATGGCTGTCTTGTGAAGATAATCTCTACCGCTGACGTCACATTTGCCTTCTTCCTCAACCGGAGACTGGAGCCGGAAGTCACTCATTTTCATGGCGCGGGATTCAAAAATTAAATAAATATATCGATAGCTTCCACACACGTCCAAGCGGCCCATTTCATTCATGAGCATAAAATACCACTTCTAATATGAAATAAACATGCTTTTTGATGTTACAGGCACTTTAAGGTTCCCATGCGGCTCTCACTTATGTCCGCCTTTTCAAAAATTGCTCAGTCAGACAGACACATTTTGGTACTCAGTCCACACAATAGGCACACCACATTATTAGGCCTCCAGTTTGGTGCTTTTTTTTTTTTTTTTTAACTTTTAGGTGCGCCTTATGGTCATGAAAATACAGGTAGCTTCAAAAGAAAACTACCACAGCTTAAACATTTCCAGTAATATATTGTTAATAGAGGCAATGTGTAATTGGCGTTGGTGACTAAAGATAAAAACATGTTTTTTTGCAGATATGTGAAACATATCCATCAGAGCTATTTATTCCAAAGTCTGCTACATCTTCCGTCATTGTGGGCAGCTCAAGGTTCAGGAGCCGAGGCAGATTTCCTGCTCTATCGTACTTTCACCAGGACACACTGGTCAGTGTTTCAGGGTAACGTAAGCAAATACATGAGCAAAATATTAATGGTGAGACGCTGATGTTTCATTGCCATCCAGGCTGCAGTTTGCAGGTGTAGTCAACCTCTGTCAGGCTTCAGTGGACGTTGTCAGGAGGATGAGATGATGCTGCAAGCTGTGATGAAATCCAACCCTGGAAGTACCTATATATATGTGGTAGATACGAGGCCCAAGGTAATGCACTCATTGCCACAACTCATCAAAGTTATGAAATTTTGAATATTTTTTTTCATGTATGATGTTTTTTTTATACAGCTAAATGCCATGGCAAACAGAGCGGCTGGTAAAGGCTATGAGAATGAGGACCACTACAATAACATCAAACTACATTTTATTGGCATAGAAAACATTCATGTGATGAGGAACAGCCAACAGAAAATTATTGATGGTAATACTATGACATGTTCTTTCCTGAAAGGATTGATGCAGTATTGGTCATTGTAGATCCCCTGGGAATTTAACCGTTTCCAATGTAGTGTTAGAAGCTCAACTGAGGCTTAACTTTGCCAGCTGCAAGCAAAGAATGAAGTCTGACACCAGACCAGAGGGTCACTAACCATGCCTCTTTGTTTTACCCTGAATGTCCCATTTTGCCAGGAAGTCATTCAAACTGTTTGGCCATCTGTGTGTGAATTTCCTTTTGTCTTCATTGCAGTAGGCGAAATGCGATCCCCATCAATGACTGACTTCCTTTGGGGTCTGGAAAACTCTGGTTGGCTGAAACACATTAAAGCTATACTAGATGCTGGAGTCTTTATTGCTAAGGTACATGCTTATTTCTTGAAAACTGTGAAATAACACATGGTTTTCTTCAGTGTACAATTGACTAGGGGTGGAAACCTCTGGGTATCTCGCGATACGATATGATTTGCGACACAAGGCTAATCTCACAATATTGCATAAAACAATTATCGATACGTGGGCCAGGAAATCATTCTACGGTAATCTACAATACAACTAAACAGAAAACCAACGTCCTTCTACTGTGAATCAAAATGAGATTATGGGAGGGGGAGGGTCGCAGCAAATGAAAATCCTAGAGGTTGGAATCTTTGGGCACGTTACGATTCGATTACGATTCAGAGGCTACGATTCGATTATAGATCGATTATTGATGCACAACCCCCACCCCCCTCCCCAGCTATTTGCTGCTTTTAATGTTTCGTACTTTAGTTACAAAAATGGTACAAAAATCCTCTCAGGCTTAAACAAACTACTATTTCAGTATTAAGTTAACAGTTTAAAACAGTAAATAAAACATTGAAGTCCTCATTGTGTATCAGCAGCTTTAAACTACATTCAGTCTTCAACTGAATAAATAGTAGCATTTTGCAGAAATATATTTTTATCCAACTAAAAGTGAACTCTCGTATAAATGAAAGACAATGTGTACTATTATTTTGTGTACTACTACTTTACTGAAAGTACTTTACAAATTAAGTTGTGTAAACATGAATATGTAAACATTAACAGGTGTCCCTGAGGTACAAATAATTAAAAAATAAACCTCCTTTTGCATCCTAACCTCAACAATATGCAGGACAGATCAAGTGTGTTTAGCAGCGACAACCATAATAGCTGCGTAACAATAGAAACGTCTTTTTTTGTTATGTTCCGTTCATTTACAGCACCGCTTAGCAGCTCAACCATATTAGCAACCTTGTCCACTGCTCTATTTTTAAGCACGTGTGCTTTCAGCACCCACTTATCGGTTATGAAGTGGGCTGTTACTCTAACAAACAATTCAGGGGCTACAGATGTTCACGCATCACACGTAACGGCGACTGTCTACATTTGACAGCAATTACATGATTTCTACTTTCGTCTACTTGTAGAAAGTCGGGACTGCTGTGCATTTTGGAGCATATTTGAGTCACTTCCTGTTGAGTATGGGCATTTACTTGTCACTTCCTGTTGATTTTGAGTTACTAGACAGAAAGTGACCCAGGAATTTCCCCTAATAAATAGGAAGTGACTCAAAATCAGCAGGAAGTGACCTGTAAATGCCCCCCGAAACCGGGAAGACTGGCTGTTAATGGTTTTATTTCATTCGCCCTTCCCAGTCAAAGTGGATTGGATGTCTAGCACCGTCAATGGCAGCTAACGTGCCAACATAGACACTATTCTGTTGGAAGATTTTGGTAGGAAACTTATAGGTTCCTTTAAAAAAAAAAAAAAAAACATTGACACCTTCTTAAAACAATAAAACCGATTCTTGGCAGCAGCCTATCAATAACCTTTTGGGATATAAAGTATCCTGATGTATCACAAAATCGATATATTGTCACACCTCTACAATCTGTGATTTGGGACTTGCTCCCGATTGGTATACATTTAACAAAAAAAAAAAAAAAAAAAAGGTTTGTTTTGGGGACTCAGTCTTCCCGCCTGTGAACAGTGTTGTTACTAATGGCGTTATTTTTGTCAGTAGTGAGTAATCTAATTAATTAATTATTGTAATATGCATTACATTAATATAAAATCAAGTCGCATCAGAGGGTTCAAAGAGCCACTGGTTGCCCACCCCTGGCTCAGTGGCACTACATCGGCGCTCAAGAATGTGGGAGTTAAAAAATATACATTTTTTTCATTGCATTTTCAATAGGGGTGCACGATATCCATGTTTTGAAACCGATACCAATATCGATAACTTATAATTAATATATAATTTTTTAATGTATATTCAACGGAGTTTTTGAACACCTGGAGGTTTAAAAAAAATATTGGTGGATTCAACATAGATTTGCCTTTGACCTCACTAGAATTTTCATAATGACATAAACATCATTAAAATGAACAAAACAAAGACAAGAACAGTCTTGACTTCAAATAAAGTGCCAATATTTATTTTTTCGAATAAATATAATTGGAGTCAATCACAATCAATATAATTGATGATATGTTTCCTGAAAAATGAGCACTGAACTAAAACATAAACCCAACAGCTATTATGCTTTGTCATCAGATAAAAATATTTGGTGCTACAGGAGACTGTTGTGGTCTTGGTCCATGAAACAACTTTCTTAACCTGGGAGACAGGTTAGGACAGCAAGCCTATCAATAATCAAAAGGCCTCTCAATAACTTACTAACTTATAACTAACACTGTAAAATGCAAACATTATATAGTAAGGTTTATCACTCATTCCTTATAACAAAAACATGGTAGAACAAAAAGGATTAATGGCTTGCCTTATAATAATCAATATAAACGGCAGTGAGTGAACCCATATTCAATGAAGTATGAGGTTTCTTCTCTGCATAGTATAAAGTCCTACAGAGCATGCTGATAGGACTAACATTACACGACAACTATTATATGTATGTGCAGCATAGCACACTAGCTTGAGCTACTAGCCTTAAGCATTGGCTGGCCAGCCAGCACAGTACATATTATCGGTCCTATTAATAATGTTATTGGATTTATTGGGATGACGTCATAATTCCTATTATCGGACTGATAATTATCAGACCAATAATTATCGTGCACCAGTAATTTTCAACAACTGTCAATTATTTTGAGATTTTCACTTTTCATACATAAATGTTGGGTTCCACTGTACATGGTGGCTAAATGATTCATAAAATGTATTAAATGAAGGTTGAAATGATGGCAAGTTATCAATACGGACTTTAATCTTGTTTAACCTATTCGGTAAAGTATCAAGTACCGTATTTTCTGCTCTATTAGGCGCACCTTCAATGAATGGCCTGTTTTAAGGCGCAGTAGTAGTAGTGGTTGGGGTTTCGTTATGCATCCACTAGATAGAGCTGTGCCAAAGAGAATGTCGTGCCATGATTAACCAATATTGATCCATATATAAAGCGCACCTGATTATAAGGCGCACGGTCAGCTTTTGAGAAAATTGAAAGCTTTTAGGTGCGCCTTATAGTGCAGAAATTACGGTACTTGATACATACTTCTTAGAATCTATTGTTTTTCAGGCGGTGGCTGATGAAGGGGTCAGTGTGTTAGTCCACTGTTCTGATGGCTGGGATCGGACAGCTCAGGCCTGTTCTGTAGCCAGCGTACTTTTGGACCCATTTTATCGAACCATCAAAGGAATGATGGTAAATACACACATACACGCTAATGTATTTTTACTGTTAATCATATGTACCTCTACATGTTTTCCTCTTCTGTCATGCAGGTACTGATAGAAAGAGACTGGGTTTCATTTGGTCACAAGTTCTCCCACAGGTGTGTACCTGGTAAAGATTGACAAGGCCATAGACTTCATAAAGTATTGATGGGACACGGGGCGTGGGGCGATTCAAAGGGGGCCTATCTCCGTCAAAGCTGACAGAGTGAAAACACAAAGGGCTTTTTCCGTTGAAAATTATTGTAAATAAATGCTTAAATCCCTGAATTCTTTATAGATATGGACGTAAAACAGTCTCCATTCTTGGTCAAAAGCAAAAAAACTTGCCGGTAGCATTTAATTTATGTAAATATTGCGAACTATGAGGCTAGTTGGTAAGGAAATTAACGGCCGCCAAATGCAAAGATATAGCTTTTTCCGTTGAAAATTCTTGTGAATAAATGCTTGAATCCCTGAATTCTTTATAGATGTGGACGTAAAACAGTCTCGATTCTTGGTTAAAAGCAAAAAAAAAAAAAAAAACGTGCAGGTAGCATTTATTTTACTTAAATATTGCAAACTATAATGCTAATGCTGTAGCGGCTAATTTCTCCCACTGATTTTTTTTTCACAACGATTCAAAGTGCATGCATGGTGCGAAAAATATAATAATTACCTTGAAACCTCAAACAAATCACTCCTGAGACTTCCTTCCTTTTCGTATGCTTTCGTGTGTGTCGCTGCGACCGACTGTGAATAACTGAAGCGGATTGTGGAAAGGCCCCCTGCTTGAAGGCATTGTGAAGTCTATGGCAAGGCAATAATGCAAAATGATCTGATTTCCTAAAATCATCACGAAAGTTATTGAAAAGAAGAGCAAGATAAGAAGTTATCGTTACAATTTTTTTTGTTTTCATACAGAAAAGCTTAAATGTAAGTTAAGCTACAGTAAATATCAAGTAACTCAAACAGCTCAAAACTAAGAACATGAACACTTTAGATTGGTGTGGCAATGACAAACATTGCAAACCTTTACAATAAGACAGAATAAACAAGTCCATCTATTTTCCTAACCACTCCTCCTTATTTAGGTCACGTGGTAGCTGGAGCTTATCCTGGTTGCGTTTGGATGAGATTAAGCGCATTGAACAGATAGAATAGAATAGAAAACATAAGTAAAACAAGGCTGATATGAAAACATAGGTCACAGGGTACATAGATTGGGAATAAAGTGAATAGCAAAGGGACGAGCAGCAAGTGGTGTTGTACATGGTCTCTCCGGATCCTTAAAAAGTCTTAAAAGTCCTTATTTACAACATGTGGGTTTTAAGGTCTTAATAAGCATTATATTTTTTGAGATATGGCATTAAATTTCATCCGAGTAGCCTAACATATGTCTGGATTGTTTTTCACGCTAACGTTATTTATTTAAAAAGAGAGGCTCCATCAGCTGTGTCTAATAGTGCAGGAATCACGCCGCAGGGGGCAGTGTGTCCTTTTAGCCATGTAGTAGAACCACAGTAGAGAGCAGATGAAGTGGTAGAAATGGGCATACGTGCATTTATTTACATTTTTTACCGTCTATGCATACTTGAACATGAACCGAGAGGGAAGTGCAAGTTAAGTGATAAGTGGCTTGAGAAGCCGAAATACAACTGTTTGTTAAAAACAACGTCGGAATATGAAGCGCGATGCAAACTATGTAGAAAAGATATCAAGTTGGGAACAATAGGCTGTAAAGCCTTTGATGGTCACTTGAAAGGGAAAAAGCATACACGCTATGGTGCTAGTCAGGCAACAACAGTCCCCATGCAAATGTTCGCACCAACAGGCACTAACGCAAGTTGGTGTTATTGTACATGTTGTACAGCTTTACTGTTGACAGCAGTACCCTACTACAACCCCTAGCAAAAAGTATGGAATCACCAGTCTCGGACAAGCACTCACTCAGACATTTTATCATGCAAACCAAATTCAGATAAAAAGCTTGAAAAAATAATGAATTAATTCAAAAGTGCAAATCTTTAGCGTTCAGAAACACTAAAAGAAATTAATAAAAAACATTGTGGTGGTCAGTAAATGTTACTTTTATAGAGCAAGTGCAGGGAAATATATATGGAATCACTCCATTCTGAGGGGAAAAAAATGGAATTATGAGAAACAAACAAAGAAATAACAATCAAAATACATCTCTAGTATTTAGTTGCACCACTTCTGGCTTTTATGACAGCTTGCAGTCTCTGAGGCATGGAGTCGATGAGTATTCTTCATCAATTTGGTGCCAACCCTCTTTGATTGCAGTTGCCAGATCATCCTTGCAGGTCGGAGCCTTGCTGTGGACCTGTGAATGGCACCTGATCTTTTTTAAAATTGTACAAATGTAAAAACAGTGTCTGCTTTAACTAAAACCACCCAAACATTTATAGGTTTTCATATTTTAATGAGGATAGCATGCTAACAATGACAGAAGGGGGAAAAATAAGTAAGTGAACCCTCTGCCTAAGGCAGTACTTCTCAAATAGTGGGGTGGGCCCCCCCAGGGGGGCGCAGAGCAATGCTGGGGGTGGCGCATGTGACCTTGGGGAACATACTTCTTTGCCGTACTAGGTTAAAGTGTAATTGCACATCCACTCAGTGGGTGGCTGTGCCACTCTCATTTTCATCGTGTGCGCAGTATTTTTAACCAAACAAGAGCACACAGCAAAGAGCGCCGGAGATACAGTATGAAAAGCTAAGACAAGGAAATATGACGAAGCATATGTAGCATTTGGCTTTGACTTTTAGTACAGTGGGGGACGAGGAAAGACCAGTCTGTTTACTTTGTCTAAAAATGTTCGCAGCGGACAGGATTTTTTTTTTTCTCAGCAAAAACGTGCTGAATATTGCCAGCAATCCTCCCGCTTAGTCAGTGTTACAAAAGTAAACCAGCAAGCACTGTCAGCATCATATAAGGTGGCATACCTAGTTGCTCAGTGCAAAATAACCTGACACCATAGCAAAGGAGCTGATACTGCCTGCAGCAAAAATAAAAATTGTCCCTCCATCCAATGACACTGTCGTTTTTGTTCTATTATTATTATTTATTTTTTTTTCGGCATAATTGTTTGGCATTTTATCCTAATGAGTTAATGTTATTGATCAATTTAAATTTATTACTATGTATTGATTTTTATTCAATTTTAATTTTCAGTATCATACGGTCAGAAAATGTATCAAGTGTATTTTTACTGTATGGATGTGTTTTGTTTTTACACTTCATTGGAAGTTGATCTATATTACTTTTTTTCTTTTAATATTAAATATAACAATGTTATGCAGAGGTGTAGTTATAATAATAATAAGTTTATATACAAATGATACTACAGTATATTTATAGTGGCGGCACAGAGTTGGGGGGGGGCGAGGAACGGTTACGTTTTCCTGTGGGGGGCATAACAGAAAATAATTGAGAAGCACTGGCCTAAGGAGACCTAAAGAGCAATTGAAAACAATTTTTACCAAACAATGGAAATTGAATGAATAAATGAATTCAATGAATTTAAGTCAGGTGTGTGCTCAATCACTGATGACTGGTTTGAAGCTGCCCTGCCCGCTATAAAACACACACCTGGTAAGAATTGTCTTGATGAGAAGCATTGTCTCATGTGCATCATGGCTCTGTCAAAAAAGTTGTCTGAAGACCTGCGATCAAGGATTGTTATTTGTATAAAGCTGGGAAAGGATACAAATACATATCTAAAAGTCTGGATGTTCATCAATCGACAGTCAGAGAAGTTGTCTACAAATGGTGAGAGTTTGGCACTGTTGCTTCACTCCCAAGGAGCGGCCGTCCAGCAAAGATGATGCCAATTGTTCAGTGACGAATACTCAGAGAGATAAAAAAAAAAAAGAACCCTAGAGTGTCTGCTAAATACCTACAGAAATCACTGGCACAGTCCAATATCTCTGTGCACTCATCGACTATATGTAAAACTATGGCCAAGAACGGTGTTCATGGGAGGACTCCACGGAGGCGGGCACTGCTGTCTAAAAAAACATTGTTGCTCGTTTAATGTTAGCAAAAAGGAACTTGGACACTCCACAGAAGTTTTGGCAAAATATTTTGTGGACTGATGAAACCAAAGTTGAATTGTTGGGAGTAACACACAACTGAGGAAAAATGGAACAGCTCACCAACATCAACACATCATCGGCACCGTGAAGCATGGTGGATGGAGCATCATGATTTGGGGCTGTTTTGCGAACTCAGGGCCTGGACAACTTACAATCATTAATGGAAAAATGAATTCAAATGTTTATCAGGATGTTTTGCAGGAAAACCTGAGGCAGTCTGTCAGACAGTCGAAGCTAAAATGAGGATGGATGCTGCAACAAGACAATGATCCAAAACACAGTAGTAAATCAACTTCAGAATGATTTCAGAAGAACAAAATACATGTTCTGGAGTGGCCAAGTCAAAGTCCAGACTTGAACCCGATTGAGATGCTGTGGCATGACATGATTCATGCCAGACATCCCAGGAATCTGACTGAACTACAGCAGTTTTGTAGAGAACAATGGGCCAAGAATAGTCCTGATCGATGTGCTCGACTGATCTGCAGCTACAGGAAGCATCTGGTTGAAGTTATTGCTGCCAAAGGGGGGGAGGGCACAAAATATTAACTGTGTTGGTTCACTTACTTAATTTTCCCCCTTATGTCATAGTTTGCATACTATCCTCATTAAAATATAAAAGCCTATAAATGTTTGGGTGGTTTTAGTTAAAGCACTGTTTTTTCATCTGTGATTTTGACAAAGATCAGATCACATTTGATGGTGATTTTATGCAGAGATGTGAGAAATTCCAAAAGGTTGATAGTTTTTCATACCACTGTAGAATGTATAACGTAATAACATTTAGAACTCGAAAAGTAACGTCAGTTACAGTGAAGAGAACAAGTATTTGATACACTGCCAATGGGAAAACCCATTGGCAGTGTATCAAATACTTGTTCTCCCCACTGTACTTTAGTTACTCTTACAATGAGGTAACTGAGTTACTAACGCAATTACTTTTTGGGAGAAGAAATTTGTAACTTAAAGTAAGATTAACAACACTGATTATTTCATTCTCCCCTAAAGCGACACTGAAAAAGACCTGAATTAAAAATGAATTTCCTCTTTGGAAAAGCATGGGCAATATTAAGAGAACATTTCTATTTCCTTCTATAGGTATGCCCATTTGGATGGTGATCCGAAAGAGGTGTCTCCGGTTATTGATCAGTTCTTGGAATGTGTGTGGCAGCTGTCTCAGCAGTTTCCATGTGCCTTTGAGTTTAACGAGTGCTTCCTCATTGCTATACACACACACGTTTACTCCTGCCATTTTGGGACTTTCCTGGGCAACTGTCAGAAGGAACGCAAGGAAATGAGGTAACGATAGATTTAAACAGTCTGTGACTGAATGAATGAAATTCATTCATCTTCCATGCCGCTTATGAATTCTAAATCGCCTCAATCTTCTTCTGACCTTGTCAGGGAGTACTGTATTATTCTATGTGTAACACATGTAAGATGTTTGACTCAAATCGGGTTTGCTATCTTATATACCAAATGTTCATGAAATTGGTTTTTGATAGTTTTACTCTTCAACATATTAAGATACTATTCAATGCATTTCATTTGAAATCTAATATACACAATTGTTTCTCCCGCTCATTGTTGTGTGTCGTTTCAGGCTTCATGAGCGGAGTCATTCTGTGTGGCCTCAGTTGTGGAAGGACAGAGCGGATTTTACTAATCCACTGTACAAGGCTGAACTGAGTCAATGTCAGGGTGTCCTGAGACCTAACACCACCCCCTACTGTTTTAAGTAAGTTACTGACGCATAGCCTCTCAATTCTGAAAAAAATACTGACTTGATTTGTGTCCTTTCAGCAGTGTTGTTTTTGGCAGCCCTTTTAATTTTTGTCTTAGTCTATGGGACGATAATACTTATTAGTTGCAGGCATATTTCAGTCAAAACGTGTTTGTCTTTGTCTAGTTTTTGTCGACGAAAACTCAAGACTAATTACGTCTAGTTTTAGTAAAAAAATTTAAACTAAAAATGTTCTCGTTTGAAAATTTTTTGAAAAATTACTCCAAAAATAGTTTCCATCTGTTTCGAATGAACATTGACAGATGAGCACATATTGTAGAGTCTGCAATGACAATGCCAACTTGGTGATAATACACACTCGGTGGGAAAACAGTACATTATTTTCAATGAATTATACCCACCAGGATGCTATGAACGTATGTATGTATGTAAAAAATAAATAAATAAAAGTTGTCCAAGAGTTTTAAGAGGATGCTCGCCGAATGCAAATGCTATGCTAATGCTACAAGTTACATTTAATGTGTGTCATCATCACTCAGCACAGACCTTTGAAAGTTAAAGCCACATTACTATGCTCTCTAGCTAAGATAAGAAAACAAATCTTGCCGTGTGTACAAGCTGGGGTGATGGGTGATGACACAGGTGGGGGGGGGGGGGGGGGTTAGCACATCACGAGTGTCACAACCAGACACTGCTACGATGCAGGGTAACTACACATAAAATGTCACACATCGTGACAGAAACTATTATCCATTTTCGTCTAGTTCTTTTCTCGTCAGACGAAAACCGGTATTGGTATCGTTATGTTGTAGTCTTCCAAAACGCATTTTTAGCGCGTTATCGTACATGCGAGTATTTTTTTATATGAAAAGATATGATTATTCTTTTATCTAATCCCAGAATTTACTTTGGACCCTCTGCAATATTATTTGAAATATTGTATTTATTATGTTGGTTGTAATTTTGATGAAGATAAGACCACATTTTATGATAATTTGATTTTTAATTCCAATGGGTCTCTAACACTGTAGATCAGTTGTGGAATGTAACAAAGTAGTTCGTTAAGGTACTTACTGCAAGTACATTTTTATGTGTCTGTAATTTACCTGAGTACAAATATGAAGTGGTACTTTTTACTTCACTATATTTTACAGCACATATCTGTACTTTTTACTCCACTACTTTTCAAATTGTTGCCTGTGTTACATGTTACTTTTGTTTTTTTCCCTCGTTGTGAATTGATAGTTTCTTTTTCATGCCTCCGGCGCAATCGATAAGCCCCCTGCAACTTGTGTGGTACCTCTACATCCGAATTTAATTCGTTCCAGGACCTGGTTTGTAAGTCGAAATGTCTATTTTCCCATAAGAATACATTATAATTCGATGACTTCGTTCCACAGCCCAAAAACCAATGCAAAATCCTTGATAAATACTGCAGGTACTAATCGCAACTAGGCCTGCAAGCAGGACTGAACGGGCCCTCGCAATCTAGCGCAACTCGGACGTCACGCAACTCGGACAGTGATCAGGTCAGGGTGGTGGCAGATCCTCCTCTCTAATCATTTCATTAGAACCTAACATGCTAGAAAGTCGCCTCTTTACATTCACACACCTAAGAGATAAAAACCCCTATTGGAGAGAGTACTACAAAAAAGGAGCCACTACTGAGCTGTGCAGCCAAGCACTTATTCACAACCAAAAGGAATCTTCTAACTGGGCCAATTCGACCAAGTGTGCCAAATTCTGTGGCTCTATAAGCTGCCTGAGTCTCTGGGAAAAAAATATTTCCTTTTAATGGCGAACAAAGGGTCGTCACGGCAACAGACAGAGACATGTGGACATGGGCCGTAAAATAAGTATTTCAAAAGGTCTTGAAACTACAATGACCAACCTGAAAAGACATGGACATGTATTGGAAAAACGAGTGACTTTCTATTGCCACTAATTGGCGCTGTAGGGTTGATGCAAATGACCCCTACAGGACCCTTCAGAGTATGACTCAACAAGCATGAGATGTTTGGCGCAGATATGTTGTAGATCTTCCAAGTTATGACTGTTCAAAACTTGTGGTGAGACGAAATGGCTTCAGTCATGTTCACTTCTCCTGTTGGACCCTTCTGCTTCAACCAAACCTCAATATTTTTCATCAGGCACCTGAACACATGTGTTATGGCTCCCCCGATGCAGGTTTGAGGTCAACAGTTTTTTGCGAGACAAATTGTTGACTGTCATTTTCACTTTCCTGTTTGGACCCCACAGCTTCAACGAAACCTCAATATTTTTCATCAGGCACCTGAACACAGGTCTTAAGGCTCCCCTGATGCAGGTTTGAGGTCAACAGATTTTTTTCCCTTGGAGGAGGAACCTGTCTTGTAAAAAAAAAAACATTTCCTGTTCTCACTAGGGGGCGCTAGGCCTAATGAGTAATATTTCAATGCACTCGTGTTAAGGGTGGGATACCGCAAATACATGCCAGATATGAAAAAGATTGAATGTTGTGTCAAGGAACTATTAGTCATTTACTGAATGTCATTTTGCCGAAAAAATGGCCGACTTTGGCACCACGGCCAGGTCAGACCCGTGAATGAAAACGCACCATTTAAAAAACTTAAGATTTCATATGTCTCCTGAACAGTCTCACCAATTTTGAAGATGATCCAACTAACTCCCTCGGCGAAAAGATCTCAAATGTGCACCCTGTAAATCGATAAAAATTTCATATTCGATCCAAAATAACCGATTTCCTGTTGGGTTTGGAATATGGGTGTCAATGCTTTTTTGGAGCGGTTTTGGACAAGGTATAGACTCCACAAATTTCATTGCTCTACACTGACGGACCCTAATGTTATAGGCCAATTTTAAAATTTCAAGGGGGCGCCACTGAGCCATTTTGTTACATTTTTTTGCAATGTTCCAAAATTGTCGAAATTTACAATTTTATGTGCAAATTTTGGTGACTTTTCGTGCATGTTCAGGCCTCCAAATTGGCCGTTTTCATTTGCCCTGGAAAAAATAAATAAATAAAATAAAAATAAATAATGCTTTGCAAAACAACAGGGCCTTTGCACGCTTAGTGCTCGGGCCCTAATTGCACATACCAAAAGAAGGGTTCGAATGTGGCGGTTGTGGTTTTGCATGCTGTTCCTGAACGCACCATGTGAGCAACGTGAGTGAGAGAGGTGTAGAACAGTGGGAAGTTTTTTTTTTTACTTGCTTTTCATGTTCTGTTGTTGTTGGTGGGTGTGGGATGACCCATGACCCGCATTCTGTAGCCAGTTCACTGGCACGTACACAACGCTTATGTTTTTTTCTATCATTTCCTTCTTAATTTCAATGGTAAGCGTCACTTTTTTCACCACCTGCACTAACCTTTGGGACCCATGTTGATTTCTCTCACAAGAAAATCCGCCGTGCTGCCATCTTGGGGGGGAAAACAATGATGTCGCGACGCTATTATAAGTCATCGTATTTCAGGCATGTCGTCATATGTGGAGACAAATTACCAGTCAAATTTTACGTTGGATGTCAAAAGGATCGTACGTCGAGGTACCACTGTAAACCGTAATTGAGCACTAGAGGCAGCAGCACGAGTACACGCAAGATTAGTCAGGTGAACAAGATATTGACCAATAAAAACCAACAGTGAGAGCAGTAGGCCTTCAGATTTGTGCTGCACTCTTGTACAGTAGGTGGCAGTATGCACCTGGTAGTTGCTCGCAATCCACCATTAAGCTGAATTTTTGAGCTTGTTAAGCTTCTGTTTACAGTGCAGCAAATTCTATTGCTTGTTTTTTCCATTCTGCACAGTTTTAAATAAAACTGAGCAGTCAATGAATTTCTGGTGCTTAAAACATTGACTCAGATCTCTGAATGTATAAAATAAAAAATATATTACATTGTTTCATCAGGAGAAAATACTTTTACTTGTAAAGTGAATTTTAAAGCAAGTACTTTTGTACTTGAGGATTTTTTTCTTAGATACTTGTACTTTTAGTCATTTTTTGCACCTGTATCTGTACTTAAGTAAAAAATAGTAAGCACTTCGTCCATCACTACTGTAGATGAGCTACTGCTCCCCTTACAGCTCCTTGTCTTTTTGTTTATACACTTTATATATTTTTTTCAGAATGTGGAAGGGACTCTACAACCACGTGGAGCGGTCGACGCCTCCTTGCCAGTCACCTGCAGACTTCCTGTCTGCTATGAGGGAGGAGTCCCAGCAACTGGAGAAGGAACTGACCAACCACCAGGAGGTACCACCAGGAGGAAACGCTCCTCACCACCCGGGCTCCAGACAAGGCATACAACACACAGAACACTCATAACCACAACCTTTCTCTAGTTAATTTTTTTTGGGAACATTTACATTTTATAGGAGACAATCACTTTACACTAAAGTAGGGCTGCAACTAACAATTATTATTATTATTTTTTTTAAATCGGTTAATCTGACAACTCAACAATCAGATACACTGCTGGCCAAAAGTATTGGCACCCCTGCTATTCTGTCAGCTAATGCTCAATTTCTCCCAGAAAATGATTGCAATTACAAATGATTTGGTAGCAATATCTTCATGTATTTCGCTTGCAATGAAAAAACCCCCCAAACAAACGAATGAAAAAAAAAAAAAAAAAAAAAAATCATTTTACCCCCGCAAAAATGTATTGGCACCCTCAGCCTAATATGTGGTAGCACAACTTTTAGACAAAATAACTGCGAACAACTGCTTCCGGTATCCATTCAGGTTTGGGCATCGAGCATTGCGCATTGATTGGACCCGGTTCTAACGCTTCGGTTCTCCTGGAACCATTCAAATTTTAAAATTTCGATTCCTCGTTTCGATGCCCTGTCCGTCGAGTAGGGGGGAAAAAAATGCTGCCGAAAACCACGAAGAAGCCATAAGAACCGCGTGTTTGTGCATTGCAACTTGTTTACAACCATGGACACTGTACGGCGTCGCTCAAAAGTTTGGCTTAACTTCACAAAAAAAAAAAGACCTGTCAGCTCAGTGCAACATCTGCAACACAACTGTATCATGCAAAGGTGGCTGCACGACTAATTATGCTCGACCGGCTTCATAGAATATAGCCTAAGTGCCAAGTGCAAAGCTAGCTGAGTGCTACGTAGTTGACACGCTGCGCCGTCAGAAACAGGTAAGTAAAACAATACATTACGTCTGTGTTCTGCTGTTCCCGTAATCCGACCCCGGATTAAGCATTATATGATGGATGGATGGAAAATAGTACGAGAATTAGTCGTATTATTACGTCGGGCTATAGTCGATTTCATGTATATAGAACTAGATGCAAAATGGCAGACTTGGCAGTGTTAGAACATATAAAGCGTAATCGATGCAAAATGACTCTGCTGCGGAAGTAAACAGCTGCCATCTTAAAGCAGTAGACGCCTCCATTAAAATCAACAGTATTAAAAGGATTTTTGTTTTGGAATCTGTTGTGTTGCTTATTTAGAAAGAAGCTGCCATATGAAGCATTCGATTACTTTTTTAATGAACTCGTAGCAGTGAAAACATGGCATCACACCACAAAGCATCCTAGCCAGACGCTTTCATCTCTTCTTCTCCGCATTATACGTACACACTCCTACAGCGCCACTCACTGGCCTAACTTGTATTGTCACAACATAAACATTGCATGTGTCTAAACTAGGGCTGTCAAAATTATCGCGTTAACGGCACTAATTAATTTTTAAAATTAATCACGTTAAAATATTTGACGCAATTAATGCAGATGCCCGCTCAGACAGATTTAAATGACGGTACAGTGAAATGCTCACTTGTTAATTGTGTTTTATGGAGTTTTGCCGCACTTTGCTGGCGCTTGGGTGTGACTGATTTTATAGGCTTCAGCACCCATGAGTATTGTGTAAATAATTATTGACATCAACAATGGCGGGCTACTAGTTTAGTTTTTGATTGAAAATTTTACAAATTTTATTAAAACGAAAACATTAAGAGGGGTTTTAATATAAAATTTCTATAACTTGTACTAACATTTTTCTTTTAAGAACTACAAGTCTTTCTATCCATGGATCGCTTTAACAGAATGTTAATAATGTTAATGCCATCTTCTTGATTTATTGTTATGATAAACAAATACAGTCCTTATGTACCGTATGTTGAACGTATATATCCATCTTGTGTCTTATCTGTCCATTCCAACAATCATTAACAGAAAAATATGGCATATTTCATAGATGGTTTGAATTGCGATTAATTACGATTAATTAATTTTTAAGCTGTAATTAACTCGATTAAAAATTTTAATCGTTTGACAGCCCTAGTCTAAACGCAACAGAATTGGTTTTACAAATAAGGAATCCTTATTATTTTGCCTCATCTACATCAAATTATAATCAATAGAAGAATTTATACTAATGCTTCGTTGTAGCTCCCAGCTAAGGTGCATGTATGGCAAAAGAATATAAGTAAATGTTTTCTCGGTGAGCTTTTGAAAAATAAACATCTTTGTGAAAGTGCACTCCTGTGGAAAGAAACTTCATCACATTTGAGTTCAAAGACTGATATTTATAGACCCTACCCACGTGACGTCACAACTCCTTCCTCCTGACTGGTGCCGCCCACTTGTCCGTCAACACATCATGTTTCCCTGTTACGGCTACGTACATTCCTCCTATTTACGACGTGTTTTTCTGCTCGTTAACATTAATAATCAAAATGGTGAAGGCGTGTGTGGCGGTCGGTTGCAATAACAGAGAAGATAGACGGAGAAGACGGAGAGACTTGAAGTTCTACTGGATTCCGAGAGACCCGGAGAGAAGAGAGCGAGATTGGCTGCTGCAATTCGACGAGAAAACTGGGCTCCAAACGATTACCACAGATTATGTAGTAGTCATTTTATATCTGGTAAGATGCATTTAATATATATTTAGAGGGTTTTGGGCTGACAACCACAATTAAGATCATTGCTAGGCTAATCGCCGACAACATACACGTATGTATGTAGTGAGAGTGCTATCGCTAAACCAAATAAACATTAAAAGCCCTAACTCCATTGACAAACGACATGAAATACATTAGACTTGACAGTGGATGTTAGCAATAACAAAAGATTTTGAATTGAAAATTTCGTAACTCACCTTTCCAAGCACAAGATAGATTCCTGCCGAATTTTCGTGGACGAGGACCTGTTTCACCCAACCAGCAACGAAGTATTTATAAGCCTCCAAGCTCTTAAAAAGTTTTTCAAACTTTCGTGAGAATAGGCTGATTTTGTGTGGACAAGATAGTTGTACATATCAGGCTAGCTAGCAGATGTCAGGCAAATACGGCGGAGACAGCAGGTCAAACATCGATTTAGGCATCAAATATGGATCTGGCGAATGGATAAACTGAAGCTTTTCCACATAACGCCTTTTATGCAACGCATCAAGTGAGTTTACGGCATCCGAAAGCACCGGGTCTTCCATGAAATGCATTATAAATTGCTCGATCAATTGAGACCATTGATAATACAGACACAAAATGACGGACAAGGGGGCGGAACCATACAGCGAGCACGTGGTTTTGTGACGTCAGTGGGTAGGGTCTATATACAGGTTAAAAATAACCCTGTGAAAAGTTTATATAATTTATAGGGCTGTCAAAATTACCGCGTTAACGGGCGTGAATTAATTTTTTGAATTGATCACGTTAAAATATTTGATGCAATTAACGCACATGCCCTGCTCAAACTGCTTAAAATGAGTGTCATGTCCATTTGTTACTTGTGTTTTTTGTCTCCCTCTGCTGGCGCTTTGGTGGGACTAATTTTATGGGTTGACATCAACAATGGCGAGCTACTAGTTTATTTTTTGATTGAAAATTTTGCAAATTTTATTAAAATGAAAACATCGAGGGGTTTTAATATAAAATTTCTATAATTTGTACTAACATTTATCTTTTAAGAACTACAAGTCTTTCTATCCATGGATCGCTTTAACAGAATGTTAATGTTAATGCCATCTTGTTGATTTATTGTTTTAATAAACAAATACAGTACTTATGTACAGTACGCTGAATGTATATATCAGTCTTTTGTCTTTCCATTCCAACAATAATTTACAGAAAAATATGGCATATTTTATAGATGGTTTGAATTGCGATTAATTACGATTAATTAATTTTTAAGCTGTGATTATCTCGATTAAAAATTTTAATCATTTAACAGCCCTAATTTATAAATTTCATATGAATTGTATTAATAAATAATACATTCATATAAATAAAAATAATATTAAATTTTAAATTCATATACCGTATTGGCCCGAATATAAGACGGCCCTGATTATAAGACGACCCCCTTTTTTTCTAAGACTCAGGTTTGAAAAGACTTTTTGAACACCATATTTTTATACTGAAAATAATTACAGTACATCCAAAACAAATGATTATAACAATATATTTGAGAGAAAAAGAATTTTATTTTGCCTCATTCAAATCTTAATATCTCAACGTTTAAATATGTAAACTAAAGTGCAATCACATTCGTAAATGAATGGCTTCTGGTTTTTGAAATGTAAATAAACCAATCTTTTGTGATAAAACAACAAAATTGCAATAACTGCATTAACCATCAAAGGGAAGTCTAACTGTAACTGTAGTCTTGAAACAAATCTGATTAAGGAAAAACATTGCAATAAACTGGTTAAACTAAAAAGAGTAGCTGAGCTCTCTCATGACAGAACATTACTTCAATGATATCTGGCGCCATCTAGCGTCGTGAATGGGGAGAGTAGCTGAGATCTGTCATGACAGAACATTGCTTCAATGATATCTGGTGCCATATAGCGTCGTGAATGGGTATAATGTCTAGACCGCGAATATAAGACGACCCACTCTTTCAGTCTTGTTTCAATGCAAAAAACACCGTCTTATATTCGGGCCTATACGGTAATTAAAAAAAATTTTGAGAAGTTAAGACATCAATATAAACTGATACATTTTAAACTATAGATTTTTTGACCCTGCATCTTAAAAGAAACCGAATCGAGAATCGTTCGGAACCGGAATCGAAACATGAAACTGGAATCTGAATCGTTTAATTTCAAATGATGCCCAACTCTACATAAAACACAGATTAGCATAATGGCTAACTAGCTTAGTGCCCCGTGTTAGGTAGTAACATCTCATCTACAAACAATACAATTGGTGTCATTTACTCACCTGTGACGGAGGCAAATTGGATCTAACAACACAAAAGACAATGTAACTCTTGACACTTGGTAAAGTTATTGATTCAGCAACCCAACCTGAGTGTAGCCGTGAACTCTCTCTCTCTCTTGCTTTAATCACTGCCGCTTGCAGCCTCACATTACACACAAAGACCCAAACATGACTGCTCATAGCTGCTGGCAAACATTTTTTTATCAAATTCATTGGCAACTAATTTATTAATCGATTCAATCGATTAGTTGTTGCAGCCTTACACTAAAGAAACTGTTTATTTGAACTGTTCAGCAATTCATAAATACAAATCATAACAGTATGGGCACTTTGTGCTACTAACAGATCAATCAGTGTTCTCCCATGGTGTCTCATGTTTGTTTCACAAAACTAAAGAAAACTTCATTGATTTCACTGACGAACACTTGATAAGTAAATAAAGAGGACTTTTTTTGTTGTTGCAGAGGATAACTGCGCTAACAGGGAAGCCAATAATTTGGGAGAAAGTCGAGGTTAAGAGGAGAACTCGGCACATCCAGCAGAGACACCGTGGGCCGGACCCACCCTCTACATACGCAATCCCGGTCAGCGGCCCCGCACAGGACCCCAGGAGTACAGGATCAAACAATCAGAACGCAAAGGGGAAGGACTATGCTCTCACCCTCCCTCTGGATCAGTCCGTTCAGGTCAAGCACATTAAAACAGATGATTTTTTCAACTACAGCGACCTGGAATCAGGCGTGGGTGACCTCAGCAGCCGATCGTCCAGCGCTGGGGAAGAGGGCAAGGACCCGGAGATGATAGATGGATTAGCCTTCACTACTGCCTGACTCAAAATTTCACAAATATTTGATGCTAAATGAAAGAAGACTGCGAAAGAAGCAAGAGTAACATTTTAGAATTTTTTTGTTAAGTTGCATTTTTTTTTCCGGAAATGATTGTTTTTTAATTATTTAAGAGTCGAATAGCTTTTTTATATTCAAAAACTGTGTGCTATTTCACTGTCATTTGTACTTTAAGAAACGCACTTTTACTGTGTTGCAGTTTGTTTTATATTTTTCGCAAGCCGATTGAAATATCGCATGATAAAAACCTTGAGCGCTTTTTACATTATCATGAGGCTGTCATTGCTGCTTCATTAACCCTTAGATGCACAAGTGACTGAACCCTACACTCTTTCATTACTGGGTCAAAAAATACCCATGTTAGAATCAATGTGTTTTTATGGCATTTCAATGAAATATAATCACTTTTATAGTATTTAGGGCCACACAAGAATGATTTCATGTTTGAAATATCTTTCACTAAACATTTTTGAAAAGGAACATTTCATCCCAGAACCATTTTCAGCTGTGTATCTAGCAGCCATTGACACATTGGACAAGGAAACATAAGAGTAATGTTTTTAATAGATCAATATGTAGCTACAAAAGTAAACACACACACTACATATCCAGGAATGTTAGCTAACTTAGGTAGCTAGTTATGAAGTAGGCTAATTTGTTGATTTAAAAAAATGTCATGAAAGACACCCACAAAATACTATATGAAGATAATCACAGTACATGTTTACATCAGGTTTTGCTGTGTAAAATAATCTACACCTATATACCTAGTCTGTGTGGTCCACAGTTAATTTATTCCTGACAAAGTTGCTAAGAATCAAAGGTTCCCATTGGATTCCATTGAAAATACATTAGTTATTTTTGACCCACTTATGGAAGCTTGGGGTAGGAATACAAACATGACAATTTCTTAAGTATAAAAGGTTTGTTAAAAATGAATGGCATTATATCAAAAACGTTTTTTGAGGAATACCTGGAATATGAGTTGATAAACAATTTTTCATATGAAAATATTTCAAAACCAACAGGTTATTTTTCAGCCACTTATACATCTAAGGGCTAATGATTTTATTTACATCACTACTGTAATCATGTCATAGTCATAGAAGATAATGGCCTGTTTTGGGAAATGGAGTCAGAATTCAGAGATGTGCTTTTTTTTGTGATGCAGAGAAATCTTGTTTTGGTTATCTTCAACATAGCTAAAGGGGAAATTATTGAAACATTTATCATGGAAGTATTTACATCTGAAAGAACACAGACCTGAAACCATGTTTTTTTTTGTGTGTGCATTGTAGGAATCACTGTAAATATGAGGGGATCGGCTTGTTAAACAACACTGGAGGTCTTATAGTCTGTATTAGAGGTCGACCGTATGGGATTTTCAAATACCGATACTGGTATCTACAAAAATTTTCAGCCGATTGCCAATATACCTTTTTTTTTTTTTTTTTTTTTTTTTTTTTAAGATAACGAAAGGCAATTAAAAAGGCTTCAGCAGCTTCAGATTTACAATGATAACCTGAGACTTAAAGGTATAATCGGGTGTCATGCTACCAAACCAACAAACGCAGCACTTATACACAGCAAGAACAGTACATTGTTTTTAAATAATTAAACCCACCAGGACGTCACAACGAGGTGTAAACAAGTGAGAGTTTAAGTGTCAATGTTAAGGCTACAAGTTACATTTAGAGTGTAAGGATCACTCCGTAAACACCTTAAAAGACTAAAGCAACATTGTATATTCTCTCATGTAAGATACAAAATGTATATAATTACCAAACGTGCAAGCCTTCAAACTGCTGCGTGGTCCTTCCAGGGTCCTACGGCGGCCACAGTTGCCTACACAGACGCTTGATCAAAATCCTTTATCGGCTGACGGCCAATGTTGGAAAAAGTCCATATATCGGTAGACATCTACTTTTTACCTTATGAGGCTGCTGTTGCTAGGTCATTAATGAATGATTTCATTTAAATAGCTACTGTCATAAGATAGTAGCATACTAGCAATCAAATGGAAATCAAAGTTGTTTCTTTGTGGTGCAGAGAAATCTTGTGTTATCATTTTCTTCATCTAAGAAACATCGCTAAAGGGGACATTATTGAAACAGAAACATGTCAAACATTTATCATGTAAGTATTTACATCGGAAAGAACACTGGCCTGAAACCATGTTTTTTTTTTTGTGTGTGTATTGTAGGAATAGCTGTCAGTAAATTAGAGGGGATGGGCTTGTAAAACAACACTGGAGGTCTTACAGTCGGAATTAGAGGTCGACCGATATCTAAAAAAATTTCAGCCGATTGCAGATAGTCCCCCCCCCAAATAATTCAACCCACCAGGACGTCACGACAAGATGTAAACAAGTGAGAGTTTTAAGAGGATGCTCACAATGCTAAAGCTAATGCTAACGTGAATGTTACACTAACGCTACAAGTTAAATTTAGAGTGTAAGGATCGCTCAGTAAACACATTTAAAAGCCAAAGCAACGTTGCATATTCTTTCATGAAAGATAAAGAAAAATCTTGCATTATTTACAAAACAGGCAAGCCTGAAGCTTCCTGTAGCAGCCTGCCTTCAAGCTGCTGCAGGGTCCTTCCGGAATCCTACCGTCAGTCAGCGGATGCCACAGTTGCCCAAACAGATGCCTAATCAAAATCCTTTTTTAATTATTGTTTTTGTTAATCAGCTGATGGCAAATGTTGGAAAAAAGTCCATATATCGGCCGGCAGATATATAGTTCAACCTCTAGACTGAATGCGGGTATACTTTGACGCAATCTTGAACAAGAACAAAATGTGAATACTGTATTGTTTACATCAACAGCCGATTATAACATGCTTTTATCCTATTTCATTTTGTGCAATATAATTTATTTTTTCTGTGAACTATGTTCTCAGATTATACTATAATTTATTCAGTTTTCAAGGTATTACTGTAATTTTTGAAATTTAAATGTTTCTTTTTTTTGCCTCTGCTCCCTTCATTCTTGAATTTTGAGTTGCAGTTCTATCATCCTTGTCTTTGTACTGTTAAAGTAGTGTGTATTTTGTGTGCAAGTCGAGCATTATAAGGCATTTGATATCTTTATTTTTTTATTTTTTTTTTAACTGTGATAAGGGATGACTATGGTTTGGCTGGTGGGCTCAGCTATAGAAAGCACTGCTGTATTCCTCAAACAAATGCAAAGTCACGTAGGACCAGTTTTCCAGCAGTATTCATGCCTGGAATAAAGCAAAAAGTGCGAACAAGGTCCATAAAATACCAGCTGAGCACAATTTTCGTACATTTCACAACAATGTAAAATACTGTAAATTTGGGGTTAAATTTTGATTTAGGACAAAATAGTGTAAAACGAACATCAGTGTCATTTCCACCTTACGCCATATTATGCTGTCGCGTGGGGTGTGTGTGTGTGATCTTTATTAATGCTAAAATCAATAAACTATTTCAGGTGGGCAATACTCTTGGTCTGATTCTTGAACACAGATGATTTCACGTGCAGTTTGATGTAACCAGGTCAACTTTACATATGGAGTAAGTATGTCCACAACCAAGCTATTCACACACAGTGGTATCTCTACTTTATCTCTCCTGAAATTAATTGGTTCTGGAACAGGGGCGTCACTAGCTTTTTAGAATTAGAAGGGCTTAGCCCCCAGGAGATGACGTAGCGATATACAGTATATGGCGGAAAACACAGACAAGACTGAAAAAGCAGTTTCTGCTCTTGCACCTCTCTTTAAAATAAGCTGCTGTATTTTAAGCCAAAAGAAGTGTTGTGTTTGATAGAACAATATGTCTACATGCTGCAATAGCAGATTCATGGCGAATGAACCCCCCAACAATTTTTAATGTGTCCGTGTTACCCTGGAAACCCCCGTTTACAGACGTCGGGCAACCGCTTTTGTTTCAAACTAGCCATAAAAGGAAGGTTAGATTTTAACTGCCAGTCTGAACAAGGCCTAAGTTACAGGCTGGAATAAAAAAAGACCTTGAGCAGTTAATTGGGTCTTGATTAAACCTGAACCTATGAATGCTGTAAAACGGGTCTGCAATCCTGGTCCTCGAGAGCCGCTATCCAGCTTGTTTTCCATGCGTCCCACCTTTAACATACCTGAATTAAATGATCAGCTCATCAGCAAGCTCTGCAGGAGCCTGATAACGATCCTGATTATTTTAAGCCAAAAGAAGTGTTGTGTTTGATAGAACAATATGTCTACATGCTGCAATAGCAGATTCATGGCGAATGAACCCCCCAACAATTTTTAATGTGTCCGTGTTACCCTGGAAACCCCCGTTTACAGACGTCGGGCAACCGCTTTTGTTTCAAACTAGCCATAAAAGGAAGGTTAGATTTTAACTGCCAGTCTGAACAAGGCCTAAGTTACAGGCTGGAATAAAAAAAGACCTTGAGCAGTTAATTGGGTCTTGATTAAACCTGAACCTATGAATGCTGTAAAACGGGTCTGCAATCCTGGTCCTCGAGAGCCGCTATCCAGCTTGTTTTCCATGCGTCCCACCTTTAACATACCTGAATTAAATGATCAGCTCATCAGCAAGCTCTGCAGGAGCCTGATAACGATCCTGATTATTTGATTCAAGTGTGTTAACAGTGTTGTTAATAACGGCGTTACAATATAACGGCGTTACTAACGGCGTTATTTTTTTCAGTAGTGGGTAATCTAATTAATTACTTTTCTCATCTTGGCAACGCCGTTACCGTTCCTGAGGACGGAAAGGCATGCGTTACGATGCGTTATTATATTGGTCGAAAAGTCTGAGGGAGACGGACTCACCGAGACGACAGAGCAGAGCAGGAGTAGGGAGGAGGCAAGAAAGTTGTGACGCCGAGCAAACGCGATGCCAGGTAGCTCCAATAATACATGTTGTAGCCGATAGCCTACAAACTACGCCCGCACGTTATGGTAGATATGGTAGACATGGTAGATATCACATGTACTGTACATAGATATAACTAGATGAAAAATGACAGACATGGCACTAAATGAGTTAGTAGACAGCCGCCATCTTAAAGCAGTAGACTTTTTAGGACGGCTCTGTTGTAGAGAACCTTCCTAGCGAACCTAAGTAACTTTTTATCTAAAATACTTCTAAATCGGCAAAATCTTGACTTGAATCTATCTTTAAATGATGAAACAGTTTTAAAACTTTCATATGTCGAAAGTAGAGAGAAGGGAACTAATGCAATAATGGGAGCAATTTTAACAACTTTTAACAGTTGATTCAGGGTAAAGGGTAAATTAGGGTAAAGAATTGGGCTCGGGCCAATTGTACCAAAAACCTTCACAAAAAACTTCACATCGTGTGGCCAATGTTTTTTTTTTTTTTTTTTTTTTTTTTTTTTTTTTTTGAGGGAAAAAAAAAAAAAAGTAATTATCACCAATTACTTGGACAAGTAACTAATTACTCTTACATTCAGGTAATTGAGTTACTAACGCAATTACTTTTTGGGAGAAGTAATTTGTAACTATAATTAATTACTTTTTTTCAGTAAGATTAACAACACTGGTGTTAAAGGAGGGAGACATGGGGAAAAAAAAGCTGGATAGCTGCTCTCGAGGACCAAGGATGCAGACCCCTGCTGTAAAATGTGGTCCGTGACAAATAGTAGCGTGACACTCCTGGTGTATGTCATGTTACTTTTAGTAGTATAACACTGGAGTAATTTGATTTCGGGTTAATTGGTTAAACTGTTAATTGAATCATTGGCTATTTTATGTGATCTGTGATCAGCCAGCAAAACAGCCCAGGTCACAAAATCAATAGTTTATCTGCGTCCCCAAACACATAATCAATGTTGGGAAAGTTCATTTTCTACGTGAACTAGTTCAAATTGCACTTCACAAATCTTAAAATGAACTCTTCAGTTCATAGTTTATAATTCATAAATGAACTTTTGTAGTTGTCTTCTTTCTTCTCCACAATACGGTAATTGCTGCAAGCTATTATTGACAGAGTTGATAGAGAACCACAGACAGCAATTATTTTATCATCTTTAACACTGAAACGGTCATTCATCTTCAATTTCAAATCCGTGTTGGTACCGACCTGTTTGTAAAACTCGCATAAATGTTGGTACTGGGCCTCTGTTCTGTCAGATTTGTACCCATCAGAAATTGCAACTTCGCGGTTCTGCGTATGCGCACAACTTTACAAATGGCCACAAATGCAGCAATTCCAAAGTAAACACCAAAAACTTTCTCGAAAGAAAGGAATATGCACTTACATTTGGTCATGGACGCACACAAAGGAAAGTTCTCCTCATTCACATCCTACCATGTGGCTGTGCTCAACTCGACTGCACACCGCTCTCTCACCGTTAACGTCTTCCCCGTGCCATTAAGCATTTATTTACGCTGTATTCATATTGCACATGTATGTTTATGATGTAACTTGTTTATTTAGCACCTTTGGATAATAGAGTCCAACTGAATGTAAAAGAATGCTTATTCGCTGCCATATTTGCTAAAACAGCACAGCCGTGACATGAAGCTTGGGTTGCCAGGTTGGATAGTTTACCGCTGTTAAGATTTTTTTAATATTGTGTTTTGAGCATATGGTTTTATCAGCAGATTTGTCAGAAAGGTTCTAATTCTGAACTCATGAATGAGGTTATGAACGCTGCTCACGAACAGTAGAATGAGTTCACAGTGACGTTCATGAGACAGAAATGTGATGCGTTCATTTCACATTCGCACAAAATACAGACGTGTTCATGAAAAATCGTTCATTGGACGTATTCATGCAAAACACTGCGTATAATCAACAAAATGGATGCTGGATGAGCCTGACTATATAAAATCACAAGGAAATAACACATTACAGTATAATTTCATGTATGCAACAGTTTTATTTCAGAAAATGAACATACCATGGACCACATTGTGCAGTAAATACAAGATGTAATTATGAAAGTATCTGAGTATTGTTACAAGTATTTCCCCCAGGTATACTTTTTACAAATACCCAAAGCACATTATATTAACCCACTTTAATTCTATCTACATGTTGTGCAGTAGTTGGCACAGGTTTCATGGAGAGACAGAAAAAGCAAATGTTTTAGCTCAAATTGCAGGGTACTTATTGTACCTTTTTGTTCAGTAACTTCCAACCAAATCCTTTGGCTGCATTTAACACTGATTTGAATAATGGATCGTGTCAATTATTTTTCGACAAATCAGGTGGAAAGAAAAAAAAAACATCATTTTTACTGATGCACGATAATGCATTTTTCAACCGATAACAAATTTCCTCCTCCTTCCAGCCGATATCGTCAAGCCGGTAATTCTATTAAAATATTTAAAATGTAATATTATTCAAAACAGAATTTATCGCTGTAGTAGTAAATTCCAACATCTAAACAATGTATATTCATTAATTAATATTAATAATACTTACAAAGTAAATACTCAATTGCACAAAAATGCCTTTTAGAGGGGTTGAGGCACCTAAAAAAAGTTGGACAAAACTGCGTCAATTGCGCACATTTGGAGGCTAAATCAAGTACATTATTATTGAATTGCATTATCAGCTCAATTTTTTAAAATCTGAATTACCGGTGTGGCATCATACTTGCTGTTATCGGCTGATAATTATCGGTGACCGATGTTATCGTGCATCTTTACTTATTTTCATCCCTATTAGGATGTTATTTGACACTACAGAAAATGACTTTTTTAGTTGGTTGGTTGTTAGAAATTCTGTAAACTTTATGATAAACGGTTTTCCCATTTTCAAAAATGCTTTATTTTTTTTAAACGACAGAAATCTGCAAATATTTCCCGTTAACATTTGGAGAGGCAAGCTAAAGTCAAGCAACGTCTCTAAATAATTCATCGAAATACCGGTAGTTGTCGTTTAATTTGAAAAGGGATGAGTTGTTAACTTGACCTCTACTTCATCCCATTACATTTAAACAGAAATGATAGTGTTATTAGAAAATGGGTTAGGTAGGCATGGTGTTTTCATTCTATTATTAAGGCTCAAAAAAGGATGAAAAAGGCCTATTATATTGAAATTTCCATGCAATGTTGTAGTGATCATTAAAAAAAAAAAAAGGACTGATGGATGATTGCCCAAGATTGAACATTATTCAAGCAATTCATTATCCTCAAAAGGGTAGCTACAAAATCAAGCCTCTGAAAACATCACCAAATGTTGGCAATAATAAACATGATTTAGAATTCCAACTTACATTCCCGAAAAGATTTCAACTTGTGACCATTTTAAACAATCCATCAACAAGACCTACTAATTCTTCCCACAAGGTCCGAGCTTTGAGAACCATTAGAATTTACCTCCGTGAAGTTAACCCCCCATTAGACGCAAATTCACATAAAATAGGATGTCAATCGTATGTGCTACATTTGTGCTAGTTTGTGCTGCTATCATTTTATAGATATTAATTTCGAGTGATGACGTCACGCACAGCTTTTCCGTATCCAACTCCCGCGGCTGACGGAGCATACCAACTCTCTCAATAACAGACGGGCGTCCCAACAACTAGCGCAAACGTAGCACAAAGGGGTGCCATTTGTTTGTGCTATGTTTGCGCGAGTTGTTAGGATACCCCCGTTATTGAGAGAGTTGGTACGCTCCGTGAGCTGATACAGAGGGGCTGCGATTGACGTCATTACTCGAAATTAATATCTCAATATCTATAAAACAGCAGCACGAACGAAAGAATTTTTACAGCACAAACGTAGCATAAACGAATGGCACCATTTCTGGTCCATTTTGCAATAAATGGGGGGCTGCGTTACGTCATCACTCAGAATCATTATCTCAAAAAGGATAGCACAAACCAGCACAAACGTAACACAAACGATTGACACCATTTTTAATCAATATAGGGGGCTGGTTGACCTCATATTGACCTATAAAAGAATTTCAAATATCTTAAAAACGATAGCGGCACAAACAAGCACAAACATACGGAACCACAAAAGGGTCAAAATTGAAGAAATCAAAACAACATTTTGAAATAAGTACCCTTTGATAAATAACAGACAATGAATTGTGAAGAATTGTGTAATATAGCCCTTAAATTGTAAAATACGGTAATATTATAAAAAAAGACTTTACAAGAAATAATCCCTTTTACCACAATAGCCTTTTTATGTTATAATGTCATTTTTCAGCTCAATGAGATTTTACAAGTCATTTTTTTCGTGAAGTCTTTTCCCACAATGGCCTTTTTTATTTCATAATGTCGTTTTCCAGCACAATGAAGCGTGTGCTCTCAATCAAATACATAAGGCAGAGTCAGATAAGTGATTGGCTGGATGGATCGTGCAGTCTGGCTAGCTGTGCTAGCATTCGGTAGCCTCACTTACAGAGTAACAGAGAAGTTGCGAACCGGTTGGATAGTAACGAAAGTCCCTTTAGCTCAGCCTGAGCGAGGATTTTTGATGCTTTCTGGAAGTTTACCTGACAGTTCATCGACGCTACTAAACGGTAGCGCAGCAAGCTCCACAATCAATCCAGCCAATCACTTAAGTGACTCCGCCTTATGTATTTGATTAGCAGAGCACGCTTCAATGTGCTGGAAAATGACATTATAAAATGAAAACACCTTTTTATCTTGTAAAATATTTTTCATAATATTACCCTATTTTATAATTTAGGAGCCATATTACACAATTTGTTATTTATCAAAGGCAATTTATTTCCAAATGTTGTTTTTATTTATTCAACTTTGACCCTTTTGGGGTTTCATACAAACGTAGCACAAACGATTGACATCATTTCTATATATAAACTTGTGTCTGATGGGGGTCCAACTTCATGGAGGTTTAGAATTTAGAACCTCTAAATCAAGTCTCCTGAATGTGATGTAGATATACCGGTACTTCTCTCATGAGAAGAAAAGCTGCTGGCAAAGTTTTTGCGTTTCTTCCGGACAGGTCACTTCATGGCCAATGGTGCGAGGGTCACAGTAAATCTCGTAGTCATTTCCTCCCTAAAGCAAAAATAATAAGATACAAAGAAGTGTTGGGGTGAAAAAAATCATACGCTGCCTATATAAGCACACAGTCAAAGCAGCTTTCCTGTGACCAAACAAGGACCAAATGGCAGTTTAGTTGTCATTTCATCATCTTGTATTCCCGAAAAGGATTCATAAAAATATTTACAAAACTAAAGGCTTTACTGCTGCTTAAACATAGGTTATTTTTGATAGGGTGTGTTCCACTGTGTCATAGCTATAAGACTCCATCATTAGACGTAAATCACTTATTTGATGAGGTTTTTTTTGTTTTGAAACAAATTTATTTGCTGTACTGTAAGGCCTGATTTATGCTTCTGCGTTCCGTTGATGGCGGCGCGACAGCGCAGACCCTACGTCGTCATTGAGCATTCCAAGTTCTGCCATAGACTTCATTATATTGACGGGTCACGGGGCGCGGGGCCGATTAATAGGGGGCCTGCATTGTTGGCATGGCCGTCAAAGCTGACCGAGTGGAATCACTGACAAAGAGCTTTTGTCGTTGAAAATTCTTCTGAATAAATGCTTAAATCCCTGAATTCCTTGTAGATATGGACGTAAAACAGTTTCGATTCTTGGTTAAAAGCAAAAAAAACCAAAAAAACGTGCAGTTAGCATTTATTTTACGTAAATACTGCGAACTATGATGCTAGTCAGTAAGCAAATGTAGCGGCCGCTTTATGAAGACAGAGCTTTTCCTGTGTAAATTCTCGTGAATAAATGCTTAAAATCTCGAATTCTTTATAGATATGAACATAAAACAGTCTCGATTCTTTGTTAAAGGAGCAAAAAATACGGGCAGTTAGCATTTATTTTACGTAAATGTGTCGAAGAATGATGCTGGTCTGTTAGACAATGTGGCGGCAGCCCTATAACAAAGTTTTCTTGTGAAAAAACTAAAAATATAATAATTACCTTGAATCCTCGAACAAATCACTCCTGAGACAATCCTTCCTGTTTGTATGCGGTACAGCTTTCGTACTTTTTCAACCTAAATCAGACATTGGATCGCTGCATGTGTCGTTGCTACCGACTGCCATAATAACAAGCGGATTTTGGGATGGCCCCTACTTGAAGGCGTGGCACAGTGAAGGTGGAATCTGACCCTTCAATATCATTATGAAGTCGATGGTTCTGTGTCAAGGGAAACACGCATGTGCGAACAGACGCCATTTTCTCTAGAGCGATGACGGCGGGGTACACCCTGAACAGGTTGCCGAGAACAGCCTCTCGAAAACGAAGATTGACCAGATCAAAGCTACAAACCTGTCAATCTTTGTTGAAGTACCAAACTCAAGCTGCACTGGTGAGCAAGAAAGGCAGCAGGAGGGAGGGTGAGAGGCTGTACAAGCATGATGCAGAAAAACAAATATATTCTTATAATTAAAAAAACAAACAATTCTTTTCACCTATCCTCTGTACAATGGCGCGATCGGCCCGATTTCCAATCACGTGATCGGATCGGGACATCCCTAATAGAAAGCGTGGCATACTCACAGGTTTTGTCTTGTCGCCAAAAAAATGAATGGTTGAGTAGTTGTCCTTCTTTACGATCCCAAGGCAGTATCTTTTATCCCAGCCATCAGGGAACACATCGAAACTGATCTGCCCTCCTGCGAAGAAACAAATATTAACAAACAAGAGTGGAAAACGACACATTCTGAATTTTGATCACTCACCGATTGAAAACGACAGGCCTTTTCCTTTAAACTGCTCCTTTAAAACGGATACAAACTTCTCCCGGATTTTTTCTCTCTGTGTGGGCCAGAAGAAAAATTGATGGGATTTTTCTCATATTTTTAGCTTTTCTTGAGGTTAAATAAAGGCCGTGTCTGTTAAAGATGCTGTTTACTACTACGTCGGAGTGATTTATGCAACCCTCCAAATTCTGGGCTAGCATGTACACAGAGGACCAAGGAGCTAGAAGTTGCTGTGTAAAGAAATAAAATGATCCCCCTGCTAGGTAGTATGAAACAGCAAACTACAAATACATCCTTGTGCTATCTTCTGAGTTACATGTAAATGATGAGGAAAAGTTGATGTAGGCCGGACTTTCAGTAGCAAAATTAGTGGTGTGTTCCCCACCTTCACTACAGTGACGTCTTTTTACATTACTTACAGTGGCTGCTGCTGCTGGCCGAAAAACAAAAACATATTACCCCCATGCTGTCATCGCGTCACTGGCTTTTTTAGAATTGATTTCAAACTTTTACTGTTTGTATTTAAATCTATTGATGGCTTGGCTCCTTATTTGTCGGAGATTTTAACCCTCCGTAACTCTGGCAGTGCTCTTCGTTCTACCGGGCAGCTTCTTTTTCCCCCAAGTTCCAAGGTCGAGACTTAAACAGTGGGGTGACTGACCTTCTGCAGTTGCTGCCCCCAGAGTGTGGAACAGCCTGCCCCCTGAAATCAGCACCATTAAAAATCTAGGCCTTTTAAAATCACGAATAAAGACCCACTTTTTTAGACTTGCCTTTTATCCAGACTAAGGTAGCCTTTTTTTGGTTTCTTTAGGGTTTTATTGTTCTCGGATTTTATCCGTTTTATTTGCAGTTTTGACTTTTATTGTTTTCGTTTTTTTCCTAAATGTCATTGTATCATACTTTCCTGCCATTTATTTATTATGAACTATATCGTTGTTGTAAAGCACTTTGTGGACCTTTCGGGTTTTTGTAAATGGCTATAGAAATAAATTTGATTAGATTTGATTCTATTATCCCTCCTCTTTGAAGGGGGCAGAGGAGGCGGCATGTTGTCGATACGTTGTATTTCTGTCGGGGCTGTGAGTGTGTGCGTGTTGTCATAAGTCAGCTTTATTGTCATCTTTTTCATATGCACATACACACAAAGAAAACAATATTGCGTTTCTCTTTCTATCCCGATGAAAGACCCATGACATACAGTATCACAAAAGTGAGTACACCCCTTGCATTTCTGCAGATATTTAAGTATATCTTTTCATGGGACAACACTGACAAAATGACACTTTGACACAATGAAAAGTAGTCTGTGTGCAGCTTAGAAACTACATCCCTAAATGATCAAATTGAATACTGCTTGCCATTTTCCCTCCAAACTGTCACGTGACTCGTTACAGGAGTGCTGTCAGCATTGAGGCAGAGATTGAAGAGGTGGGGGGGTCAGCATGTTAGTGCGCAGACCATACGCCGCACTCTACATCAAATTGGTGTGCATGGCCGTCACCCAAGGAGGAAGCCTCTTCTGAAGACGGTACACAAGAAAGCATGCAAACAGTTTGCTGGAGAGTAGAGACGTGTCATCAAAGCACATGGATTACTGGAACTACAGTATATCCTATGGCCTGATGAGACAAAGATTAATTTGTTTGGTTCCGATGGTCTCAAGCATGTGTGGCGGCGACCAGGTGAGGAGTACAAAGATAAGTGTGTCATGCCTACAGTCAAGCATGGTGGTGGGAATGACCTCCCCACCTCTTCAAGCTCTGCAGCAACGCTGACAACACTCCTGTCACGAGTCACATGACATTTTGGAGGGAAAATGACAAGTACTCAATTTGGACATTTAGGGATGTACGTAGTTCCCATGCGGTGTACTCACTTTTGTTGCCAGGAGTTTAGATATTAATGGCTATATTTTGAGTTATTTTGAGGGGAAACTAAATTAACTCTATTATATAAGCTGCACACAGACTACTTTTCATTGTGTAAAAGTGTCATTTTGTCAGTGTTGTCCCATGAAAAGATATACATAAATATCTGCAGAAATGCGAGGGGTGTACTCACTTTTGTGATACACTGTAGGAATAACATGACTGGTAACAACAATAATAATAAAGTGATGTAGTGACAGGCAACAATGGAGACAGTCCATTGTTGTGTATTGCAAGGCCCAAGTAGTTCTTGTGAGGTAGTAAATGATTAAAGTGCTGTGTGCGTGTATGTGTGGAAGGCAAGGGAGGGAGTTCAACATCCTGACGGCCTGGTGGATGAAGCTGTTTGTCAGTCTGGCGGTTGTGGACCGTAGGCTCCTATTCCTCCTTCCAGAGGGCAGCAAACTGAAAAAGTTGTGCACTGGGTGTGTCACATCTCTCACAATTGTGACAGCCTTGCGAGTGAGGCGGGTGGTGTAGATATCCTGCAGGGAAGGAAGTGGAGCATTGATGATTTTGCTTGCTGTGTTCACTATACGCTGTAGGGCTCTCATGTTGTAGTCTGTGCAGCTACCGCCCCAAATAGCAATGCAGCTGTGTAAAACGTGGCCTTGATTGGTGGTGGTGCTAAAGTTTCCTTAAAAAGTAGAGGCGCCGCTGTGCTTTCTTGGCTAGTGATTTGGTGTTGGTGGTCCAAGAGAGATCCTCATCGATGTGCACGCCGAAGAATTTTGTGCTGGTTACGTACTCTCTCTACGGCAGCTCCATCAATGATCAGTGGCAGGTGATGGCTGTGGCCTCTCTGGAAGTTGACAACAATCTCCTTTTTTTTGCTGTGTTGTGGTGGGCAGGTCAAGTCATCAGCCAATCAAACGTGTGTTTGAGGGGGAAAAATGGATTGGCACATTCAACAAGTGAAAAGGGGTAAATGTAAGTCTAAATATAATGAAAATAATTCACATTATAATGTTGGGGTTCATTATATCTTTACAACATATAGGAAGACAATCTAAATTAACTTTAAACTGAAGTCATTATATAATGCAAATAAGGTAGCTTAAAATTCGGTGGGGACAATTTGAGCATCCAGAAAAGTTGTTTAGTGTTATGTCCCTACTGTCCCTATGCGAACCACGCCCTTGATTTTGGATAATTTTCTGTTGATATTTCCAGGTTACTTCCTGTTGATTTTGGTCAATTCCTGTTGGTTGCAGGGCATATTTGGGTCATTTAGTTGTTAATTAATTGGCTGCCAAAGATGGTGCTAGACGCCCAATCCATTTTGACAGGGAGGGGTCAAATGAACCAACGTGAACAAAATTTTGGTTCATTTCCTGTTGGTTTTTCGGGCATTTCCGGGCTGCTTCCTGTTTCATTTGTATATGACATCCTATTATTTTGGTGTCACTTCCTGTTGGTTTTAAGTCATTTTTGGGTCACTTCTTTGCTAACTCATTGGCTAGGCGTCCAATCAATTTTGACTGGGAGGGGGCAAATGAACGAATGTAACTGTGGACACGAATGTGACCAAAGTGCAGTTGTGCACGCACTCGATCACACAAATACAGTGCCTTGCAAAAGTATTCGGCCCCCTTGAACCTTGCAACCTTTCGCCACATTTCAGGCTTCAAACATAAAGATATGAAATTTAATTTTTTTGTCAAGAATCAACAACAAGTGGGACACAATCGTGAAGTGGAACAACATTTATTGGATAATTTAAATTTTTTTAACAAATAAAAAACTGCAAAGTGGGGCGTGCAATATTATTCTGCCCCTTTACTTTCAGTGCAGCAAACTCACTCCAGAAGTTCAGTGAGGATCTCTGAATGATCCAATGTTGTCCTAAATGACCGATGATGATAAATAGAATCCACCTGTGTGTAATCAAGTCTCCGTATAAATGCACCTGCTCTGTGATAGTCTCAGGGTTCTGTTTAAAGTGCAGAGAGCATTATGAAAACCAAGGAACACACCAGGCAGGTCCAAGATACTGTTGTGGAGAAGTTTAAAGCCGGATTTGGATACAAAACGATTTCCCAAGCTTTAAACATCTCAAGGAGCACTGTGCAAGCCATCATATTGAAATGGAAGGAGCATCAGACCACTGCAAATCTACCAAGTCCCGGCCGTCCTTCCAAACTTTCTTCTCAAACAAGGAGAAAACTGATCAGAGATGCAGCCAAGAGGCCCATGATCACTCTGGATGAACTGCAGAGATCTACAGCTGAGGTGGGAGAGTCTGTCCATAGGACAACAATCAGTCGTACACTGCACAAATCTGGCCTTTATGGAAGAGTGGCAAGAAGAAAGCCATTTCTCAAAGATATCCATAAAAAGTCTCGTTTAAAGTTTGCCACAAGCCACCTGGGAGACACACCAAACATGTGGAAGAAGGTGCTCTGGTCAGATGAAACCAAAATTGAACTTTTTGGCCACAATGCAAAACGATATGTTTGGCGTAAAAGCAACACAGCTCATCACCCTGAACACACCATCCCCACTGTCAAACATGGTGGTGGCAGCATCATGGTTTGGGCCTGCTTTTCTTCAGCAGGGACAGGGAAGATGGTTAAAATTGACGGGATGATGGATGCAGCCAAATACAGGAACATTCTGGAAGAAAACCTGTTGGTATCTGCATAAGACCTGAGACTGGGACAGAAATTTATCTTCCAACAGGACAATGATCCAAAACATAAAGCCAAATCTACAATGGAATGGTTCAAAAATAAACGTATCCAGGTGTTGGAATGGCCAAGTCAAAGTCCAGACCTGAATCCAATCGAGAATCTGTGGAAAGAGCTGAAGACTGCTGTTCACAAACACTCTCCATCCAACCTCACTGAGCTCGAGCTGTTTTGCAAGGAAGTATGGGCAAGAATGTCAGCCTCTCGATGTGCAAAACTGATAGAAACATACCCCAAGCGACTTGCAGCTGTAATTGGAGCAAAAGGTGGCGCTACAAAGTATTACCTCAAGTTGGCCGAATAATATTGCACGCCCCACTTTTCAGTTTTTTATTTGTTAAAAAAGTTTAAATTATCCAATAAATTTTGTTCCACTTCACGATTGTGTCCCACTTGTTGTTGATTCTTGACAAAAAATTAAAATTTTATATCTTTATGTTTGAAGCCTGAAATGTGGCGAAAGGTTGCAAGGTTCAAGGGGGCCGAATACTTTTGCAAGGCACTGTACATGGTTTTACGGCACCATTGTCAATATAAAAGCATGTGATTTTGTATGTACAGTATGAATGAACTACAATTTGTCTGTCAAGCAAAACAACCCTGTGACCTCTGACACCCCCTGGCTTAGAACAATAAGTAGAGATACAATATGCTCTTCTTCAGTGTATTGTGTGCCATTTTTTTTCTTTAAAGCACAAGCCAATTGAATCTTCCTTCATAGTGAGAATGGGTGCTACCTGATCCAGTTCATAGAACTCTTTCCGTTCTTCCACAGTACAGCTGCGTCCAATCGGTGAAATGTTCAACATGCCGTTACGAAATTCAATAAATGTACCCCTGCCAAGAAAAAAAAAAATCAATTAATTTCAAGGCTCACCTAGACCCAGTGGATTCTGTAGATCTATTTATTAGGGCTGTCAAAATTATCGCGTTAACGGGCGGTAATTAATTTTTTAAATTAATCACGTTAAAATATTTGACGCAATTAACGAACATGCCCCGCCCAAACAGATTAAAATGACAGCAGTGTAATGTCCGCTTGTTACTTGTTTTTTGGTGTTTGGTGCTGGCGCTTGGGTTCAAAGGATTTTATGCGTTTCAGCATTATTGACATCAACAATGGGGAGCTACTAGTGTATTTTTTGATTGAAAATTTTACAAATTTTAATAAAACAAAAACATTAAGAGGGGTTTTAATATAAAATTTCTATAACTTGTACTAACATTTATCTTTTAAGAACTACAAGTCTTTCTATCCATGGATCGCTTTAACAGAATGTTAATGTTAATGCCATCTTGTTGATTTATTGTTTTAATAAACAAATACAGTACAGTAAAAATAACCATGTGAAAAGTTTATATAATTTATAGGGCTGTCAAAATTACCGCGTTAACGGGCGTGAATTAATTTTTTTGAATTGATCACGTTAAAATATTTGATGCAATTAACGCACATGCCCCGCTCAAACTGCTTAAAATGAGTGACATGTCCATTTGTTACTTGTGTTTTTTGTCTCCCTCTGCTGGCGCTTTGGTGGGACTAATTTTATGGGTTGACATCAACAATGGCGAGCTACTAGTTTATTTTTTGATTGAAAATTTTGCAAATTTTATTAAAACGAAAACATCGAGGGGTTTTAATATAAAATTTCTATAATTTGTACTAACATTTATCTTTTAAGAACTACAAGTCTTTCTATCCGTGGATCGCTTTAAGAGAATGTTAATAATTTTAATGCCATCTTGTTGATTTATTGTTATAATAAACAAATACAATACTTATTTACCATATGTTGAATGTATATATCCGTCTTGTGTCTTATCTTTCCATTCCAACAATAATTTACAGAAAAATATAACATATTTTATAAATGGTTTGAATTGCAATTAATTATGATTAATTAATTTTTAAGCTGTAATTAACTCGATTAAAAAATTTTAATCGTTTGACAGCCCTACTATTTATCTATTGACACATATTAATTTATTTCACAAACACAAACAAACACTCACAAACATAAGGCGCACCTAGAAGTAAAAAAGTTCTCCAAAATGGACGGTGCGCCTATTGTGTGAACTTTACCAAAATGTGTCTGTCTGACTGAGCAATTTTTGAAAAGGCGGACGGTAACTGAGAGCCCCATGAGAACCTTTATGGGAGAAGGTTGCATGTGATAGCTGTAATGTTTGAGTCTGTGCGTTACCTAAACAACATTGGGAAGGGAACCTGACATGTTTGATGTAGACCTAGCCTAGCTGTTCAATTTGGATAGAGAAGATGAGAACTTTGATGGATTTGTGGATTAAGATTGATGTGACTATTTTGTTAAAATCTTTAATATAGTGCAATTGAACTCAGTTTTGCTCCTGCTGCCTTAAAAAAAAAAAAAAAACGCTAGCACACATGCTAGCATATGTTTTCATGCGCCCAAAAATGCAGTGCGCCACTTCCTAAAACCACTGAAATGCAGAGAAAACCGGCACAGTTTACCTATAACATATTCACGCAAAAAAGGTAGTTTTACACATGCATTAGGCTAATGCATTACACATACGGTCACAAGGCATTAGGGGTGTGACAAAATATCGGAATGGTGATATATCGTGATACTTTGTATCCCAAAAGGTTATCGATATGCTCCTGCCAAGAATCGAGATATCGTTTTGAAAAGGTGTCAATGTCTAAAAAAATAAAGAACCAACAAGTTGCTACCAAAATCTTCCACCATAATAGTGTCTCAGTTAACTCTAAGGCTGCATTGACGGTGCTAGACGCCCAATCCATATAGACTGGGAATGTTCGTTCATTCGAAACCAGAGCATTCACAGTCATTCTGTCCGATTTTCAGGGCATTTACAAGTAATTTTCTGTTGAGTTTGAGTCACTGCCTATTCATTTGTATGATTCCCAGGTCATTTCCTGTTCTGTAACTCTAAATAAACAGGGAAAGACCCATAACATACCCCAAAATCAACAGGAAGTAACTGAAAATCAACAGGTAAATGACCTTAAATGGCCCAAAATTATCTCATTGCCTGGCATTGGCTGCCACTACCGGTCATAGACGTCCAATCCGTTTGAAGTGGGAGGGTGGCAGTGAATGAACATTCTGAAAATCAACAGGTGAATGACCTTAAATGGCCCAAAATTATCTCATTGCCTGCCACTACCGGTCATAGACGTTCAATCCGTTTGAAGTGGGAGGGATGGCAGCGAATTCGTTCATTCGTTGCCACCCTCCCAGTTAAAACGGATTGGACGTCTACTAGTGATAAAACTTATTCCAATTCACAGCAAAAGCTTGTTTTTCTGTTTATTAGTTGTAGAATATCCTAGAATAATTTCCTGACCAATGTATCAATAATCGTTGTATCGCCATATTGTCAGATTGCCGTTATCGTGAGCTTTGTATCGCAAATCGTATCATATCTACAAGGCATATATGAGAAACTGATTTTCATTCAAAATGTATATATTTTTTAATGATTTACAAAATAACAGTTAAGAAAAACACCATACAGTAACCCCAACCTCCATCTCCTCATTTTTATTTTCCCTGATTTCCTCACAACTAATTGCAAACCTTTATTTTTAACTACTTAAGAACATACATCAGATGTACATCATAATTGAAGATAATGTAAACATTTACTTTTTATCATTATTTTTTAATAACGACGATATAAGCAGGGGTGAAAGTGGGCCGGAATGGTCCGGAATGCCATTCTGGCAAGAGATTCGGCGACGGAACGGTGCTTTGATCCCGAAAATATGATGGCAACTGTCAAAACCCCATGCTAAAAACAACCTGCCTGGCTGCCACACTGGCATCTCCAACAGGAAAACAATCCACTAACGTCAGATTTACATACACAAGTGTTAACAACAAGCATAATAATGTGCTTGTGTAGAGCAGTGTTTTTCAACGTTTTCTGAGTCACGGCACGTTTTTACATTGGAGAAAATCTTGCGGAACACCACAAACCAAAAATGTTCCAAAATTGCTTTCTGTATAGTATATATATTTATAAATCTCAATATTTGTACTTACTCAGTGTGAAACTTGAGCCTGTATATATGAACCCAAAGCTGGTATCCTGGCAGGGATCTTCATCACCAGCTCTCAGTCTCTGTTTTTATTTTTTAAAGGAATTAGGCTTGAAAAGCTCAGAATTATCGGACAGGGGCACTTTGCAATGTCTTTAACCGCATCAGAGCTGAGCAGCTCGCTTACATTAGCTTTGTAGGCAGGTAGTATTAAGGTCTCTGCCACAGTGTGGGACTTTGGATTTAGCAACAAGTTCAGCAACAAGGCTTTGGGGGCTTTCTCATTTACCTCTATACCTTTTCTCAAAATGGTTGCCTGTTTCTCTGTGTTTTCAGGAATGCGAACAAAATGGTCCATCGACTTGTTTTGAAGCGACGGGTGTTTCGTTTGGGGATGACGTTTAGGATAGCAGCTCGTGTCGCGTTCCAGAACTGCTCGGATTTCCAGCAGTCAGCCACCTTGCTGCTCTTGACAACATTTTGGAATAAAACACACGGGGAGGATTGACTGTTGTCACATATGGATAAAATGGAAGGGACACTTTCGTGAACATTGACTCTTGACGAGTCTAATCAAATGATGTACAGTAGACGTGCTCGGGTCCACATTCTCGCGGACAGCAGGTCTCTGATGGCTAGAAATCCGAGCAGTTATTGAACGCGACAAGAGCAATACCTCGCTCATCTGCACACGACCGCAACTTTCTACCTCCTCCTTCCTACCTACTGCTACTCTGCCCGACGACGTAAAATATTATTTAAAAAATGCGTTATTCGATAATTTCTGGCGGCACACCTGACGATCTCTCATGGCACACTAGCACACCGGTTGAAAAACACTGGTGTATAGTCATCCGTTTCCACCTATATTTATTTATTCCACGGCCGGCACGGAGTTCTCTGTAGTTGCAGCAGTTATCGAGTCTGACGGGATCAGGTACGAGGAGTCGTGTCGATGTGCGCATGGACTCAGTTGTCCGTTCAATTGGCTGACATACTGACATGTGATAAGCATACAGTAGATAGTTAGCAGCGATATGCTCAAATGCACGTTTTCTGGAACAGCAAAAAAGAGAAAATGAACAAGCTTGTTGAATTAATGCGATAAAAACGGCAATGCTACAAAAATTTATCAGATCTTTAAGAGAAAGGAAAAAGTTGAAGATGTTTATTTATTTAACGTGATTATTTTGACGGGGAGGTTCAGAACATCTTCAGTGTCAATGTGTACTTTGGACTTATTTTTGTTTATTTATGTTAGGCTACTTATTTATTTCCTCATAATTTAAAACAGTCAATGTTTGTGTGATCTTCAAAATATATACAGTGGGGCAAATAAGTATTTAGTCAACCACTAACTGTGCAAGTGATCCCATTTGAAAATATTAGAGAGGCCTGTAATTGTCAACATGGGTAGACCTCAACCATGAGAGACAGAATGTGGGAGAAAAAAAAAAAAAAAAACAGAAAATCACATTGTTTGATTTTAAGAATTTATTTGCAAATCATGGTGGAAAATAAGTATTTGGTCAATACCAAAAGTTCATCTCAATACTTTGTTATGTACCCTTTGTTGGCAGTAACGGAGGCCAAACGTTTTCTGTAACTCTTCACAAGCTTTTCACACACTGTTGCTGGTATTTTGGCCCTTACTCCATGCAGATCTCTTCTGGAGCAGTGATGTATTGGGGATTGTCGTTGGGCAACACGGACTTTCAACTCCCTCCGCAGATTTTCTATGGGGTTGAGATCTGCAGACTGGCTAGGTCACTCCAGGACCTTGAAATGCTTCTTACGAAGCCACTCCTTTGTTGCCCTGGCTGTGTGTTTGGGATCATTGTCATGCTGAAAGACCCAGCCACGTCTCATCTTCAATGCCCTTGCTGATGGAAGGAGATTTTCACTCAAAATCTCTCGATATATGGCCCCATTCATTCTTTCCTTTACACAGATCAGTCGTCCTGGTCCGTTTGCAGAAAAACAGCCCCAAAGCATGATGTTTCCACCCCCATGCTTCACAGTGGGTATGGTGTTCTTCAGATGCAATTCAGTATTCTTTCTCCTCCAAACACGAGAACCTGTGTTTCTACCAAAAAGTTCTATTTTGGTTTCATCTGACCGTAATACATTCTCCCAGTCCTCTTCTGGATCATCCAAATGCTTTCTAGCGGACCGCAGACGGGCCTGGACGTGTACTGGCTTCAACAGGGGGACACATCTGGCAGTGCAGGATTTGAGTCCCTGGCGGCGCACTGTGTTACAGATAGTAGCCTTTGTTACTGTGGTCCCAGGTCTCTGTAGGTCATTCACTAGGTCCCCCTGTGTGGTTCTGGGATTTTTGCTCACCGTTCTTGTTATCATTTTGATGCCACGGGGTGAGATCTTGCACGGAGCCCCAGATCGAGGGAGATTATCAGTGGTCTTGTATGTCTTCCATTTTCTAATAATTGCTCCCACAGTCGATTTCTTTACATCGAGCGTTTTACCTATTGCAGATTCAGTCTTCCCAGCCTGGTGCAGGTCTACAATTTTGTCTCTGGTGTCCTTCGACAGCTCTTTGGTCTTGGCCATAGTGGAGTTTGGCGTTTGACTGACTGAGTTGTGGACAGGTGTCTTTTATACCGATAATGAGTTAAAACAGGTGCCATTAAACCAGGTAACGAATGGAACCTCATTAGACCTCGTTAGAAGCAGCTAGACCTCTTTGACAGCCAGAAATCTTGCTTGTTTGTAGGTGACCAAATACTTATTTTCCACTGTAATTTGGAAATAAATTCTTTAAAAATCAAACAATGTGATTTTCATTTTTTTCCCCACATTCTGTCTCTCATGGTTGAGGTTTACCCATGTTGAGAATTACAGGCCACTCTAATCTTTTCAAGTAGGAGAACTTGCACAATTGATGGTTGACTAAATACTTATTTGGCCCACTGTATTCCATTTCACTGTGCATAATGTAAGTCATTTGTATTTATTTTTGCGAATGTATGTTACTTATATATTTATTGTTTAAAAAAAAAAAGTACATGTTTACATTATCTTCAATTTTAATGTACATCCTATGTTCTTAAGTAGTTAAAATTGAGGTTTTGCATTTACATGTGAGGAAATGAGGGAAGATAAAAATTAGGAGGCAGAGGTTGGGGTTACTGTAATGTGTTTTTGTAAACTGGTTATTTTGCAAATCATTGAAAAATACAATTTTCAATGAAAATCCATTTCTCATGTTTGCCTTGTGATGGTATGTGTAATGCAGCAGCCTAATGCATGTGAAGAAACATTTTGTGTGTGTGTTATAGGTATAATTGTGCCAAAAGCAGTTTTCTCTGCATTTCAATGGTTTGACCAATGATGTTGGTAGATTTTTTTCTTCTTAGAGATGAGATGCGTGTGTGGCAGCCTGGCAGGTTTTGCAGTCATATTTTCGGTAACAAAGCACCGTTCCGGATCCGAATCTTTTAACGGAACAGCGTTCCAGACCATTTGGGCCCACTTTCACCCCCCGAGATGGAATACCGGTAATAAAAAATGTATGATTTGGAATGTCGGGACCGAATCATCACTCGAGAACCGAGGTCTGCTGTTTTAATTGTTTATTCATGGCTAAATGTATTTATCTTAGGTGTTTATTGCTTTCCTTTTGCTCCTGAATTGCTGGTCGTCATTCCCTGTTCATTTAAAGAGAATGAAAGAACCTGGTAAAAAAGAATAACGACTTTTTTCTTCTTCAATTCTCGAGTTTGCACAGCAGCAAAACAATGAATGAAAATGATGGTAGAGAAAGGAGTGAAATGGTAATACCTCTTCTTGGGAAGTTTGATCAAGGACAAGTAGCCGAGACAGAAATTGATAAACTCTTGTAGTAGCTCTTCTCCCATGTGGGCCTGAATGGACTGATGATAAAGAGATACATTTAAACAACTTGATTATCAGGACACCTCAGCAGCAATATACATTTAGCTGCGTTGAGACCGGATGCGTTTTGTTGCGCGACATCGCGTCGCTCGCCCTACGCCCATCGCCAGTTTTGTTTTCACACTGACCTTTACATCGCCAAAAATTGTGTCTGTGTACCCTGAACAAGTTCTAGTTAACGTAAATATAAATGATATAACTTTTTACCACCTAATATTACTCATAATTTGACTATTTTTTCCTCTAATTTTACTTCAATCTCCTAATATTACGCCAAAAGTAGTTTTATGCTAATAAAAACCTTACGTTGGTAAAAGTCTTAGCCCGTGAAACCCAACAACTTCCGGTTCAGGTAACGTTAAAATAAGCAACAAAGAACAGCTGGATTCAGCCATGTTAGGGTAGTTATGGCCTATTCACTGTTGCCACTATAGCGCAGCATATCCACCAAAATCAATTCACCTACAGTTGTGGTCAAAAGTTTACATAGACTTGTGAAGAACATAATGTTATGGCTCTCTTGAGTTTCCATTTATTTCTACAACTCTGATTTTTCTCTGATAGAGTGATTGGAACAGATACTTCTTTGTCACAAAAAACATTCATGAAGTTTGGTTCTTTTATGACTTTGTTATGGGTTAACAGAAAAAGTGATCGAATCTGCTGGGTCAAAAATACACATACATGGATCTGAAAAAGCGAATCATTGACTTGAACAAGTCAGGAAAGTCACTTGGAGCCATTTCAAAGCAGCTGCAGGTCCCAAGAGCAACAGTGCAAACAATTATAAGTATAAAGTGCATGGCACTGTTTTGTCACTGCCACGATCAGGAAGAAAACGCAAGCTATCACCTGCTGCTGAGAGAAAATTGGTCAGGAGGGTGAAGATTCAACCGAGAATCACCAAAAAGCAGATCTGCCAAGAATTACAAGCTGTTGGAACACAGGTGTCAGTGTCCAC